>NC_084478.1:6941563-8141563 GCF_027409185.1 Cynocephalus volans
CATCCACCCACCCATACACACACCCACCCAATCATCCACCAAACCATCCATCCACCCACTCACCCACCCATCCATACACCCACCCATCTAGCCACCCACCCATCCACCCACCCACCCATCCACCCACCCACCCATCCACCCATCCATCCAACCACACATCCAGCCACCCACCCATCCATACACCCACATATAGACCCATCCATTCATCCACCACCCACCCACCCATCCATGCACCAACCCATCTAGCCAACCACCAATCCACCCACCCAACAATCCACCCACGTACCCATCCATCAACCCACCCATCCATCCAACCACCCACTCATCCACACATCCACCCACCCACCCATACATCCATCTATCCATCCATCTAGCCAGCCATCCACCCACACACCCACCCTCCCATCCATCCATCCACCCATCCATCCACCCAACCATGCACCTTCCCATCCATCCACCAGCCCATCCACCCATCCACCCACACATCCACCTATCCATCCTCCCAACAAACCATCCACCCAACCGTCCATCCAACCATCCACCCACCGATCCACCCACCCATCAAACCACCCATCCATCCACCCACCCATATATCCTACCATCCCCCCATCTGTACACCCACCCATCCATTCGTCCACCCATCCAACCATCCACCCATCCACCCATCCTCCCATCCACCCACTCATCCAACCATCCATCCACCCACCCATTCACCCATCCATCCATCCACCCACCCATTCACCCATTCACCCATCCACCCACCCACCCACTCATCCATCCATCCATCCACCCACCCATTCACCCATTCACCCATCCACCCACCCACCCATCCCTCCACCCACCCACCCATCCTTCCTCCCACCCAACCATTCACCCATCCACACAAACATCCACCCATCCACCCATCCACTCAACCAACCATCCACCCTCCATTCCACCCGTCCACCCAAAGATCCACCCACACACACATACATCCACCCAGCCACACTCACATCCACCCATCCTCCCAAACATCCATCCACCCACCAAACAACCAACCCAGCCATCCACCCATGTACCCACCCATTCATCCACCCACCCACAGAACCATCCATCCATCCACCCAACCATACACACATCCACCAATCCACCCATCCACCCAACCATCCACCCACCCACCCACCCACCCACCCACGCACCCAACTATTTTAGCACCCTCCCACCCAACCACCCTCCCATCCATCCACCCATCCATCCACCCATCCACCCTTCCACCTATCCACAGATCCACACACCCACCCACCCAACCATCCTTCCTCCCACCCATCCACCCATCCACCCATCAACCCAACCATCCACCCGTCCACACTTCCACCCACCCAACCACCAAACCATTCTTGCACCCACCCATCCATCCAACTCACCATCCACCCACCCGACCATCGACCCATCCACCTGGCAACCCACTCATCTACCCATCCATCCACCCACCCATTCACCCACCGATCCACCTACCCAAAGATCAGCCCATCCACAAATCCACCCATCCATCCAGCTACCCAACGATCCACACATCCAACCACCAAGCCATCCATCGATCCCCCCATTCATCCACCCATCCATCCACCCACCTATCTAACCATCTATACACCCATCAACCCATCCATCCATTCACGTATCCACCCATCTATCCACCCATCTACCCAATCACCATCCATCCAACCACCCATCCAACCACCCACCCATCTTCCCATCCATCCATCCATCCACCCATCCACCCACCCACCCATCCACCCACCCATCCACCCACTCACCCATGCACCCACCAATCCTCCCACCCATCCACCCATCCACCAAAACATCCATCCACAAACCCATCCACCCACCCATCAACCCATTCACCTCTCCATCCATCCGTCCACCCACCCATCCACCCACCGAAACACCCACCAACCGAACCACCCAGCCATCCATCCACACACCCATTAACCCTACCATCCATCCACCCACACATTCAAACACCCATCCATTAACGCATTCACCCATCCATCCATCCAACCATCCACCCATCCACCCATCCACCCACCCATCCACCCACTCACACATGCACCCACAAATACACCCATCCTCCCATCCACCCATCCATCCTCCCATCTACCCATCCAACCACCCACACATCCACCCACCAACCCATCCGCCCACCCACCCAAGAATTCATCCACCCACCAATCCACCCAAACATCCATTTACCCACCCATCCACCCATCCATCTATACACCCACCCACACACGCATCTTTTCACCCAACCACCCACCCACCCATCCACCCACCCATCCACCCAACCACCCACCCACACATCCACCCATCCATCCATACAACCACATATCCACCCGTCCATCTATCCACCCATCCACACATCCATTCACCCAACCACACAACCACCCATCTAACAGTCCACAACCCCAACCACCAACCCACCCATCCACTCAACCGCACACACAACCATCCATCCACCAATCCATCCTTCCACCCACCCATACAGCCACACATCCACCCAACCATCCACCCACCCACACATCCACCCATCCATCCACCTATCCACCAATCCACCAATCCACACACCGATACACCCAACCATCCATCCACCCAACCACCCACACACCCACCCATCCACCCATACACCCGACCACCCATTGACCCACCCAGCCACCCACCCACCCACAAATCTATCCACCCAAACAACCACCCATTCAACCACCCATCCATCCAACAACACATCCATCCATCCACCCATCCATCCATCAACCCTTCCATCCTTCCACCCATCGACCCACCCATCCACACATCCAACCATCAGCACATCCAACCATCCACCCATCCATCCATCCATCCATCCACACATCCATCCTTCCACACATCCACCCACCCATCCACACATCCATCCATCAACCCACCCATCCAACCACCAATTCATTCATCTTCCGATCCACCCCTCAATTCATCCAACCTTCCACACATCAATCAACCCATCCACCCACCCACACACCAAACCGTCCATTCACCCACCCACCCAACCATCCAACCACAAACCCAGACATCGATACACACACCCACCCACACAACCACCCAACCACCCATTTATCCATTCACCCAACCACCCACCCATCCACCCACCAACCCACACTCCCATCCACCCATCCACCCATCCATCCATCCACCCACCCAACCACCCATCCACCAACATAGCCATCCATCCAACCATCCATCCACCACCCAAACATCCACCCACCCAACCACCCATCCACCCATTTATCCATCCACCCACCCATCCACCCACCCACCCATCCATCCATCCATCCACTCACCCAACCATCCACCCATCCACCCACCCACCCATCCAACCACCCATCCACCAACCGATCCATCGATCCAGCCTTCCACCCACCAACACTTACCCCGCCAATCCACCCATCCATCCACAAACCGAACCACGCTATGACCCACCCACCCATCCATCGCCCCAGCCACCCAGCCATCCAACCATCTATCCATCCACCCACCCATCCATTCTTCCATCCATCCACCATCCCTCCCATGCACCCATCCACCCAAGGACCCATCCACAACCCCACCCATCCACCAACCCACCCAACCACCCACCCACACCTCCATTCATCCAACCACCAACCATCCAAACATCCATCTACCCACCCATTCATCCACCCACCCATCCACACACACACCAATCCACCCACCCACAGATCCATCCACCCACCCACAGATCCATCCACCCACCCACACATCCATCCACAAATCCGCCCAAGCATCAACCTATGCAACCATCCACCCACCCACCCATCCATCCACCCTACCACACATTCATCCACCCACCCCCCCACCCATCCACCAATCCATCAACCCACACACCAACCAATCGGTCCACCCACCCACCCAGCCACCCACGCATTTACACATCCATCCACCCATCCAGCCACCGACCCTCCCACCCATCCATCCACCCATCCACCCACCCATCTACCCACCCACACATACACCCACACACCCACCCTTTCAACCATCCACCCAACCATCCATCATTCCACCCACCCACCCATCCACCCACCCAACCACCCATCCAAACATCCACCCAACAATCCATCCACCCGCCCTTCCACCCGTCCACCCAACCATCCAAACACCCACCGACCCTTCCATCCATCCACCCACCCACCCACCCTTCCATCCACCCAACCACCCACCCACCCACCCTTCCATCCACCCAACCACCCACCCACCCATCCACCCACCCACCCATCCACCCACCCACCCAGCCACCCACCCACCCATCCACCCACCCACCCATCCACCCACCCACCCTTCCATCCACCCACCCACCCACCCTTCCACTCACCCACCCACCCTTCAACTCACCCATCCACCAACCCACCACCCACCCCCCACCCAACACCCACCCACACTTCCATCCACCCATCCACCCACCCACCCTCCCAACCATCCCCCCACCCACCCTCCCCACCATTGACCCACCCACCCACCCACCCTTCCATCCACCCACCCATCCTCCCATCCACCCACACATCCACCCATACATCCACGAAACCATCGACCCACCCGTCCATCCACCCATCCACCTAACCACCCATCCACCCTTCCATCCACCCATATATCCATCCACCCACAAATCCTCCCACCCAACCACCCATCCACCCACCCATACACAATCCCACCCACTCATCCACCAAACCATCCATCCACCCACACACCCACCCACCAAACCAACCACCCACCAACCCACCCACCCATTCATCCATCCAACTACCCATCCACCCACCCATCCATCATGCCACCCACCCATCCATCCACGCATCCAAGCATCCATCCATCCACTCAACCACCCATCCACCCATTCACCCATCCGCCCATGCACCCACCCACCCATACATCCATCCATTCATCCACCCACACACAAAACCATCCATACAACCACCCATCCAGCCACCCACCCATTCACCCACCCACCCATCCACCCATCCATCCAACCACACAACCAGCCACCTACCCATCCAACCACCCACCCATCCACCCACCCACACTTCCATCCATCCATTCATCCACCCACCCACCAATTCATACACCCACCCATCCAGCCAACCACCCACCCATACGCACAACCACCCACTCACACATCCACCCACACATCCACCCTTCCACCCACCCATCCATCCATCCATCCATCCATCCATCTATCCATCCAACCACCCATCCATCCACCCATCGACCCACCCACCCACAATTCCCCCCACCAACCCACCCATCCATCCACCAACCCACCCATCCACCCACCCATCCTTCCACACATCCATCCATCCACCCATCCACCCACCCTTCTATCCATCCACCCATCCACCCATCCATCCATCCATACTCCCATCTATCCATCCACCAATACTCCCTTCCGCCCACCCACCCATTCATCCAGACAGGCACCTTCCCATACATCCATCAAGCCATTCACCCATCCATCCACCCACACACCCATCCACTCATCCACCCACCCATCCACCCAACCATCCATCCACCAAACCATCCACCCACCCGTCCATCCACCTATCCACACACCTATGCACCCATCCAACCATCCACCCAACCATCCACCCATCCACACACAAATCCACCCTTCCATCCATCCCACCAAACCATCCACCCACCAGTCCATCCACCCATCCACCCAACCACCCATCCACCCATCCATCCACCCATATAGCCATCCACCCACGAATCCACCCACCCAACCAACCATCCACCCACCCATACACACACCCACCCAATCATCCACCAAACCATCCATCCACCCACTCACCCACCCATCCATACACCCACCCATCTAGCCACCCACCCATCCACCCACCCACCCATCCACCCACCCACCCATCCACCCATCCATCCAACCACACATCCAGCCACCCACCCATCCATACACCCACATATAGACCCATCCATTCATCCACCACCCACCCACCCATCCATGCACCAACCCATCTAGCCAACCACCAATCCACCCACCCAACAATCCACCCACGTACCCATCCATCAACCCACCCATCCATCCAACCACCCACTCATCCACACATCCACCCACCCACCCATACATCCATCTATCCATCCATCTAGCCAGCCATCCACCCACACACCCACCCTCCCATCCATCCATCCACCCATCCATCCACCCAACCATGCACCTTCCCATCCATCCACCAGCCCATCCACCCATCCACCCACACATCCACCTATCCATCCTCCCAACAAACCATCCACCCAACCGTCCATCCAACCATCCACCCACCGATCCACCCACCCATCAAACCACCCATCCATCCACCCACCCATATATCCTACCATCCCCCCATCTGTACACCCACCCATCCATTCGTCCACCCATCCAACCATCCACCCATCCACCCATCCTCCCATCCACCCACTCATCCAACCATCCATCCACCCACCCATTCACCCATCCATCCATCCACCCACCCATTCACCCATTCACCCATCCACCCACCCACCCACTCATCCATCCATCCATCCACCCACCCATTCACCCATTCACCCATCCACCCACCCACCCATCCCTCCACCCACCCACCCATCCTTCCTCCCACCCAACCATTCACCCATCCACACAAACATCCACCCATCCACCCATCCACTCAACCAACCATCCACCCTCCATTCCACCCGTCCACCCAAAGATCCACCCACACACACATACATCCACCCAGCCACACTCACATCCACCCATCCTCCCAAACATCCATCCACCCACCAAACAACCAACCCAGCCATCCACCCACGTACCCACCCATTCATCCACCCACCCACAGAACCATCCATCCATCCACCCAACCATACACACATCCACCAATCCACCCATCCACCCAACCATCCACCCACCCACCCACCCACCCACCCACGCACCCAACTATTTTAGCACCCTCCCACCCAACCACCCTCCCATCCATCCACCCATCCATCCACCCATCCACCCTTCCACCTATCCACAGATCCACACACCCACCCACCCAACCATCCTTCCTCCCACCCATCCACCCATCCACCCATCAACCCAACCATCCACCCGTCCACACTTCCACCCACCCAACCACCAAACCATTCTTGCACCCACCCATCCATCCAACTCACCATCCACCCACCCGACCATCGACCCATCCACCTGGCAACCCACTCATCTACCCATCCATCCACCCACCCATTCACCCACCGATCCACCTACCCAAAGATCAGCCCATCCACAAATCCACCCATCCATCCAGCTACCCAACGATCCACACATCCAACCACCAAGCCATCCATCGATCCCCCCATTCATCCACCCATCCATCCACCCACCTATCTAACCATCTATACACCCATCAACCCATCCATCCATTCACGTATCCACCCATCTATCCACCCATCTACCCAATCACCATCCATCCAACCACCCATCCAACCACCCACCCATCTTCCCATCCATCCATCCATCCACCCATCCACCCACCCACCCATCCACCCACCCATCCACCCACTCACCCATGCACCCACCAATCCTCCCACCCATCCACCCATCCACCAAAACATCCATCCACAAACCCATCCACCCACCCATCAACCCATTCACCTCTCCATCCATCCGTCCACCCACCCATCCACCCACCGAAACACCCACCAACCGAACCACCCAGCCATCCATCCACACACCCATTAACCCTACCATCCATCCACCCACACATTCAAACACCCATCCATTAACGCATTCACCCATCCATCCATCCAACCATCCACCCATCCACCCATCCACCCACCCATCCACCCACTCACACATGCACCCACAAATACACCCATCCTCCCATCCACCCATCCATCCTCCCATCTACCCATCCAACCACCCACACATCCACCCACCAACCCATCCGCCCACCCACCCAAGAATTCATCCACCCACCAATCCACCCAAACATCCATTTACCCACCCATCCACCCATCCATCTATACACCCACCCACACACGCATCTTTTCACCCAACCACCCACCCACCCATCCACCCACCCATCCACCCAACCACCCACCCACACATCCACCCATCCATCCATACAACCACATATCCACCCGTCCATCTATCCACCCATCCACACATCCATTCACCCAACCACACAACCACCCATCTAACAGTCCACAACCCCAACCACCAACCCACCCATCCACTCAACCGCACACACAACCATCCATCCACCAATCCATCCTTCCACCCACCCATACAGCCACACATCCACCCAACCATCCACCCACCCACACATCCACCCATCCATCCACCTATCCACCAATCCACCAATCCACACACCGATACACCCAACCATCCATCCACCCAACCACCCACACACCCACCCATCCACCCATACACCCGACCACCCATTGACCCACCCAGCCACCCACCCACCCACAAATCTATCCACCCAAACAACCACCCATTCAACCACCCATCCATCCAACAACACATCCATCCATCCACCCATCCATCCATCAACCCTTCCATCCTTCCACCCATCGACCCACCCATCCACACATCCAACCATCAGCACATCCAACCATCCACCCATCCATCCATCCATCCATCCACACATCCATCCTTCCACACATCCACCCACCCATCCACACATCCATCCATCAACCCACCCATCCAACCACCAATTCATTCATCTTCCGATCCACCCCTCAATTCATCCAACCTTCCACACATCAATCAACCCATCCACCCACCCACACACCAAACCGTCCATTCACCCACCCACCCAACCATCCAACCACAAACCCAGACATCGATACACACACCCACCCACACAACCACCCAACCACCCATTTATCCATTCACCCAACCACCCACCCATCCACCCACCAACCCACACTCCCATCCACCCATCCACCCATCCATCCATCCACCCACCCAACCACCCATCCACCAACATAGCCATCCATCCAACCATCCATCCACCACCCAAACATCCACCCACCCAACCACCCATCCACCCATTTATCCATCCACCCACCCATCCACCCACCCACCCATCCATCCATCCATCCACTCACCCAACCATCCACCCATCCACCCACCCACCCATCCAACCACCCATCCACCAACCGATCCATCGATCCAGCCTTCCACCCACCAACACTTACCCCGCCAATCCACCCATCCATCCACAAACCGAACCACGCTATGACCCACCCACCCATCCATCGCCCCAGCCACCCAGCCATCCAACCATCTATCCATCCACCCACCCATCCATTCTTCCATCCATCCACCATCCCTCCCATGCACCCATCCACCCAAGGACCCATCCACAACCCCACCCATCCACCAACCCACCCAACCACCCACCCACACCTCCATTCATCCAACCACCAACCATCCAAACATCCATCTACCCACCCATTCATCCACCCACCCATCCACACACACACCAATCCACCCACCCACAGATCCATCCACCCACCCACAGATCCATCCACCCACCCACACATCCATCCACAAATCCGCCCAAGCATCAACCTATGCAACCATCCACCCACCCACCCATCCATCCACCCTACCACACATTCATCCACCCACCCCCCCACCCATCCACCAATCCATCAACCCACACACCAACCAATCGGTCCACCCACCCACCCAGCCACCCACGCATTTACACATCCATCCACCCATCCAGCCACCGACCCTCCCACCCATCCATCCACCCATCCACCCACCCATCTACCCACCCACACATACACCCACACACCCACCCTTTCAACCATCCACCCAACCATCCATCATTCCACCCACCCACCGATCCACCCACCCAACCACCCATCCAAACATCCACCCAACAATCCATCCACCCGCCCTTCCACCCGTCCACCCAACCATCCAAACACCCACACATACACCCACACACCCACCCTTTCAATCATCCACCCACCCAACCATCTTTCCACCCACCCACCCATCCACCCACCCAACCACCCATCCAACCATCCACCGAAACATCCATCCACCCGCCCTTCCACCCGTCCAGCCAACCATCCAAACCCCCACACATCCAACCACCCACCCACCCATCCATCCGCCCACCCAACCATCCATCCACCCACCAATCCATCCACCCAGCCATCCACCCACAAACCCATTCACACACCCACCCACCCACCCATCCCCCCACCGATCCTTCCAACCACAAACCCACCCAACCATCCACCCAGCCACCAACCCATCCATCCACCCATCCACACATCTACCCATCCATCCATCCAACCATCCACCCAACCACCCATCTATCCACCCATCCATCCACCCACCTATCCACCCATCTATCCACCCAACAACCCATTCATGCACCCACCCATCCAACCACCCACCCATCTATCCATCCATCCATCCATCCACCCATCCAACCACCCACCCACCCACCCATTCACCCACCCGTCCACCCACTCACCCATCCACGCACAACTACATCCATCCACCCATCCACCCATCCATCCTCCCATCTACCCATCCATCCACCCACACATCCACCCAACCACCCATCCGTCCACTCACCCATCCATCCATGCACCCACCCACGCATACATAAATCCTCCCACCCACCAACCCACCCAACAACCCACCCATCCACCCTCCCCCCACAAACATCCACCTGCCCACCCACCCATCCACCCATCCACACATCCACCCACACATCCACCCACGCACCCAAAAACCCATTCACCCACACACTCACCCATCCACCACCCACCCATCCACTGACCCACCCATCCACCCACCCACCCACCCACCCACCCACCCCACCCACCCATCCACCCACTCAACCATCCACCCACCCACACACCCACCCACCCATCCACCCACCCACCCATCCACCCACCCGTCCGCCCATCCACCCGCCCGTCCACCCATTCATCCACCCACACATCCACCCAACCACCCATCCGCCCACCCACGCATCCAACCATGCACCCACCCACGCATCCATAAATCCTCCCACCCACCAACCCACCCAACATCCCACCCATCCACCCTCCCCCCCAAACATCCACCCGCCCACCCACCCATCCACCCATCCACACATCCATCCACCCACCCATCCACCCACACATCCACCCACGCACCCATAAATCCATCCACCCACACACTGACCCATCCACACACCCACCTTCCAATCCACCCAACCCCCCATCAATCAACCCACCCATCCAACCACCAACAAATCCACCCATCGATTCACACATCTACCCTTCCAACCACCTACCAGTCACCACACCCACCCATCCAATCACCCCCCGTCCACGCGCCCACCCATCCGCCCACCTACATATCCACCTACTCATCCACCCATCCACCCATCCATCCACCCTTATACCCATCCACCCACAAATCCACCCACCCAACCACCCACCCACCCACCCATCCGCACACCCACCGAGCCATCCACCACCCACCCACCCATCCACACATCCATCTATCCACCCAACCATCCACCCATCCACCCACCCGTCCACCCATCCACCCACCCATATACCCATCCACCCAAAAATCCTCCCACCCATCCGCCAACCCAACCACCCATCCACCCAAACCCCATCCCACACACCCATCACCCCAACCATCCACCCATTCACGTATCCATCCATCCACCCACCCTTCCATCCACCCATCCAAGCACCCATCCATCCACCCATCCAACCATCCACCTATCCACCCATCCACACAGCCTCCCACCCACCCGCCCACCGATCCAACCATCCACCCACACATCCATAAAACCACCCATCCACCCATCCATCCACCCACCGATCCACCCACCCAGCCATCCACCCACCCACCCATCCACAAACCCACCCACCCACCCACACACCCACCTACCCATCCATCCACCCATCTATCCACAAACCCAACGATAAAACCGTCCACCCATCCACCCTTCCTTCCATCCATCCATCCTCCCATCGTCCCACCCATCCACACATCCATCCACCCACCTATCCACCCACCTCTCCCCCCATCCACACATCCACCCACACATCCATCCACCCACCCATCAAACCAACCATCCATCCCCCCATCCATCCATCCACTAATCAATCCACCCACCCATCCATCCACCCACCCATACACCCACCCATACACCCACCCATACACCCACAGACCCATCCACCGACCCATTTATCCACCCAACCTTCCACCCACCCACTCACCCATCCATCCACCCACCCATGTACCCATCCACCCATCCATCCACCCACCCATTAAACCATCCACACATCCTTCCACCCAACCATACACGCACCCACCCACCCATCCATTCATCCACCCACCCACCCATCCATCCAACCACCCATCCAACCATCCACCCATCTACACATCCATCCACTCTCACACACAACAATCCACCCAACCACCCACCCATCCACCCACCCAACCACCCATCAACCCGTCCATCCACCCTTTTACCCATTCACGCACAGATCCTCCCAGCCAACCACCCACCCACCCACCCATCCAAGACCCACCCACCCATCCACGCATCCATCCACCCATCCATCCATCCATCCACCCATACACCCACAGACCCATCCGCGAACCCATCCACCCATCCATCCACCCACCCATCTACCCATCCTCCCAAACAACCACCCACTCACCCACCCATCCACACACCCAACCACAAATCCATCCATCTATCCACCCACACTTCCACCCACGCACCCACCCATCCACACACCCAACCACCAATCCATCCATCTATCCACCCACACTTCCACCCACCCACCCACCCATCCACCAATCCATCCAACCTTGTACCCATCCACCCAAAAATCCTCACACCCATCCACCCACACACCCACCCACCCACACATCCTCCTAACCATCCTCCCACCCATCCATACACCCATCCGCGCACCCATCCATCCACCCATCCAACCTCCCACACATCCACCCATTCTACGACACGCCCAGCCACGAATCCAACCATCCACCCAATCACCCAACCACCCACCCAATCATCCACCCACCCATCCACCCACCCAACCATCCACCCACCCACCCAATCATCCACCCACCCATACACCCACCCAACCATCAACCCACGCACCCATCCACCCATCCGATCATCCACCCATCCACCAACCCAACGAACAACCCATCCACCGATCCACCCAATCATCCATCCATCCATCCACCCATCCATCCATCCATCCACCCATCCATCCAACAATCCAACCTCCCACACAACCACCCATTCTCACACCCACCCACCCACGAATCCAACCATCCACACACCCACCCACCCACCCACCCACACACGAATCCAACCATCCATCCACCCACCCACCCATCCATCCACCCAACCAACCACCCACGCACCCATCCACCCATCCAAACATCCACCCATAAACCAAGCCAACGTCAACCTATCCACCCATCCAAACAATCGTCCATCCATCCACACACCCATCTACCCATCCATGCACCCACCCATCCCCCAACCCACCCATCCACCCACCCATCTACACATTCACCAATCCATCCATCCATCCACCCACCCAACCACCCACGCTCCCGTCCACCCATTCAACAACCTACCCACACTCCCATCGACCCATCCACCCACCCACCCACTCAACTACCAATCCACCCACCCACCCATCCACACACCCACCCATCCACCAACCCACCCACCCATCCACCCACCCATCCACCCAACCACCCACCCACCCATTCACCCACCCATCCACCCACCCACCCACCCACCCATCCATCCACCCACCCACCCATCCATCCACACATCCGCCCACCCACGCACCCGCCCAGCGAACCACCCGCCCAGCGAACCACCCACCCACCCATCCACCCACCCGCCCAGCGAACCACCCACCCACCCACCCATCCACCAATCCACACATCCACCCATCCATCCACCCATCCACCGACCCATCCAACCATCCACCCATCCACCGACCCATCCAACCATCCATCCATCCACCCATCCACCCATCCACCCATCCACCCATACACCCATTCACCCATCCACCCACACACACATCCATCCATCGCCCCACCCATTCATCCATCCCCCCACCCATCCATCCATCAACCCATCCCCCCACCCATCCATCCATCCACCCATCCACACATTGTCCCACCAACCCAACCATCCCCACACCCAACCACCCACCAACCCACCCACCCAACCATCCACCCACCCAACCACCCATCCACCCACCCACCCACCCACCCATCCACCCACTCACCCATCCACCCACCCATCCTCCCATCCACCCACCCATCCACCCATCCACCCATCCAGCCACCCATCCAACCATCCACGTAAACATCTACACACCTATCCATCCATCCATCCACACATCCAGCCACCCACCCATCCACGCACAAATTCATCCATCCAACCATCCACCCATCCATCCTCCCATCTACCCATCCATCCAACCACCAAACCAGTCACACAACCATCCACCCACCCATCCACCCATCCATCCATCCACCAACCCACGCATCCATAAACCCTCCCACCCACTAACTCACCCATCTACCCGCCCCCCACCCATCCACCCGCCACCCCACCCATCCACCCGCCACCCCACCCATCCACCCGCCCCCCCACCCATCCACCCTTCCATTACCCATCTAACCATCCATCCAACCACACTTCCACCAAATCAATTATCCACCCATCCACCCATTCGCCAACCCACCCTTCCATCCAGACATCCACGCACTCATCTATCCATCCAACCACCCCCTATCCATCCATCCACCCACCCATCCATCCTTCCACCCATCCATCCATCCATCCACCCACCGATCCATCCACCAATCCACCCACACATTTTCCCATCCTCCCACACATTTACCCATCCATCCACCCACCCACCCATACACCCACCCATTTACCCATCCATCCACACACCCAAACATCCCGCCCACCTATCCATCCACCCACCAACCCACCCATTCACCCTTCCATCCATCCACCCACACATCCATTCAACCATCCAACCACCCATCCACCCGCCCACCCACCCGTTCAACCATGCATCCACGGAAACACCCATATATCTGCCCACCCACCCATATATCCAACCACCCATCCCCCCATTCGTCCACCCACCCACCCTTCCGTCCACCCACCCATCCAAACATCCACCCACCCACCCACCCATCCACCCATCCATCCATCCACCCATCCACCCATCCATCCATCCACCCATCCACCCATCCATCCATTCGCCCAACCATCCATCCATCCACCCATTCACCCATCCACCCACACACCCATCCATCCAACCATCCACCCACCCATCCATCCATCCACACATCCACACATTGACCCACCAACCGACCCATCCCCCCTCCCAACCACCCACCAACCCACCCATCCACAAATTACCCCACCCATCCACCCATCCACCCAACCATCCATCCACCCGCCCTTCCACCCGTCCACCCAACCATCCACCCAGCCACATATCCACCCACCCCCCTACATATCCACCCTTCCACCTATACATAGATCCACCCACCAATCCACCAGCCCAGACATCCACCGACCCACCCATTCACACAAACACCCACCCATCCAGCAACCCACCCACCCATCCATCCCTCCATCCACCCATCCATCAAATCATACACCCACCCACCCATCCATCCATCCACCCACCCATCCACGCATCCTGCCACACACTCACACAGCCACCCAACTATCCACCCAATCATCCACCCACCCACACATCCACCCCTCCATCTATCCACCCATCCACCTATCCATCCAAACAACCATCCAACCACCCATCTACTAATCCAACACCCCACCAAAGCACCCACCCATCCTTCCACCCACCCGCTCAATCTTCCAACCCTCCACGCATCCACCCATCCACCAACCCATCCGTTCACCCACCAATCCATCCAACTACCTAAACACCCACCCATCAACCCACCAACCAACCCATCCACCCACCAGTACACACACCCATCCACACATCCATCCATCCATCCATCCACCCTCCCACCGAAACACCCACCAAACCACCCATCCACCCATCCATCCTCCAATCTACCCATCCACCCACAATTCCAACCAGCAAAACAGCAACACACCCATCCTCCGTCCCAGCCACCCACCCACCCATCCACCCACCGTTATACCCATTCACCCACAAATCCTCCCACCCAACCACCCACCCACCCACACATCCACACACCCACCCGCCCATCGAACCAACCTCAAACCCACGCAACCAGCAACCCACCCATTCACCCATTCACCTTTCCATCCATTCACCGAATCAACCAACCAACCACCCACCCACACACCCATCCTTACACCGACCCATCCACCCACACATCCATCCACCCATACAAGCACCCATCCATCCAAACATCCACCCATCCACCCATACACCCATCCACCAACTCACCCACCCACCCAACCATCCATACAACCAACCATCCACCCACCCATCCAAACACCCATCCACCCACCCATCCACCCACCCAACCATCCACCCCCGCATGCATTCACCCATCCAACCATCCACCCGCCCACGCACCCATCTAACCATCCATCCAACCACCCATCCACCAAATCAACAATCAAACCATCCACCCATCCACCCATTCATCCATCCATCCAACCACATATCCATCCATCTATCCACCCGTCCACCCATCCACCCAACCATCCATACACCCACCCATCAATCGACCCATCCATCCACACATCCATCCATCCATCCACCCATACACCCACACACCCATCCAGCCACCCATCCATCCATCTATCCACCCATCCACCGACCCGTCCATCCACTCACCCATCCATCCACCCATCCATCCACCCATCCATCCATCCAACCATCTACCCACACACACATCCACCTACCAATCCATCCACCCACCGATCCACCCATCCACCCATCCATCCACCCATCCACCCATCCATCCACCCACCCATTCACCCATCCTCCCATCCATCAACCCTCGCATACACCCCCCATCTATCCATCCAACCACCCACACACCCATCCATCCACCCACCCATCCAACCATTAACCCATCTACCCATTCACCCACCCACACATCCACCTATCCAACCACCCACAAATACAACCACCACCCACCCACACACACATCTACAGAACCACCCACCCACCCACCCACCCATCTACAAATCCACCCACCTATGCACCCTTCCAGCCACCTACCCAACCACACAACCATGCACCTATCCAACAACCCACCCACCCATTCATCCACTCGCCCACCAACCCATCCACCCGCCCACCCATCCATCCACCCACGCACCCACCCATCCACCACCCATCCATCCACCCACACACCCACCCATCCACCACCCATCCATCCAACCATCCATCCACCTACCCATCCACCCATCCATCCACCCACCCACTCACCCATCCATCCACCCACCCCCCATCCACCCATCCATCCACCCATCTACACATCCTCACACAAATCCACCCACTCAACCACCCACCCACCCACCCATCCAACAATCCACCCACACATCCAACCATCCTCCCACCCACCCTTCCATCCATCAACCCACCCATCCACCCATTCACCCACCGTTCTTCCCACCCACCCATCCACCCAACCACACACACACCCACCCATCCACCCATCCGCACAAACATCCACCTTCACTCCCATCCATCCATCCACCCAACCCCCCAAAATCCACCCATCCACCCACCCACACATCCACCCAACCACCCACCCATGCATCCACTCACATATCCACCCAACCACCGATCCAACCGCACACACACCCAACTGCCCGCCCAGCCACCCATCCACCCGTCCATCCACGCATCTGCCCGTCCATCCACCCTCCCATCCACCAACGCAACGTTCCACCCATACACCCATCCACCCATCCTAC
Source organism: Cynocephalus volans (assembly GCF_027409185.1). Taxonomy (NCBI): domain Eukaryota; kingdom Metazoa; phylum Chordata; class Mammalia; order Dermoptera; family Cynocephalidae; genus Cynocephalus; species Cynocephalus volans. The sequence continues at coordinate 6,959,593 of NC_084478.1, forward strand.
CATCCATGCATCCACCCAAACATCCACACACCCACCGATTGACACACCCACCCACCCATCCACCCAATCAGCCACCCTTCCTCCCAACCACCCATCCTCCCATCCATCCATCCACCCACCCATCCTTCCATCCAACGTCCCACCCACCCATCCACACATCCATCCATCCACCCACACAACCATCCATCCAGCCATCCACCCACCCACCCACCCATCCACCCATCCACCCTCCCATCCACCCATCCACACATCCATCCATCTACACATACACCCATCCATCTATCCACCCACCCAACCATCCAACCACCAACCCATTCATCCAACCACCCACCCACCCAACCATACACCCAACCATCCACCCATTCACTGATCCACCCACCCATCCACGAACCCAACCACTCACCCATCCACCCACCCATCCACCCATTCCCTGTTCCCCCCACACATCCACCCACCCAACCACCCACCCATCAACCCTACCATTCATCCATCCACCCGCCCACCCACACATCTACCCATCCATCCACCCACCCAACGATCAACCCATCCAACCATCGACCCATTCATCCATCCACCCATCCATCAACCCCACCATCCACCCATCCACCCATCCCGCCACCCAACCACCCGCCCATCGACTCATCCACCCGCCCACCCACTCATCTATCCATATATCCACCAACCCAACGATAAACCCATCCACCCATCCATCTACCAATCTATACACCCATTAACCCACCCACCGAACCACCCACCCAACATCCACCCATCCACCCATCCACACATCCACCCATCCACCCGCCCATCCACCCATCCACCCGCCCATCCACCCATCCACCCACCCACCCATCAACCACCCAACCATCGACACATCCACCCGCCCACCCACTCATCTACCTATCCAACCACCAAACCAACGATCAACCCATCCACCCATCCTCCCATCCAGCCATCCACCCAACGCTCAACCCATCCAAACATCAACCCAACCATCCATCCACCCATCCATCCACCCATTCATCCACCCACCTATCCACCCAACTTTCCAACCATCCACCCATCCATCCACCCACCTATCCACCCATCTATCCACCCATCCACCCACCAACCCATCCATCCACCCACCCATCTACCCATCCATCCATCCATCCACCCATCCAGCAACAAACCCATCCACGCACAAATTCATCCATCCACCCATCCACCCATCCATCCTCCCATATACCCATCCATCCACCCACCCATCCACCCACCCATCCATCCACCCACCCATCCAACCACCATTATACCCATCCACCCACAAATCCTCACACCCAACCACCCATCCACACACCCATACACCCACCGACCCACCCATCCACCCAACCATCCACCCATCAACCCATCCATCCTCCCATCCTCCCATCCATCCAACCACCAATCCACCCAAACATCCATCCACCCACCCATCCACCCATCCATCCAACCACCAACCCAAGCATCCATAAACACTCCCACCCACCTACCCACCCATGCACGCGCCCCCCCACCCATCCACCCTTCTATTGACCCATCTAAGCATCCATCAAACCACCCTTCCTCCAAATAAATGATCCACTGATCCGCCCATTCACCCATACACATACATCCATCCACCCACCCATCCACACACCGAGCCATTGACCCACCGAACCTCCCATCGACCCATCCATCCACCCACCTATCTACCCACCTATCCACCCATCCACCCATCCAACCATCCATCCATCCATCCACCCCCCATCCACACATTCACCCACCCACCCACCAATACACCCACACATTTACCCATCCATCCACACACCCATCCACACATTAACCCATCCATCCTGCCACCCATTCACCCATCCTCCCATCCATCCACCCACCCATACACACCCCCATCCATCCACCCGCCCCCCCACCCAACCACCCTTCCACCAAATCAATGATCCACCCATCCAACCATCCACCCATCCACGCATCCATCCACCCAACAAAACACTCATCCACACAACCATACACCCACCCTCACATCCACCCACCCATCCATCCACCTACGCAGCCATACATCCATCCACGCACGCATTCTCCCATCCACCCACCCACCTACTCAACAACCCAAACACCCATCCACCCACCCACCCATCCAATCACCCTCCCATCCACCTACACCCCAATCAACCCATGCTTTCACACATCTACCCATCCAACCATCTACCCGTTCCCCCCCCACCCGTCCACCCACCCCCCGGTCCACTCGCCCTACCATCCACCCACCGACCCATCCACCCACCCACCCAACCACCAACCCACCCATCCATCCACCCACCCACCCACACATACACCAAGCCATCCATTAACCCACCCATCCACATACCCATCCATCCATTCACCGTTCCACCCACCCATCTACACATCCATCCACCCACCCATCCACCAATCCATCCATTCACCCACCCACCCATCCGTCCACCCACCCACCCATCCACCCATCCGTCCACCCTTCTACCCATCCACCCACCCACAAACCCATCCACCCACCAATCCATCCATCGACCCAACCATTCACCAATCCACCCATTCATTCACCAACCCATCCACCCTTCCATCCTTCCACACCCCCACCCATCCATACACCCACCCACCCTTGCAACCATCCACCCATCCATCCATCCACCCATCCACCCACACATCTTTCCATCCACCCATCCACCCATCTACCCATCCATCCACACATCTATCCATCCACCCATCCACCCATCCATTCATCCACCCATCCACACACCCACCCAAACACCCATCTAACCACCAATCCACCCTTCCACCCAAACATCCACCCATCCACCTATTCATCCACCAACCCATCCACCCATCCACTCATCCACCCACCCACCCATCCATCCAGACATCCACCCACACACATCCATCCACCAATTCACCCACTCATTTACCCATATAACCACACATTTACCATCCATCCAACCACCCATCCATCCACACACCCATTTACCCATCCACCCACCCACCCGTCCATCCACCCACCCAACCACCCATACACCAAACCATCCATCCATCCACCAATCCACATACCCATCCATCCATTCAACGATCCACCCACCCATCCACCCATCCATCCATCCACCCATCCACCAATCTATCCATTCATCCACCCACCCATCCGTCCACCCACCCACCCATCCACCCATCCATCCACCCTTCTACCCATCCACCCATCCACCCACCCACACATCCACCCACCAATCCATCCATCGACACAACCATCCACCCATCCATCCATTCATTCAACAACCCATCCACCCTTCCATCCTTCCACACACCCACCCATCCACCCACCCACCCATCCACCCATCCATTCAGACATCTATCCTTCCACCCATTCACCCATCCATTCATCCACCCATAAACCCACCCACCCAACCACCCATCTACCCACCAATCTACCCATCCACCCAACCATCCTCCCATCCACCTATTCATCCACCAACACATCCACCCATCCACTCATCCACCCACCCACACATCCATCCAGATTTCCACCCACCCATCCATCCAACAATTCACCCACACATTTACAATCCATCCAAAAACACACACCCATCTACCCACCCATTTACCCATCCATCCACCCACACACCCATCCACCCACCCACCCATCCACCCACCCACCCATCCACCCACACACCCATCCATCCACCCACTCAACCACCCATTCACCCATCCATCCAACAACCCACACATGCACCCATCAACCCACCCACCCACACACCCATCCATCCAAACATCCAACCACCCACCCATATATCGAACCACCCACCCACCCATCAGTCCACCCACCCACCCATCCATCCACCCACCCATCCATCCGTCCACCCATCCAAATATCCACCCATCCACCCATCCACCCACCCACCCAAACATTAACCCATACATCCACCCACCCACCCACCCATTCATCCATCCACCCATCCATCCACCCACCCATATATCGAACCACCCATCCACCCATCCACCCACCCATCCACCCTTCCACACACCCACACACCCATCCACCCATCCAAGCACCCATCGACCCATCCATCCATACTCCCCTCCACCCATCCACACTTCCACAAACCCACCCATCCATCCATCCACCCAACCACTCATCCACCCATCCATCAATCCAACCACCCTCCCACCCACGCATCCAGGCACACATCCACCCACCCAACCAATCATTAGACCATCCGCCCACCCACCCACGCATCCTGCAACCCACGCACCCACCCAACCATCCACCCACCCACCCACCCATCCACCCACCCACCCACCCATCCACCCACCCATCCACCCACCCACCCATCCACCCACCCATCCACCCATCCATCCATCCATCTATCCACCCATCCACCCATCCATCCACTCACCCACCGACCCACTCATCTATCAATTCACCCACCCACCCACCCACCCAACCACACATCCATCAACCCACACACCCACCCATCCAAACATCCACCCACCCAATCACCCGCCCACCCACCCATCCACCCAAATGCACACCCACGCACCCATCCAACCAACCAACCACCCACCCACCCACACATATACCCACCCACCCATCCATCCACCAATCCAACAATCCATCCTTCCACCCACCCATCCACCCATCCACCCACCCATCCACCCATCCATCCACCCATCTACCCACCCAACCACCCATCTACACATCCACCAACAAATCCTTCCACCCAACCACCCAACCAACCATCCACCCACCCATACTCCCATCCACACATCCATTCATCCTTATACCCATCCACCAACAAATCCTCCCACCCAACCACCCACCCACCCACCCGCCTACCCACCCACCCACCCACCCATCCATCCACCCAAACATCCAGGAAAGCACCCACCCATCCACCCATCCACCCATCCAGCCACCCATATACCCATCCACCCACAAATCCTCCCACCCAAGCACCCCCACACATATCCATCCACCCACCCAACCAACCATACACAGAACCATCCATCCACATACCCATCTACCCATTCACCGATCCACCCAACCAACCACACACCCACCCACCCACCTATTCATCCATCCACACAGCCACCCATTCACCCGCCCATCCACCCATTAACTCACCCAACCATCCACCCACCCGCCCATCGACCCATCCACCCATCCACACAGCCACCCATTCACCGCCCATCAACCCATCAACCCACCCACCCATCCACCCACCCGCCCATCGACCCATCCACCCGCCAAACCACTCATCTACCCATCCATCCACCAACACAACGATCAACCCATACACCCATCCATCCACCCATCCATCTACCCATCCACCCACCCACCCATCCACCCATCCACACAGCCACCCATTCACCCGCCCATCCACCCATAACCCACCCACCCATCCACACACCCGCCCATCGACACATCCACCCACCAACCCACTCATCTACCCATCCATCCACCTACCCAACAATCAACCCATCCAACCATCGACCCATCCATCCATCCACTCATCCATCCACCCATCCATCCACCCACCTATCGACCCAACTATCCACCCATCCACCCATCCATCCAACCACCTATCCACCCATCTATCCTCCCATCCAGCCACTAGTACATCCATCCACCCACCCATCTACCCAAACACCCATCCATCCACCCTTATACCCATCCACCCACAAATCCTCACACCCAACCACCCATCCACACAACCATACACCCACCGCCCCACCCATCCAACCAAATATCCACGCATCCTCCCATCCATCCTCCCATCGACATATCCATCCAACCAATCCACCCAAACATCCATCCACACACCCACGCATCCATAAAACCTCCCACCCACCCATCCACCCGCCCCCCCATCCACCCTTCCATCCACCCGCCCCCCCATCCACCCTTCCATCCACCCTTCCATTCACCCGCCCCCCCATCCACCCTTCCATCCACCCATCTAATCGTCCATCCACCCACCCATCCACCAAATCAACGATCCACCCAAAAACCCATTCACCCATCCACACATCCATCCATCCACCCAACCATCCACACACCTATCTACCCACCTATCCACCTAACCACCCTTCCATCAATCCATCCATCCATCCAACCCCATCCACACATACACCCACCCACCCACCCAAACAACCACCCATTCACCCATCAAACCATCCACCCACCCACCCACCCACCCACGCACACAACCATCCATCCACCCTTCCACACCTCGATCCACCCATCCATCTAGCCACCCATCCACCCATCCTTCCACCCACCCACCCACCCAACCATCTACCCATCCAACCACCTCTCCACCCACCCACCCATTTCCCAACCCACCCATCCACCCACCTCTCCACCCACCCACCCATTTCCCAACCCACCCATCCACCCACCACCCCACCCACCCACCCACGCATCAACCCACCCATCCGTCCACCCACACAACCATCCTTACACACAACCAACCACCCATCCAACCACCCATCCACCCACCCAACCACCCACCCATCCATCAAGCCATCCATCCACCCACCCACCTACCCATCTACTTTTCCACCCATACAACCATCCACCCACCCATCCAGCCCCCATCCAGCCATTCACCCATTGAAACATCCATGCCCCACCCATCCTTCCATCCAACCACCCACCCAACCGTCCACCCATCCATACATCCACACATCCCCCATTCCCCAATCCACCCCCCATCCACCATGCACCCAAAAACCCATCCATTCACCTAACAACACACCCATCCATCCAACCATCCACCCACCCATCCACTCAACCAACCGTCCACCCACGCACCCATACATCTCTCTACCCACACATACAACCATCCACCCACCCACGCGCCCATCCACCCGCCCACCCACACACCCATCCACCCGCCCACCCACACACCCATCCACCCGCCCACCCACACACCCATCCACCCGCCCACCCACACACCCATCCACCCGCCCACCCACACACCCATCCACCCACCCACACACCCATCCACCCACCCACCCACATCAATCCACCCATCCACCCACCCACAACCATCCACCCACCCACCCACACACCCATCCACCCACCCACCCACCCACACAGCAAACCACCCAACCATCCACCCATCCACCCAAACACGGACCCATCCACCCATTCATCCACCAACCCATCCACCCATCCACCCATTAGCTCACCCACCCATCCATCCAGACATCCACCCACTCATCCATCCATCCATCCAACCCCTATCCATCCATCCACCCACCCATCCACCCATCCACCCACCCATCCACCCATCCACCCATCCACCCATCCATCCATCCATCAACCCACCCATCCATCCACCAATCCACCCACACATTTTCCCATCCCCCCACACATTTACCCATCCATCCACCCACCCACCCATACACCCACCCACCCATACACCCACCCATTTACCCATCCATCCACCCACCCACCCATTCACCCATCCATCCATCCACCCACACATCCATCCAACCATCCAACCACCCATCCACCCATCCACACATCCACCCACCCACCCACCAGTCCAACCACCCATCCACGCAAACACCCATAGATCTACCCACCCACCCATATATCCAACCACCCACACCCCCATTCGTCCACCCACCCACCCTTTCGTCCACTCACCCACCCACCCATCCACCCACCCATCCACCCACCCATCCACTCATCCAACGACGCATCAACCCATCCATCCATGCTCTCATCCACCCATCCATCCATTCGCCCAACCATCCACCCACCCACCCAATCACCCATCCACCCACACACCCATCCATCCACCAAACCATCCATCCACCCGCCCTTCCACCCGTCCACCCAACCATCCACCCAGCCACATATCCCCCCCCCACATCCACCCTTCCACCCATCCACCCATCCATCCTCCAATCTACCCATCCACCCACAATTCCAACCAGCAAAACACCCACACAACCATCCTCCCACCCACCCACCCATCCAGCCATCCATCCACCCTTATACCCATCCACCCACAAATCCTTGCACACAACCACCCATCCACCCACCCATCCACACACACACCCACCCATCCAAACAACCCCCATCCCACGCACCCAGCAACCCACCCATCCACCCATTCACCTTTCCATCCATTCACCCACCCAACCAACCACCCACTCACCCAAACAACCAACCTTCCACCGACCCATCCACCCACACATCCATCCACGCATACAAGTACCCATCCATCCAACCATCCACCCATCCACCCATCCACACATCCGCCACCCACCCACGGACCCATCCACTCATCCACCAACACACCAACCCACCCACCCATCCATACACCCAACCATCCACCCATCCATCCACCCACCCATCCAACCACCCAACCATCCACCCCCGCACCCATTCAACCATCCGACCATCCACCCGCCCACGCACCCATCTACCCATCCATCCACCCACCCATCCACCAAATCAACGATCAAACCATCCACCCATCCACCCATTCATCCATCCATCCAACCAGCTTTCGTGCCACCAAACCACACATCCACCCATCCATCCACCCACATATCCAACCATCTATCCACCCATCCACCTATCCATCCACCCACCTATCCTTCCATCTATCCACCCATCCACCCACCCACCCAAACATCCATCCACCCACCCACCCAAACATCCATCCACCCACCCATCAATGCACCCATACAACCACACATCCATCCATCCATCCACCCATACACCCACACACCCATCTACCCACCCTTCCATCCATCTATCCATCCATACACCCATCCACCGACCCGTCCATCCACCCACCCATCCATCAACCCATCCATCCACCCATCCATCCATCCTTCCAACCATCCACCCACACACACATCCACCCACCCATCCATCCACCCACCCATCCACCCATCCACCCATCCATCCACCCATCCACCCATCCATCCACCCACCCATTCACTCGTCCTCCCATCCATTCACACACGCATACAACCCCCATCTATCCATCCAACCACCCACCCACCCATCCATCCACCCATCTACACATCCACCCACCTACGCACACTTCCAGCCACCTACCCACCCACGCAACCATGCACCCATCCACTCACCCACCCACCCATTCATCCACTCGCCCACCAAACCATCCACCCGCCCACCCATCCATCCACACACGCACCTACCCATCCACCACCCATCCACCCAACCATCCATCCACCCACCCATCCATCCACCTACCCATCCACCCATCCATCCATCCACCCATTCACCCATCCATCCACCCACCCCCCCATCCACCCATCCATTCATCCATCTACACATCCACACACAAATCCACCCACCCAACCACCCACCCACCCACCCACCAATCCAACAATCCACCCACCCATCCAACCATCCTCCCAACCACCCTTGCTTCCATCCACCCACCCATCCACCCATTCACCCACCGTTCCTCCCACCCACCCATCCACCCAACCACCCACCCACCCACCCATTCACCCATCCGCACAACCATCCACCTTCCCTCCCATCCATCCATCCACCCAACCCCCCAAACATCCACCCACCCACCCACCCACACAACCACACACCCACCCACCCACGCATCCACCCACATATCCGCCCAACCACCCATCCACCCGCACACACACCCATCTGACCGCCCAGCCATCCATCCACCCTCCCACCCACCCATCCACCCGTCCATCCACCCATCTGCCCGTCCATCCACCCACTCATCCACCAACCCATCGATCCACCCATACACCCATCCACCCATCCTACCATCCATGCATCCACCCAACCATCCACACACCCACCCATTGACACACCCACCCACCCATCCACCCAATCACCCACCCTTCCTCCCAACCACCCATCCTCCCATCCATCCATCCACCCACCCAACCATCCATGCAGCCATCCACACACCCACCCACCCATCCACCCATCCACCCTCCCATCCACCCATTCACACATCCATCCATCCACCCATCCACCCATCCATCCATCCACCCACCCAACCATCCAACCACCAACCCATACATCCAACCACTCACCCACCCAATCAAACACCCAACTATCAATCCACACACCCAACCCCCCACCCATCCACCCATTCACTGATCCACCCACCCATCTACAAACCCAACCACTCACCCATCCACCCACTCATCCACCCATTCCCAGATCCCCACACACACCCACCCATTGACACACCTACCCACCGATCGACCCATCCATCCAACCACATATCCAGACACCTATTCACCCATCCACCCATCCATCCATCCATCCACCCAAACATCCACACACCCACCCACTCACCCACCCACCCATCCACACACCCAACCACTGACCCATTCAACCGACAAACCATCCACACACCCAACCATCCACCCACCCACAAACCTAACCACTCACGCAACCATCCATCCACCCATCCACACAACCACCCATCCATCCACCCATCCATCCATCCATCCCCCCACACATCCACCCATCCATCTATCCACCCATCCACTCATCCTTTCACCCAACTACCCACCCACCCATTTACCTATCCAAACACACACCCACCCACCCACCCAACCATCAACTCACCCACCCACTCATCCAACCATCCAAACACCAACCCACCCACCCACCCACCCATCCATCCACCCGCCCACCCACCCATCCTACCATCCACACATCCACCCATCCACCAACCCATCCATCCATCCACCCATCCACACTTCCATCCATCCACCCACGCAGCCATCCACCCATCCATACACCCATCCATCCACCCACCCATGCATCCACTCACCATCCACCCACCAATCCATCCTTCCAACCACCCATCCACCCATCCGTGTATCCAGACACCCACCCATCCACCCATCCATCCATCCACTAACCCATCCATCCTTCCACCCATCCACGCACCCACCAATCCATCCTTCCATCCAAGCACCCATCCAGCCATACACCCATCCATCCATTCACCCACCCACCCATCCATCCGAACATCCACCCACACTTCCACCCATACACCCATCCACCCTTTCATTCATCCACACACCCAAGCCACCCACCCTCACATCCATCCAACCAACCACCCATCCACCCACCAACCCACCCATCCATCCACCCACCCACCGAACTTTCCACCCAACCATCCATCCACCCACCCTTCCACCCATCTTCACACCCACCCATCCACCCATCCTTCCTCCCATCCACCAAAACATCCTCCAATCTACCCATCCATCCACCCATCCACCTACCCATCCATCCATCCAACCACCCATCCACCCATCCGTCCATCCACCAACCCACCCACCCATCCATCTACCCATCCACCAACCCACACACCCACCAGCCTACACATCCACCCTACCAACCATTCATCGACCCACCCACCCATCCATCCACCCACCCATCCTCCCATCCACCCATACTCCCACCCATCCACCCAACCATCCATCCATCCACGCCCCCGTCCATCATCCCATCTACTCACCCCTCCGCCCAACCACCCATCCACCCATCCATCCATCAACCCGATCATCCACCCACTCACCCACCCATCCACCGACCCAACAACCCATCCACTCATCCATCCACCGACTCATCCACCCAACCACCCATCCATCCACCAACCCACTGACCCAACCACCCACCCTCCCACCACCCACCCACCCACCCACCAATCCATCTATCCCCCAACCCATCTACCCATCTATCCATCCACCCACCCATCCGCCAACCCATCCACCCACCCACCCACCTACGCAACCATCCACGCACCCATCCTACCACCCAGCCATCCACCCACCGACCCATCTACCCATCCAACCATCCATGCTCCCATCTATCCATCCATCCACCCACCCATTCACCCATCCTTCCATCCAGGAACCCACCCATCCATCCACCCACCCATCCACTCATCCATCCACCCACCCATGTACCCACCATTCCCTTCATCCCGCCACCCACACACCCATCCATCCACTCACCCACCCACCCACCAATCCATCAATCCATCCACACACACATCCATCCACTCACACATCCACCCATCCACCCACCCACCCATCCATTCATCCAGCCATCCACACACCCATCCACCCATCCGTCGATCCTCCCACCCAACCAACCACACAACTACCCATTCACCCACCCACACACCCAACCACCCACCCATCCACCCGCCAAACCATTCATCGACCCACACACCCAGCTATCCACCTACCCACCCATCCACTCCCCTACCATCCACACACCCAGCCATCTACCCATTCACCCAAAAATCCACACATATACCCATCCACCCGCACCCCATCCATCCAACCATCCACCAACCCATCCTTCCATCCACCCATCGACCCACCCATCCATCCACCCACACAACCTCCCATCCACACAGGCTCCCACCCATCCACCCAACCATCCATCCATCCACCCTCCCGTCCATCACACATCCACCTATCCACCCATCCACCTATCCACCCATCCACACATCCACCCATCCACACGATCATCCACCCACCCACCCACCTTCCCAACCATCTACCCACCCATCCGCCCACCCAGCCATAGACCCACCCACCCGTCTACCCATCCACCTATCCTTCCTCAAATCTACCCATCCATCCAACCACACATCCACCCACCCACCCATCCGCCGACCCACACACCATACCACCCACCCTTCTATCCACCCACCCATACACCCATCCATCCATCCAACAACCCACCCACCCATCTACCCATCCCTCCACCCACCCATCCATCCACCCAAACACCCACCCTCCCATTCAACTATCCACCCACCCATCCACCCATCCGTCCGGCCATGCACCAACCCACACACCCATCCTCCAATCAACCCATGAATCCATCCATTCACCCACCCGTCCATCCCAAATCCTCCCACCCACCTATCCATCCACCCATCCATCCACCCCCCATCCATCCATCCACCTAACAACCCAGCCATCCACGCATCCTCCATCCACACACCCACCCATCCACCCAACCACCCCCCATTCACCTATCCATCTACCCATCTATCCACCCACACATCCATCCATCCACACAGTCTTCCACCCAACCACGCACCCACCCTTACACCTGTCCACAGAGCCACCCACTCACCCTTCCACCTACACCCCCACCCACCCAACCACCCACACACCGATCCACCCACCCACACCCCCATTCACCTATCCACCCATCGACCCACCTACCCATACTCCAACCCTTTCACACACCCATCAAACCACCCAACCACCCAACCAGCCACACATCCATCCACCCACACACCCACCCATCCAGCAATACACCCCAACATCCACCCACCCAACCATCCACCCACCCAACCACCCACCCACCGATCCACCCGACCATCCACACTCCCATCCACCCATCCACCCACCCCTCCACCCATCCATCCACACCTCAACACACCCGGCCACCCACCCACCCATCCTCCCATACATCCAACCTCCCATCCACCCAACCACCCACCCACCCAACCATCCTTCCATCCACCCAACCACCCACCCACACATCCATCCACACATTCATCCATCCACCCAACCACCCACCCACCCACCCATCCATCCATCCACCCACCCAACCAGGCATCATTCCATCCACTCACCCTCCCACCCACCCATCCACCCATCCTTCCATCCACCCACCCATCCACCCCTCCATCTATCCACCCATCCACCCATCCATTCACCCAACAACCCAACCACCCATCTACCAATCCAACACCCCCAAACACCCACCCAACCATCAACGCACCTACCCACCCATCCATCCACCAGCCCACCCACTCACCCAAACATCCACGCATCCACCCACCCACCAACACTTCCATCCAACCGCACACCCACCCATGGACCCACCCACCCAACCATCCACCCACCCACCCATACTCCCAACCATCCACCAATCCATCCATCCACCCACCCACCCATCCACCCATCCAACCACCCATCTTCCCATCCACACACAAATCAACCCAACCACCTTCCCACCTACCCACCAACCAACCAACCGCCCACCCAACCACCCACCCATCCAACCATCCTTCCATCCATCCACCCACCCAACCACGCATCCACCCACCAAACCACGAATCTACCCACCAACCCATCCACCCGTCCATCCACCCATCTACCCATCCACCCACAAATCCACCTATGTACCCATCCACCCATCAAGCCATCCACCCACAAAAGCCACCCAGCCTCCCATCCATCCACACACACATCCATCCATCCAACCACCCATCCATCCATCCACCAACCCATCCATCCATCCATCCACGCATCCTCACATCCATCCACCCACACCCACCAACGATCCACACATTCACCCATCCAACCAACCACCCACCCAAGCCACCAACCCTCCCATCCATCCTCACACCCATCCATCCATCCACCAATCCACCAACCCATCCATCCATCCACCCATCCACACTTCCATCCATCCACCCACCCATGCATCCACTCATCCATCCCCCCACCAATCCATCCATCCACCGACCCATCCACCCATCCGTGTGTCCAGCCACACACCCACCCACCCATCTAACCAACCATCCACGCACCCATCCATCCTTACACCCATCCACGCACCCACCCATCCATCCTTCCATCCACCCACCCATCCAGCCATACACACATCCATCCATCCACACACCCACCCATCCATTCGAACATCCACCCACCCATCCACCCATCCACCCATCCACCCTTCCATTCATCCATCCACCCAAGACACCCACCCTCCCATCCATCCACCCAACCATCCAACCACCCACCCACCCACCCATCCATCCACCCACCCACCCAACTTTCCACCCACCCATCCATCCACCCACCCATCCACCCATCCTCACACCCACCCATCCACCCATCCTTCCACCCATCCAGCCATTCATCAACCCATCTACCCATCAAACCACCCATCCACCCATCCAACCACCCATCGGTACATCCACCCACCCACCCAACCAACCATCTAGCCATCCACCCACCCACACATCCACCCACCCACACATCCACCCGCCCAACCATTCATCGACCCACCAACCCATACCTCCACCCACCCATCCTCCCATCGACACATACTCCCACCCATCCACCCAACCATCCATCCACCCACGCACCCGTCCTTCATCCCATTCACTCACCCATCCACCCATCCACCCATGCACCCACTCAGCCACCTACCCATCCTCCTATCCATCCACCAACCCATACACCCAACCACCCATCCACCTATCCTTCCACACATCCACCGACCCAACCAGCCAACCTCCCACCACCCAACCACCCATCCACCCACCGATCCACCCATCCACCAACCCATGCACCCATCTATCCATCCACCCACCCATCCACCCACCCACCCACCTACCCAAACATCCACCCACCCATCCACACACCCAGCCATCCACCCACCAACCCATCTACCCATCCAACCATCCATCATCCCATCTACCCATCCATCCACCCACCCACTCACCCACCCACCCATCCAATCACCCATCCACCCACCCACCCACCCAACATTCCATTCATCCAGCCACCCATACACCCATCCATCCACTCACGCACCCACCCACCAATCCATCCATCCAACCACCCACCCGTCCATCCACCCACCCAACCACCCATCCACCCATCCACCCACCCATCCACCCATCCACCCATCCAACTATCCATCCATCCACCTACCCATCCACCCACCCACACATCCTTCAACCCACCCTCTCATCTATCCACCCACCCATCCATCAATCCCTCCTCCCCCACCCATCCATACATCCATCCACCTACCCCCCCCCCATCCATCCACCCACCCACCCATCCACCCATCCATCCATCCACCCACCCACCGATCCATCCACCCATCTACCCATCCACCCACAAATTCACCCATGTACCCATCCACCCTTCAAGCCATCCACCCACAAAAGCCACCCAGCCTCCCATCCATCTACACACACATCCATCCACCACCCATCGATCCATCCACCCATCCACCCACCCAGGCATCCACCTATCCATCCATCCACCCACCCATCCACTCACCCAGCAATCCATCCACCCACACATCCACCCAGGTATCCAACACCCACCCATCTACCAATCCACACATCCAACCATCCATCCACCGATACATCCATCCACCCATCTACCCATCCATCCACCCACCCATCCATCCATCCACCCTTCCACCAACCCTCCCACCCATCCATTCTCCGTTCCACCCACCCATACATCCACCCATCCAACAACCCATCCATCCATGCACCCATCCACCCATCTATCGAACCACCCACCCATCTACCTATCCACCCATCCACCCATCCCCTCATCCATCCATCCTCCCACCCATCCATCCACCCATCCACCAACCCATCCACCCATCCATCCACCCACCCATCCATCCCTCCACCCATCCACCCACCCATCCACCCGTCCACCCATCCACCTATCCATCCATCCACCCCCGATCCACCCACCCACCCATCCTTCCACCCACCACCTCATCTATCCACCCACACAAACATCCATCCATCCCACTCCACCCATCCATCCTTCCATCACCCCACCCGCCCACCCATCCATCCACCCACCCACCCATCCACCCATCCATCCACCCACCCACCCATCCACCCATCCATCCATACACCCACCCACCCATACATCCAGCCATCTACCCATCCATTAACCCACCCATCCATCCATTTACCCTACCAACCATCCACCCACGCATCAACCCACCCACCCTTCCACCCATCCACCCATCCACCTATCCATCCATCTCCCCACCAATCCACCCAACCACCCATCCATCCACCCACACACTCATCCATCCACCCACCCATCAATCCATCCATACACCCACCCCCCAATCCATCCATCCACCCACGCATCCACCAACCAATCCATTCGTCCACCCATCCTCCCATTCATCCACACATCCACCCACCCATCCATAAAACCACCCATCCACCCATCCATCCATCCACCCACCCATCTACCCATCCACCCATCCACAGATCCCCTCATCCATCCATCCACCCACCCATTCATCCACCCATCCACCAACCCATCCATCCATCCACCAATCCACCAATCTACCCATCCACCCAGAACACCAACCATCCATCCACCCACCCATCCACCCATCCATCCATCAATCCACCCACCCATCCATCCACCCATCCACCCCCCCTTCCACCCATCCACCCATGCACCCAACCACCCAACCACACACACATCCATCCACCCACACACCCACCCATCCACCAATACACCCCACCATCCACCCACCCAACCATCTACCCACCCATCCATCAAACCATCCACCCACTCAACCACCCTCCCACCCACCCACCCATACACCGATCCACCCGACCATCAACCCTCCCATCCACCCATCCACCCACCCTTCCACCCATCCATCCACCCCTCCACCCACCCATCCACCCACCCACCCATCCTCCCATACATCCAACCACCTATCCACGCACCTATCCACCCATTCATCCATCCATCCAACAACCCATCCACCCACCCACCTACCCACCCTTCCACACACCCACCCATCCACCCACCCACCCACCCACCCAACCATCCTTCCACCCACCCAACCACCCACCCACACATCCATCCACACATCTACCCATCCAACCATCTACCCAGCCACCCCCCATCCATCCATCGACCCATCCACACAGGCATCATTCCACCCACTCAACCACCCACCCACCCATCAACCCAGCCATCCAGCCACCCATCCACCCATCCATTCACCCAATTACCAAACCACAAATCTAACAATCAAACACCCCCAAACACCCACCCATCCATCAACCCTCCTACCCTCCCATCCACCAATCCTCCCACCTACCCACCCATCCACCCACCCTCCCATCCACTCATCCAACCCTCCACCCACAAATAAAAACAGCAAACCTCCCACCCACCCATCCTCCCACCCACCCATCCAGCCACCCATCCATCCACCCATCCAAGCACCCATCTATCCACGTATCCACCCATCCACCCATCCACACAACCTCCCAACCACCCACTCACCCACCCATCCACCCATCCAGCCACACACCCATCCACCCATCCAGCCACACACCCATCCAACCACCCATCCATCCACCCAACCATCCAAACTTCCATCCACACACCGATCCACCCACCCAACCATCCACCCACGCACCCATCCACCCATCCGACCATCCACCCGTCCACCCACCCATCTAAAAATCCATCCACCCATCCATCCACAAACCCACAGATCGAACCATCCACCCATCCACCCATCCATCCATCCATCCAACATCCTATCGTCCCTCCCACCCACACGTCCACCCATCCATCCACCCACCTATCCACCCATCTATACACCCATCAACCTATCCATCCACGCGCCCCTCAATCCACCTATCCATCCACCCATCCATCCATCCATCCACCCATACACCCACAGACCCATCCACAAACCCATCCACCCATCCATCCACCCACCCATCTACCCATCCACACATCCATCCACCCTCCCACTCACCTATCCACCTATCCTTCCACACAACCATACACCCACCCACCCACCCAACCATCCCTCCACCCTCCCACCCACCCATCCATCCACACACCCATCCACCATCCATCCATCTAACCATTCAACCTCCCACCAAACGATCCACCTATCCACCCACGCACTCATTCATTCACCCTCCCACCCACCCACCCATCTACACATCCACCCACCCACCAAGCCTTCCAGCCAACTACCCACCCAGGCAACGATGCACCCATCCACCCATCCATCAACCCATCCATCCACCCACCTATCCACCCAACTATCCACCCATCCACCCATCCATCCACCCACCTATCCACCCAACTATCCAGCCATCCAACCACCAACCATTCCATGCACCCACCCATCCACCCACCCACCCATCTATCCAAACATCCATCCATCCACCCATCCACCCACCCACCCATTCACCCACCCATCCACCCACTCACCCATCCACGCACAAATACACCCATCCACCCTCCCATACAACCATCCACACGCCCACCCACCCATCTACCCATCCATCCACCCATCTAACCTTCCTCCACCCACCCATCTACCAAATCAACGATTCAACCATCCACCCATCCACCCATCCACACATCCATCCATCCACCCATCCACCCACCAATCCACCCACGCACCCATACATCCATCCACCCACACATTCACCCATCCACCCACCCACCTACCAATTAACACAACCCCCCATCCATCAACCCACCCATCCAACCACCAACCCATCCACCCATCGACTCACAAATCTCCCCTTCCAACCACCTACCAGTCCCCACACCCACCCGTCCAACCACCCCCCGGTCCACACGCCCAACCATTCGCCCACCCACACATCCACCCACCTACCCAACCACCCACCCACCCACCCAACCACCCACCCACCCATACATCCTCCCAACCACCCACCCATTCACCCATGCCTCCAACTACCCACCCATCCACCCATCCATCCATCCACCCACCCACCCAACCGTCCACCCATGTACCCATCCACAAACCCACCCATCCATCCAACTACCCATACAACCTCCCAACCACCCACCCATCCACCCATGCCTCCATCTACCCAGCCATCCACCCATCCCTCCATCCACCCACCCACCCATCCATCCACACAACCACCCACCCATCCACCCACCCACCCATCCACCCACCCATATACCCAGCCGTCCACACATACAACCATCCACATTTTCATCCATCCACCCATCCACCCACCCACCCATCCCAACACCCACCCATCCATCCCAACACCCACCCATCCATGCACCCATCCACCCACCCACCCATTCATCCACCCAACCACCCACCCATCAACCCATCCACCCATCCACACACCCAACTGTCCATCCACCCATCCACCCTTCCACCTATCGACCCACACATCCACCCACCCATCCATCCTCCCATCTACACATCTACCCATCCACCCATCCACCCATTTACCCACCCATCCACACATCCATCAAAACACCCACCCAACCAGCCAGCCATCCAACCACCCACCCATCCATCCAACCATCCACCCACACATGCATCCATCCACCCATCCACCCATCCACCCATATATCCATCTATTCACAAACTTATCCTTCGATCCGCAAACCCACCCATCAACCCCCCGACTAATCCACCCACCCACCCATGCATCCACCCACCCACCCAAGCTTCCACCCACCCATCCATCCACCCACCCATCTACCCATCTATCCATCCACCCACCCTCCCATCCACCCACCCAACAACCCATCTACCCAACCGTCAACACATCCACTCATCCATCCACCGAACCATCAAACCACCCACCCATCCACCCAAACACCCGTCAATCCACCCACCCAACTATCCATCCACCCACCCTCCCACCCTTCCATCCACCCACCCTCCCACCCTTCCATCCACCCACCCTCCCACCCTTCCATCCAACCACCCTCCCACCCTTCCATCCACCCACCCTCCCACCCTTCCATCCACCCACCCTCCCACCCTTCCATCCACCCAACCATCCACCCATCCATTCATCCACCCACCCATCCACCCATCTACCCATCCACCCAGCCATCCCCCCTCCTTCAAACCAACCACCAAACCACCCATCTACTAATCCACCACCCGACACACCCATCCACCCATCCAACAACACAACCACCCACCCATTTACCCACCCACCGACATACCCACCCAACCTTCCAACCGCCCGCCCAATCATCAAACCCTCCACGCATCCATCCACCCACCAACACATCCATCCACCCACCAACGCATCCATCCACCCGCACACCCACCCAACCACCCACAAAGCCACCCATCCTCCGACCCATACACCGAACCATCCACCCATCCATCCATCCACCCACAAATCCAACGAGCAAAACACCCACCCACCCATCCGTCCATCCACACATCCACCCACCCATCCACCCATCCACCCGTCCACCCAAACATCCACCCATCCATTCATCCACCCACCCACCCACCCATCCACCCATCCACCCATCCACCCATCCACCGACACTTCCACCCATCCATCCATCCACCCATCCACCTATCCATCATATCGCCCACCCATCCACCCATTCACCCACCCATTCACCCATTCACCCACCCATCCACCCATTCACCCACCCATCCACCCATTCACCCACCCATCCACCCATTCACCCACCCAGCCATCCACCCACGCACCCATCCATCCAACCATCCACCCACCCATCCATCCATCCACCCACACACCCATCCACACATTGACCCAACCACCCACCCGTCCCCACACCCACCTACCCACCCACCCACCCATCCACCCCTCCAACCACCCATCCACTCCTCCCCCCACCCATCCACCCCTCCACCAAACCATCCATTCACCCGCTCTTCCACCGGTCCAACCAATCATCCACCCACCCACATATTCACAAACCCACCCACACTTCGACTCTTCCACCCATCCATCCATCCACTCACCAATCCACCCTCCCAGAAAACCACCCACCCACCAATTCTCACACCCACCCACTCACCCAACAGCCAACCCACCCATCCATCCACCCATCCACCCATCCACCCATCCATCCAACCATCCACCCACCCACCCAACCAACCATCCACCCACCCACCCAACCAACCATCCATCCATCCATCCATCCACCCACCCAACCATGCATCCTTCCACCCACTCACACACCTACCCACAAATCCACCCAACCTTCCATCCACCCATCCATCCACCCAACCACCCTTCTACTAATCCACCACCCCACCCACCCACCCACCCATCCATCCATCCATCAACCCAGCCACCCAACAATACAACCACCCACCCACATACCCACCCACATACCCACCCACATACCCACCCACATACCCACCCACATACCCACCCACATACCCACCCACATACCCACCCATTCTTCCAACCGCCTGCCCAATCATCAAACCCTCCACGCATCCACCCACCCTCCAACCCATCCTTCAACACAACAACCCATCCATCCACCCACCAACCCATCCATCCACCCGCACAACCACCCAACCATCCACCCACCCACCCATCCACCCACCCATACACCCAACCATCCACTCATCCATGCCTCTACCCACAAATCCAACCAGTAAACTACCCACCCACCCATCATCCCACTCTTATACCCATCCACCCACAAATCCTCCCAACCAACAACCCACCCACTGACACATCGATACACCCACCCATCCACCCACCACACACCAACCCACCCATCCACCACACACCCACCCATCCACACATCCTCTATCCAACCAAACATACACCCAACCAACCATCCACCCACCCACCCACCCTTCCTTCCACCCATCCAACCACCCACGCATCTACCCACTCATCCATCCACGCATCCTAGTCTCCATCCATCCACCCATCCACCCATCCACCCATCCACCCACCCACCCATCCATCCATCCATTAACCCACCCAACCCCAACCCACACATCCATCCACCAACCCACCCAGCCATCCACCCATCCACCCATCCATCCATCCATCCACCCATCCATCCACCCACCCATGCACCTATCCATCCATCCACCCACCAATCCACACATCCACCCACCCATCCAGCCACCCATCCACACAACCATCCATCCAACCACCCGTCCATCCACTCACCCGTCTATCCACACACCCACCCACCCATGCCCCAATCCAACCATCCACGCACCCATCTTCCCATCCACTCCTACTCCCACCGACCCACCCACACATCCATCCATCCATCCTCCCACCCAGCCACCCATCCATACTTCCATCCACACTTCCATCCACACTTCCATCCACACATCCAACCAACCACCTATCCACCCACCCAGCCCTACACCCACCCACCCCTACACCCACCCACGCACCCACCCCTAAACCCACCCACCCACCCACCCCTAAAACCACCCACCCACCCACCCCTAAAACCACCCACCCACCCACCCCTAAAACCACCCACCCACCCCTAAACCCACCCACCCACCCACCCCTAAACCCACCCACCCACCCACCCCTAAACCCACCCACCCACCCACCCCTAAACCCAGCCACCCAGCCACCCAACCACCCTTCCATCCACCCACCCACCCTTCCATCCACCCATCCAACCACCCACCCACCGACCGACCCACACTTCCATCCACCCATCCAACCACCCACCCATCCCCACCCACCCACCCATCCAACCATCCATTCACCCCCTACCCCCCACCCCACCACCCCCCACCCATCCATCCATCCACCCACCCACCCGCACACCCACCCATCCTTCCACCCATCCACCCACCCGTCATCCAACCATCCTCCACCCATCCACCCACCCAGGCACGCATCCCACCGTCCACGGACCCATCCGCACACCCATCCACCCATCCACCCATCCATCCACCCATATACCTATCCACCCACAAATCCTCCCACCCAACCACCCAACGAAACATCCATCCACCCACCCATCCCACACTTCCATCCACCCATCCAACCACCCACCCATCCACCACCCCTCACCAACCCATCCAAACATCCATTCACGAACCCACCCACCCACCCACCCGCACACCCATTCGCCCATCCATCCATCAATCTACCCAGCCATCCACCCACCAACCCACCCTCCCATCCATCCATCCACACCTCCATCCATCCACCCACGCACCTATCCACCCATCCACCCACCCACCCATCTACCCATTCACCGATAGATCCATCCTTCCACCCACCCATCGACCAAACCAACCACCCACCCATTCATCCATCCAACTACCCATCCACCCAACCATCCAACCTCCCACCCACCCATCCATCCACGCATCCAAGCATCCATCCATCCACCCAACCACCCATCCAGCCACCCACCCATCCACCCATCCATCCAACCACACAACCAGCCACCCACCAATACACCCACCCACCCTTCCATCCATCCATTCACTCACCCACGCACCCACCCATCCATACACCCACCCACCCAACCATACACCCACCCACCCATGCATACACCCACCCACCCATCCACACACCCAACTACCTATCTACCCAACCTTCAACACATCCACTCATCCATCCACCCAACCATCAAACCACCCACCCATCCACCCAAACACCCATCAATCCACCCACCCAACTATCCATCCACCCACCCTCCCACCCTTCCATCCACCCACCCTCCCACCCTTCCATCCACCCACCCTCCCACCCTTCCATCCACCCACCCTTCCACCCTTCCATCCACCCAACCATCCACCCATCCATTCATCCACCCACCCATCCACCCATCTACCCATCCACCCACCCATCCACCCATCTACCCATCCACCCAGCCATCCACCCATCCATTCATCCACCCAACCACCCACCCATCCACACATCCACCGACACTTAAACCCATCCATCCATCCACCAATCCACCCATCCATCCAAACGCCCACCCATCCACCCATCCACCCAACCATACATACATCCACACATGCACACATTGAACCAACCACCCAACAATCCCCCCACCCCCCCACCCCCCCACCCGTCCACCCATCGACCCACCCATCCACACATCCACCCATCCACCCAACCATCCATCCACCCACCAACACACGCATCCTTCCACCCACTCACACACTCACCCACCCATCCACCCATCCTTCAAACCAACCACCAAACCACCCTTCTACTAATCCACCACCCGACACACCCATCCACCCATCCGACAACACAGCCACCCACCCATCCACCCACCCACCAACATACCCACACAACCTTCCACCCGCCCGCCCAATCATCAAACCCTCCACGCATCCATCCACCCACCAACACATCCATCCACCCACCAACGCATCCATCCACCCGCACACCCACCTACCCACTCTTCCGTGCACCCATCCAACCACCCACCCATCCACCAACCCTCACAAACCCATCCAACCATCCATTCACCCACCTACCCACCCACCCTCCCATCCAGCCACCCACCCACCTGCACACCCATCCGCACATCCATCCATCCATCTACCCAGCCATCCACCCACCCACCCTCCCAACCATCCATCCAGCCAGCCATCCACCCACCCATGCACTAATCCTCCCATCCACTCACCCATCCTACCATCCCCCCATGCATCCACCCATACATCCATAAAACCATCCAGCCACCCGTCCATCCACCCATCTACCTAACCACCCATATATCCATCCACCCACAAATCCTCCAACCCAACCACCCATCCACCCACCCATAAACACACAAATCCATACACACACACACCCACTCACCCACCAAACCATCCATCCACCCACACACTCACCCACCAAACCAACCACCCACCCACCCACCCATTCATCCATCCAACTAAACATCCACCCACCCATCCATCCTCCCACCCACCCATCAATCCACGCATCCAAGCATCCGTCCATCCACTCAACCACCCATCCAGCCACCCACCCATCCACCCACCACCCCATCCACCCATCCATCCAACCACACAACAAGCCACCTACCCATCCACCCACCCACCCATCTACTCACCCACCCTTCCACTCACCCACCCTTCCACCCACCCACCCACCCATCCATACACCCACCCATCCATACACCCACCCATCCAGCCACCCACCCATCCACCCACCCACCCATCCACCCACCCACCCATCCAACCACAAACCCACCCATCCACACAACCCCCCACCCACCCATCCACACAACCCCCCACCCACCCATCCACCCAACCCCCAACCCACCCATCCACCCACCCAACCACCCATCCACCCACCCATCCACCCACCCATCCATCCACCCATCCACCCACCCATCCATCCACCCATCGACCCACCCACCCACACTTCCCCCCACCAACCCACCCATCCATCCACCAACCCACCCATCCATCCACCAACCCAACAACCCTACGACCCAGACAACCATCCATCCCACTTGCCACGCAGCCATCCAACCATCCATCCGTCCACCCACCCATATCCATCCGTCCACCCACCCATACATGATTCCAACCATCCACACATCCACCCAGCCACCCATCCACCCATCCATCCACACCCCCACCACTCCATCCAGCAATCCACCCAAACATTCACCTGTGCATCCATCCAACCACCTACCCACCCATCCAACCATCCATCCACCCATCGACCCAACCACCCACTTATCCAATCAGGAAACCACCCACCCTCCCACCAATCCACCAAACCACACATCCACCAACCCACCCACCCATCCACACATCCTTCAACCCTTATACCCATCTACCATCAAATCCTCCCACTCAACCACCCAATAAACCATCCATCCACCCACCCTCCCACCCACACACACATCCACCCATCCATCCATCCACCAATCCATCCATCCACCCATCCATCCATCCACCCACCCATCCACCCATCCACCCATCCACCCATCCATCCTCCCACATAACCATCCACCCACAAATCCTCCCACCTAACCACCCACCCACACATCCATCCACCCACCCACCCACCCATACACCCACCCACCCACCCATACACCCAACCATCCATCCACACACCCATCCCCCCACCCATTCCCCCACCCATCCACCCATTCACCGATACACCCACCCATCCACCCTCCCAACCACCCATCCACCCTCCCAACCACCCATCCACCCAACCACCCATTCACCCATCCACACACACATCCATCCACCCTCCCATACACCCATCCCACCCACCCATCCATCCATCCAACCACCCACCCCCCCACCCACCCACCCACCCACCCTTCCTTCCTTCCATCCACCCATCCAACCACCCACGCTTCTCCCCAGCCATCCAACCAGGCATCCAAGTATCCATCCATCGACCCATCCACCCATCCATCCATCCACCCACCCTCCCATCCATCCACCCAACTACCCATCCAGCAATCCGTCCACCCATCCAAACTTCCATCCATCCACCTACCCCGCCATCCACCCACACACCCACCCTCTAATCCATCCATCCACCCATTCATCCACCCACCCATGCAACTATCCATCCATCCATCCACCCTTCCACCCATCCACCCCCCCATCCACCCATTCACCCACCCATCCATCCTTCCAACAAACGATCAAACCACCCGTCCATCCAACCATCCACCCACCAATGCAGCCATCCACCAATCCACCCACCCATCTACGCATCCACCCACCCATCCAACCATCCACCCTTATACCCATCCACCCACAAATCCTCACACCCAACCAGCAAACCACACATCCAATCATCCATCCACCCATCCACCCACCCATCCACCCATACATCCATCCACCAAACCATCCACCCACCCGTCCATCCACCCACAAACCCACCCATACAACCACCCATCCATCCACCCACCTATCCACCCACCCATACACCCATCCATCCATCCACCCACGCTCCAATTCATCCACCCAAATACCCATCCACACATCCGTCAACCCATTCAAACTTCCATCCACACAACAATCAACCCACCCACCCATCCACCAAACCCAATATCCATAAACCCACCCACCCACCCCTCCATCCATCCACCCAACCACCCAATGACCACCCAACCATCCATCCACCCAGAAAACCAGCAATCCAACCATCCATCTTTCCACCCACCAATCCAACCGCCCACCCCACCACCCATCCACCCACCCACCCATCCACACATCCGCCCACCCGCCCACCCACCGACCCACCCAACCACCCACCCACTCATCCATCCATCCACCCACGCAACTATGCACCCATGCACCCATCCACCGATCCACCCATCCATCCACCCATCCTTCCACCCACCTATCCACCCAACTATCCACCCATCCACCCATCCATCCACCCACCTATCCACCCATCTATCCACCAATCCACCCACCAACCCATCCATGCACCCACCCATCCACCCACTCACCCATCTACCCATCCATCCATCCATCCACCCATCCACCCACCCACCCATTCACACACCCATCCACCCACTCACCCATCCACGCACAAATACACCCATCCACCCATCCATCCTCCCAACTACCCATCCATCCACCCACACATCCACCCACCCACCCATCCGCCCACCCAACCATCCATCCATGCACCCACCCACGCATCCATAAATCCTCCCAACCACCAACCCTCCCATCCACCCTCCCCAAAACCATCCACCCACCCACACACCCATCCACTCATCCATCCAACCATCTAATCTTCCTCCACCCACCCATCCACCAAATCAACGATTCACCCATCCACCCATCCACGCATCCACAAGTCCATCTATTCACCCAATCATCCACCCACCCACCCACCCATCCACCCATCCTTCCACCCATATATCCATCCACCAACCCACCCACCCATACAGCCAAACCCCATCCCACGCACCCATCAACCCAACCATCCACCCATTCACTTATCCATCAATCCACCCACCCTTCCATCCACCCATCCATGCACCCATCCACCCACCCATACACCCATCCACCCACCCACGCACACACCCACGTATCCATCCACACACCCATCCACCCATCCACACATCTCCACCCACCCATCCATCCACCCACCCACCCAAACATCACCCACCAACCCATATATCCATCCATCCATCCACCCAACCATCCACCCATCCAACCATCCACCCACCCACCCACCCACTCACCCAACCATCCTTGCACCCACTCACCCACGCATCCTTCCACCCACTCACCCACCCACCCACCCATCCACCCACCCACCCATTGACACACCCACCCACCTATCCACCCTATCATCCACCCTTCCTCCCAACCAACCATCATCCCATCCATCCAGCCACCCATCCATCCATCCACCCACCCATCCATCCATCCAACATTACACACACCCATCCACCCATCCATCCATCCATCAATCCACCCAACCATCCCTCCAGCCATCCACCCACCCACCCACCCTCCCATCCACCCATCCACATCCATCCATCCACCCGTACACCCATCCACCCTGCCTTTCATCCATCCACCCGCCCACCCACTCATCCACCCATCCATCCACCCACCCAAAGATCAACCCATCCAACCATCGACCGATTCATCCATCCACCCATCCATCAAACCATCCATCCACCCATCCACCCATCCACCACCCCACCCACCCGACCTTCGACCCTTCCATCCGCACAACCTCTCATCTACCCATACATCTACCAACCCTACGATAAACCCATCCACGCATCCATCCACCCGAGCATCCACCCACCCACCCATCAACCAACCCGCCCATCGACACATCCACCCGCCCACCCACTCATCTACCCATCCAACCACCAACCCAACGATCAACCCATCCACCCATCCTCACATCCATCAATCCACCCAACGATCAAACCATCCAACCATCGACCCAACCATCCATCGACCCATCCATCCACCCATTCATCCACCCTCCTATCCACCCAACTTTCCACCCATCCACCCATCCATCAACCCACCTATCCACCCATCCATCCATCCATCCACCCATCCAGCCACCCACGCATCCACGCAAAAATTCATCCATTCACCCATCCACCCATCCATCCTCGCATCTACCCATCCATCCAACCACCCATCCATCCACCCACACATCCAACCACCCATATAACCATCCACCTACAAATCGTCACACCCACCCAACCAGCCACACACCCATACACACACCGACCCACCCATCCACCCAACCATCCACCCATCCACCCTTCCATCCTCCCATCTACCCATCCAACCAACCACCAATCCACCCAAACATCCATCCACCCACCCATCCACCAATCCATCCATCCACCAACACACGCATCCATAAACTCTCCCACCCACCAACCCACACATTTACCCGCCCACCCACCCAACCACACTTCCATCCACCCATCCAACTACCCACACTTCCATCCACCCATCCAACCACCCGCCCATCCACCCCACCTCACCCACCCATCCAACCATCCATTCACCCACCCACCCTCCCACCCAACCATCCATCCATCCATCCACCCACCCGCACACCCACCCGCACACCCACCCGTCCATCCACCCATCCACCCACCCATGCACCTATCCAACCATCCACTCACCCAACCACCAATCCACACACCCATCCACACATCCACACATCCATCAACCCATTTACCCACCCACCCACCCACCCAAACTTCCATCCACCCATCCAACCACCCACCCATCCACCCATCCAACCATCCACCCACAGACCCACGCATCCTTCCAACCACTCACCCACACACCCACACATCCACTCATCCATCCATCCACCCACACATCCACCCCTCCATCTATACACCCACCCACCTACCTATCCATCCAACCCCCCATCCACCCACCCACCCACACATCCATCCACCCACCCACCCACACACCCATCCACCCAACCATCCAACCATCCACCCAACCACGGACCCATCCACCCATTCGTCCACCAACCCATCGACCCATCAACCCATTCGCCCACCCACCCATCCATCCACACATCCACCCACTCATCCATCCATCCATCCAACCCCTATCCATCCATACACCCACCCATCCACCAAATCAACGATCAAACAATCCACCCATCCAACCATTCATCCATCCATCCAACCAACCTTTGTGCCACCAACCCACCCATCCACCCATCCATCCACCCACTTATCCAACCATCTATCCACCCATCCACCAATCCATCCACCCACCTATCCTTCCATCTATCCACCCATCCCCCCATCCACCGGCCCGTCCATCCACCCACCCATCAATCCACCCATCGAACCACAGATCCATCCATCCATCCACCCATACACCCACACACCCATCCACCCAAACATCCATCCATCTATTCACCCATCCACCCATCCCCCTACCCGTCCATCCACCCACCCATCCACCCACCCATCCACCCACCCATTCACCCATTCTCCCATCCATCTACCCACGCATACACCCCCATCAATCCATTCAACCACCCACCCACCCATCAATCCACCCGTCTACACATCCACCCACCTACGCACCCTTCACGCCACCTACCCACCAACGCAACCATGCACCCATCCACCTACCCACCCACCCATTCATCCACATGCCCACCAACCCATCCACCCGCCCACCCATCCATCCACCAACGCACCCACCCATCCACCACCAATCAACCCACCCATCCATCCACCTAACCTTCCATCCTTCCATCCATCCACCCACTCACCCATCCATCCACCCACCCCCCATCCACCCATCCAACCACCCAACCACCCACCCATCCACCAGACCTCACCCAACCGCCCGCCCATCGATCCACCCACTCACCCACCTGCCCATCCATCCACCCACCCGCCCATCCATCCACCCACCCACCCCCACACCCATCCGCCCATCCATCCACCCACCCACCCCCACACCCATCCGCCCATGCATCCATCCATCTACCCAGCCATCCACCCACCCACCCACCCTCCCAGCCATCCATCCACCCACCCATGCACTTATCCTCCCATCCACCCACCCATCCTCCCATCCACCCACGCATCCAACCATACATCCACGAAACCATCCACCCACCCGTCCAACCACACATCCACCCAACCACCCATCCACCCAT
The DNA here is from genome assembly GCF_027409185.1 of Cynocephalus volans. Taxonomy (NCBI): domain Eukaryota; kingdom Metazoa; phylum Chordata; class Mammalia; order Dermoptera; family Cynocephalidae; genus Cynocephalus; species Cynocephalus volans. The sequence goes on from NC_084478.1 coordinate 6,991,386, forward strand.
CCATCCACCCATATATCCATCCAACCACAAATCCTCCCACCGAACCACCCATACACCCACCCATACACACACCCGCCCACTCATCCACCAGAGCTTCCATCCACCCACTCACCCACCCAGCAAACCAAGCACCCATCCACCCACCCATCCATCCTCCCACCCACCCATCCATCCACGCATCCAAGCATCCATCCATCCACTCAAACACCCATCCAACCATTCACCCACTCACCCACCCATCCACCCACGCACCCACCCACCCACCCACCTATCCACCCACCCACCCACTCACCCACCCATCCACCCACCCACCCATCCACACACCCACCCTTCCATCCATCAGGTAATCCACCCACCCACCCACCCATCCATACACCCACCCATCCAGCCAACCAACCATCCACCCACCCACCCATCCACCCACCCACCCATCCACCCAAGCACCCATCCACCCACCCACCCAACCACACAACCACCCACCCACACATCCACCCACCCATCCACCCACCCACCAACCCACCCATCCACCCACCCACCCATCCATCCATCCATCCATCCATCCTTCCACCCACCCATCCATCCACCAATCAACCCACCCACCCACACTTCCCCCAACCAACACACCCATCCATCCACCAACCCACCCATCCATCCACCAACCCAACCACCCTACGACCCAGCCAACCATCCATTACGCCTGCCACCAAGAAATCCAACCATCCATCCTTCCACCCACTCATATCCATCCGTCCACCCACCCATACATGCTTCCAACCATCCACACATCCACCCAGCCACCCATCCACCCTTCCATCCACCCACCCATCGATCCACAACCCCACCCATCCATCCACCAATCCACCCAAAAATACAACTGTGCATCCATCCACCTACCCACACACCCATCCAACCATCCATCCACCCAACTACCCAACCACCCACAATTCCAATCAGGAAACCACCCACCCTCCCACCAATCCACCAAACCACCAATCCACCCAACCACTCATCCACCCACCCACAAACCCATCCACACATCCATCAACCCTTATACCCATCTAGCATCAAATCCTCCCACTCAACCACGCAATAAATCACCCATTAACCCACCCTCCCACCAACCCACACATCCACCCATCCATCCAACCACCCACCCATCCAACCACCCACCCATCCATACACCCATCCATTCTTCCACCCACTCACCAACCCATCGACCCACCCACCCATCGACCCACCCACCCATCGACCCACCCACCCATCCACCCATCCATCCAACCACACAACCAGCCACACAACCAGCCACCCACCCATCCACCCACCCACCCACCCTTCCACCCACGCACCCCTCCATCCATCCATTCATCCACCCACCCACCCACCCATCCAGCCAACCACACATCCACCCACCCACCCACCCATCCAACCACCCACCCATCATTCCAACCACCCACCCATCCACACAACCACCCATCCACCCATCCACCTACCCATCCACCCATCCACCCACCCACACATCCACCCACCCATCCACCCATCCACCAACCCATCCACCCATCCACCCACCCATCCATCCATCCTTCCATCAAACCATCCACCCACCCATCCATCCACCCATCGACCCACCCACCCACACTTCACCCCACCAACCCACCCATCCATCCATCAACACACCCATCCATCCAATAACCCAACCACACTATGACCCAGCCAACCATCCATCCCCCCTGCCAACCAGCCATCCAACCATCCATCCGTCCACCCACAGATATCCATCGGTCCACCCACCCATACATGCTTCCAACCATCCAAACATCCACCCAGACACCCATCCACCCATCCATCCACCCACCCATCCATCCACACCCCCACCAATCCTTCCACCAAACCACCCAACCAACCACCTGTGCATCCATCCACCCATCCAACCACCCATCCAACCATCCATCCACACATCTATCCAACCACCCAAAAATCCAATCAGGAAACCACCCACCCACCAATCCACACAACCACACATCCACCCACCCACCCACCCACCCATCCACACATCCATCAACCCTTATACCCATCTACCATCAAATCCTCCCACTCAACCACCCAATCAACCACCCATCAACCCACCCTCCCAACCACCCACACATCCACCCATCCATCCATCCACCCACCCATCCAACCACCCACCCATCCAACCACCCACCCACACATCCACCCATCCACCCATCCAACCTCCCATATATCCTTCCACCCACAAATCCTCCCACCCAACCACCCAGCCACACATCCATCCTCCCACCCACCCACCCATACACCCAACCATACATCCACCCACCCATCTCCCCAACCATTCACCCATTCTCCGATACACCCACACATCCACCCACCCATCCACCCTCCCTACCACCCATCCACCCAACCACCCATTCATCCTTCCACACACACATCCATCCACCCACCCATACACCCATCCCAACCACCCATCCATCCATCCAACCACCCACCCACCCACCCTTCCTTCCACACACCCATCCAACCACAAACGCATCTACCCACCCATTCATATACGCATCCTAGTATACATCCATACACCCATCCACCCATACACCCATCCACCCACACACCCATCCATCCATCCATTAACCCACCAAACCCCAACCCACCCATCCATCCACCAACCCACACACCCATCCACCCATCCATCCACCCATCCATCCACTCAGCCATGCACCTATCCATCCATCCACCAACCCATCCACACATCCACAACCATCCACCCACCCATCCACCCAACCGTCCATCCACCCACCTGTCCATCCACTCACCGTCTATCCACACACCCACCCACCCATGCCCCAATCCAACCATACACGCACACATCTTCCCATCCACCCCTACAACCACCCACCCACGCCTACACCCACCCACCCACCCCTACACCCACCCACCCAACAACCCACCCAGCCAACCACCCACCCACCCACCCACCCATCGATCCACCCATCCATCCACCCACCCACCCACCCACCCACACTTCCATCCACACTTCGATCCACACATCCAACCAACCACCTATCCACCCATCCAGCCCTACACCCATCCACCCACCCAGCCCTAACCCCCCCAACCCACCCCTAAACCCACCCACCCACCCTTCCACCCAACCACCCACCCACCCTTCCACCCACCCACCCACCCACCCTTCCATCCACCCACCCACCCACCCTTCCATCCACCCACCCACCCTTCCATCCACCCACCCACCCACCCACCCACACTTCCATCCACCCATCCAACCACCCACCCATCCACCACCCCTCACCCACCCATCCAACCATCCATTCACTTTCCCACCCATCCACCCACCCACCCACCCCCCCATCCAGACACCCACCCACCCACCCGCACACCCATTCGCCCATCCATCCATCCATCTACCCAGCCATCCACCCACAAACCCACCCTCCCATCCATCCATCCACCCATCCATCCATCCACCCATGCACTTATCCACCCATCCACCCACCCATGCACACATCCACCCACCCACCAAACCTCCCATCCACCCATCCACCCATCCACAAACCCACCCATCCATCCATCCAACAAACCATCCACCGACCCGTTCATCCACCCATCCACCCACCCATGCACCCATCCAACCATCCTCCCAACCATCCACCCATCCGCCCACAAATCCACCCACCCACACATCCACCCACACACCCACCCACCTACCCACACTTCCATGCACCCATCCAACCATCCACCAACCCTCACCCACCCATCCAACCATCCATTCAAACACCCACCCACCCACCCTCCCATCCATCCACCCACCCACCCGCACACCCATCCGCTCATCCAACCAACCATCTACCCAGCCATCCACCCACCCTCCCACCCTCCCAACCATCCATCCACCCACAAATCCTCCCACCCAACCACCCAACCACCCACTCATACACACACCCACCCACTCACCCACCAAACCATCCATCCACCCACCCACCCACCCACCAAACCAACCACCCACCCACCCTCCCACCCACCCATTCATCCATCCAACTACCCATCCACCCACCCATCCATCCTCCAGCCCACCCATCAATCCGCGCATCCAAGCATCCATCCATCCACTCAACCACCCATCCACCCATTCACCCATCCGCCCACGCACCCACCCACCCATACACTCATCCATCCAGCCAACCACCCATCCAGCCACCCACACACCCACCCACCCACCCATCCACCCATCCATCCAACCACACAACCAGCCACCTACCCATCCACCCACCCACCCTTCCACCCACCCACCCATCCACGCACCCAACCTTACACCCACCCACCCTTACATCCTTCCATTCATCCACCCACCCACCCACCCATCCATACACCCACCCATCCAGCCAACTACCCATCCACCCACCCACCCACCCTTCCTTCCACCCATCCAACCACAAACGCATCTACCCACCCATTCATCCAGGCATCCTAGTATACATCCATCCACCCATCTACCCATACACCCATCCGCCCACACACCCATCCATCCATCCATTAACCCACCAAACCCCAACCCACCCATCCATCCACCAACCCACCCATCCATCCACCCATCCATCCATCCATCCATCCAACCAGTCAGCCATCCACCCACCCACCCACCCTCCCAGCCATCCATCCACCCATCCATCCACCCACCCATGCAACTATCCATCCATCCACCTACCAATCCACACATCCACCCAACCATCCACCCACCCACCCACCCAACCGTCCATCCACCCACCCTTCCATCCACTCACCCGTCTATCCACACACCCACCCTCCCATGCCCCAATCCAACCAACCACTCACCCATCTTCCCATCCACCCCTACACCCAACCACTCACTCACCCACACATCCATCCATCCATCCACCCACCCACTCACCCATCCACACTTACATCCACACATCCATCCACACATCCAACCAACCACCTATCCACACACCCAGCCCTACACTCACCCACCCAACCAAACCTACACCCACCCACCCACCCAAACCTACACCCCCCCACCCACTCCTACACACCCCCACCCACCCACTCCTAAACCCACCCACCCAGGCACCCTTCCATCCACCCACCCAGCCACCCTTCCACCCACCCACCCACCCATCCATCCACACTTCCATCCACACATCCAACCAACCACCTATCCATACACTCAGCCCTACACCCACCCACCCAACACTACACCCCCACACCCAACCACCCCTAAACCCACCCACCCTGCCACCCTTCCACCCACCCACCCACCCAACCTTCCATCCAACCACCCATCCAACCTTCCATCCACACACCCACCCACCCTTCCATCCACCCACACACCCACCCTTCCATCCACCCACCCACCCACCCTTCCATCCACCCACCCACCCACCCTTCCATCCACCCACCCACCCACCCTTCCATCCACCCATCCAACCACCCACCCACCCACCCACACTTCGATCCACCCATCCAAACACCCACACTTCCACACCCACTCAACCACCGTTCCAACCATCCATTCACCCACCCACCCACCCCCACCCCCCCACCCCCCACCCATCCATCCATCCACCCACCCGCACACCCACTCGTCCTTCCACCCATCCACCCACCCGTCCTCCACCCATCCTCCACCCATCCACCCACCCATGCACGCATCCAACCGTCCACCCACCCATCCACCCATCCACACACCCATCCACCCATCCACCCATCCATCCACCCATATACCTATCCACCCACAAATCCTCCCACCCAACCACCCACCGAAACATCCATCCACCCACCCACCCACACTTCCATCCACCCATCCAACCACCCACCCATCCACCACCCCTCACCCACCCATCCAACCATCCATTCACGTACCCACACACCCACCCACACATCCAACCAACCACCCACCCGCACACCCATTCGCCCATCCATCCATCCATCTACCCAGCCATCCACCCAACAACCCACCCTCCCATCCATCCATCAACCCATCCATCCATCCACCCATGCACTTATCCACCCATCCACGCACCCATCCACCCATCCACCCACCCACCAACCCTCCCATCCACCCACCCTCCCTTCCACCCATCCACCCATCCACAAACCCACCCATCCACCCATCCACCCACCCATGCACCCATGCAACCATTCACCCAAACATCCACCCATCTGCCCACAAATCCACCCACCCAAACATCCACCCACCCAACCACCCACCTACCCACACTTACATGCACCCATCCAACCACCCACACATCCACCAACCCTCACAAACCCATCCAACCATCCATTCACCCACCCACCCACCCATCCTCCCATCCATCCACCCAACCACCCGCACACCCATCCGCCCATCCATCCATCCATCTTCCCAGCCATCCACCCACCCACCCTCCCAACCATCCATCCACCCATCCATCCAAAAATTCACCCACACATTTACCCATATACCCACACATTTACCATCCATCCAACCACCGACCCATCCACCCACCCATTTCCCCTTCCATCCACACATCCACCAACCCATCCATCCACGCATCCTAATATCCATCCATCCACCCATCCACACATACACCCATCCACCCACCCACCCATCCATCCATCCATTAACCCACCCAACCCCAACCCACCCATCCATCCACCAACCCACCCACCCATCCACCCATCCATCCATCCATCCTCTCAACCATCCACCCAACCAACCTCCTATCCATCCATCCACCCACCCATGCACCTATCCTTCCATCCACCCACCCATCCACACATCCACCTACCCGTCCCACCACCCACACGTCCCTCCACCCACCCGTCCACCCACACATCCACCCACCCTTGCCCCAATCCAACCATCCACGCAACCATCCACGCATCCAAACCTCCACACACACACCCACCCACCCAGACATCCATCCATCCAGCTAGCCAACCATCCACCCATCCACACTTCCATCCACACATCCAACAAACCTCCTATCCACCCACCCACCCCTACAGCCACCCACCCACCCACACAACCATCCACCCATCCACCCACCAACCCACCCACCCTTCCATCCACCAAACCAACCACCCACCCACCCACCCACACTTCCATCCACCCATCCAACCACCCACCCATCCACCCCCCCCTCACCCACCCATCCAACCATCCATCCACCGCGCACCCACCCACCCACCCATCCATCCACCCACCCACCCACCCACCCATCCATCCACCCATCCACCCTCCCAACCACCCATCCACACAAGCACCCATTCATACATCCACACACACATCCATCCACCCACCCATACACGCATCCCACCCACCCATCCATCCACCCACCCACCCACCCACCCTTCCTTCCACCCATCCAACCACCCACGCATCTACCCAGCCATCCATCCAGGCATCCAAGTATCCATCCATCCACCCATCCACCCATCCATCCATCAACCCACCCTCCCATCCATCCATCCACCCACCCTCCCATCCATTCACCCCACTACCCATCCACCCATCCGTCCACCCATCCAAACTTCCATCCATCCACCCACCCCGCCATCCACCCACACACCCTCGCTCTAATCCATCCATCCACCCATCCATCCACCCACCCATGCAACTATCCACCCATCCACCCACCCATCCACCCATCCACCCACCCGTCCACCCATCCACCCACCCGTCCACCCATTCACCCACCCATCCACCCATTCACCCACCCACCCATCCACCCATCCATCCTTCCAACAAACGATCAAACCACCCGTCCATCCAAACATCCACGCACCAATGCACCCATCCACCAATCCACCCACCAATCCAGGTATCCACCGACCCATCCAACCATCCACTCATCCATCCACACTTATACCCATCCACCCACAAATCCTCCCGCCCAACCACCCAACCACACATCCAATCATCCATTCACCCACCCAACGTCCCACCCATCCACCCACACATCCACCTACCCATTCACCCATACATCCATCCAACAAACCATCCACCCACCCGTCCATCCACCCACACACCCACCCATACAACCACCCATCCATCTACCCACCCATCCACCCCTCCATCCATCCAACAACCCTCCCATCCATCCACCCAAATACCCATCCACACATCCGTCCACCCATCCAAACTTCCATCCACACAACCATCAACCCACCCACCCATCCACCAAAACAAATATCCATAAAACCCCCACCCACTCCTCCATCCATCCACCCATCCAACCACCGACCCTTGACCCCACCAACCCACCCAACCATCCACCCACCCACCCACCCAATGACCACCCAACCATCCATCCACCCAGAAATCCAGCAATCCAACCATCGATCTTTCTACACAACCATCCAACCACCCACCCCTCCACACATTCACAGACCCACCCATCCACACATCCGCCCACCCGCCCATCCATCGACCCACCCAACCACCCACCCACTCATCCATCCATCCACACACCCACCCATCCACCCATCCATCCACAGACCCATCTATCCACCCACCCATCCATCCATCTACCCATCCACACATCTACACATCCATCCACGCACCCATCCGTCCATCCACCCCTTCACCCATCCACCCTCCCATCCATCCACCCATCCATCCATCCACCCATCCACCCACCCGCTATCCATCCACCCATCCACCCATCCATCCATCCATACTCCCATCTATCCATCCACCAATCCTCCCTTCCGCCCACCCACACATTCATCCAGACAGGCACCTTCCCATACATCCATCAAGCCATTCACCCATCCATCCACCCACCCACACATCCACTCATCCACCCATCCATCCACCCAACCATCCATCCACCAAACCATCTACCGACCCGTCCATCCACCCATCCACACACCCATGCACCCATCCAACCATCCACCCAACCATCAACCCATCCACCCACAAATCCACCCATCCATCTATCCCACCAAACCATCCACCCACCCGTCCATCCACCCATCCACCCAACGACCCATCCACCCATCCATCCAACCACATAGCCATCCACCCACGAATCCTCCCACCCATACACACACCCACCCAATCATCCACCAAACCATCCATCCACCCACTCACCCACCCATCCATCCACCCACCCATGCAGCCACACACCCATCCACCCACCCACCCATCCACAAATCCATCCAACCACACATCCAGCCACCCACCCATTCATCCACCCACCCATCCACCCATCCATTCATCCACCCACCCACCCAACCATCCACCCACCCACCCATCCACCAACCCACCCATCCACCCATACAACCATCCACCCAAACACCCACCCATCCATCCACCCATCAACCCACCCATCCATCCATCCATCCATCCACCCACCCATCCATCCAGCCATCCTCCCATCCACCCACATTTCCCCCCACCAACCCACCCATCCATCCACCAACCCAACCACCCTATGACCCAGCCAACCGTCCCTGCCTCCTGCCACCCAGATATACAACCATCCATCCATCCACCCACCCAAATCCATCCGTCCAGCCACGCATACATGCTTACAACCATCCAAACATCCACCCGGCCACACTTCCACCCACCCACCCAACCACACAACCACATATCCAATCATCCATTCAACCACCCACCCTCCCACCCATCCATCCACGCATCCACCCACCCATCCACCCACCGATCCATCCACCAAACCATCCACCCACCCGTCCATCCACTCACCCACCCACCCATACAACCACCCATACATCCACCCACCCATCCACCCATCCATCCATCCACCCACCCTCCCATCCACCCACCCAAATACCCATCCACACATCAATCCACCCATCCAAACTTCCATCCACACAACCATCAACCCACCCACCGATCCACCAACCCAAATATCCATAAACCCACCCACCCACCCCTCCATCCATCCACCCATCCAACCACCGACCCTTGACCCCACCAACCCACCCATCCATCCACCCACCCACCCACCCAATGACCACCCAACCATCCATCCACCCAGAGACTCAGCAATCCAACCATCCATCTTTCCACACACCCATCCCACCACCCACCCACTCATCCATCCATCCAACCACCCACCAATCCACCCATCCATCCACAGACACATCTATCCAGCCACCCATCCATCCATTTACCCATCCACCCATCTACACATCCATCCACGCTCCCATCCATCCATCCACCCATCCACCCAACCAACCATCCACCCATCCATCCATCCACCCATCCACCCACCCTTCTATCCATCCACCCATCCACCCATCCATCCACCCAACTACCCACCCACCCATTTACCAATCCAACCACACACCCACCCACCCACCCATCCATCAACCCACCCACCCACTCATCCAACCATCCACCACCAACCCACCCACCCACCCATCCATCCACCCGCCCACCCCACACATCCTACCATCCACACATCCACCCACCCACCAACCCATCCATCCAGCTGCATACCCACCCATCCAACCACCGAACCACCCTTCCACCCACCCACCCACCCATACACCCAACCATACACCAACCCATCCATCCTACCACCCATCTGCCCAGCAATCCATCCACCCACCCATACACCCTACCATACACCCATCTACCCATCTACCCACAAATCAACCCAGCAAACCACCCACCAAACCACCCATCCACCCACCCATCCAACCATCCACCCAAGCACCCATCCATCCACCCAACAAAACACTCATCCACACAACCATCCACCCACCCTTCCATCCACCCACCCATCCATCCAACCACGCAACCATACATCCATCCAAACACGCATTCACCCATCCACCCACTCACCTACCCAACCACCCAAACACCCATCCACCCACCCATCCATCAAACCACCCTCCAATCCACCTACCCCCAGTCCACCCATCCTTTCACACATCTAGCCATCCAACCATTTACCCGTCCATCCACCCACCCACCCACCCATACACCAAACCATCCATCCACAGACCAATCCACATAGCCATCCATCCATTCACCGATCCACCCAACCATCCACCCATCCATCTACCCACCCATCCACCAATCCAACCACCCTTCTACACATCCACCCACCCACCCACCCACCCACCCACACACCCATCCACCCACCAATCCATCCATCGACCCAACTATCCACCCATCCACCCATTCATTCACCAAAACATCCACCCTTCCATCCTTCCCCAACCCCACCCATCCCTCCACCCACCCACCCATCCAATCATCCACCCATCCATCCAACCACCCATCCATCTATCCACACATACACCCACAAATCTATCCATCCAGCCATCCACCCATCCATCCACACATCTATCCATCCACCCATCCACCCATCCATTCATCCACCCATCCACCCACCCACCCAACCCCCCATCTACCCACCAATCCACCCGTCCACCCAACCATCCACCCATACACCTATTCATCCACCAAACCATCCACACATCCACTCATCCACCACCCACCCATCCATCCAGACATCCACCCACCCATCCATCCAACAATTCACCCACACATTTACCCATATACCCACACATTTACCATTCATCCAACCACAGACCCATCCACCCACCCATTTACCCTTCCATCCACACATCCACCAACCCACCCATCCACGCATCCTAGTATCCATCCATCCACCCATCCACCCACCCACCCATCCATCCATCCAATAACCCACCCAACCCCAACCCACACATCCATCCACAGACCAACCCACCCATCCACCCATACCCATCCATCACCCATCCACTCAGCCATCCACCCACCCACCCTCCCATCCATCCATCCACACATCCACCCATCCATGCACCCACCCATGCACCTATCCATCCATCCACCCACCCATCCACCCACCCATCCATCCACCCACCCATGCAGCCATCCATCCATCCACCCACCCATACACACATCCACCCACCCATCCACACAACCGTCTATCCACCCTCCCGCCCATCCACTCACCCGTCCATCCACACATCCACAAACCCATGCCCCACTCCAACCATCCACTCACCCATCTTCCCACCCACCCACCCACCCATCCAAACACCCACCCACCCACCCATCCACACACCCACCCACCCATTAACACACCCACCCACCCATCCACACACCCATCCATACTTCCATCCAACTTCCATCCACACATCCAACCAACCACCTATCAACCCACCCACCCCTACACCCACCCACCCACCCCAGCCCTACACCCACACAACCACCCACCCTTCCATCCACCCACCCACCCACCCTTCCATCCACCCACCCACCCTTCCATCCACCCACCCACCCTTCCATCCACCCACCCTTCCATCCACCCACCCACCCTTCCATCCACCCACACACCCTCCCAACCTTCCACCCACCCTCCCACCCTTCCATCCACCCACCCACCCTCCCAACCTTAAATCCACCCACCCAGCCTCCCACCCTCTCAACCACCCATCCACCCACCCACCCACCCTTCCATCCACACACCCACCCTTCCATCCACCCACCCACCCACCCTTCCATCCACCCAACCACCCTTCCATCTACCCACCCAACCTTCCATCCACCCCTCCACCCACCCACCCTTCCATCCACCAACCCACCCACACTTCCATCCACACACCCACCCACCCTTCCATCCACACTTCCATCCACACATCCAACCAACCACCTATCCACCCACCCAGCCCTACACCCACCCACCCACCCAGCCCTACACCCACCCACCCACCCAGCCCTACACCCACCCACCCAACCACCCTTCCATCCCCCACCCAACCACCCTTCCATCCACCCAACCACCCTTCCATCCCCCCACCCACCCTTCCATCCCCCCACCCACCCTTCCATCCACCCACCCACCCTTCCATCCACCCACCCACCCTTCCATCCACCCACCCACCCACCCTTCCATTCACCCACCCACCCACCCTTCCATCCACCCACCCACCCACCCTTCCATCCACCCACCCACCCACCCATCCACCCACCGATCCATCCACCAAACCATCCACCCACCCGTCCATCCACTCACCCACCCACCCATACAACCACCCATACATCCACCCACCCATCCACCCATCCATCCATCCACCCACCCTCCCATCCACCCACCCAAATACCCATCCACACATCAATCCACCCATCCAAACTTCCATCCACACAACCATCAACCCACCCACCGATCCACCAACCCAAATATCCATAAACCCACCCACCCACCCCTCCATCCATCCACCCATCCAACCACTGACCCTTCACCACACCAACCCACCCATCCATCCACCCACCCACCCACCCAATGACCTCCCAACCATCCATCCACCCAGAGACCCAGCAATCCAACCATCCATCTTTCCACACACCCATCCCACCACCCACCCACTCATCCATCCATCCAACCACCCACCAATCCACCCATCCATCCACAGACACATCTATCCAGCCACCCATCCATCCATTTACCCATCCACCCATCTACACATCCATCCACGCACCCATCCATCCATCCACCCATCCACCCAACCAACCATCCACCCATCCATCCATCCACCCATCCACCCACCCTTCTATCCATCCACCCATCCACCCATCCATCCACCCAACTACCCACCCACCCATTTACCAATCCAACCACACACCCACCCACCCACCCATCCATCAACCCACCCACCCACTCATCCAACCATCCACCACCAACCCACCCACCCACCCATCCATCCACCCGCCCACCCACACATCCTACCATCCACACATCCACCCACCCACCAACCCATCCATCCAGCTGCATACCCACCCATCCAACCACCGAACCACCCATCCACCCACCCACCCACCCATACACCCAACCATACACCAACCCATCCATCCTACCACCCATCTGCCCAGCAATCCATCCACCCACCCATACACCCTACCATACACCCATCTACCCATCTACCCACAAATCAACCCAGCAAACCACCCACCAAACCACCCATCCACCCACCCATCCAACCATCCACCCAAGCACCCATCCATCCACCCAACAAAACACTCATCCACACAACCATCCACCCACCCTTCCATCCACCCACCCATCCATCCAACCACGCAACCATACATCCATCCAAACACGCATTCACCCATCCACCCACTCACCTACCCAACCACCCAAACACCCATCCACCCACCCATCCATCAAACCACCCTCCAATCCACCTACCCCCAGTCCACCCATCCTTTCACACATCTAGCCATCCAACCATTTACCCGTCCATCCACCCACCCACCCACCCATACACCAAACCATCCATCCACAGACCAATCCACATAGCCATCCATCCATTCACCGATCCACCCAACCATCCACCCATCCATCTACCCACCCATCCACCAATCCAACCACCCTTCTACACATCCACCCACCCACCCACCCACCCACCCACACACCCATCCACCCACCAATCCATCCATCGACCCAACTATCCACCCATCCACCCATTCATTCACCAAAACATCCACCCTTCCATCCTTCCCCAACCCCACCCATCCCTCCACCGACCCACCCATCCAATCATCCACCCATCCATCCAACCACCCATCCATCTATCCACACATACACCCACAAATCTATCCATTCAGCCATACACCCATTCATCCACACATCTATCCATCCACCCATCCACCCATCCATTCATCCACCCATCCACCCACCCACCCACCCTTCCATCCACCCACCCACCCACCCTTCCATCCACCCAACCACCCACCCTTCCATCCACCCACCCACCCAACCATCCACCCACCCACCCATCCACCAACCCACCCATCCACCCACACAACCATCCACCCAACCACCCACCCATCCATCCACCCATCAACCCACCCATCCATCCATCCATCCATCCACCCACCCATCCATCCAGCCATCCTCCCATCCACCCACATTTCCCCCCACCAACCCACCCATCCATCCACCAACCCAACCACCCTATGACCCAGCCAACCGTCCCTGCCTCCTGCCACCCAGATATACAACCATCCATCCATCCACCCACCCAAACCCATCCGTCAAGCCACGCATACATGCTTACAACCATCCAAACATCCACCCAGCCACACTTCCACCCACCCACCCAACCACCCAACCACATATCCAATCATCCATTCAACCACCCACCCTCCCACCCATCCATCCACGCATCCACCAACCCATCCACCCACCGATCCATCCACCAAACCATCCACCCACCCGTCCATCCACTCACCCACCCACCCATACAACCACCCATACATCCACCCACCCATCCACCCATCCATCCATCCACCCTCCCTCCCATCCACCCACCCAAATACCCATCCACACATCAATCCACCCATCCAAACTTCCATCCACACAACCATCAACCCACCCACCGATCCACCAACCCAAATATCCATAAACCCACCCACCCACCCCTCCATCCATCCACCCATCCAACCACCGACACTTCACCACACCAACCCACCCATCCATCCACCCACCCACCCACCCAATGACCACCCAACCATCCATCCACCCAGAGACCCAGCAATCCAACCATCCATCTTTCCACACACCCATCCCACCACCCACCCACTCATCCATCCATCCAACCACCCACCAATCCACCCATCCATCCACAGACACATCTATCCAGCCACCCATCCATCCATTTACCCATCCACCCATCTACACATCCATCCACGCTCCCATCCATCCATCCACCCATCCACCCAACCAACCATCCACCCATCCATCCATCCACCCATCCACCCACCCTTCTATCCATCCACCCATCCACCCATCCATCCACCCAACTACCCACCCACCCATTTACCAATCCAAACACCCACACACCCTCCCACCCTTCCATCCACCCTCCCACCCTTCCATCCACCCACCCACCCTCCCAACCTTAAATCCACCCACCCAGCCACCCACCCTCTCAACCACCCATCCACCCACCCACCCACCCTTCCATCCACCCACCCACCCTTCCATCCACCCACCCACCCACCCTTCCATTCACCCACCCACCCACCCTTCCATTCACCCAACCACCCTTCCATCTACCCACCCAACCTTCCATCCACCCCTCCACCCACCCACCCTTCCATCCACCAACCCACCCACACTTCCATCCACACACCCACCCACCCTTCCATCCACACTTCCATCCACACATCCAACCAACCACCTATCCACCCACCCAGCCCTACACCCACTCACCCACCCAGACCTACACCCACCCACCCACCCAGCCCTACACCCACCCACCCAACCACCCTTCCATCCCCCCACCCAACCACCCTTCCATCCCCCCACCCAACCACCCTTCCATCCCCCCACCCACCCTTCCATCCCCCCACCCACCCTTCCATCCACCCAGCCACCCTTCCATCCACCCACCCACCCACCCTTCCATTCACCCACCCACCCACCCTTCCATCCACCCACCCACCCACCCTTCCATCCACCCACCCACCCACCCTTCCATCCACCCACCCACCCACCCATCTTCCCAACCTTCCATCCACCCACCCTCCCACCCTTCCATCCACCCACCCTCCCACCCTTCCATCCACCCACCCACCCTTCCATCCACCCACCCACCCAACCTTCCATCCACCCACCCACCCTTCCATCCACCCACCCACCCTTCCATTCACCCACCCACCCTTCCATTCACCCACCCACCCTTCCATTCACCCACCCACCCTTCCATTCATCCATTGATTCACCCACCCAACCACATACCCACCCACCCATCCATACACCCACCCACCCAACCATCCAGCCATACACCCACCCATCCACCCACCCACCCAGCCACCCACCCACCCATCCGCTCACCCACCCACCCACCCATCCACAAAACCACCCACCCACCCATCCTCCCACCCATCCACCCACCCATCCACCCACCCATCCATCCATCCATCCATCCATCCGTCCACCAACCAATCCATCCACCCATCGACACACCCACCCACAATTCCCCCCACCAACCCACCCATCCATCCACCAACCCACCCATCCATCCACCAACCCACCCATCCATCCACCAACCCAACCAGCCTACGACCCAGCCAACCATCCATTCCCCCTGCCACCCACCCATCCAAACATCCATCCGTCCACCCACCCATATCCATCCGTCCACCCACCCATACATGCTTCCAACCATCCACACATCCACCCAGCCACCCATCCACCCATCCATCCACCCACCCATCCATCCACACCCCAACCCATACATCCACCAATCCACCCAACCATACACCTGTTCATCCATCAACCCACCCACCCACCTATCCAACCATCCATCCACCCATCTACCCAACCACCCCCAAATCCAATCAGGAAACCACCCACCCACCCACCTATCCACCCAACCACACAACCACCCACCCACCCACCCATCCACACATCCATCAACCCTTATACCCATCTAGCATCAAATCCTCCCGCACGACCACCCAATAAACCACCCATCCAACCACCCTCCCACCCACCCTCACATCCACCCACCCACACACCCATACACCCAACCATCCATCCACCCACCCACCCATCGCCCCAACCATCCACACATTCACCGATACACCCACCCATCCACCCACCCATCCACCCACCCATCCACCCTCCTAACCACCCATCCACCAAACCACCCATTCATCCATCCACACACACATCCATCCACCCACCCATACACCCATCCCACCCACCCTTCCATCCATCCACCCACCCTCCCATCCATCCACCCACCCTCCCATCTGTCCACCCACCCTCCCATCCATCCACCCCACTACCCATCCACCCATCCGTCCACCCATCCAAACTTCCATCCATCCACATAACCCGCCATCCACCCACACACCCTCGCTCTAATCCATCCATCCACCCATCCATACACCCACCCATGCAACTATCCATCCATCCACCCACCCATCCACCCACCCATCCACCCACCCACCCATCCACCCACCTATCCACCCACCCATCCACCCACCCATCCACCCACCCATTCACCCACCCATCCACCCACCAATCCACGCATCCACCCACCCATCCAACCATCCACTCATCCATCCACCCTTATACACCTCCACCCACAAATCCTTCCACTCAACCACCCAACCACACATCCAATCATCCATTCACCCACCCAACGTCCCACCCATCCATCCACCCATCCACCCACCCATCCACCCATACATCCATCCACCAAATCATCCACACACCCGTCCATCCACCCACACACCCACCCATACAACCACCCATCCATCTACCCACCCATCCACATATTCATCCATCCAACAACCCTCCCATCCATCCACCCAAATACCCATCAACACATCCGTCCACCCATCCAAACTTCCATCCACACAACCATCAACCCACCCACCCATCCACCAAAACAAATATCCATAAACCCACCCACCCACCCCTCCATCCATCCACCCATCCAACCACCGACCCTTCACCCCATCAACCCACCCATCAAACCACGCACCCACCCACCCAATGACCACCCAACCATCCATCGAACCAGAAAACCAGCAATCCAACCATCGAACTTTCTACCCACCCATCCAACCGCCCACCCCTCCACCCATTCACAGACCCACCCATCCACATATCCGCCCACCCGCCCATCCATCGACCCACAAAACCACCCACCCACTCATTCATCCATCCACACACCCACCCATCCACCCATCCATCCACAGACCCATCTATCCACCCACCCATCCATCCATCTAACCATCCACACATCTACACATCCATCCACGCACCCATCCATCCATCCACACCTCCACCCATCCACACTCCCATCCATCCACAAATCCATCCATCCACCCATCCACCCACCCTTCTATCCATCCACCCATCCACCCATCCAACCATCCACCCACTCATCCATCCATCCATCCACCCACCCATTCACCCATTCACCCATCCACCCACCCACCCATCCCTCCACCCACCCACCCATCCTTCCTCCCACCCAACCATTCACCCACCCACACAAACATCCACCCATCCACCCATCCACTCAACCAACCATCCACACTCCATTCCACCCGTCCACCAAAAGATCCACCCACCCACACATCCACCCACCCACACACACATCCACCCATCCTCCCAAACGTCCATCCACCCACCAAACCACCCACCCAGCTATCCACCCACCCAGCCATCCACCCACTCATCCACCCATCCAACCACCCATCCACACATCCATCCACCCAACCACCCACTCATCCATCCACCGACGTACCCACCCATTCTTCCACCCACCCACACAACCATCCATCCATCCACACAACCATCCACACATCCACCCATCCACCCTCCCACCCACCTAACCATCCATGCACCAAACCACCCAACCACTCACCAGTCCATCCACCAATCCAAACAACAATCCATCCATCCATCCAACCAACCGTCCATCCACCCACCCGTCCATCCACTCACCTGTCCATCCACTCACCCGTCCATCCACACATCTACCCACCCATGCGCCAATCCAACCATCCATGCACCCATCTTCCCATCCTCCCCTACACCCACGCACCCACCCACACATCCATCCATCCATCCACCCACCCACCCATCCATCCACACTTTCATCCACACTTCCATCCACACATCCAACCAACCACCTATCCGCCCACCCAGCCCTACCCCACCCACCCAGCCACCCACCCAACCCTAAACCCACCCAC
Source organism: Cynocephalus volans (assembly GCF_027409185.1). Lineage (NCBI taxonomy): Eukaryota > Metazoa > Chordata > Mammalia > Dermoptera > Cynocephalidae > Cynocephalus > Cynocephalus volans. The sequence continues at coordinate 7,011,166 of NC_084478.1, forward strand.
ACACCCACTCCTAAACCCACACACCCATCCACCCACCAACCCTTCCTTCCATCCATTCATCCACCCACCCACCCATCCACCCACCCACCCATCCAGCCAACCACCCATCCACCCACCCACCCATCCATCCAACCACCCATCCAACCACCCAACCATCCAACCACCCACCCATCCACACAACCACCCACCCACACATACACCCACCCATCCACCCATCCACTCACCCATCCATCCACACATCCATCCATCCATCCACCCACCCATCCATCCACCCATCGACCCACCCACCCACACTTCCCCCCACCAACCCACCCATCCATCCACCCATCGACCCACCCACCCACACTTCCCCCCACCAACCCACCCATCCATCCATCAACCCAACCACCCTACGACCAAGTCAACCATCCATCCCCCCTGCCACCCAGCTATCCAACCATCCATCCTTCCACCCCCCCGTATCCATCCGTCCACCCCCGCATACATGCTTCCACCCAGTCACCCATCCACCCATCCATCCACCCACCCATCCATCCACCCACCCATCCATCCACCCACCCATCCATCCACACCCCCACCCATACTTGCACCAATACACCCAACCATCCACCTGGGCATCCATCCACCCACCCACCCACCCATCCAACCATCCATCCACCCACACACCCATCCAACCATCCATCCACCCATCTACCCAACCACCCACAAATCCAATCAGGAAACCACCCACCCACCCACCAATCCACCCAACCACACATCCACCCACCCACCCACCCATCCACACATCCATCAACCCTTATACCCATCTACCATCAAATCCTCCCACTCAACCACCCAATCAACCACCCATCAACCCACTCTCCCACCCACCCACACATCCACCCATCCATCCATCCACACACCCATCCAACCACCCACCCACACATCCACCCATCCACCCATACATCCTCCCATATAACCATCCACCCACAAATCCTCCCACCCAACCACCCACCCACACATCCATCCACCCACCCACCCACCCATACACCCAACCATCCACCCAACCACCCATCTCCCCAACCATCGACCCATTCACTGATACACCCACCCATCCATACACCCATCCACCCTCCCAACCACCCATCCACCCAACCACCCATTCATCCTTCAACACACACATGCATCCACCCACACATACACCCATCCCAACCACTCATCCATCCATCCAACCACCCACCCACCCACCCTTCCTTCCACCCATCCACACACCCACGCATCTACCCACCCATCCATCCACGCATCCAAGTATACATCCATCCACCCATCCACCCTTACACCCATCCACCCACACACCCATCCATCCATCCATTAACGCACCAAACCCCAACACACCCATCCACCCACCCACCCTCCCATACTTCCATCCAACCATCCATCCACCCACCCACGCACCTATCCATCCATCCACCCACCCATCCACAAATCTACCCACCCATCCACACATCCACCCACCCATCCACACAGCCACCCAACCATCCACCCACCCATCCACCCAACCGTTCATCCACCCACTCGTCCATCCACTCATCCGTCTATCCACACACCCACCTACCCATGCCCCAATCCAACCATCCACGCACCCATCTTCCCATCCACCCCTAAACCCACCCACCCACCCACACATCCATCCATCCATCCACCCACCCACCCACCCATCCACACTTCCATCCCCTTCCATCCACAAATCCAACCAACCAACTATCCAACCACCAAGCCCTACACCTACCCACCCACCCAAACCTACACCCACCCACCCACCCACCCACCCTTCCACCGACCCACCCACCCACCCACACTTCCACCCACCCACCCACCCACCCACACTTCCACCCACCCACCCACCCACCCACACTTCCACCCACACTTCCACCCACCCACACTTCCACCCACCCTTCCATCCACCCACCCACCCACCCTTCCATCCACCCACCCACCCACCCTTCCACCCACCCACCCACCCTTCCATCCACCCACCCACCCATCCACCCTTCCATCCGCCCACCCACCCACCCTACCATCCACCCACCCTCCCTTCCATCCATCCACCCTCCCTTCCATCCATCCACCCACCCACCCTTCCATCCACCCACCCACCCACCCTTCCATCCACCCACCCACCCACCCTTCCATCCACCCACCCACCCACCCTTCCATCCACCCACCCACCCACCCACCACCCACCCACCCACCCACCCTTCCATCCACCCAACCACCCACCCTTCCATCCACCCACCCACCCTACCATCCACCCACCCAACCTTCCATCCACCCATCCACCCACCCACCTCCCACCCACCACCCAGCCACCACCCACTCACACTTCCATCCACCCATCCAACCACCCACCCATCCACCCCCCCTCATCCACCCTTCCAACCCTCCGTTAACCCACCCACCCACCAACCCACCCACCCCCCCACCCATCCCTCCATCCATCCACCCACCCACCCACCCGCACACCGACCCGTCCTTCCACCTATCCACCCACCCGTCCTCTACCCATCCTCCACCCAGCCACCCACCCATGCACGCATCCAACCGGCCACCCACCCATCCACCCATCCACACACCCATCCAGCCATCCACCCATCCATTCACCCATATACCTATCCACCCACAAATCCTCCCACCCAACCACCCACCGAAACATCCATCCACCCACCCACCCACACATCCATCCACCCATCCAACCATCCACCCATCCCCCACCCCTCACCCACCCATCCAACCATCCATTCACGTACCCACCCACCCACCCACACATCCACCCAACCACCCACCCGCACACCCATTCGCTCCTCCATCCATCCATCTACCCAGCCATCCACCCACAAACCCACCCACCCATCCATCCATCCATCCACTCATCCATCCATCCACCCATGCACTTATCCACCCATCCACGCACCCATCCACCCATCCACCCACCCACCAACCCTCCCATCCACCCACCCTCCCATCCACCCATCCACCCATCCACCCACCCACCCACCCTTCCATCCACCCACCCACCCATCCACCCTTCCATCCGCCCACCCACCCACCCTACCATCCACCCACCCTCCCTTCCATCCATCCACCCTCCCTTCCATCCATCCACCCACCCACCCTTCCATCCACCCACCCACCCACCCTTCCATCCACCCACCCACCCACCCGTCCATCCACCCATCCATCTAGCCACCCATCCACCCATCCATCCAACCATATATCCTTCCACCCACAAAACCTCCCACCCAACCACCCATCCACCCACCTATACACACACCCACCCACTCATCCACCAAACCATCCATTCACACACCCTTCCACCCACCAAACCAACCACCCACCCACCCACCCACCCACCAAACCACCCACCCACCCACCCACCCACCCACCCATTCATGCATCCAACTACGCATCCACACACCCATCCATCCTCCCACCCACCCATCCATCCACGCATCCAAGCATCCATCCATCCACTCAACCACCCATCCACACATTCACCCATCCGCCCACGCACCCACCCACCCAAACACCCATCCATTCATCCACCCACTCACCTACCCATCCATACAACCACCCATCCAGCCACCCACCCATCCACCCACCCACCCATCCACCCATCCATCCAACCACACAACTAGCCACCTACCCATCCACCCACACACCCATTCACCCACCCACCCTTCCATCCATTCATTCATCCACCCATCCACCCATCCATCTACTCAACCATCCAGCCAACCACCCATCCACACACCCACCCATCAACCCCCCCACCCAACCAACCACCCACCCACCCATCCACACAACCACCCACCCACACATCCACCCACCCATCCACCCATCCACACACCCATCCATCCATCCATCCCTCCATCCACCGACCTATACATCCACCCATCGACCCACCCAACCACACTGCCCCCCACAAACCCACCCATCCAACCACCCACCCACCCATTCACCCTCCCAACCATCCACCCATCTGCCCACCCGGCCATCCACCGACCCACCCAACCACCCACCCACTCATCCATTCATCCACACACCCACCCATCCACCCATCCATCCACAGACCCATCTATCCACCCACCCATCCATCCATCTACACATCCACCCATCTACACATCCATCCACGCACCAATCCATCCATCCACCCCTCCACCCATCCACCCACCCATCCATCCACCCATCCATCCATCCACCCATCCACCCACCCTTCTATCCATCCAGCCATCCACCCATTCATCCATCCATACTCCCATCTATCCATCCACCAATCTTCCCTTCCGCCCACCCACCCATTCATCCAGACAGGCACCTTCCCATACATCCATCAAGCCATTCACCCATCCATCCACCCACCCACCTATCTTCTCATCCAACCACCCATCCACCCAACCATCCATCCCCCAAACCATCCACCGACCCGTCCATCCACCCATCCACACACCTATGCACCCATCCAACCATCCACCCAAACATCCACCCATCCACCCACAAATCCACCCATCCATCCATCCCACCAAACCATCCACCCACCCGTCCATCCACCCATCCACCCAACCACCCAACCATCCACCCATATAGCCATCCACCCACGAATCCTCCCACCCAACCAACCATCCACCAACCCATACACACACCCACCTAATCATCCACCAAACCATCCATCCACCCACTCACCCACCCATCCATACACCCACCCATCTAGCCACCCACCCATACACCCACCCACACATCCACCAACCCACCCATCCACCCATCCATCCAACCACCCATCCATCCACCCAATCATCCACCCATCCAACCACCCATCCACACATCTATCCACCCAACCACCCACCCATCCATCCACCCACGTACCCACCCAATCATCCACCCACCCACACACCCATCCATCCATCCACCCAACCATCCACAGATCCATCCATCCACCCACCCACCCACCTAACCATCCTTGCACCCAACCACCCAACCACTCACCCATCCATCCACCCATCCAAACACCTATCCACCCATCCATCCAACCAACCGTCCATCCACCCATCCGTCCATCCAATCACCCGTCCATCCACTCACCCGTCCATCCACACATCTACCCACCAATGCCCCAATCCAACCATCCACGCACCCAACTTCCCATCCCCTCCTACACCCTCCCACCCACCCACACATCCATCCATCCATCCATCCACCCACCCACCCATCCACACTTCCATCCACACTTCCATCCACACATCCAACCAAACACCTATCCACCCACCCAGCGCTACACCCACCCACCCAGACCTACACCCACCCACCCACCCACCCACCCACCCAACCACCCACCCCTAAACCCACACACCCATCCACCCACCCACACTTCCATCCATCCATTCATACACCCACCCACCCACCCATCCATACACCCACCCATCCAGCCAACCACCCATCCACCCACCCACCCATCCACCCACCCACCCATCCACCCACCCACCCATCCACCCACCCACCCATCCACCCACCCACCCATCCACCCACCCACCCATCCACCCACACTCCCATCCACCCACCCACCCATCCAACCACCCACCCATCCACACAACCATCCACCCACACATCCACCCACCCATACACCCTTCCACCCACCCATCCATCCATCCATCCATCCATCCACCCACCCATCTATCCACACATCGACCCACCCACCCACACTTCCCCCCACCAACCCATCCATCCATCCATCAACCCACACATGCATCCACCAACTGAACATCCCTACGACCAAGCCAACCATTCATCCCCTCTGCCACCAAGCCATCCAACCATCCATCCTTCCACCCACCCATATCCATCCGTCCACCCACCCATACATGCTTCCAACCATCCACACATCCACCCAGCCCCCCATCCACCCATCCATCCACCCACCCATCCATCCTCACCCACACCCATCCTTCCACCAAACCACCCAACCATCCACCTGTGCAACCATCCACCCACCCACCCATCCATCCAACCATCCATCCACCCATCTACCCAACCACCCACAAATCCAATCAGGAAACCACCCACCCACCCACGAATCCACCCAACCACACATCCACCAACCCACCCACCCATCCACACATCCATCAACCCTTATACCCATCTACCATCAAATCCTCCCACTCAACCACCCAATCAACCACCCATCAACCCACCCTCCCAACCACCCACACATCCACCCTTCCATCCACCCACCCACCCACCCAACCTTCCATCCAACCACCCACCCATCCACCCACCCACCCATCCACCCACCCACCCACCCATCCACCCACCCACCCACACTTCCACTCACCCACCCACCCTTCCACTCACCCATCCACCAACCCACCACCCACCACCCACCCAACACCCACCCACACTTCCATCCACCCATCCTCCCACCCACCCTCCCAACCATCCACATACCGACCCACGAACCCTTCTATCCACCCACCCCCCCACCCTTAAATCCACCCACCCACATACCCACCCTTCCATCAACCCACCCACCCACCCTTCCATCCACCCACCCGCCCACCCACCCTTCCATCCAACCACCCATTCTCCCATCCACCCACGCATCCACCCATACATCCACGAAACCTTCCACCCACCCGTCCATCCAACCATCCACCTAACCACCCATCCACCCTTCCATCGACCCATATATCCATCCACCCACAAATCCTCCCACCCAACCACCCATCCACCCACCCATACACAATCCCACCCACTCATCCACCAAACCATCCATCCACCCACACACCCACCCACCAAACCAACCACCTACCCACCCACCCACCCACCCATACATCCATCCAACTACCCATCCACCCACCCATCCATCCTCCCACCCACCCATCCTTCCACGCATCCAAGCATCCATCCATCCACTCAACCACCCATCCACCCATTCACCCATCCGCCCACGCACCCACCCACCCATACACCCATCCATTCATCCACCCACTCACCCACCCATCCATACAACCATCCATCCAGCCACCCACCCATTCACCCACCCACCCATCCACCCACCCACCCATCCACCCATCCATCTAACCACACAACCAGCCACCTACCCATCCACCCACCCACCCATCCACCGACCCACACTACCATCCATCCATTCATCCACCCACCCACCAATTCACACACCCACCCATCCAGCCACCCACCCATCCAGCCACCCAACCATCTACCCACCCACCCACCCATCCAACCACCCACCAACCCATCCATACAACCACCCACCCACACATCCACCCACCCATCCACCCTTCCACCCACCCATCCATCCATCCATCCATCCATCCATCCATCTACCCACCCATCCATCCACCCATCGACCCACCCACCCACACTTCTCCCCACCAACCCACCCATCGATCCACCAACCCACCCATCCACCCACCCATCCATCCACCAATCCATCCATCCACCCATCCACCCAACCATCCATCCACCAAACCATCCACCGACCCGTCCATCCACCCATCCACACAGCTATGCACCCATCCAACCAGCCACCCAACCATCCACCCATCCACACACAAATCCACCCTTCCATACATCCCACCAAACCATCCACCCACCCGTCCATCCACCCATCTACCCAACCACCCATCCACCCATCCATCTACCCATATAGCCATCCACCCACGAATCCTCCCACCCAACCAACCTTCCACCCACCCATACACACACCCACCCAATCATCCACCAAACCATCCATCCACCCACTCACCCACCTATCCATACACCCACGCATCTAGCCACCCACCCATCCACCCACCCACCCATCCACCCACCCACCCATCCACCCATCCACCCATCCATCCAACCACACATCCAGCCACCCACCCATCCATACACCCACCCATCCACCCATCCATTCATCCACCCACCCACCCACCCATCCATGCACCAACCCATCTAGCTAACCACCAATCCACCCACCCAACCATCCACCCACCCACCCATCCACCAACCCACCCATCCATCCAACCACCCACTCATCCACACATCCACCCACCCACATATCCACCAACCCACCCATCCACCCACACAATCATCCACCCAACCTTCCACCCATCCAACCATCCACCCACCCACGTCCCCAACAATTTTAGCACCCTCCCACCCAACCACCCACACATCCATCACCCACCCACCCAACCATACATCCATCTATCCATCCATCTAGCCAGCCATCCACCCACACACCCACCCTCCCATCCATCCATCCAACCACCCACACAACCACCCACCCATCCATCCAGGCATCCAAGTATCCATCCATCAACCCATCCACAAATACACCGATAGAATGACACCCCCACCCACCCATCCAGCCATCCATTCACCCATCCACCCACCCAACCACCCACCCATTCATACACCCACCCACCCACCCATGCACCCATCTATCCATCCATCTAGCCAGCCATCCACCCACTCAACCACCCTACCATCCATCCATCCACCCATCCATGCACCGAATCATGCACCTTTCCATCCATCCACCCACCCATCCACCCATCCACCCACACATCCACATATCCATCCTTCCAACAACCATCCACCCAACCGTCCATCCAACCATCCACCCACCGATGCACCCAACCATCAAACCACTCATCCACCCACCCACCCATATATCCTACCATCACCCCATCCGTACACCAACCCTTCCATCCGTCCACCCATGCATCCATCCACCCATCCACCCACTTATCCATCCATCCATCCACCCACCCATTCACCCATTAACCCATCCACCCACCCACCCATCCCTCCACCCACCCACCCATCCTTCCTCCCACCCAACCATTCACCCATCCACACAAACATCCACCCATCCACCCATCCACTCAACCAACCATCCACCCTCCATTCCACCCGTCCAACCAAAGATCCACCCACCCACACACACATCCACCCACCCACACTCACATCCACCCATCCTCCAAAACATCCATCCACCCACCAAACCACCCACCCAGCTATCCTCCCACCCAGCAATCCACCCACTCTTCCACCCATCCAACCACCCATCCACACATCCATCCACCCAACCACCCACCCATCCATCCACCAAAGTACCCACCCATTCATCCATACACCCACACAACCATACATCCATCCACCCAACCATCCACACATCCACCCATCCACCCACCCACCCACCTAACCATCCTTGCACCCAACCACCCAACCACTCACAAATCCATCCACCCATCCAAACACCAATCCACCCATACATCCAACCAACCGTCCATCCACCCATCCGTCCATCCACTCACCCGTCCATCCACACATCTACCCACCCATGCCCCAATCCAACCATCCACGCACCCATCTTCCCATCCACTCCTACACCCTCCCACCCACCCACCCACACATCCATCCATCCATCCATCCACCCACCCACCCATCCACACTTCCATCCACACTTCCATCCACACATCCAACCTAACCCCTATCCACACACCCAGCCCTACACCCACCCACCCACCCACACCTACACCCACCCACCCACCCCTACACCCACCCATCCACCCACCCCTAAACGCACACACCCATCCACCCACCCACACTTACATCCATCCAATCATCCACCCACCCACCCATCCATACTCCCACCCATCCAGCCAACCACACATCCACCCACCCACCCATCCACCCACCCACCCATCCAACCACCCACCCATCCAACCACCCACCCATCAACACAACCACCCACCCACACATCCACCCACCCATCCTCCCTTCCACCCACCCATCCATCCATCCATCCACCCACCCATCCATCCACCCACCCATCCATCCACCCATCGACCCACCCAACCACACTTCCCCCCACCAACCCATCCATCCATCCTTCAACCCACCCATCCATCCACCAACCCAACCACCCTACGACCAAGCCAACCATCCATCCCCTCTGCCACCCAGCCATCCAACCATCCAACCTTCCACCCACCCATATCCATCCGTCCACCCACCCATACATGCTTCCAACCATCCACACATCCACCCAGCCACCCATTTACCCATCCATCCACCCACTCATCCATCCACACCCCCACCCATCCTACCACCAAACCATCAAAAGATCCACCTGTGCAACCATCCACCCACCCACCCACCCATCCACACATCCATCAACACTTATACCCATCTACCATCAAATCCTCCCACTCAACCACCCAATCAACCACCCATCAACCCACCCTCCCACCCACCCACACATCCACCCATCCCTCCATCCACCCACCAATCCAACGACCCATCCACACATCCACCCATCCACCCATCCATCCTCCCATATAACCATCCACCCACAAATCCTCCCACCCAACCACCGACCCACACATCCATCCACCCACCCACCCACCCATACACACAACCATCCATCCACCCACCCATCTCCGCAACCATCGACCCATTCACCGATACACCCACCCATCCACCCACTCATCCACCCTCCCAACCACCCATCCACCCAACCACCCATTCATCCTTCCACACACACATCCATCCACCCACCCATACACCCATCCCAACCACCCATCCTTCCATTCAACCACCCACCCACCCACCCACCCACCCTTCCTTCCCCCCATCCAACCACCCACGCATCTACCCACCCGTCCATCCACGCATCCAAGTATACATCCATCCACCCATCCACCCATACAGCCATCCACCCACACACCCATCCATCCATCCATTAACCCACCAAACCCCAACCCACCCATCCATCCACCAACCCACCCACACATCCACCCATCCACCCACCCATCCACCCATCCATCCATCCATCCACTCAGCCATCCACCCACCCACCCTCACATCCATCCATCCACCCATTGATCCACCCACCCATGCACATATCCATCCATCCGCCCAACCATCCACACATCCACCCAACCATCCAACCACCCATCCACCCAACCGTCCATCCACCCACCCGTCCATCCACTCACCCGTCTATCCACACACCCACCCACACATGCCCCAATCCAACCATCCACGCTCCCCTCATCCCATCCACCCCTACACCCACCCACCCACCCACAAATACATCCATCCATCCATTCACCAACCCACCCATCCACACTTCCATCCCCTTCCATCGATACAACCAACCAACCACCTATCCACCCTCCCAGCCCTACACCCACCCACCCACCCATCCCTAAATCCACCCACCCACCCACGCACCCACCCACCCCTAAACCCACCCACCCACCCACCCTTCCATCCACCCACCCTCCCACCCACCCTTCCATCCAACCACCCACCGACCCTTCCATCCATCCACCCACCCACCCACCCTTCCATCCACCCAACCACCCACCCACCCACCCTTCCATCCACCCAACCACCCACCCACCCATCCACCCACCCACCCATCCACCCACCCACCCAGCCACCCACCCACCCATCCACCCACCCATCCATCCACCCACCCACCCTTCCATCCACCCACCCACCCACCCTTCCACTCACACACCCACCCTTCAACTCACCCATCCACCAACCCACCACCCACCCCCCACCCAACACCCACCCACACTTCCATCCACCCATCCACCCACCCACCCTCCCAACCATCCCCCCACCCACCCTCCCCACCATTGACCCACCCACCCACCCTTCCATCCACCCACCCATCCTCCCATCCACCCACACATCCACCCATACATCCACGAAACCATCGACCCACCCGTCCATCCACCCATCCACCTAACCACCCATCCACCCTTCCATCCACCCATATATCCATCCACCCACAAATCCTCCCACCCAACCACCCATCCACCCACCCATACACAATCCCACCCACTCATCCACCAAACCATCCATCCACCCACACACCCACCCACCAAACCAACCACCCACCAACCCACCCACCCATTCATCCATCCAACTACCCATCCACCCACCCATCCATCATGCCACCCACCCATCCATCCACGCATCCAAGCATCCATCCATCCACTCAACCACCCATCCACCCATTCACCCATCCGCCCATGCACCCACCCACCCATACATCCATCCATTCATCCACCCACACACAAAACCATCCATACAACCACCCATCCAGCCACCCACCCATTCACCCACCCACCCATCCACCCATCCATCCAACCACACAACCAGCCACCTACCCATCCAACCACCCACCCATCCACCCACCCACACTTCCATCCATCCATTCATCCACCCACCCACCAATTCATACACCCACCCATCCAGCCAACCACCCACCCATACGCACAACCACCCACTCACACATCCACCCACCCATCCACCCTTCCACCCACCCATCCATCCATCCATCCATCCATCCATCTATCCATCCAACCACCCATCCATCCACCCATCGACCCACCCACCCACAATTCCCCCCACCAACCCACCCATCCATCCACCAACCCACCCATCCACCCACCCATCCTTCCACACATCCATCCATCCACCCATCCACCCACCCTTCTATCCATCCACCCATCCACCCATCCATCCATCCATACTCCCATCTATCCATCCACCAATACTCCCTTCCGCCCACCCACCCATTCATCCAGACAGGCACCTTCCCATACATCCATCAAGCCATTCACCCATCCATCCACCCACACACCCATCCACTCATCCACCCACCCATCCACCCCACCATCCATCCACCAAACCATCCACCCACCCGTCCATCCACCCATCCACACACCTATGCACCCATCCAACCATCCACCCAACCATCCACCCATCCACACACAAATCCACCCTTCCATCCATCCCACCAAACCATCCACCCACCAGTCCATCCACCCATCCACCCAACCACCCATCCACCCATCCATCCACCCATATAGCCATCCACCCACGAATCCACCCACCCAACCAACCATCCACCCACCCATACACACACCCACCCAATCATCCACCAAACCATCCATCCACCCACTCACCCACCCATCCATACACCCACCCATCTAGCCACCCACCCATCCACCCACCCACCCACCCATCCACCCATCCATCCAACCACACATCCAGCCACCCACCCATCCATACACCCACATATAGACCCATCCATTCATCCACCACCCACCCACCCATCCATGCACCAACCCATCTAGCCAACCACCAATCCACCCACCCAACAATCCACCCATGTACCCATCCATCAACCCACCCATCCATCCAACCACCCACTCATCCACACATCCACCCACCCACCCATACATCCATCTATCCATCCATCTAGCCAGCCATCCACCCACACACCCACCCTCCCATCCATCCATCCACCCATCCATCCACCCAACCATGCACCTTCCCATCCATCCACCAGCCCATCCACCCATCCACCCACACATCCACCTATCCATCCTCCCAACAAACCATCCACCCAACCGTCCATCCAACCATCCACCCACCGATCCACCCACCCATCAAACCACCCATCCATCCACCCACCCATATATCCTACCATCCCCCCATCTGTACACCCACCCATCCATTCGTCCACCCATCCAACCATCCACCCATCCACCCATCCTCCCATCCACCCACTCATCCAACCATCCATCCACCCACCCATTCACCCATCCATCCATCCACCCACCCATTCACCCATTCACCCATCCACCCACCCACCCACTCATCCATCCATCCATCCACCCACCCATTCACCCATTCACCCATCCACCCACCCACCCATCCCTCCACCCACCCACCCATCCTTCCTCCCACCCAACCATTCACCCATCCACACAAACATCCACCCATCCACCCATCCACTCAACCAACCATCCACCCTCCATTCCACCCGTCCACCCAAAGATCCACCCACACACACATACATCCACCCAGCCACACTCACATCCACCCATCCTCCCAAACATCCATCCACCCACCAAACAACCAACCCAGCCATCCACCCACGTACCCACCCATTCATCCACCCACCCACAGAACCATCCATCCATCCACCCAACCATACACACATCCACCAATCCACCCATCCACCCAACCATCCACCCACCCACCCACCCACCCACCCACGCACCCAACTATTTTAGCACCCTCCCACCCAACCACCCTCCCATCCATCCACCCATCCATCCACCCATCCACCCTTCCACCTATCCACAGATCCACACACCCACCCACCCAACCATCCTTCCTCCCACCCATCCACCCATCCACCCATCAACCCAACCATCCACCCGTCCACACTTCCACCCACCCAACCACCAAACCATTCTTGCACCCACCCATCCATCCAACTCACCATCCACCCACCCGACCATCGACCCATCCACCTGGCAACCCACTCATCTACCCATCCATCCACCCACCCATTCACCCACCGATCCACCTACCCAAAGATCAGCCCATCCACAAATCCACCCATCCATCCAGCTACCCAACGATCCACACATCCAACCACCAAGCCATCCATCGATCCCCCCATTCATCCACCCATCCATCCACCCACCTATCTAACCATCTATACACCCATCAACCCATCCATCCATTCACGTATCCACCCATCTATCCACCCATCTACCCAATCACCATCCATCCAACCACCCATCCAACCACCCACCCATCTTCCCATCCATCCATCCATCCACCCATCCACCCACCCACCCATCCACCCACCCATCCACCCACTCACCCATGCACCCACCAATCCTCCCACCCATCCACCCATCCGCCAAAACATCCATCCACAAACCCATCCACCCACCCATCAACCCATTCACCTCTCCATCCATCCGTCCACCCACCCATCCACCCACCGAAACACCCACCAACCGAACCACCCAGCCATCCATCCACACACCCATTAACCCTACCATCCATCCACCCACACATTCAAACACCCATCCATTAACGCATTCACCCATCCATCCATCCAACCATCCACCCATCCACCCATCCACCCACCCATCCACCCACTCACACATGCACCCACAAATACACCCATCCTCCCATCCACCCATCCATCCTCCCATCTACCCATCCAACCACCCACACATCCACCCACCAACCCATCCGCCCACCCACCCAAGAATTCATCCACCCACCAATCCACCCAAACATCCATTTACCCACCCATCCACCCATCCATCTATACACCCACCCACACACGCATCTTTTCACCCAACCACCCACCCACCCATCCACCCACCCATCCACCCAACCACCCACCCACACATCCACCCATCCATCCATACAACCACATATCCACCCGTCCATCTATCCACCCATCCACACATCCATTCACCCAACCACACAACCACCCATCTAACAGTCCACAACCCCAACCACCAACCCACCCATCCACTCAACCGCACACACAACCATCCATCCACCAATCCATCCTTCCACCCACCCATACAGCCACACATCCACCCAACCATCCACCCACCCACACATCCACCCATCCATCCACCTATCCACCAATCCACCAATCCACACACCGATACACCCAACCATCCATCCACCCAACCACCCACACACCCACCCATCCACCCATACACCCGACCACCCATTGACCCACCCAGCCACCCACCCACCCACAAATCTATCCACCCAAACAACCACCCATTCAACCACCCATCCATCCAACAACACATCCATCCATCCACCCATCCATCCATCAACCCTTCCATCCTTCCACCCATCGACCCACCCATCCACACATCCAACCATCAGCACATCCAACCATCCACCCATCCATCCATCCATCCATCCACACATCCATCCTTCCACACATCCACCCACCCATCCACACATCCATCCATCAACCCACCCATCCAACCACCAATTCATTCATCTTCCGATCCACCCCTCAATTCATCCAACCTTCCACACATCAATCAACCCATCCACCCACCCACACACCAAACCGTCCATTCACCCACCCACCCAACCATCCAACCACAAACCCAGACATCGATACACACACCCACCCACACAACCACCCAACCACCCATTTATCCATTCACCCAACCACCCACCCATCCACCCACCAACCCACACTCCCATCCACCCATCCACCCATCCATCCATCCACCCACCCAACCACCCATCCACCAACATAGCCATCCATCCAACCATCCATCCACCACCCAAACATCCACCCACCCAACCACCCATCCACCCATTTATCCATCCACCCACCCATCCACCCACCCACCCATCCATCCATCCATCCACTCACCCAACCATCCACCCATCCACCCACCCACCCATCCAACCACCCATCCACCAACCGATCCATCGATCCAGCCTTCCACCCACCAACACTTACCCCGCCAATCCACCCATCCATCCACAAACCGAACCACGCTATGACCCACCCACCCATCCATCGCCCCAGCCACCCAGCCATCCAACCATCTATCCATCCACCCACCCATCCATTCTTCCATCCATCCACCATCCCTCCCATGCACCCATCCACCCAAGGACCCATCCACAACCCCACCCATCCACCAACCCACCCAACCACCCACCCACACCTCCATTCATCCAACCACCAACCATCCAAACATCCATCTACCCACCCATTCATCCACCCACCCATCCACACACACACCAATCCACCCACCCACAGATCCATCCACCCACCCACAGATCCATCCACCCACCCACACATCCATCCACAAATCCGCCCAAGCATCAACCTATGCAACCATCCACCCACCCACCCATCCATCCACCCTACCACACATTCATCCACCCACCCCCCCACCCATCCACCAATCCATCAACCCACACACCAACCAATCGGTCCACCCACCCACCCAGCCACCCACGCATTTACACATCCATCCACCCATCCAGCCACCGACCCTCCCACCCATCCATCCACCCATCCACCCACCCATCTACCCACCCACACATACACCCACACACCCACCCTTTCAACCATCCACCCAACCATCCATCATTCCACCCACCCACCGATCCACCCACCCAACCACCCATCCAAACATCCACCCAACAATCCATCCACCCGCCCTTCCACCCGTCCACCCAACCATCCAAACACCCACACATACACCCACACACCCACCCTTTCAATCATCCACCCACCCAACCATCTTTCCACCCACCCACCCATCCACCCACCCAACCACCCATCCAACCATCCACCGAAACATCCATCCACCCGCCCTTCCACCCGTCCAGCCAACCATCCAAACCCCCACACATCCAACCACCCACCCACCCATCCATCCGCCCACCCAACCATCCATCCACCCACCAATCCATCCACCCAGCCATCCACCCACAAACCCATTCACACACCCACCCACCCACCCATCCCCCCACCGATCCTTCCAACCACAAACCCACCCAACCATCCACCCAGCCACCAACCCATCCATCCACCCATCCACACATCTACCCATCCATCCATCCAACCATCCACCCAACCACCCATCTATCCACCCATCCATCCACCCACCTATCCACCCATCTATCCACCCAACAACCCATTCATGCACCCACCCATCCAACCACCCACCCATCTATCCATCCATCCATCCATCCACCCATCCAACCACCCACCCACCCACCCATTCACCCACCCGTCCACCCACTCACCCATCCACGCACAACTACATCCATCCACCCATCCACCCATCCATCCTCCCATCTACCCATCCATCCACCCACACATCCACCCAACCACCCATCCGTCCACTCACCCATCCATCCATGCACCCACCCACGCATACATAAATCCTCCCACCCACCAACCCACCCAACAACCCACCCATCCACCCTCCCCCCACAAACATCCACCTGCCCACCCACCCATCCACCCATCCACACATCCACCCAAACATCCACCCACGCACCCAAAAATCCATTCACCCACACACTCACCCATCCACCACCCACCCATCCACTGACCCACCCATCCACCCACCCACCCACCCACCCATCCACCCACCCACCCATCCACCCACTCAACCATCCACCCACCCACACACCCACCCACCCATCCACCCACCCACCCATCCACCCACCCGTCCGCCCATCCACCCGCCCGTCCACCCATTCATCCACCCACACATCCACCCAACCACCCATCCGCCCACCCACGCATCCAACCATGCACCCACCCACGCATCCATAAATCCTCCCACCCACCAACCCACCCAACATCCCACCCATCCACCCTCCCCCCCAAACATCCACCCGCCCACCCACCCATCCACCCATCCACACATCCATCCACCCACCCATCCACCCACACATCCACCCACGCACCCATAAATCCATCCACCCACACACTGACCCATCCACACACCCACCTTCCAATCCACCCAACCCCCCATCAATCAACCCACCCATCCAACCACCAACAAATCCACCCATCGATTCACACATCTACCCTTCCAACCACCTACCAGTCACCACACCCACCCATCCAATCACCCCCCGGTCCACGCGCCCACCCATCCGCCCACCTACATATCCACCTACTCATCCACCCATCCACCCATCCATCCACCCTTATACCCATCCACCCACAAATCCACCCACCCAACCACCCACCCACCCACCCATCCGCACACCCACCGAGCCATCCACCACCCACCCACCCATCCACACATCCATCTATCCACCCAACCATCCACCCATCCACCCACCCGTCCACCCATCCACCCACCCATATACCCATCCACCCAAAAATCCTCCCACCCATCCGCCAACCCAACCACCCATCCACCCAAACCCCATCCCACACACCCATCACCCCAACCATCCACCCATTCACGTATCCATCCATCCACCCACCCTTCCATCCACCCATCCAAGCACCCATCCATCCACCCATCCAACCATCCACCTATCCACCCATCCACACAGCCTCCCACCCACCCGCCCACCGATCCAACCATCCACCCACACATCCATAAAACCACCCATCCACCCATCCATCCACCCACCGATCCACCCACCCAGCCATCCACCCACGCACCCATACAACCATCCAACCATCCACAAAAACCTCCATCCACCCGCCCTTCCACCCGTCCACCCACACACCCATACACCCACACATCCATAAAACCACCCATCCACCCAGCCCTCCATCCTCCAACCAATCCACCCACCCAGCCATCCACCCACCCACCCATCCACAAACCCACCCACCCACCCGCACACCCACCTACCCATCCATCCACCCATCTATCCACAAACCCAACGATAAAACCGTCCACCCATCCACCCTTCCTTCCATCCATCCATCCTCCCATCGTCCCACCCATCCACACATCCATCCACCCACCTATCCACCCACCTCTCCCCCCATCCACACATCCACCCACACATCCATCCACCCACCCATCAAACCAACCATCCATCCCCCCATCCATCCATCCACTAATCAATCCACCCACCCATCCATCCACCCACCCATACACCCACCCATACACCCACCCATACACCCACAGACCCATCCACCGACCCATTTATCCACCCAACCTTCCACCCACCCACTCACCCATCCATCCACCCACCCATGTACCCATCCACCCATCCATCCACCCACCCATTCAACCATCCACACATCCTTCCACCCAACCATACACGCACCCACCCACCCATCCATTCATCCACCCACCCACCCATCCATCCAACCACCCATCCAACCATCCACCCATCTACACATCCATCCACTCTCACACACAACAATCCACCCAACCACCCACCCATCCACCCACCCAACCACCCATCAACCCGTCCATCCACCCTTTTACCCATTCACGCACAGATCCTCCCAGCCAACCACCCACCCACCCACCCATCCAAGACCCACCCACCCATCCACGCATCCATCCACCCATCCATCCATCCATCCACCCATACACCCACAGACCCATCCGCGAACCCATCCACCCATCCATCCACCCACCCATCTACCCATCCTCCCAAACAACCACCCACTCACCCACCCATCCACACACCCAACCACAAATCCATCCATCTATCCACCCACACTTCCACCCACGCACCCACCCATCCACACACCCAACCACCAATCCATCCATCTATCCACCCACACTTCCACCCACCCACCCACCCATCCACCAATCCATCCAACCTTGTACCCATCCACCCAAAAATCCTCACACCCATCCACCCACACACCCACCCACCCACACATCCTCCTAACCATCCTCCCACCCATCCATACACCCATCCGCGCACCCATCCATCCACCCATCCAACCTCCCACACATCCACCCATTCTACGACACGCCCAGCCACGAATCCAACCATCCACCCAATCACCCAACCACCCACCCAATCATCCACCCACCCATCCACCCACCCAAACATCCACCCACCCACCCAATCATCCACCCACCCATACACCCACCCAACCATCAACCCACGCACCCATCCACCCATCCGATCATCCACCCATCCACCAACCCAACGAACAACCCATCCACCGATCCACCCAATCATCCATCCATCCATCCACCCATCCATCCATCCATCCACCCATCCATCCAACAATCCAACCTCCCACACAACCACCCATTCTCACACCCACCCACCCACGAATCCAACCATCCACACACCCACCCACCCACCCACCCACACACGAATCCAACCATCCATCCACCCACCCACCCATCCATCCACCCAACCAACCACCCACGCACCCATCCACCCATCCAAACATCCACCCATAAACCAAGCCAACGTCAACCTATCCACCCATCCAAACAATCGTCCATCCATCCACACACCCATCTACCCATCCATGCACCCACCCATCCCCCAACCCACCCATCCACCCACCCATCTACACATTCACCAATCCATCCATCCATCCACCCACCCAACCACCCACGCTCCCGTCCACCCATTCAACAACCTACCCACACTCCCATCGACCCATCCACCCACCCACCCACTCAACTACCAATCCACCCACCCACCCATCCACACACCCACCCATCCACCAACCCACCCACCCATCCACCCACCCATCCACCCAACCACCCACCCACCCATTCACCCACCCATCCACCCACCCACCCACCCACCCATCCATCCACCCACCCACCCATCCATCCACACATCCGCCCATCCACGCACCCGCCCAGCGAACCACCCGCCCAGCGAACCACCCACCCACCCATCCACCCACCCGCCCAGCGAACCACCCACCCACCCACCCATCCACCAATCCACACATCCACCCATCCATCCACCCATCCACCGACCCATCCAACCATCCACCCATCCACCGACCCATCCAACCATCCATCCATCCACCCATCCACCCATCCACCCATCCACCCATACACCCATTCACCCATCCACCCACACACACATCCATCCATCGCCCCACCCATTCATCCATCCCCCCACCCATCCATCCATCAACCCATCCCCCCACCCATCCATCCATCCACCCATCCACACATTGTCCCACCAACCCAACCATCCCCACACCCAACCACCCACCAACCCACCCACCCAACCATCCACCCACCCAACCACCCATCCACCCACCCACCCACCCACCCATCCACCCACTCACCCATCCACCCACCCATCCTCCCATCCACCCACCCACCCATCCACCCATCCACCCATCCAGCCACCCATCCAACCATCCACGTAAACATCTACACACCTATCCATCCATCCATCCACACATCCAGCCACCCACCCATCCACGCACAAATTCATCCATCCAACCATCCACCCATCCATCCTCCCATCTACCCATCCATCCAACCACCAAACCAGTCACACAACCATCCACCCACCCATCCACCCATCCATCCATCCACCAACCCACGCATCCATAAACCCTCCCACCCACTAACTCACCCATCTACCCGCCCCCCACCCATCCACCCGCCACCCCACCCATCCACACGCCACCCCACCCATCCACCCGCCCCCCCACCCATCCACCCTTCCATTACCCATCTAACCATCCATCCAACCACACTTCCACCAAATCAATTATCCACCCATCCACCCATTCGCCAACCCACCCTTCCATCCAGACATCCACGCACTCATCTATCCATCCAACCACCCCCTATCCATCCATCCACCCACCCATCCATCCTTCCACCCATCCATCCATCCATCCACCCACCGATCCATCCACCAATCCACCCACACATTTTCCCATCCTCCCACACATTTACCCATCCATCCACCCACCCACCCATACACCCACCCATTTACCCATCCATCCACACACCCAAACATCCCGCCCACCTATCCATCCACCCACCAACCCACCCATTCACCCTTCCATCCATCCACCCACACATCCATTCAACCATCCAACCACCCATCCACCCGCCCACCCACCCGTTCAACCATGCATCCACGGAAACACCCATATATCTGCCCACCCACCCATATATCCAACCACCCATCCCCCCATTCGTCCACCCACCCACCCTTCCGTCCACCCACCCATCCAAACATCCACCCACCCACCCACCCATCCACCCATCCATCCATCCACCCATCCACCCATCCATCCATCCACCCATCCACCCATCCATCCATTCGCCCAACCATCCATCCATCCACCCATTCACCCATCCACCCACACACCCATCCATCCAACCATCCACCCACCCATCCATCCATCCACACATCCACACATTGACCCACCAACCGACCCATCCCCCCTCCCAACCACCCACCAACCCACCCATCCACAAATTACCCCACCCATCCACCCATCCACCCAACCATCCATCCACCCGCCCTTCCACCCGTCCACCCAACCATCCACCCAGCCACATATCCACCCACCCCCCTACATATCCACCCTTCCACCTATACATAGATCCACCCACCAATCCACCAGCCCAGACATCCACCGACCCACCCATTCACACAAACACCCACCCATCCAGCAACCCACCCACCCATCCATCCCTCCATCCACCCATCCATCAAATCATACACCCACCCACCCATCCATCCATCCACCCACCCATCCACGCATCCTGCCACACACTCACACAGCCACCCAACTATCCACCCAATCATCCACCCACCCACACATCCACCCCTCCATCTATCCACCCATCCACCTATCCATCCAAACAACCATCCAACCACCCATCTACTAATCCAACACCCCACCAAAGCACCCACCCATCCTTCCACCCACCCGCTCAATCTTCCAACCCTCCACGCATCCACCCATCCACCAACCCATCCGTTCACCCACCAATCCATCCAACTACCTAAACACCCACCCATCAACCCACCAACCAACCCATCCACCCACCAGTACACACACCCATCCACACATCCATCCATCCATCCATCCACCCTCCCACCGAAACACCCACCAAACCACCCATCCACCCATCCATCCTCCAATCTACCCATCCACCCACAATTCCAACCAGCAAAACAGCAACACACCCATCCTCCGTCCCAGCCACCCACCCACCCATCCACCCACCGTTATACCCATTCACCCACAAATCCTCCCACCCAACCACCCACCCACCCACACATCCACACACCCACCCGCCCATCGAACCAACCTCAAACCCACGCAACCAGCAACCCACCCATTCACCCATTCACCTTTCCATCCATTCACCGAATCAACCAACCAACCACCCACCCACACACCCATCCTTACACCGACCCATCCACCCACACATCCATCCACCCATACAAGCACCCATCCATCCAAACATCCACCCATCCACCCATACACCCATCCACCAACTCACCCACCCACCCAACCATCCATACAACCAACCATCCACCCACCCATCCAAACACCCATCCACCCACCCATCCACCCACCCAACCATCCACCCCCGCATGCATTCACCCATCCAACCATCCACCCGCCCACGCACCCATCTAACCATCCATCCAACCACCCATCCACCAAATCAACAATCAAACCATCCACCCATCCACCCATTCATCCATCCATCCAACCACATATCCATCCATCTATCCACCCGTCCACCCATCCACCCAACCATCCATACACCCACCCATCAATCGACCCATCCATCCACACATCCATCCATCCATCCACCCATACACCCACACACCCATCCAGCCACCCATCCATCCATCTATCCACCCATCCACCGACCCGTCCATCCACTCACCCATCCATCCACCCATCCATCCACCCATCCATCCATCCAACCATCTACCCACACACACATCCACCTACCAATCCATCCACCCACCGATCCACCCATCCACCCATCCATCCACCCATCCACCCATCCATCCACCCACCCATTCACCCATCCTCCCATCCATCAACCCTCGCATACACCCCCCATCTATCCATCCAACCACCCACACACCCATCCATCCACCCACCCATCCAACCATTAACCCATCTACCCATTCACCCACCCACACATCCACCTATCCAACCACCCACAAATACAACCACCACCCACCCACACACACATCTACAGAACCACCCACCCACCCACCCACCCATCTACAAATCCACCCACCTATGCACCCTTCCAGCCACCTACCCAACCACACAACCATGCACCTATCCAACAACCCACCCACCCATTCATCCACTCGCCCACCAACCCATCCACCCGCCCACCCATCCATCCACCCACGCACCCACCCATCCACCACCCATCCATCCACCCACACACCCACCCATCCACCACCCATCCATCCAACCATCCATCCACCTACCCATCCACCCATCCATCCACCCACCCACTCACCCATCCATCCACCCACCCCCCATCCACCCATCCATCCACCCATCTACACATCCTCACACAAATCCACCCACTCAACCACCCACCCACCCACCCATCCAACAATCCACCCACACATCCAACCATCCTCCCACCCACCCTTCCATCCATCAACCCACCCATCCACCCATTCACCCACCGTTCTTCCCACCCACCCATCCACCCAACCACACACACACCCACCCATCCACCCATCCGCACAAACATCCACCTTCACTCCCATCCATCCATCCACCCAACCCCCCAAAATCCACCCATCCACCCACCCACACATCCACCCAACCACCCACCCATGCATCCACTCACATATCCACCCAACCACCGATCCAACCGCACACACACCCAACTGCCCGCCCAGCCACCCATCCACCCGTCCATCCACGCATCTGCCCGTCCATCCACCCTCCCATCCACCAACGCAACGTTCCACCCATACACCCATCCACCCATCCTACCATCCATGCATCCACCCAAACATCCACACACCCACCGATTGACACACCCACCCACCCATCCACCCAATCAGCCACCCTTCCTCCCAACCACCCATCCTCCCATCCATCCATCCACCCACCCATCCTTCCATCCAACGTCCCACCCACCCATCCACACATCCATCCATCCACCCACACAACCATCCATCCAGCCATCCACCCACCCACCCACCCATCCACCCATCCACCCTCCCATCCACCCATCCACACATCCATCCATCTACACATACACCCATCCATCTATCCACCCACCCAACCATCCAACCACCAACCCATTCATCCAACCACCCACCCACCCAACCATACACCCAACCATCCACCCATTCACTGATCCACCCACCCATCCACGAACCCAACCACTCACCCATCCACCCACCCATCCACCCATTCCCTGTTCCCCCCACACATCCACCCACCCAACCACCCACCCATCAACCCTACCATTCATCCATCCACCCGCCCACCCACACATCTACCCATCCATCCACCCACCCAACGATCAACCCATCCAACCATCGACCCATTCATCCATCCACCCATCCATCAACCCCACCATCCACCCATCCACCCATCCCGCCACCCAACCACCCGCCCATCGACTCATCCACCCGCCCACCCACTCATCTATCCATATATCCACCAACCCAACGATAAACCCATCCACCCATCCATCTACCAATCTATACACCCATTAACCCACCCACCGAACCACCCACCCAACATCCACCCATCCACCCATCCACACATCCACCCATCCACCCGCCCATCCACCCATCCACCCGCCCATCCACCCATCCACCCACCCACCCATCAACCACCCAACCATCGACACATCCACCCGCCCACCCACTCATCTACCTATCCAACCACCAAACCAACGATCAACCCATCCACCCATCCTCCCATCCAGCCATCCACCCAACGCTCAACCCATCCAAACATCAACCCAACCATCCATCCACCCATCCATCCACCCATTCATCCACCCACCTATCCACCCAACTTTCCAACCATCCACCCATCCATCCACCCACCTATCCACCCATCTATCCACCCATCCACCCACCAACCCATCCATCCACCCACCCATCTACCCATCCATCCATCCATCCACCCATCCAGCAACAAACCCATCCACGCACAAATTCATCCATCCACCCATCCACCCATCCATCCTCCCATATACCCATCCATCCACCCACCCATCCACCCACCCATCCATCCACCCACCCATCCAACCACCATTATACCCATCCACCCACAAATCCTCACACCCAACCACCCATCCACACACCCATACACCCACCGACCCACCCATCCACCCAACCATCCACCCATCAACCCATCCATCCTCCCATCCTCCCATCCATCCAACCACCAATCCACCCAAACATCCATCCACCCACCCATCCACCCATCCATCCAACCACCAACCCAAGCATCCATAAACACTCCCACCCACCTACCCACCCATGCACGCGCCCCCCCACCCATCCACCCTTCTATTGACCCATCTAAGCATCCATCAAACCACCCTTCCTCCAAATAAATGATCCACTGATCCGCCCATTCACCCATACACATACATCCATCCACCCACCCATCCACACACCGAGCCATTGACCCACCGAACCTCCCATCGACCCATCCATCCACCCACCTATCTACCCACCTATCCACCCATCCACCCATCCAACCATCCATCCATCCATCCACCCCCCATCCACACATTCACCCACCCACCCACCAATACACCCACACATTTACCCATCCATCCACACACCCATCCACACATTAACCCATCCATCCTGCCACCCATTCACCCATCCTCCCATCCATCCACCCACCCATACACACCCCCATCCATCCACCCGCCCCCCCACCCAACCACCCTTCCACCAAATCAATGATCCACCCATCCAACCATCCACCCATCCACGCATCCATCCACCCAACAAAACACTCATCCACACAACCATACACCCACCCTCACATCCACCCACCCATCCATCCACCTACGCAGCCATACATCCATCCACGCACGCATTCTCCCATCCACCCACCCACCTACTCAACAACCCAAACACCCATCCACCCACCCACCCATCCAATCACCCTCCCATCCACCTACACCCCAATCAACCCATGCTTTCACACATCTACCCATCCAACCATCTACCCGTTCCCCCCCCACCCGTCCACCCACCCCCCGGTCCACTCGCCCTACCATCCACCCACCGACCCATCCACCCACCCACCCAACCACCAACCCACCCATCCATCCACCCACCCACCCACACATACACCAAGCCATCCATTAACCCACCCATCCACATACCCATCCATCCATTCACCGTTCCACCCACCCATCTACACATCCATCCACCCACCCATCCACCAATCCATCCATTCACCCACCCACCCATCCGTCCACCCACCCACCCATCCACCCATCCGTCCACCCTTCTACCCATCCACCCACCCACAAACCCATCCACCCACCAATCCATCCATCGACCCAACCATTCACCAATCCACCCATTCATTCACCAACCCATCCACCCTTCCATCCTTCCACACCCCCACCCATCCATACACCCACCCACCCTTGCAACCATCCACCCATCCATCCATCCACCCATCCACCCACACATCTTTCCATCCACACATCCACCCATCTACCCATCCATCCACACATCTATCCATCCACCCATCCACCCATCCATTCATCCACCCATCCACACACCCACCCAAACACCCATCTAACCACCAATCCACCCTTCCACCCAAACATCCACCCATCCACCTATTCATCCACCAACCCATCCACCCATCCACTCATCCACCCACCCACCCATCCATCCAGACATCCACCCACACACATCCATCCACCAATTCACCCACTCATTTACCCATATAACCACACATTTACCATCCATCCAACCACCCATCCATCCACACACCCATTTACCCATCCACCCACCCACCCGTCCATCCACCCACCCAACCACCCATACACCAAACCATCCATCCATCCACCAATCCACATACCCATCCATCCATTCAATGATCCACCCACCCATCCACCCATCCATCCATCCACCCATCCACCAATCTATCCATTCATCCACCCACCCATCCGTCCACCCACCCACCCATCCACCCATCCATCCACCCTTCTACCCATCCACCCATCCACCCACCCACACATCCACCCACCAATCCATCCATCGACACAACCATCCACCCATCCATCCATTCATTCAACAACCCATCCACCCTTCCATCCTTCCACACACCCACCCATCCACCCACCCACCCATCCACCCATCCATTCAGACATCTATCCTTCCACCCATTCACCCATCCATTCATCCACCCATAAACCCACCCACCCAACCACCCATCTACCCACCAATCTACCCATCCACCCAACCATCCTCCCATCCACCTATTCATCCACCAACACATCCACCCATCCACTCATCCACCCACCCACACATCCATCCAGATTTCCACCCACCCATCCATCCAACAATTCACCCACACATTTACAATCCATCCAAAAACACACACCCATCTACCCACCCATTTACCCATCCATCCACCCACACACCCATCCACCCACCCACCCATCCACCCACCCACCCATCCACCCACACACCCATCCATCCACCCACTCAACCACCCATTCACCCATCCATCCAACAACCCACACATGCACCCATCAACCCACCCACCCACACACCCATCCATCCAAACATCCAACCACCCACCCATATATCGAACCACCCACCCACCCATCAGTCCACCCACCCACCCATCCATCCACCCACCCATCCATCCGTCCACCCATCCAAATATCCACCCATCCACCCATCCACCCACCCACCCAAACATTAACCCATACATCCACCCACCCACCCACCCATTCATCCATCCACCCATCCATCCACCCACCCATATATCGAACCACCCATCCACCCATCCACCCACCCATCCACCCTTCCACACACCCACACACCCATCCACCCATCCAAGCACCCATCGACCCATCCATCCATACTCCCCTCCACCCATCCACACTTCCACAAACCCACCCATCCATCCATCCACCCAACCACTCATCCACCCATCCATCAATCCAACCACCCTCCCACCCACGCATCCAGGCACACATCCACCCACCCAACCAATCATTAGACCATCCGCCCACCCACCCACGCATCCTGCAACCCACGCACCCACCCAACCATCCACCCACCCACCCACCCATCCACCCACCCACCCACCCATCCACCCACCCACCCATCCACCCACCCACCCATCCACCCACCCATCCACCCATCCATCCATCCATCTATCCACCCATCCACCCATCCATCCACTCACCCACCGACCCACTCATCTATCAATTCACCCACCCACCCACCCACCCAACCACACATCCATCAACCCACACACCCACCCATCCAAACATCCACCCACCCAATCACCCGCCCACCCACCCATCCACCCAAATGCACACCCACGCACCCATCCAACCAACCAACCACCCACCCACCCACACATATACCCACCCACCCATCCATCCACCAATCCACCAATCCATCCTTCCACCCACCCATCCACCCATCCACCCACCCATCCACCCATCCATCCACCCATCTACCCACCCAACCACCCATCTACACATCCACCAACAAATCCTTCCACCCAACCACCCAACCAACCATCCACCCACCCATACTCCCATCCACACATCCATTCATCCTTATACCCATCCACCAACAAATCCTCCCACCCAACCACCCACCCACCCACCCGCCTACCCACCCACCCACCCACCCATCCATCCACCCAAACATCCAGGAAAGCACCCACCCATCCACCCATCCACCCATCCAGCCACCCATATACCCATCCACCCACAAATCCTCCCACCCAAGCACCCCCACACATATCCATCCACCCACCCAACCAACCATACACAGAACCATCCATCCACATACCCATCTACCCATTCACCGATCCACCCAACCAACCACACACCCACCCACCCACCTATTCATCCATCCACACAGCCACCCATTCACCCGCCCATCCACCCATTAACTCACCCAACCATCCACCCACCCGCCCATCGACCCATCCACCCATCCACACAGCCACCCATTCACCGCCCATCAACCCATCAACCCACCCACCCATCCACCCACCCGCCCATCGACCCATCCACCCGCCAAACCACTCATCTACCCATCCATCCACCAACACAACGATCAACCCATACACCCATCCATCCACCCATCCATCTACCCATCCACCCACCCACCCATCCACCCATCCACACAGCCACCCATTCACCCGCCCATCCACCCATAACCCACCCACCCATCCACACACCCGCCCATCGACACATCCACCCACCAACCCACTCATCTACCCATCCATCCACCTACCCAACAATCAACCCATCCAACCATCGACCCATCCATCCATCCACTCATCCATCCACCCATCCATCCACCCACCTATCGACCCAACTATCCACCCATCCACCCATCCATCCAACCACCTATCCACCCATCTATCCTCCCATCCAGCCACTAGTACATCCATCCACCCACCCATCTACCCAAACACCCATCCATCCACCCTTATACCCATCCACCCACAAATCCTCACACCCAACCACCCATCCACACAACCATACACCCACCGCCCCACCCATCCAACCAAATATCCACGCATCCTCCCATCCATCCTCCCATCGACATATCCATCCAACCAATCCACCCAAACATCCATCCACACACCCACGCATCCATAAAACCTCCCACCCACCCATCCACCCGCCCCCCCATCCACCCTTCCATCCACCCGCCCCCCCATCCACCCTTCCATCCACCCTTCCATTCACCCGCCCCCCCATCCACCCTTCCATCCACCCATCTAATCGTCCATCCACCCACCCATCCACCAAATCAACGATCCACCCAAAAACCCATTCACCCATCCACACATCCATCCATCCACCCAACCATCCACACACCTATCTACCCACCTATCCACCTAACCACCCTTCCATCAATCCATCCATCCATCCAACCCCATCCACACATACACCCACCCACCCACCCAAACAACCACCCATTCACCCATCAAACCATCCACCCACCCACCCACCCACCCACGCACACAACCATCCATTCACCCTTCCACACCTCGATCCACCCATCCATCTAGCCACCCATCCACCCATCCTTCCACCCACCCACCCACCCAACCATCTACCCATCCAACCACCTCTCCACCCACCCACCCATTTCCCAACCCACCCATCCACCCACCTCTCCACCCACCCACCCATTTCCCAACCCACCCATCCACCCACCACCCCACCCACCCACCCACGCATCAACCCACCCATCCGTCCACCCACACAACCATCCTTACACACAACCAACCACCCATCCAACCACCCATCCACCCACCCAACCACCCACCCATCCATCAAGCCATCCATCCACCCACCCACCTACCCATCTACTTTTCCACCCATACAACCATCCACCCACCCATCCAGCCCCCATCCAGCCATTCACCCATTGAAACATCCATGCCCCACCCATCCTTCCATCCAACCACCCACCCAACCGTCCACCCATCCATACATCCACACACCCCCCATTCCCCAATCCACCCCCCATCCACCATGCACCCAAAAACCCATCCATTCACCTAACAACACACCCATCCATCCAACCATCCACCCACCCATCCACTCAACCAACCGTCCACCCACGCACCCATACATCTCTCTACCCACACATACAACCATCCACCCACCCACGCGCCCATCCACCCGCCCACCCACACACCCATCCACCCGCCCACCCACACACCCATCCACCCGCCCACCCACACACCCATCCACCCGCCCACCCACACACCCATCCACCCACCCACACACCCATCCACCCACCCACCCACCCACATCCATCCACCCATCCACCCACCCACAACCATCCACCCACCCACCCACACACCCATCCACCCACCCACCCACCCACACAGCAAACCACCCAACCATCCACCCATCCACCCAAACACGGACCCATCCACCCATTCATCCACCAACCCATCCACCCATCCACCCATTAGCTCACCCACCCATCCATCCAGACATCCACCCACTCATCCATCCATCCATCCAACCCCTATCCATCCATCCACCCACCCATCCACCCATCCACCCACCCATCCACCCATCCACCCATCCATCCATCCATCAACCCACCCATCCATCCACCAATCCACCCACACATTTTCCCATCCCCCCACACATTTACCCATCCATCCACCCACCCACCCATACACCCACCCATTTACCCATCCATCCACCCACCCACCCATTCACCCATCCATCCATCCACCCACACATCCATCCAACCATCCAACCACCCATCCACCCATCCACACATCCACCCACCCACCCACCAGTCCAACCACCCATCCACGCAAACACCCATAGATCTACCCACCCACCCATATATCCAACCACCCACACCCCCATTCGTCCACCCACCCACCCTTTCGTCCACTCACCCACCCACCCATCCACCCACCCATCCACCCACCCATCCACTCATCCAACGACGCATCAACCCATCCATCCATGCTCTCATCCACCCATCCATCCATTCGCCCAACCATCCACCCACCCACCCAATCACCCATCCACCCACACACCCATCCATCCACCAAACCATCCATCCACCCGCCCTTCCACCCGTCCACCCAACCATCCACCCAGCCACATATCCCCCCCCCACATCCACCCTTCCACCCATCCACCCATCCATCCTCCAATCTACCCATCCACCCACAATTCCAACCAGCAAAACACCCACACAACCATCCTCCCACCCACCCACCCATCCAGCCATCCATCCACCCTTATACCCATCCACCCACAAATCCTTGCACACAACCACCCATCCACCCACCCATCCACACACACACCCACCCATCCAAACAACCCCCATCCCACGCACCCAGCAACCCACCCATCCACCCATTCACCTTTCCATCCATTCACCCACCCAACCAACCACCCACTCACCCAAACAACCAACCTTCCACCGACCCATCCACCCACACATCCATCCACGCATACAAGTACCCATCCATCCAACCATCCACCCATCCACCCATCCACACATCCGCCACCCACCCACGGACCCATCCACTCATCCACCAACACACCAACCCACCCACCCATCCATACACCCAACCATCCACCCATCCATCCACCCACCCATCCAACCACCCAACCATCCACCCCCGCACCCATTCAACCATCCGACCATCCACCCGCCCACGCACCCATCTACCCATCCATCCACCCACCCATCCACCAAATCAACGATCAAACCATCCACCCATCCACCCATTCATCCATCCATCCAACCAGCTTTCGTGCCACCAAACCACACATCCACCCATCCATCCACCCACATATCCAACCATCTATCCACCCATCCACCTATCCATCCACCCACCTATCCTTCCATCTATCCACCCATCCACCCACCCACCCAAACATCCATCCACCCACCCACCCAAACATCCATCCACCCACCCATCAATGCACCCATACAACCACACATCCATCCATCCATCCACCCATACACCCACACACCCATCTACCCACCCTTCCATCCATCTATCCATCCATACACCCATCCACCGACCCGTCCATCCACCCAGCCATCCATCAACCCATCCATCCACCCATCCATCCATCCTTCCAACCATCCACCCACACACACATCCACCCACCCATCCATCCACCCACCCATCCACCCATCCACCCATCCATCCACCCATCCACCCATCCATCCACCCACCCATTCACTCGTCCTCCCATCCATTCACACACGCATACAACCCCCATCTATCCATCCAACCACCCACCCACCCATCCATCCACCCATCTACACATCCACCCACCTACGCACACTTCCAGCCACCTACCCACCCACGCAACCATGCACCCATCCACTCACCCACCCACCCATTCATCCACTCGCCCACCAAACCATCCACCCGCCCACCCATCCATCCACACACGCACCTACCCATCCACCACCCATCCACCCAACCATCCATCCACCCACCCATCCATCCACCTACCCATCCACCCATCCATCCATCCACCCATTCACCCATCCATCCACCCACCCCCCCATCCACCCATCCATTCATCCATCTACACATCCACACACAAATCCACCCACCCAACCACCCACCCCCCCACCCACCAATCCAACAATCCACCCACCCATCCAACCATCCTCCCAACCACCCTTGCTTCCATCCACCCACCCATCCACCCATTCACCCACCGTTCCTCCCACCCACCCATCCAACCAACCACCCACCCACCCACCCATTCACCCATCCGCACAACCATCCACCTTCCCTCCCATCCATCCATCCACCCAACCCCCCAAACATCCACCCACCCACCCACCCACACAACCACCCACCCACCCACCCACGCATCCACCCACATATCCGCCCAACCACCCATCCACCCGCACACACACCCATCTGACCGCCCAGCCATCCATCCACCCTCCCACCCACCCATCCACCCGTCCATCCACCCATCTGCCCGTCCATCCACCCACTCATCCACCAACCCATCGATCCACCCATACACCCATCCACCCATCCTACCATCCATGCATCCACCCAACCATCCACACACCCACCCATTGACACACCCACCCACCCATCCACCCAATCACCCACCCTTCCTCCCAACCACCCATCCTCCCATCCATCCATCCACCCACCCAACCATCCATGCAGCCATCCACACACCCACCCACCCATCCACCCATCCACCCTCCCATCCACCCATTCACACATCCATCCATCCACCCATCCACCCATCCATCCATCCACCCACCCAACCATCCAACCACCAACCCATACATCCAACCACTCACCCACCCAATCAAACACCCAACTATCAATCCACACACCCAACCCCCCACCCATCCACCCATTCACTGATCCACCCACCCATCTACAAACCCAACCACTCACCCATCCACCCACTCATCCACCCATTCCCAGATCCCCACACACACCCACCCATTGACACACCTACCCACCGATCGACCCATCCATCCAACCACATATCCAGACACCTATTCACCCATCCACCCATCCATCCATCCATCCACCCAAACATCCACACACCCACCCACTCACCCACCCACCCATCCACACACCCATCCACTGACCCATTCAACCGACAAACCATCCACACACCCAACCATCCACCCACCCACAAACCTAACCACTCACGCAACCATCCATCCACCCATCCACACAACCACCCATCCATCCACCCATCCATCCATCCATCCCCCCACACATCCACCCATCCATCTATCCACCCATCCACTCATCCTTTCACCCAACTACCCACCCACCCATTTACCTATCCAAACACACACCCACCCACCCACCCAACCATCAACTCACCCACCCACTCATCCAACCATCCAAACACCAACCCACCCACCCACCCACCCATCCATCCACCCGCCCACCCACCCATCCTACCATCCACACATCCACCCATCCACCAACCCATCCATCCATCCACCCATCCACACTTCCATCCATCCACCCACGCAGCCATCCACCCATCCATACACCCATCCATCCACCCACCCATGCATCCACTCACCATCCACCCACCAATCCATCCTTCCAACCACCCATCCACCCATCCGTGTATCCAGACACCCACCCATCCACCCATCCATCCATCCACTAACCCATCCATCCTTCCACCCATCCACGCACCCACCAATCCATCCTTCCATCCAAGCACCCATCCAGCCATACACCCATCCATCCATTCACCCACCCACCCATCCATCCGAACATCCACCCACACTTCCACCCATACACCCATCCACCCTTTCATTCATCCACACACCCAAGCCACCCACCCTCACATCCATCCAACCAACCACCCATCCACCCACCAACCCACCCATCCATCCACCCACCCACCGAACTTTCCACCCAACCATCCATCCACCCACCCTTCCACCCATCTTCACACCCACCCATCCACCCATCCTTCCTCCCATCCACCAAAACATCCTCCAATCTACCCATCCATCCACCCATCCACCTACCCATCCATCCATCCAACCACCCATCCACCCATCCGTCCATCCACCAACCCACCCACCCATCCATCTACCCATCCACCAACCCACACACCCACCAGCCTACACATCCACCCTACCAACCATTCATCGACCCACCCACCCATCCATCCACCCACCCATCCTCCCATCCACCCATACTCCCACCCATCCACCCAACCATCCATCCATCCACGCCCCCGTCCATCATCCCATCTACTCACCCCTCCGCCCAACCACCCATCCACCCATCCATCCATCAACCCGATCATCCACCCACTCACCCACCCATCCACCGACCCAACAACCCATCCACTCATCCATCCACCGACTCATCCACCCAACCACCCATCCATCCACCAACCCACTGACCCAACCACCCACCCTCCCACCACCCACCCACCCACCCACCAATCCATCTATCCCCCAACCCATCTACCCATCTATCCATCCACCCACCCATCCGCCAACCCATCCACCCACCCACCCACCTACGCAACCATCCACGCACCCATCCTACCACCCAGCCATCCACCCACCGACCCATCTACCCATCCAACCATCCATGCTCCCATCTATCCATCCATCCACCCACCCATTCACCCATCCTTCCATCCAGGAACCCACCCATCCATCCACCCACCCATCCACTCATCCATCCACCCACCCATGTACCCACCATTCCCTTCATCCCGCCACCCACACACCCATCCATCCACTCACCCACCCACCCACCAATCCATCAATCCATCCACACACACATCCATCCACTCACACATCCACCCATCCACCCACCCACCCATCCATTCATCCAGCCATCCACACACCCATCCACCCATCCGTCGATCCTCCCACCCAACCAACCACACAACTACCCATTCACCCACCCACACACCCAACCACCCACCCATCCACCCGCCAAACCATTCATCGACCCACACACCCAGCTATCCACCTACCCACCCATCCACTCCCCTACCATCCACACACCCAGCCATCTACCCATTCACCCAAAAATCCACACATATACCCATCCACCCGCACCCCATCCATCCAACCATCCACCAACCCATCCTTCCATCCACCCATCGACCCACCCATCCATCCACCCACACAACCTCCCATCCACACAGGCTCCCACCCATCCACCCAACCATCCATCCATCCACCCTCCCGTCCATCACACATCCACCTATCCACCCATCCACCTATCCACCCATCCACACATCCACCCATCCACACGATCATCCACCCACCCACCCACCTTCCCAACCATCTACCCACCCATCCGCCCACCCAGCCATAGACCCACCCACCCGTCTACCCATCCACCTATCCTTCCTCAAATCTACCCATCCATCCAACCACACATCCACCCACCCACCCATCCGCCGACCCACACACCATACCACCCACCCTTCTATCCACCCACCCATACACCCATCCATCCATCCAACAACCCACCCACCCATCTACCCATCCCTCCACCCACCCATCCATCCACCCAAACACCCACCCTCCCATTCAACTATCCACCCACCCATCCACCCATCCGTCCGGCCATGCACCAACCCACACACCCATCCTCCAATCAACCCATGAATCCATCCATTCACCCACCCGTCCATCCCAAATCCTCCCACCCACCTATCCATCCACCCATCCATCCACCCCCCATCCATCCATCCACCTAACAACCCAGCCATCCACGCATCCTCCATCCACACACCCACCCATCCACCCAACCACCCCCCATTCACCTATCCATCTACCCATCTATCCACCCACACATCCATCCATCCACACAGTCTTCCACCCAACCACGCACCCACCCTTACATCTGTCCACAGAGCCACCCACCCACCCTTCCACCTACACCCCCACCCACCCAACCACCCACACACCGATCCACCCACCCACACCCCCATTCACCTATCCACCCATCGACCCACCTACCCATACTCCAACCCTTTCACACACCCATCAAACCACCCAACCACCCAACCAGCCACACATCCATCCACCCACACACCCACCCATCCAGCAATACACCCCAACATCCACCCACCCAACCATCCACCCACCCAACCACCCACCCACCGATCCACCCGACCATCCACACTCCCATCCACCCATCCACCCACCCCTCCACCCATCCATCCACACCTCAACACACCCGGCCACCCACCCACCCATCCTCCCATACATCCAACCTCCCATCCACCCAACCACCCACCCACCCAACCATCCTTCCATCCACCCAACCACCCACCCACACATCCATCCACACATTCATCCATCCACCCAACCACCCACCCACCCACCCATCCATCCATCCACCCACCCAACCAGGCATCATTCCATCCACTCACCCTCCCACCCACCCATCCACCCATCCTTCCATCCACCCACCCATCCACCCCTCCATCTATCCACCCATCCACCCATCCATTCACCCAACAACCCAACCACCCATCTACCAATCCAACACCCCCAAACACCCACCCAACCATCAACGCACCTACCCACCCATCCATCCACCAGCCCACCCACTCACCCAAACATCCACGCATCCACCCACCCACCAACACTTCCATCCAACCGCACACCCACCCATGGACCCACCCACCCAACCATCCACCCACCCACCCATACTCCCAACCATCCACCAATCCATCCATCCACCCACCCACCCATCCACCCATCCAACCACCCATCTTCCCATCCACACACACAAATCAACCCAACCACCTTCCCACCTACCCACCAACCAACCAACCGCCCCACCCAACCACCCACCCATCCAACCATCCTTCCATCCATCCACCCACCCAAACCACGCATCCACCCACCAAACCACGAATCTACCCACCAACCCATCCACCCGTCCATCCACCCATCTACCCATCCACCCACAAATCCACCTATGTACCCATCCACCCATCAAGCCATCCACCCACAAAAGCCACCCAGCCTCCCATCCATCCACACACACATCCATCCATCCAACCACCCATCCATCCATCCACCAACCCATCCATCCATCCATCCACGCATCCTCACATCCATCCACCCACACCCACCAACGATCCACACATTCACCCATCCAACCAACCACCCACCCAAGCCACCAACCCTCCCATCCATCCTCACACCCATCCATCCATCCACCAATCCACCAACCCATCCATCCATCCACCCATCCACACTTCCATCCATCCACCCACCCATGCATCCACTCATCCATCCCCCCACCAATCCATCCATCCACCGACCCATCCACCCATCCGTGTGTCCAGCCACACACCCACCCACCCATCTAACCAACCATCCACGCACCCATCCATCCTTACACCCATCCACGCACCCACCCATCCATCCTTCCATCCACCCACCCATCCAGCCATACACACATCCATCCATCCACACACCCACCCATCCATTCGAACATCCACCCACCCATCCACCCATCCACCCATCCACCCTTCCATTCATCCA
Organism: Cynocephalus volans; assembly: GCF_027409185.1. Lineage (NCBI taxonomy): Eukaryota > Metazoa > Chordata > Mammalia > Dermoptera > Cynocephalidae > Cynocephalus > Cynocephalus volans. The sequence continues at coordinate 7,051,300 of NC_084478.1, forward strand.
TCCACCCAAGACACCCACCCTCCCATCCATCCACCCAACCATCCAACCACCCACCCACCCACCCATCCATCCACCCACCCACCCAACTTTCCACCCACCCATCCATCCACCCACCCATCCACCCATCCTCACACCCACCCATCCACCCATCCTTCCACCCATCCAGCCATTCATCAACCCATCTACCCATCAAACCACCCATCCACCCATCCAACCACCCATCGGTACATCCACCCACCCACCCAACCAACCATCTAGCCATCCACCCACCCACACATCCACCCACCCACACATCCACCCGCCCAACCATTCATCGACCCACCAACCCATACCTCCACCCACCCATCCTCCCATCGACACATACTCCCACCCATCCACCCAACCATCCATCCACCCACGCACCCGTCCTTCATCCCATTCACTCACCCATCCACCCATCCACCCATGCACCCACTCAGCCACCTACCCATCCTCCTATCCATCCACCAACCCATACACCCAACCACCCATCCACCTATCCTTCCACACATCCACCGACCCAACCAGCCAACCTCCCACCACCCAACCACCCATCCACCCACCGATCCACCCATCCACCAACCCATGCACCCATCTATCCATCCACCCACCCATCCACCCACCCACCCACCTACCCAAACATCCACCCACCCATCCACACACCCAGCCATCCACCCACCAACCCATCTACCCATCCAACCATCCATCATCCCATCTACCCATCCATCCACCCACCCACTCACCCACCCACCCATCCAATCACCCATCCACCCACCCACCCACCCAACATTCCATTCATCCAGCCACCCATACACCCATCCATCCACTCACGCACCCACCCACCAATCCATCCATCCAACCACCCACCCGTCCATCCACCCACCCAACCACCCATCCACCCATCCACCCACCCATCCACCCATCCACCCATCCAACTATCCATCCATCCACCTACCCATCCACCCACCCACACATCCTTCAACCCACCCTCTCATCTATCCACCCACCCATCCATCAATCCCTCCTCCCCCACCCATCCATACATCCATCCACCTACCCCCCCACCCATCCATCCACCCACCCACCCATCCACCCATCCATCCATCCACCCACCCACCGATCCATCCACCCATCTACCCATCCACCCACAAATTCACCCATGTACCCATCCACCCTTCAAGCCATCCACCCACAAAAGCCACCCAGCCTCCCATCCATCTACACACACATCCATCCACCACCCATCGATCCATCCACCCATCCACCCACCCAGGCATCCACCTATCCATCCATCCACCCACCCATCCACTCACCCAGCAATCCATCCACCCACACATCCACCCAGGTATCCAACACCCACCCATCTACCAATCCACACATCCAACCATCCATCCACCGATACATCCATCCACCCATCTACCCATCCATCCACCCACCCATCCATCCATCCACCCTTCCACCAACCCTCCCACCCATCCATCCTCCGTTCCACACACCCATACATCCACCCATCCAACAACCCATCCATCCATGCACCCATCCACCCATCTATCGAACCACCCACCCATCTACCTATCCACCCATCCACCCATCCCCTCATCCATCCATCCTCCCACCCATCCATCCACCCATCCACCAACCCATCCACCCATCCATCCACCCACCCATCCATCCCTCCACCCATCCACCCACCCATCCACCCGTCCACCCATCCACCTATCCATCCATCCACCCCCGATCCACCCACCCACCCATCCTTCCACCCACCACCTCATCTATCCACCCACACAAACATCCATCCATCCCACTCCACCCATCCATCCTTCCATCACCCCACCCGCCCACCCATCCATCCACCCACCCACCCATCCACCCATCCATCCACCCACCCACCCATCCACCCATCCATCCATACACCCACCCACCCATACATCCAGCCATCTACCCATCCATTAACCCACCCATCCATCCATTTACCCTACCAACCATCCACCCACGCATCAACCCACCCACCCTTCCACCCATCCACCCATCCACCTATCCATCCATCTCCCCACCAATCCACCCAACCACCCATCCATCCACCCACACACTCATCCATCCACCCACCCATCAATCCATCCATACACCCACCCCCCAATCCATCCATCCACCCACGCATCCACCAACCAATCCATTCGTCCACCCATCCTCCCATTCATCCACACATCCACCCACCCATCCATAAAACCACCCATCCACCCATCCATCCATCCACCCACCCATCTACCCATCCACCCATCCACAGATCCCCTCATCCATCCATCCACCCACCCATTCATCCACCCATCCACCAACCCATCCATCCATCCACCAATCCACCAATCTACCCATCCACCCAGAACACCAACCATCCATCCACCCACCCATCCACCCATCCATCCATCAATCCACCCACCCATCCATCCACCCATCCACCCCCCCTTCCACCCATCCACCCATGCACCCAACCACCCAACCACACACACATCCATCCACCCACACACCCACCCATCCACCAATACACCCCACCATCCACCCACCCAACCATCTACCCACCCATCCATCAAACCATCCACCCACTCAACCACCCTCCCACCCACCCACCCATACACCGATCCACCCGACCATCAACCCTCCCATCCACCCATCCACCCACCCTTCCACCCATCCATCCACCCCTCCACCCACCCATCCACCCACCCACCCATCCTCCCATACATCCAACCACCTATCCACGCACCTATCCACCCATTCATCCATCCATCCAACAACCCATCCACCCACCCACCTACCCACCCTTCCACACACCCACCCATCCACCCACCCACCCACCCACCCAACCATCCTTCCACCCACCCAACCACCCACCCACACATCCATCCACACATCTACCCATCCAACCATCTACCCAGCCACCCCCCATCCATCCATCGACCCATCCACACAGGCATCATTCCACCCACTCAACCACCCACCCACCCATCAACCCAGCCATCCAGCCACCCATCCACCCATCCATTCACCCAATTACCAAACCACAAATCTAACAATCAAACACCCCCAAACACCCACCCATCCATCAACCCTCCTACCCTCCCATCCACCAATCCTCCCACCTACCCACCCATCCACCCACCCTCCCATCCACTCATCCAACCCTCCACCCACAAATAAAAACAGCAAACCTCCCACCCACCCATCCTCCCACCCACCCATCCAGCCACCCATCCATCCACCCATCCAAGCACCCATCTATCCACGTATCCACCCATCCACCCATCCACACAACCTCCCAACCACCCACTCACCCACCCATCCACCCATCCAGCCACACACCCATCCACCCATCCAGCCACACACCCATCCAACCACCCATCCATCCACCCAACCATCCAAACTTCCATCCACACACCGATCCACCCACCCAACCATCCACCCACGCACCCATCCACCCATCCGACCATCCACCCGTCCACCCACCCATCTAAAAATCCATCCACCCATCCATCCACAAACCCACAGATCGAACCATCCACCCATCCACCCATCCATCCATCCATCCAACATCCTATCGTCCCTCCCACCCACACGTCCACCCATCCATCCACCCACCTATCCACCCATCTATACACCCATCAACCTATCCATCCACGCGCCCCTCAATCCACCTATCCATCCACCCATCCATCCATCCATCCACCCATACACCCACAGACCCATCCACAAACCCATCCACCCATCCATCCACCCACCCATCTACCCATCCACACATCCATCCACCCTCCCACTCACCTATCCACCTATCCTTCCACACAACCATACACCCACCCACCCACCCAACCATCCCTCCACCCTCCCACCCACCCATCCATCCACACACCCATCCACCATCCATCCATCTAACCATTCAACCTCCCACCAAACGATCCACCTATCCACCCACGCACTCATTCATTCACCCTCCCACCCACCCACCCATCTACACATCCACCCACCCACCAAGCCTTCCAGCCAACTACCCACCCAGGCAACGATGCACCCATCCACCCATCCATCAACCCATCCATCCACCCACCTATCCACCCAACTATCCACCCATCCACCCATCCATCCACCCACCTATCCACCCAACTATCCAGCCATCCAACCACCAACCATTCCATGCACCCACCCATCCACCCACCCACCCATCTATCCAAACATCCATCCATCCACCCATCCACCCACCCACCCATTCACCCACCCATCCACCCACTCACCCATCCACGCACAAATACACCCATCCACCCTCCCATACAACCATCCACACGCCCACCCACCCATCTACCCATCCATCCACCCATCTAACCTTCCTCCACCCACCCATCTACCAAATCAACGATTCAACCATCCACCCATCCACCCATCCACACATCCATCCATCCACCCATCCACCCACCAATCCACCCACGCACCCATACATCCATCCACCCACACATTCACCCATCCACCCACCCACCTACCAATTAACACAACCCCCCATCCATCAACCCACCCATCCAACCACCAACCCATCCACCCATCGACTCACAAATCTCCCCTTCCAACCACCTACCAGTCCCCACACCCACCCGTCCAACCACCCCCCGGTCCACACGCCCAACCATTCGCCCACCCACACATCCACCCACCTACCCAACCACCCACCCACCCACCCAACCACCCACCCACCCATACATCCTCCCAACCACCCACCCATTCACCCATGCCTCCAACTACCCACCCATCCACCCATCCATCCATCCACCCACCCACCCAACCGTCCACCCATGTACCCATCCACAAACCCACCCATCCATCCAACTACCCATACAACCTCCCAACCACCCACCCATCCACCCATGCCTCCATCTACCCAGCCATCCACCCATCCCTCCATCCACCCACCCACCCATCCATCCACACAACCACCCACCCATCCACCCACCCACCCATCCACCCACCCATATACCCAGCCGTCCACACATACAACCATCCACATTTTCATCCATCCACCCATCCACCCACCCACCCATCCCAACACCCACCCATCCATGCACCCATCCACCCACCCACCCATTCATCCACCCAACCACCCACCCATCAACCCATCCACCCATCCACACACCCAACTGTCCATCCACCCATCCACCCTTCCACCTATCGACCCACACATCCACCCACCCATCCATCCTCCCATCTACACATCTACCCATCCACCCATCCACCCATTTACCCACCCATCCACACATCCATCAAAACACCCACCCAACCAGCCAGCCATCCAACCACCCACCCATCCATCCAACCATCCACCCACACATGCATCCATCCACCCATCCACCCATCCACCCATATATCCATCTATTCACAAACTTATCCTTCGATCCGCAAACCCACCCATCAACCCCCCGACTAATCCACCCACCCACCCATGCATCCACCCACCCACCCAAGCTTCCACCCACCCATCCATCCACCCACCCATCTACCCATCTATCCATCCACCCACCCTCCCATCCACCCACCCAACAACCCATCTACCCAACCGTCAACACATCCACTCATCCATCCACCGAACCATCAAACCACCCACCCATCCACCCAAACACCCGTCAATCCACCCACCCAACTATCCATCCACCCACCCTCCCACCCTTCCATCCACCCACCCTCCCACCCTTCCATCCACCCACCCTCCCACCCTTCCATCCAACCACCCTCCCACCCTTCCATCCACCCACCCTCCCACCCTTCCATCCACCCACCCTCCCACCCTTCCATCCACCCAACCATCCACCCATCCATTCATCCACCCACCCATCCACCCATCTACCCATCCACCCAGCCATCCCCCCTCCTTCAAACCAACCACCAAACCACCCATCTACTAATCCACCACCCGACACACCCATCCACCCATCCAACAACACAACCACCCACCCATTTACCCACCCACCGACATACCCACCCAACCTTCCAACCGCCCGCCCAATCATCAAACCCTCCACGCATCCATCCACCCACCAACACATCCATCCACCCACCAACGCATCCATCCACCCGCACACCCACCCAACCACCCACAAAGCCACCCATCCTCCGACCCATACACCGAACCATCCACCCATCCATCCATCCACCCACAAATCCAACGAGCAAAACACCCACCCACCCATCCGTCCATCCACACATCCACCCACCCATCCACCCATCCACCCGTCCACCCAAACATCCACCCATCCATTCATCCACCCACCCACCCACCCATCCACCCATCCACCCATCCACCCATCCACCGACACTTCCACCCATCCATCCATCCACCCATCCACCTATCCATCATATCGCCCACCCATCCACCCATTCACCCACCCATTCACCCATTCACCCACCCATCCACCCATTCACCCACCCATCCACCCATTCACCCACCCATCCACCCATTCACCCACCCATCCACCCATTCACCCACCCAGCCATCCACCCACGCACCCATCCATCCAACCATCCACCCACCCATCCATCCATCCACCCACACACCCATCCACACATTGACCCAACCACCCACCCGTCCCCACACCCACCTACCCACCCACCCACCCATCCACCCCTCCAACCACCCATCCACCCCTCCCCCCACCCATCCACCCCTCCACCAAACCATCCATTCACCCGCTCTTCCACCGGTCCAACCAATCATCCACCCACCCACATATTCACAAACCCACCCACACTTCGACTCTTCCACCCATCCATCCATCCACTCACCAATCCACCCTCCCAGAAAACCACCCACCCACCAATTCTCACACCCACCCACTCACCCAACAGCCAACCCACCCATCCATCCACCCATCCACCCATCCACCCATCCATCCAACCATCCACCCACCCACCCAACCAACCATCCACCCACCCACCCAACCAACCATCCATCCATCCATCCATCCACCCACCCAACCATGCATCCTTCCACCCACTCACACACCTACCCACAAATCCACCCAACCTTCCATCCACCCATCCATCCACCCAACCACCCTTCTACTAATCCACCACCCCACCCACCCACCCACCCATCCATCCATCCATCAACCCAGCCACCCAACAATACAACCACCCACCCACATACCCACCCACATACCCACCCACATACCCACCCACATACCCACCCACATACCCACCCACATACCCACCCACATATCCACCCATTCTTCCAACCGCCTGCCCAATCATCAAACCCTCCACGCATCCACCCACCCTCCAACCCATCCTTCAACACAACAACCCATCCATCCACCCACCAACCCATCCATCCACCCGCACAACCACCCAACCATCCACCCACCCACCCATCCACCCACCCATACACCCAACCATCCACTCATCCATGCCTCTACCCACAAATCCAACCAGTAAACTACCCACCCACCCATCATCCCACTCACCCTCCCATCCACCCATCCACCCACTCTTATACCCATCCACCCACAAATCCTCCCAACCAACAACCCACCCACTGACACATCGATACACCCACCCATCCACCCACCACACACCAACCCACCCATCCACCACACACCCACCCATCCACACATCCTCTATCCAACCAAACATACACCCAACCAACCATCCACCCACCCACCCACCCTTCCTTCCACCCATCCAACCACCCACGCATCTACCCACTCATCCATCCACGCATCCTAGTCTCCATCCATCCACCCATCCACCCATCCACCCATCCACCCACCCACCCATCCATCCATCCATTAACCCACCCAACCCCAACCCACACATCCATCCACCAACCCACCCAGCCATCCACCCATCCACCCATCCATCCATCCATCCACCCATCCATCCACCCACCCATGCACCTATCCATCCATCCACCCACCAATCCACACATCCACCCACCCATCCAGCCACCCATCCACACAACCATCCATCCAACCACCCGTCCATCCACTCACCCGTCTATCCACACACCCACCCACCCATGCCCCAATCCAACCATCCACGCACCCATCTTCCCATCCACTCCTACTCCCACCGACCCACCCACACATCCATCCATCCATCCTCCCACCCAGCCACCCATCCATACTTCCATCCACACTTCCATCCACACTTCCATCCACACATCCAACCAACCACCTATCCACCCACCCAGCCCTACACCCACCCACCCCTACACCCACCCACGCACCCACCCCTAAACCCACCCACCCACCCACCCCTAAAACCACCCACCCACCCACCCCTAAAACCACCCACCCACCCCTAAACCCACCCACCCACCCACCCCTAAACCCACCCACCCACCCACCCCTAAACCCACCCACCCACCCACCCCTAAACCCAGCCACCCAGCCACCCAACCACCCTTCCATCCACCCACCCACCCTTCCATCCACCCATCCAACCACCCACCCACCGACCGACCCACACTTCCATCCACCCATCCAACCACCCACCCATCCCCACCCACCCACCCATCCAACCATCCATTCACCCCCTACCCCCCACCCCACCACCCCCCACCCATCCATCCATCCACCCACCCACCCGCACACCCACCCATCCTTCCACCCATCCACCCACCCGTCATCCAACCATCCTCCACCCATCCACCCACCCAGGCACGCATCCAACCATCCACGGACCCATCCGCACACCCATCCACCCATCCACCCATCCATCCACCCATATACCTATCCACCCACAAATCCTCCCACCCAACCACCCAACGAAACATCCATCCACCCACCCATCCTACACTTCCATCCACCCATCCAACCACCCACCCATCCACCACCCCTCACCAACCCATCCAAACATCCATTCACGAACCCACCCACCCACCCACCCGCACACGCATTCGCCCATCCATCCATCAATCTACCCAGCCATCCACCCACCAACCCACCCTCCCATCCATCCATCCACACCTCCATCCATCCACCCACGCACCTATCCACCCATCCACCCACCCACCCATCTACCCATTCACCGATAGATCCATCCTTCCACCCACCCATCGACCAAACCAACCACCCACCCATTCATCCATCCAACTACCCATCCACCCAACCATCCAACCTCCCACCCACCCATCCATCCACGCATCCAAGCATCCATCCATCCACCCAACCACCCATCCAGCCACCCACCCATCCACCCATCCATCCAACCACACAACCAGCCACCCACCAATACACCCACCCACCCTTCCATCCATCCATTCACTCACCCACGCACCCACCCATCCATACACCCACCCACCCAACCATACACCCACCCACCCATGCATACACCCACCCACCCATCCACACACCCAACTACCTATCTACCCAACCTTCAACACATCCACTCATCCATCCACCCAACCATCAAACCACCCACCCATCCACCCAAACACCCATCAATCCACCCACCCAACTATCCATCCACCCACCCTCCCACCCTTCCATCCACCCACCCTCCCACCCTTCCATCCACCCACCCTCCCACCCTTCCATCCACCCACCCTCCCACCCTTCCATCCACCCACCCTTCCACCCTTCCATCCACCCAACCATCCACCCATCCATTCATCCACCCACCCATCCACCCATCTACCCATCCACCCACCCATCCACCCATCTACCCATCCACCCAGCCATCCACCCATCCATTCATCCACCCAACCACCCACCCATCCACACATCCACCGACACTTAAACCCATCCATCCATCCACCAATCCACCCATCCATCCAAACGCCCACCCATCCACCCATCCACCCAACCATACATACATCCACACATGCACACATTGAACCAACCACCCAACAATCCCCCCACCCCCCCACCCCCCCACCCGTCCACCCATCGACCCACCCATCCACACATCCACCCATCCACCCAACCATCCATCCACCCACCAACACACGCATCCTTCCACCCACTCACACACTCACCCACCCATCCACCCATCCTTCAAACCAACCACCAAACCACCCTTCTACTAATCCACCACCCGACACACCCATCCACCCATCCGACAACACAGCCACCCACCCATCCACCCACCCACCAACATACCCACACAACCTTCCACCCGCCCGCCCAATCATCAAACCCTCCACGCATCCATCCACCCACCAACACATCCATCCACCCACCAACGCATCCATCCACCCGCACACCCACCTACCCACTCTTCCGTGCACCCATCCAACCACCCACCCATCCACCAACCCTCACAAACCCATCCAACCATCCATTCACCCACCTACCCACCCACCCTCCCATCCAGCCACCCACCCACCTGCACACCCATCCGCCCATCCATCCATCCATCTACCCAGCCATCCACCCACCCACCCTCCCAACCATCCATCCAGCCAGCCATCCACCCACCCATGCACTAATCCTCCCATCCACTCACCCATCCTACCATCCCCCCATGCATCCACCCATACATCCATAAAACCATCCAGCCACCCGTCCATCCACCCATCTACCTAACCACCCATATATCCATCCACCCACAAATCCTCCAACCCAACCACCCATCCACCCACCCATAAACACACAAATCCATACACACACACACCCACTCACCCACCAAACCATCCATCCACCCACACACTCACCCACCAAACCAACCACCCACCCACCCACCCATTCATCCATCCAACTAAACATCCACCCACCCATCCATCCTCCCACCCACCCATCAATCCACGCATCCAAGCATCCGTCCATCCACTCAACCACCCATCCAGCCACCCACCCATCCACCCACCACCCCATCCACCCATCCATCCAACCACACAACAAGCCACCTACCCATCCACCCACCCACCCATCTACTCACCCACCCTTCCACTCACCCACCCTTCCACCCACCCACCCACCCATCCATACACCCACCCATCCATACACCCACCCATCCAGCCACCCACCCATCCACCCACCCACCCATCCACCCACCCACCCATCCAACCACAAACCCACCCATCCACACAACCCCCCACCCACCCATCCACACAACCCCCCACCCACCCATCCACCCAACCCCCAACCCACCCATCCACCCACCCAACCACCCATCCACCCACCCATCCACCCACCCATCCATCCACCCATCCACCCACCCATCCATCCACCCATCGACCCACCCACCCACACTTCCCCCCACCAACCCACCCATCCATCCACCAACCCACCCATCCATCCACCAACCCAACAACCCTACGACCCAGACAACCATCCATCCCACTTGCCACGCAGCCATCCAACCATCCATCCGTCCACCCACCCATATCCATCCGTCCACCCACCCATACATGATTCCAACCATCCACACATCCACCCAGCCACCCATCCACCCATCCATCCACACCCCCACCACTCCATCCAGCAATCCACCCAAACATTCACCTGTGCATCCATCCAACCACCTACCCACCCATCCAACCATCCATCCACCCATCGACCCAACCACCCACTTATCCAATCAGGAAACCACCCACCCTCCCACCAATCCACCAAACCACACATCCACCAACCCACCCACCCATCCACACATCCTTCAACCCTTATACCCATCTACCATCAAATCCTCCCACTCAACCACCCAATAAACCATCCATCCACCCACCCTCCCACCCACACACACATCCACCCATCCATCCATCCACCAATCCATCCATCCACCCATCCATCCATCCACCCACCCATCCACCCATCCACCCATCCACCCATCCATCCTCCCACATAACCATCCACCCACAAATCCTCCCACCTAACCACCCACCCACACATCCATCCACCCACCCACCCACCCATACACCCACCCACCCACCCATACACCCAACCATCCATCCACACACCCATCCCCCCACCCATTCCCCCACCCATCCACCCATTCACCGATACACCCACCCATCCACCCTCCCAACCACCCATCCACCCTCCCAACCACCCATCCACCCAACCACCCATTCACCCATCCACACACACATCCATCCACCCACCCATACACCCATCCCACCCACCCATCCATCCATCCAACCACCCACCCCCCCACCCACCCACCCACCCACCCACCCTTCCTTCCTTCCATCCACCCATCCAACCACCCACGCTTCTCCCCAGCCATCCAACCAGGCATCCAAGTATCCATCCATCGACCCACCCACCCATCCATCCATCCACCCACCCTCCCATCCATCCACCCAACTACCCATCCAGCAATCCGTCCACCCATCCAAACTTCCATCCATCCACCTACCCCGCCATCCACCCACACACCCACCCTCTAATCCATCCATCCACCCATTCATCCACCCACCCATGCAACTATCCATCCATCCATCCACCCTTCCACCCATCCACCCCCCCATCCACCCATTCACCCACCCATCCATCCTTCCAACAAACGATCAAACCACCCGTCCATCCAACCATCCACCCACCAATGCAGCCATCCACCAATCCACCCACCCATCTACGCATCCACCCACCCATCCAACCATCCACCCTTATACCCATCCACCCACAAATCCTCACACCCAACCAGCAAACCACACATCCAATCATCCATCCACCCATCCACCCACCCATCCACCCATACATCCATCCACCAAACCATCCACCCACCCGTCCATCCACCCACAAACCCACCCATACAACCACCCATCCATCCACCCACCTATCCACCCACCCATACACCCATCCATCCATCCACCCACGCTCCAATTCATCCACCCAAATACCCATCCACACATCCGTCAACCCATTCAAACTTCCATCCACACAACAATCAACCCACCCACCCATCCACCAAACCCAATATCCATAAACCCACCCACCCACCCCTCCATCCATCCACCCAACCACCCAATGACCACCCAACCATCCATCCACCCAGAAAACCAGCAATCCAACCATCCATCTTTCCACCCACCAATCCAACCGCCCACCCCACCACCCATCCACCCACCCACCCATCCACACATCCGCCCACCCGCCCACCCACCGACCCACCCAACCACCCACCCACTCATCCATCCATCCACCCACGCAACTATGCACCCATGCACCCATCCACCGATCCACCCATCCATCCACCCATCCATGCACCCACCCATCCACCCACTCACCCATCTACCCATCCATCCATCCATCCACCCATCCACCCACCCACCCATTCACACACCCATCCACCCACTCACCCATCCACGCACAAATACACCCATCCACCCATCCATCCTCCCAACTACCCATCCATCCACCCACACATCCACCCACCCACCCATCCGCCCACCCAACCATCCATCCATGCACCCACCCACGCATCCATAAATCCTCCCAACCACCAACCCTCCCATCCACCCTCCCCAAAACCATCCACCCACCCACACACCCATCCACTCATCCATCCAACCATCTAATCTTCCTCCACCCACCCATCCACCAAATCAACGATTCACCCATCCACCCATCCACGCATCCACAAGTCCATCTATTCACCCAATCATCCACCCACCCACCCACCCATCCACCCATCCTTCCACCCATATATCCATCCACCAACCCACCCACCCATACAGCCAAACCCCATCCCACGCACCCATCAACCCAACCATCCACCCATTCACTTATCCATCAATCCACCCACCCTTCCATCCACCCATCCATGCACCCATCCACCCACCCATACACCCATCCACCCACCCACGCACACACCCACGTATCCATCCACACACCCATCCACCCATCCACACATCTCCACCCACCCATCCATCCACCCACCCACCCAAACATCACCCACCAACCCATATATCCATCCATCCATCCACCCAACCATCCACCCATCCAACCATCCACCCACCCACCCACCCACTCACCCAACCATCCTTGCACCCACTCACCCACGCATCCTTCCACCCACTCACCCACCCACCCACCCATCCACCCACCCACCCATTGACACACCCACCCACCTATCCACCCTATCATCCACCCTTCCTCCCAACCAACCATCATCCCATCCATCCAGCCACCCATCCATCCATCCACCCACCCATCCATCCATCCAACATTACACACACCCATCCACCCATCCATCCATCCATCAATCCACCCAACCATCCCTCCAGCCATCCACCCACCCACCCACCCTCCCATCCACCCATCCACATCCATCCATCCACCCGTACACCCATCCACCCTGCCTTTCATCCATCCACCCGCCCACCCACTCATCCACCCATCCATCCACCCACCCAAAGATCAACCCATCCAACCATCGACCGATTCATCCATCCACCCATCCATCAAACCATCCATCCACCCATCCACCCATCCACCACCCCACCCACCCGACCTTCGACCCTTCCATCCGCACAACCTCTCATCTACCCATACATCTACCAACCCTACGATAAACCCATCCACGCATCCATCCACCCGAGCATCCACCCACCCACCCATCAACCAACCCGCCCATCGACACATCCACCCGCCCACCCACTCATCTACCCATCCAACCACCAACCCAACGATCAACCCATCCACCCATCCTCACATCCATCAATCCACCCAACGATCAAACCATCCAACCATCGACCCAACCATCCATCGACCCATCCATCCACCCATTCATCCACCCTCCTATCCACCCAACTTTCCACCCATCCACCCATCCATCAACCCACCTATCCACCCATCCATCCATCCATCCACCCATCCAGCCACCCACGCATCCACGCAAAAATTCATCCATTCACCCATCCACCCATCCATCCTCGCATCTACCCATCCATCCAACCACCCATCCATCCACCCACACATCCAACCACCCATATAACCATCCACCTACAAATCGTCACACCCACCCAACCAGCCACACACCCATACACACACCGACCCACCCATCCACCCAACCATCCACCCATCCACCCTTCCATCCTCCCATCTACCCATCCAACCAACCACCAATCCACCCAAACATCCATCCACCCACCCATCCACCAATCCATCCATCCACCAACCCACGCATCCATAAACTCTCCCACCCACCAACCCACACATTTACCCGCCCACCCACCCAACCACACTTCCATCCACCCATCCAACTACCCACACTTCCATCCACCCATCCAACCACCCGCCCATCCACCCCACCTCACCCACCCATCCAACCATCCATTCACCCACCCACCCTCCCACCCAACCATCCATCCATCCATCCACCCACCCGCACACCCACCCGCACACCCACCCGTCCATCCACCCATCCACCCACCCATGCACCTATCCAACCATCCACTCACCCAACCACCAATCCACACACCCATCCACACATCCACACATCCATCAACCCATTTACCCACCCACCCACCCACCCAAACTTCCATCCACCCATCCAACCACCCACCCATCCACCCATCCAACCATCCACCCACAGACCCACGCATCCTTCCAACCACTCACCCACACACCCACACATCCACTCATCCATCCATCCACCCACACATCCACCCCTCCATCTATACACCCACCCACCTACCTATCCATCCAACCCCCCATCCACCCACCCACCCACACATCCATCCACCCACCCACCCACACACCCATCCACCCAACCATCCAACCATCCACCCAACCACGGACCCATCCACCCATTCGTCCACCAACCCATCGACCCATCAACCCATTCGCCCACCCACCCATCCATCCAGACATCCACCCACTCATCCATCCATCCATCCAACCCCTATCCATCCATACACCCACCCATCCACCAAATCAACGATCAAACAATCCACCCATCCAACCATTCATCCATCCATCCAACCAACCTTTGTGCCACCAACCCACCCATCCACCCATCCATCCACCCACTTATCCAACCATCTATCCACCCATCCACCAATCCATCCACCCACCTATCCTTCCATCTATCCACCCATCCCCCCATCCACCGGCCCGTCCATCCACCCACCCATCAATCCACCCATCGAACCACAGATCCATCCATCCATCCACCCATACACCCACACACCCATCCACCCAAACATCCATCCATCTATTCACCCATCCACCCATCCCCCTACCCGTCCATCCACCCACCCATCCACCCACCCATCCACCCACCCATTCACCCATTCTCCCATCCATCTACCCACGCATACACCCCCATCAATCCATTCAACCACCCACCCACCCATCAATCCACCCGTCTACACATCCACCCACCTACGCACCCTTCACGCCACCTACCCACCAACGCAACCATGCACCCATCCACCTACCCACCCACCCATTCATCCACATGCCCACCAACCCATCCACCCGCCCACCCATCCATCCACCAACGCACCCACCCATCCACCACCAATCAACCCACCCATCCATCCACCTAACCTTCCATCCTTCCATCCATCCACCCACTCACCCATCCATCCACCCACCCCCCATCCACCCATCCAACCACCCAACCACCCACCCATCCACCAGACCTCACCCAACCGCCCGCCCATCGATCCACCCACTCACCCACCTGCCCATCCATCCACCCACCCGCCCATCCATCCACCCACCCACCCCCACACCCATCCGCCCATCCATCCACCCACCCACCCCCACACCCATCCGCCCATGCATCCATCCATCTACCCAGCCATCCACCCACCCACCCACCCTCCCAGCCATCCATCCACCCACCCATGCACTTATCCTCCCATCCACCCACCCATCCTCCCATCCACCCACGCATCCAACCATACATCCACGAAACCATCCACCCACCCGTCCAACCACACATCCACCCAACCACCCATCCACCCATCCATCCACCCATATATCCATCCAACCACAAATCCTCCCACCGAACCACCCATACACCCACCCATACACACACCCGCCCACTCATCCACCAGAGCTTCCATCCACCCACTCACCCACCCAGCAAACCAAGCACCCATCCACCCACCCATCCATCCTCCCACCCACCCATCCATCCACGCATCCAAGCATCCATCCATCCACTCAAACACCCATCCAACCATTCACCCACTCACCCACCCATCCACCCACGCACCCACCCACCCACCCACCTATCCACCCACCCACCCACTCACCCACCCATCCACCCACCCACCCATCCACACACCCACCCTTCCATCCATTAGGTAATCCACCCACCCACCCACCCATCCATACACCCACCCATCCAGCCAACCAACCATCCACCCACCCACCCATCCACCCACCCACCCATCCACCCAAGCACCCATCCACCCACCCACCCAACCACACAACCACCCACCCACACATCCACCCACCCATCCACCCACCCACCAACCCACCCATCCACCCACCCACCCATCCATCCATCCATCCATCCATCCATCCACCCACCCATCCATCCACCAATCAACCCACCCACCCACACTTCCCCCAACCAACACACCCATCCATCCACCAACCCACCCATCCATCCACCAACCCAACCACCCTACGACCCAGCCAACCATCCATTACGCCTGCCACCAAGAAATCCAACCATCCATCCTTCCACCCACTCATATCCATCCGTCCACCCACCCATACATGCTTCCAACCATCCACACATCCACCCAGCCACCCATCCACCCTTCCATCCACCCACCCATCGATCCACAACCCCACCCATCCATCCACCAATCTACCCAAAAATACAACTGTGCATCCATCCACCTACCCACACACCCATCCAACCATCCATCCACCCAACTACCCAACCACCCACAATTCCAATCAGGAAACCACCCACCCTCCCACCAATCCACCAAACCACCAATCCACCCAACCACTCATCCACCCACCCACAAACCCATCCACACATCCATCAACCCTTATACCTATCTAGCATCAAATCCTCCCACTCAACCACGCAATAAATCACCCATTAACCCACCCTCCCACCAACCCACACATCCACCCATCCATCCAACCACCCACCCATCCAACCACCCACCCATCCATACACCCATCCATTCTTCCACCCACTCACCAACCCATCGACCCACCCACCCATCGACCCACCCACCCATCGACCCACCCACCCATCCACCCATCCATCCAACCACACAACCAGCCACACAACCAGCCACCCACCCATCCACCCACCCACCCACCCTTCCACCCACGCACCCCTCCATCCATCCATTCATCCACCCACCCACCCACCCATCCAGCCAACCACACATCCACCCACCCACCCACCCATCCAACCACCCACCCATCATTCCAACCACCCACCCATCCACACAACCACCCATCCACCCATCCACCTACCCATCCACCCATCCACCCACCCACACATCCACCCACCCATCCACCCATCCACCCACCCATCCACCCATCCACCCACCCATCCATCCATCCTTCCATCAAACCATCCACCCACCCATCCATCCACCCATCGACCCACCCACCCACACTTCACCCCACCAACCCACCCATCCATCCATCAACACACCCATCCATCCAACAACCCAACCACACTATGACCCAGCCAACCATCCATCCCCCCTGCCAACCAGCCATCCAACCATCCATCCGTCCACCCACAGATATCCATCGGTCCACCCACCCATACATGCTTCCAACCATCCAAACATCCACCCAGACACCCATCCACCCATCCATCCACCCACCCATCCATCCACACCCCCACCAATCCTTCCACCAAACCACCCAACCAACCACCTGTGCATCCATCCACCCATCCAACCACCCATCCAACCATCCATCCACACATCTATCCAACCACCCAAAAATCCAATCAGGAAACCACCCACCCACCAATCCACACAACCACACATCCACCCACCCACCCACCCACCCATCCACACATCCATCAACCCTTATACCCATCTACCATCAAATCCTCCCACTCAACCACCCAATCAACCACCCATCAACCCACCCTCCCAACCACCCACACATCCACCCATCCATCCATCCACCCACCCATCCAACCACCCACCCATCCAACCACCCACCCACACATCCACCCATCCACCCATCCAACCTCCCATATATCCTTCCACCCACAAATCCTCCCACCCAACCACCCAGCCACACATCCATCCTCCCACCCACCCACCCATACACCCAACCATACATCCACCCACCCATCTCCCCAACCATTCACCCATTCTCCGATACACCCACACATCCACCCACCCATCCACCCTCCCTACCACCCATCCACCCAACCACCCATTCATCCTTCCACACACACATCCATCCACCCACCCATACACCCATCCCAACCACCCATCCATCCATCCAACCACCCACCCACCCACCCTTCCTTCCACACACCCATCCAACCACAAACGCATCTACCCACCCATTCATATACGCATCCTAGTATACATCCATACACCCATCCACCCATACACCCATCCACCCACACACCCATCCATCCATCCATTAACCCACCAAACCCCAACCCACCCATCCATCCACCAACCCACACACCCATCCACCCATCCATCCACCCATCCATCCACTCAGCCATGCACCTATCCATCCATCCACCAACCCATCCACACATCCACAACCATCCACCCACCCATCCACCCAACCGTCCATCCACCCACCTGTCCATCCACTCACCGTCTATCCACACACCCACCCACCCATGCCCCAATCCAACCATACACGCACACATCTTCCCATCCACCCCTACAACCACCCACCCACCCCTACACCCACCCACCCACCCCTACACCCACCCACCCAACAACCCACCCAGCCAACCACCCACCCACCCACCCACACATCGATCCACCCATCCATCCACCCACCCACCCACCCACCCACACTTCCATCCACACTTCGATCCACACATCCAACCAACCACCTATCCACCCATCCAGCCCTACACCCATCCACCCACCCAGCCCTAACCCCCCCAACCCACCCCTAAACCCACCCACCCACCCTTCCACCCAACCACCCACCCACCCTTCCACCCACCCACCCACCCACCCTTCCATCCACCCACCCACCCACCCTTCCATCCACCCACCCACCCTTCCATCCACCCACCCACCCACCCACCCACACTTCCATCCACCCATCCAACCACCCACCCATCCACCACCCCTCACCCACCCATCCAACCATCCATTCACTTTCCCACCCATCCACCCACCCACCCACCCCCCCATCCAGACACCCACCCACCCACCCGCACACCCATTCGCCCATCCATCCATCCATCTACCCAGCCATCCACCCACAAACCCACCCTCCCATCCATCCATCCACCCATCCATCCATCCACCCATGCACTTATCCACCCATCCACCCACCCATGCACACATCCACCCACCCACCAAACCTCCCATCCACCCATCCACCCATCCACAAACCCACCCATCCATCCATCCAACAAACCATCCACCGACCCGTTCATCCACCCATCCACCCACCCATGCACCCATCCAACCATCCTCCCAACCATCCACCCATCCGCCCACAAATCCACCCACCCACACATCCACCCACACACCCACCCACCTACCCACACTTCCATGCACCCATCCAACCATCCACCAACCCTCACCCACCCATCCAACCATCCATTCAAACACCCACCCACCCACCCTCCCATCCATCCACCCACCCACCCGCACACCCATCCGCTCATCCAACCAACCATCTACCCAGCCATCCACCCACCCTCCCACCCTCCCAACCATCCATCCACCCACAAATCCTCCCACCCAACCACCCAACCACCCACTCATACACACACCCACCCACTCACCCACCAAACCATCCATCCACCCACCCACCCACCCACCAAACCAACCACCCACCCACCCTCCCACCCACCCATTCATCCATCCAACTACCCATCCACCCACCCATCCATCCTCCAGCCCACCCATCAATCCGCGCATCCAAGCATCCATCCATCCACTCAACCACCCATCCACCCATTCACCCATCCGCCCACGCACCCACCCACCCATACACTCATCCATCCAGCCAACCACCCATCCAGCCACCCACACACCCACCCACCCACCCATCCACCCATCCATCCAACCACACAACCAGCCACCTACCCATCCACCCACCCACCCTTCCACCCACCCACCCATCCACGCACCCAACCTTACACCCACCCACCCTTACATCCTTCCATTCATCCACCCACCCACCCACCCATCCATACACCCACCCATCCAGCCAACTACCCATCCACCCACCCACCCACCCTTCCTTCCACCCATCCAACCACAAACGCATCTACCCACCCATTCATCCAGGCATCCTAGTATACATCCATCCACCCATCTACCCATACACCCATCCGCCCACACACCCATCCATCCATCCATTAACCCACCAAACCCCAACCCACCCATCCATCCACCAACCCACCCATCCATCCACCCATCCATCCATCCATCCATCCAACCAGTCAGCCATCCACCCACCCACCCACCCTCCCAGCCATCCATCCACCCATCCATCCACCCACCCATGCAACTATCCATCCATCCACCTACCAATCCACACATCCACCCAACCATCCACCCACCCACCCACCCAACCGTCCATCCACCCACCCTTCCATCCACTCACCCGTCTATCCACACACCCACCCTCCCATGCCCCAATCCAACCATCCACTCACCCATCTTCCCATCCACCCCTACACCCAACCACTCACTCACCCACACATCCATCCATCCATCCACCCACCCACTCACCCATCCACACTTACATCCACACATCCATCCACACATCCAACCAACCACCTATCCACACACCCAGCCCTACACTCACCCACCCAACCAAACCTACACCCACCCACCCACCCAAACCTACACCCCCCCACCCACTCCTACACACCCCCACCCACCCACTCCTAATCCCACCCACCCAGGCACCCTTCCATCCACCCACCCAGCCACCCTTCCACCCACCCACCCACCCATCCATCCACACTTCCATCCACACATCCAACCAACCACCTATCCATACACTCAGCCCTACACCCACCCACCCAACACTACACCCCCACACCCAACCACCCCTAAACCCACCCACCCTGCCACCCTTCCACCCACCCACCCACCCAACCTTCCATCCAACCACCCATCCAACCTTCCATCCACACACCCACCCACCCTTCCATCCACCCAAACACCCACCCTTCCATCCACCCACCCACCCACCCTTCCATCCACCCACCCACCCACCCTTCCATCCACCCATCCAACCACCCACCCACCCACCCACACTTCGATCCACCCATCCAAACACCCACACTTCCACACCCACTCAACCACCGTTCCAACCATCCATTCACCCACCCACCCACCCCCACCCCCCCACCCCCCACCCATCCATCCATCCACCCACCCGCACACCCACTCGTCCTTCCACCCATCCACCCACCCGTCCTCCACCCATCCTCCACCCATCCACCCACCCATGCACGCATCCAACCGTCCACCCACCCATCCACCCATCCACACACCCATCCACCCATCCACCCATCCATCCACCCATATACCTATCCACCCACAAATCCTCCCACCCAACCACCCACCGAAACATCCATCCACCCACCCACCCACACTTCCATCCACCCATCCAACCACCCACCCATCCACCACCCCTCACCCACCCATCCAACCATCCATTCACGTACCCACACACCCACCCACACATCCAACCAACCACCCACCCGCACACCCATTCGCCCATCCATCCATCCATCTACCCAGCCATCCACCCAACAACCCACCCTCCCATCCATCCATCAACCCATCCATCCATCCACCCATGCACTTATCCACCCATCCACGCACCCATCCACCCATCCACCCACCCACCAACCCTCCCATCCACCCACCCTCCCTTCCACCCATCCACCCATCCACAAACCCACCCATCCACCCATCCACCCACCCATGCACCCATGCAACCATTCACCCAAACATCCACCCATCTGCCCACAAATCCACCCACCCAAACATCCACCCACCCAACCACCCACCTACCCACACTTACATGCACCCATCCAACCACCCACACATCCACCAACCCTCACAAACCCATCCAACCATCCATTCACCCACCCACCCACCCATCCTCCCATCCATCCACCCAACCACCCGCACACCCATCCGCCCATCCATCCATCCATCTTCCCAGCCATCCACCCACCCACCCTCCCAACCATCCATCCACCCATCCATCCACCCACCCATGCACTAATCCTCCCATCCACCACCCATCCTACCATCCACCCACGCATCCACCCATACATCCATAAACCATCCACCCACCCGTCTATCCACCCATCTACCTAACCACCCATCCACCCATCCATCCACCCATATATCCATCCACCCACAGATCCTCCCACCCAACCACCCATCCCCCCTCCCATAAACACACCCACCCATACACACACCCTCCCACTCACCCACCAAACCATCCATCCACCCACCAACTCACCCACCAAACCAACCACCCTCCCACCCACCCACCCACCCATTCATCCATCCAACTACCCATCCACCCACCCATCCATCCTCCTACCCACCCATCCATCCTCCCACCCATCAATCCACGCATCCAAGCATCCATCCATCCACTCAACCGCCCATCCACCCATTAACCCATCCGCCCACGCACCCACCCACCCATACACCCATTCATTCATCCACCCACTCACCCACCAATCCATACAACCACCCATCCAGCCACCAACCCATCACCCCCACCCGCCCATCCACCCATCCATCCAACCACACAACCAGCCACCAACCCATCCACCCACCCACCCTTCCACTCACCCACCCTTCCATCCATCCATTCATTCACCCACCCACCCACCCATCCATACACCCACCCACCCACCCATCCATACACCCACCCATCCACCCCCCCACCCATCCACCCCCCCATCCATCCACCCACCCATCCACCCACCCACAGATCCACCCACCCACCCACCCATCCACCCACCCATCCACCCACCCACACATCCACCCACCCACCCATCCACCCACCCAGCCATCCAACCACCCACCCATCCACACAATCCCTCACCGACACATCCACCCACCCACCCACCCATCCACCCATCCACCCACCCATCCACCCACCCATCCACCCACCCAACCATTCATCCATCCACCCACCCATCCATCCACCCATCGACCCACCCACCCACACTTCCCCCCACCAACCCACCAATCCATCCACCAACCCACCCATCTATCCAGCAACCCAACCACCCTACGACCCAGCCAACCATCCATCCCCCTCGCCATCCAGCCATCCAACCATCCATCCGTCCACCCACCCATATCCATCCCTCCACCCACCCATATCCATCCGTCCACCCACCCATACATGCTTCCAACCATCCACATATCCACCCATCCACCCATCCACCCATCCATCCACCCACCCATCCATCCACATCCCCACCCATCCATCCACCAATCCACCCCACCATCCACCTGTGCATCCATCCACCCACCTACCCAGCCATCCAACCATCCATCAACCCATCGACCCAACCCACCCAAAAATCCAATCATGATACCACCCACCCACCCACCAATCCACCCAACCACACATCCACCAACCCACCCACCCATCCACACATCCTTCAACCCTTATACCCATCTACCATCAAAACCTCCCACTCAACCACCCAATAAGCCATCCATCCACCCACCCTCCCACCCACCCACCCACACATCCACCCATCCATCCATCCACCCATCCATCCATCCACCCACCCATCCACCCATCCACCCATCCACCCATCCACCCATCCATCCTCCCACATAACCATCCACCCACAAATCCTCCCACCTAACCACCCACCCACACATCCATCCACCCACCCACCCACCCATACACCCAACCATCCATCCACCCACCCATCCCCGCACCCAACCACCCACCCATCCCCCCACCAATCCCCCCACCCATCCACTCATTCACCGATACACCCACCCATCCACCCACCCATCCACCCTCCCAACCACCCATCCACTCATCCACCCATTCATCCTTCCACACACACATCCATCCACCCACCCATACACCCATACCACCCACCCACCCATCCATCCATCACCCACCCACCCACCCACCCACCCTCCCTTCCACCCATCCAACCACCCACGCATCTACCCAGCCATCCATCCAGGCATCCAAGTATCCATCCATCCACCCATCCACCCATCCATCCATCCACCCACCCTCCCATACATCCACCCAACTACCCATCCAGCCATCCGTCCACCCATCCAAACTTCCATCCATCCACCTACGCCGCCATCCACCCACACACCCACCCTCTAATCCATCCATCCACCCATCCATCCACCCACCCATGCAACTATCCATCCATCCATCCACCCTTCCACCCATCCACCCCCCCATCCACCCATTCACCCACCCATCCACCCATCCATCCTTCCAACAAACGATCAAACCACCCGTCCATCCAACCATCCACCCACCAATGCACCCATCCACCAATCCACCCACCCATCCACGCATCCACCCATCCATCCATCCATCCACCCATCCACCCACCCACCCATTCACACACCCATCCACCCACTCACCCATCCACGCACAAATACACCCATCCACCCATCCATCCTCTCATCTACCCATCCATCCACCAACAGATCCACCCACCCACCCATCCGCCCACCCAACCATCCGCCCACCCAACCATCCATCCATGCACCCACCCACGCATCCATAAATCCTCCCACCCACCGACCCAGCCATCCACCCTCCCCCCAACCATCCACCCACCCACACACCCATCCACTCATCCATCCACCCATCTAACCTTCCTCCACCCACCCATCCACCAAATCAACGATTCACCCATCCACCCATCCACCCGTCCACACATCCATCCATCCACCCATACACCCACCCATCCACCCACGCACCCATACATCCATCCACCCACACATTCACCCATCCACCCACCCACCTACCAATCCACCCAAGCCCCCATCCATCAACCCTCCCATCCAACCACCAAACAATCCACCCATCGATTCACACATCTACCCTTCCAACCAACTACCGGTCCCCACACCCACCCGTCCAACCACCCCCCGGACCACGCGCCCACCCATCAGCCCACTCACACATCCAACTACCCACACACCCATCCACCCATCCATCCACCCTTATACCCATCCACCCACAAATCTTCCCACCAAACCACCCACCCACCCACCCATCCGCACACCCACCGAACCATCCACCACCCACCCACCCATCCACACGTCCATATATCCACCCAATCATCCACCCATCCACCCACCCATCCACCCATACACCCAAACCCCATCCCACGCACCCATCAACCCAACCACCCACCCATTCACTTATCCATCAATCCACCCACCCTTCCATCCACCCATCCATGGACCCATCCACCCACCCATACACCCATCCCCCCATCCACCCACACACCCATCCACACACCCACCGACACATGCACCATTCCACCCAACCATCCATCCGCCCAACAATCCACCCACCCAGCCATTTACCCACCCACACATCCACACACCCACCCACCCACCCACACACCCACGTATCCATCCACACACCCATCGACTCATCCACACATCCACCCACCCATCCATCCACCCACCCACCCAAACATCACCCACCAACCCATATATCCATCCATCCATCCACCCAACCATCCACCCATCCACCCATCCACCCACCCACCCAACCAACCATCCTTGCACCCACTCACCCACGCATCCTTCCACCTACTCACCCACCCACCCACCCATCCACCGACTGATCCACCCATTGACACACCCACCCACCCATCCACCCAATCACCCACCCTTCCTCCCAACCACCCATCCTCCCATCCTTCCTCCCACCCACCCATCCATCCACGCATCCAGCATCCATCCATCCACTCAACCACCCATCCACCCATTCACCCATCCGCCAACGCTCCGACCCACCCATACACCCATCCATTCATCCACCCACTCACCCACCCATCCATACAACCACCCATCCAGCCACCCACCCATCCACCCACCCACCCATCCACCCACCCACCCATCCACACACCCACCCATACACCCACCGACCCATCCACCCCTCCATCCACCCATCCATCCAACCACCCACCCTTCCATCCATCCATTCATCCACCCACCCAGCCACCCATCCATACACCCTCGCATCCAGCCAACCACCCATCCAGCCACCCACCCACCCATCCACACGTCCATATATCCACCCAATCATCCACCCATCCACCCACCCATACACCCATACACCCAAACCCCATCCCACGCACCCATCAACCCAACCACCCACCCATTCACTTATCCATCAATCCACCCACCCTTCCATCCACCCATCCATGGACCCATCCACCCACCCATACACCCATCCTCCCATCCACCCACACACCCATCCACACACCCACCGACACATGCACCATTCCACCCAACCATCCATCCGCCCAACAATCCACCCACCCAGCCATTTACCCACCCACACATCCACACACCCACCCACCCACCCACACACCCACGTAACCATCCACACACCCATCGACTCATCCACACATCCACCCACCCATCCATCCACCCACCCACCCAAACATCACCCACCAACCCATATATCCATCCATCCAACCACCCAACCATCCACCCATCCACCCATCCACCCACCCACCCAACCAACCATCCTTGCACCCACTCACCCACGCATCCTTCCACCTACTCACCCACCCACCCACCCATCCACCGACTGATCCACCCATTGACACACCCACCCACCCATCCACCCAATCACCGACCCTTCCTCCCAACCACCCATCCTCCCATCCATCCTCCCACCCACCCATCCATCCACGCATCCAGCATCCATCCATCCACTCAACCACCCATCCACCCATTCACCCATCCGCCAACGCTCCGACCCACCCATACACCCATCCGTTCATCCACCCACTCACCCACCCATCCATACAACCACCCATCCAGCCACCCACCCATCCACCCACCCACCCATCCACACACCCACCCATACACCCACCGACCCATCCACCCATCCATCCAACCACCCACCCTTCCATCCATCCATTCATCCACCCACCCAGCCACCCATCCATACACCCTCCCATCCAGCCAACCACCCATCCAGCCACCCACCCATCCACCCACCCACGCATCCACACACCCACCCTTCCATCCATCCATTCATCCACCCACCCACCCACCCATCTATACACCCTCCCATCCAGCCAACCACCCATCCACCCACCCACCCATCCACCCACCCACCCATCCACACAACCATCCACGCACACATCCACCCACCCATCCACCCATCCACCCACCCACCCATCCATCCATCCATCCATCCATCCATCCATCCATCCATCCATCCACCCACCCATCCATCCACCCATCGACCCACACACCCACAGTTCCCCCCACCAACACACCCATCCATCCACCAACCCACCCATCCATCCACCAACCCAACCACCCTACGACCCAGCCAACCATCCATTCCCCCTGCCACCAAGCCATCCAACCATCCATCCTTCCACCCACCCATATCCATCCGTCCACCCACCCATACATGCTTCCAACCATCCACACATCCACCCAGCCACCCATCCACCCACCCACCCATCCACCCATCCATACACCCACCCATCCAGCCACCCACCCATCCACCCACCCGCCCATCCACCCATCCATCCAACCACACATCCAGCCCCCCAACCATCCATCCACCCACCCATCCACACATCCATTCTTCCACCAACCAACCCACACATCCATGCACCCAAACATCTAGCCAAACACCCTTCCACCCACCCAACCATCCACCCACCCACCCATCCACCAACCCACCCATCCATCTAACCACCCACTCATGCACACATTCACCCACCCACATATCCACCAACCCACCCATCCACCCACACAACCATCCACCCATCCACCCACCCATCCACCCAATCAACGATCCACCCATCCACCCATCCACCCATTCACACATCCATCCATCCACCCAACCATCCACACACCGAGCCATTGATCCACCCAACCACCGATCGACCCATCCATCCACCCACCTATCCACCCATCCACCCATCCTCCCATCCATCCATCCATCCACCCACCCATTCACACATACACCAACACACCCACCCATACACCCACCTATTCGCACACCAAACCATCCACCCTCGCACCCATCCAACCACCCACCCACGCACCAAAGCACACACCAATCCATCCACCCATCCACACCTCCACCCACCCATCCATCCATTCATCCACCCATCCACACACCCACCCACGCATCCATCCATTGACCCACCCACCCACGCATCCTCCCACCCACCCACCCATCCTACCCATCCACCCACCCATCCACCAATCCATCCACCCAACCACCCAACTACCCACCCATCCACACATCCACCCATAAACACTCCCACCCATCCATCCACCCATCCACCCAACTACCCACCCATCCACACATCCATCCAAACACCCACCCACCCATCCATCCACCCATCCGCCCTCGTAGCCAACAATCAACCCTTCCACCCATCCATCCAACCACCCACAGATCCGCCCATCCAGCAATCCACCTACCCACCCATCCATCCAACCATCCACCCACACATGCATCCATCCACCCATTTACCGATGCATCCATCCAACCACCCATCCAACCATCCACCCATACATCCATCCATCCACAAACCTATCTTTCCATCCACAAACCCACCCATCCACCCACCCATCCTCCCACCCATCCACCTACCCAACCAACCACAAATCCACACAGCCATCCATCCACACAACAACACACGCATCTACTGTTCCACCCACCCAACCATCCACCCACCCAACCACCCATCCATCCACACACCCATCCACCCACCCATCCACCCATCCAAACATCCACCCACCCACCCACCCATCCATCCCACCACCCACCCATCCATCCACTCATCCACCCATGCAACCAACCATCAATCCATTCACCCAACAATACACCGATCTACACATCCATCCACCCACCCAACCATCCAACAACGCACCCATACATCCTTCCACCCACACATTCACCCATCCAACCACCCACCTACGCATCCATCCAACCCCACATCCACCCACCCAACCACACATCCATCCACCCTCCCACCCACACATTCACGCAACCACTCATCCATCCATCCAACCATCCACCTATCCATCCATCCACCCACCCATTGACTCATCCACCCATCCATCCATCCATCACCCCACCCACCCATCCACCCATCCACCGTCCCATTCACCCACCCATTTACCCATCCATCCACCCACCCACCCATCCCCCCCACCCAGCCATCAACCCACCCACCTACCCATTCACCCATCCATCCTTCAACACATCCATCCATAGACCCACACATCCAACCAACCATACAACCAACCATCCACCCATCCACCCACCCACCCGTCCACCCACCCCTCCACCCAAACACCCATACATCTACCCACCCACCCATATATCCAGCCACCCACCCACACGTCCGTCCACCCACCAATCCATCTGTCCTCCCATCCAACTATCCGTCCAGTCATAAACCCATGCACCCATCCACTCAACCATCCACAAATCCATTCATCCACCCACCCACCCACCCATCCACCCATCCACCGACCCATTCACCCATCCATACATTAACCCATCCACCCATCCAACAATCCATCCACCCACCCACCCACCCATCCACCCACCCATACCACCCATCCATCCATCCACCCACACACCCACCCATCCACCCATCCATCCAACCACCCACCCACCAATCCTTCCACCCACCCACCCATCCGTCCACCCACCCACCCATCCACACATCCACCCACCCATCCACCCATCCACCCATCCACCACCCACCCACCCATCCACACATCCATCCACCCATCCATCCACAAACCCAACGATCAAACCATCCACCCATTCACCCATCCATCCATACAGCCAACCTCTCATCGTCCCACCTACCCACCCGTCCACCCATCCATCCACCCACCTATCCACCTATCTATCCACCCATCCACCTATCCATTCACCCACCTGTCCTTCCATCTATCCACCCATCCAACCATCCACCCACCAATCCATCCACCCACCCATCAATCCACCCATTAATCCACCCATCCTTCAATCCATCCACCTATACACCCACAGGCCCATCCACAAACCCATCCACCTATCCATCCATCCACTCACCCATCTACCCATCCAAACATCCATCCTCCCACCCACTCAGCCATCCACACATCCTTCCACCCACCCATACACCCAACCACCCACACATCCATCCTTCCAACCTCCCACCCACCCATCCATCCACCCACCCATCCCCCCATCCACCCATCTAACCATTCACCCTCCCACCAAACGATCCACCTATCCACCCACGCACCCATTCATTCACCCTCCCACCCACCCACACATCTACACATCCACCCACCCACCCAAACTTCCAGCCAAGTACCCACCCACGCAACCATGCACCCATCCACCCATCCACCCATCCACCCATCCATCCAGCCATTCATCCACCCAACTATCCACCCAACCATACACCCACCCACACACCAACCCATCCATCCACCCGCCCTCCCACTCATCCAACCCTCCACACTTCCATCCATCCACCAAACCATCCAACCACCCACCCACAGAACCACCCACCCACTCATCCATCCATCCACCCAACTACCCTTCCACCCAACCATCCACAGACCCATCTATCCACCCACCCATCCATCCAGCCATCCATCCATCTATATATCCATCCACCCACACATCCATCCATCCACCGCTCCACCCATCCACGCATACATCCTTCCACCCATATATCCATCAACTCATCCACCCACCCATCTGTCCATCCACCAATCCACCCATCCACCCATCCATCCACCCATCTATACATCCACCCATCCAACTATCCACCCATCCATTCATCCACACATCCACCCACCCAACCCCCACCCACACATCCACCCACCCATCCACACATCCAGCCAAATATCCACCCATCTATACATCCTCCCATCCACCCATCCACCAATCCATTCATCCACCCATCCACCCATCCAACCAACCATGCACCCATCCACCCATTCATCCCCCAAACCATCCAACCATCCACCCATCCGCCCACCCATCCATCCATTCAGACATCCACCCACTCATCCATTCATCCAACCATCCACCCTTCCATCCATCCACCCACCCATCCACCCATCCACCTATCCAACCATCCATCAACCCACACATCCATCCACCAATCCACCCAAACATTTACCCATCCACCGACATATTTACCCATCCATCCACCCACACACCCATACGCCCACCCATTTTCCCATCCATCCACCCTTCCACCCATCCATCGATCCACCCATCCATCCACCCATCCATCCACCCACCTATCTACCCACCTATCCACCCATCTATCCACCCATCCACCCACCAACCAATCCACCCACCAACCCATCCATCCACCCACCCATCCACCCACCCACCCATCTACCCATCCATCCATCCATCCACCCATCCACTCACCCACCCATTCACCCACCAATCCACCCACCCAACCATTGATGCACAAATTCACCCATCCACCCATCCACCCACCATCCTCCCATCCATCCATTAACCCACCCACGCATCCATAATATCTCCCACCCAACAACCCACCCATCCATCTTCCCACACAACCATCCACCCGCCCATCCACCCATCCACCCATCCACCCATCCATCCACCCATCTAACGGTCCAACCACCCACCCATCCACCCAATCAACGATCCACCCATCCACCCATCCACCCATTCACACATCCGTCCATCCACCCAACCATCCACACACCGAGCCATTGATCCACCCACCCACCCATCGACCCATGCATCCACCCACCTATCCACCCACCTATCCACCCATCTACCCATCCTCCCATCCATCCATCCATCCATCCACCCCCCCATTCACACATACACCAACCCACCCACCCAAACACCCACTCATTCACCCCCCAAACCATCCACCCTCGCACCCATCCAAACACCCACCAACGCACCAAAGCACACACCAATCCATCCACCCATCCACACCTCCATCCACCCATCCATCCGTCCATCCACCCATCCACACAGCCACCCATGTATCCATCCATTCACCCACCCACCCACGCATCCTTCCACCCACCCTCCCATCCACCCACCAATCCACCCACCCATCCAACCATCCATCTATCCACCCATCAACCCATCCATCCACCCAACCACCCAACCAACCATCTACCAATCAAACACCCATCCACGCACCCAACCATCCCCCAACCCAGCCATACACACACCCACCCACCAATCCACCCACCCGTCAGTCCACCCACCCAACCATCCTTCCACACATCCTCTCACCCGTCCACCGACACATTCAGCCACCCATCGAACCACCCATCCACCCACCCATCCATCCAATCACCCACCCACCAATCTACTGTTCTACCCACCCACCAATCCGCCCACCCATCCACCCATCCAAACATCCCTCTTCCCACCCACTCATCAATCCAACCACCCACCCAACAGTCCACCGATCAATATACCCACTCATCCCCCATCCCCCCATCCACACACCCATCCACCCATGCACCCAACCACCCATTCATTCACCCAACAACACACCCATCCACCCATCCGTCTTCCCAACCATCCAAACACCCATCCACCCACGCACCCATACATCCATCCACCCACACATTCACCCATCCACCCACCCACCTACCAATCGACCCAACCCCCCATCCATCAAACCACCCATCCAACCACCCACCCATCCACCCATCCATTCACACGTCTACCCTTCCAACCATCTACCGGTCCCCACACCCATCCGTCCAACCACCCCCCGGTCCACCCGCCCACCCATCCACCCACCCACCCATCCACCCACCCACCCATCCACCCACCCACCCATACTTCCTCCCAAGCACACACCCATCCACCCATGCCTCCATCTACCCACCCATCCACCCATCCATCCTTCCACACACCCACCCATCCGTCCACCCATCTACCCATCCACCCAACCGCCCATCCATCCACCACCCACCCATCCATCCACCACCCACCCATCCATCCACCACCCACCCATCCATCCACCCACCCACCCACCCATACACCCATCCATCCATCCACAAACCCATCCAACCATCCATCCATCCACAAACCCAACCATCCATCCACACAACCACCCACCCATCCACCCACCGATATACAAAGCCCTCCACCAAACTATACATCCATCCACCCTTCCAACCATCCACCCTTCCATCCAACCATTCACCCACTCACCCATCCATCCACCCACCCATACATCCACCCATCTACCCATCTACCCATCCACCCATCCACCCATTCACCCATCCACACACCCATCCACCCACCCATCCATCCACCCATCTACCCATCTACCCATCCACCCATCCACCCATCCACCCAAATACCCACCCATCCACACATCCATCCATACACCCACACACCCAACCATCCACCCATCCACCCACCCAGCCAACAATCAACCCTTCCACCCATCCATCCAACCACCCACAGAACCGCCCATCCACCCATCCACCGACCCATTCAAAATCCATCCATCCACCCATCCACCCACCCACCCACCCACCCACAAATCCACCCACCCATCCCACCCATCCAACCATCCACCCACCCACCAATCGCCCACCCATCCACCCACCCACCCAATCGCCCACCCATCCACCCATTCACCCATTCACTCATCTTCCCACACACCCATCCATCCAACCATCCAACCACCCATCCATCCATCCTCCCACACATCCACACATTGAACCAACCACCCACCCATCCCCCCACCCAACTACCCACCCACCCATCCATCCACGCATCCACCCATACACCCACCCATCCACCCCTCTACACATCCACCCATTCACCCATCCACCCACACACTCATCCATCCAACCATACACCCACCCATCCACCCTTCTACCCATCCACCCATCCACCCATCCACCCACACACCCACCCATCCACCCATACACCCACCCATCCACCCCTCTACCCATCCATCCATCCACCCACCCACCCATGAATCCTACCACCCAATGACACACCTACAAACAAATCCACCCAACCTTCCATCCACCCTCACATCCACCCCTCCATATATCCACCCATCCACCCATCCATCCACCACCACCCCCCAAACAACCATCTACTAATCCACCAACCCAACCACCCACCCACACATCCATCAACCCAGCCACCCAACAATACAACCACCCACCCACCTACCCACCCATCCTTCCACCCGCCTGCCCAATCATCAAACCCTCCACGCACCACCCACCCTCCAACCCATCCATCCACACACCAACCCATCCATCCACCCACCAACCCATCCATCCACCCGCACAACCACCCAACCATCCACCCACCCACCCATCCACCCACCCATCCACACATCCATCCCTCCACCCACAAATAAAACCAGCAAAGCACCCACCCACCCATCCTCCCACCCACCCATCCGGCCACCCATCCATCCACCCATCCAAGCACCCATCCGTCCACGTATCCACCCATCCACCCATCCACACAACCTCCCAACCACCCACCCACCCACCCATCCACCCATCCAGCCACACACATATCCACCCACCCATCCATCCACCCACCCATCCAACCTTCCATCCACACACCGATCCACCCACCCATCCATCCACCCACGCACCCATCCACCCATTCGACCATCCACCCGTCCACCCACCCATCTACAAATCCATCCACCTATTCATCCACAAACCCACAGATCAAACAATCCACCCACCCATACATCCATCCAACCATTCACCCAACCATCCATCCTCCCATCCATCCACCCATCCACCCATCATCCGAACCATCAACCCATCCACACATCCACCAACGCACCCACCAAACCATTCTTGCACCCCCCATCCATCAAACCCACCATCCACCCACCCACCCATCAACCCATCCACCCGGGAACCCACTCATCTACCCATCCATCCACCCACCCATTCACCCACCGATCCACCAACACAAAGATCAACCCATCCACACATCCACCCATCCATCCATCCACCCATCGATCCACACATCCAACCATCGACCCATCCATCCATCCCCCCATTCATCAACCCATCCATCCACCCACCTATCCAACCAACTATACACCCATCCACCCATCCATCCACCCATCCACCCAATCAACATCCATCCAACCACCCATCCAACCACACACCCATCTTCCCATCCATCCATCCATTAACCCATCCACCCACCCAAACATCCACCCACCCACCCACCCATCCACTCACCCACCCACCCATCCACTCACCCACCCATCCACTCACCCATCCACCCACCCATCCACCCACTCACCCACTAACCCACCCACTCACCCACCCACTCACCCATCCACCCACACATTCACCCATCCTCCCATCCACCCATCCATCCTCCCATCTACCCATCCAGTCACCCACACATCCACCCACACACCCATCCGCCCACCCACCCACCAATTCATCCACCCACCAATCCACCCAAACATGCATTTACAAACCCATCCACCCATCCATCTATCCACACACCCACGCATCCATAAACCCTCCCACCCACCAACCCACACATCCACCCGCCCACCCACCCATCCACCCGTCCATCCACACATTTATCCGTCTATCCAACCACCCATCCACCATATCAACGATCCACCCATCCACCCAAACACAAATCCACCCATCCATCCACCCACCTATCCACCCCCCCATCCACACATGCACCCACCCACCAAACCAGACCTCCAACCATTCACCCACTAAACCATCAACCAACCCACCAATGAACCAACCCCCCCAACCACCCACCCACATACCCATCCATCCAGGCACCCATCCACCCACCCAAACATACACACACCCACCCACCCACCCACACGTCCATCCATCCATCCACCCACCCAACCACCCACATCCCCTTCCATCCACCCATCCAACCACCAAACCATCCACACACCCACACCAACACCCAACCACCCACCCACACATCCATCCATACGTCCACCCACCCACCCACCCATCCACACTTCCATCCACCCTTCAAACCACCCACACATCCACCCCCCCCCACCCACCCACCGATCCATCCATCCATCCAACCATCCATTCACCCACCCACCCAGCCACCCACAAACCCAGCCACCCACCCATCCACCCATCCATCCACCAATCCATCCACCCACCCACTCACACACCCATCCGCCCATCCATAAATCCATCCACCCAGCCAACCACCCACCCACCCTCCCACCCACCCACCAATCCATCCATCCACCCACCCACCCACCCATCCTCCAACATTCCATCCACCCACCCACCCACCAACCCATCCACCCACACACCCACCCACCCACCCACCCACCCATCCATCCACCCACCCACCCACCTATCCATCCACCCACCCACCCATCCATCCACCCACCTATCCACCCAAATTTCCACCCATCCACCCAAATTTCCACCCATCCACCTATCCATCCACCCACCTACATATTCATCCACCCATCCACCCACCCTCCCATTCACACACCAATCCACCCACCCACCGATCGACGCAGAAATTCATCCATCCACCCATCCAGCCATCCATCCTCCCATCTACCCATCCAGACACCCACCCATCCATCCATCCACCCATCCACCCATCCCCCCATCCACCCATCCAACCACCCATAGACCCATCCACACACAAATCCTCACACACAACCACCAATCCACACACCCATACACACACCGACCCTACCATCCACCCAACCATCCACCCATCTACCCTTCCATCCTCCCATCTACCCATCCATCCAACCACCAATCCACCCAAACATCCATCCACCCACCCCTCCAACCATCCATCCACCCGCACACCCACCCATCCACCCTTTCATTCACCCATCTTACCTTCCATCTAATCACCCATCCACCAAATCAACGATCCACCCATCCACCCATTCACCCATCCACACATCCATACATCCACCCAACCATCCACACACCGAGACATTGACCCACCCACCCTCCCTTCGACATATCCATCCACCCACCTATCTACCCAACTATCCACCCAACCAGCCATCAAACCATCCATCCACCCACCCATTCACCCATCCTCCCATCCATTCACCCACCCATACACCCCCCTATCCATCCATCCTCCCACCCACCAACCCATCCATCCACACACCCATCCAACCATCCACTCATTAGCCATCTATCCACGCATGCACCCACCCAACCAACCATCCACTCATCCATCCACCCTTATACACATCCACCCACAAATCCTCCCAACCAACCACCCAACCACACATCCAATCATCCATTCACCCACCCACCCTCCCACACATCCATCCACCCATCCACCCACCCATCCACCCACCCATCCATTCACCAAACCATCCACCCAACCGTCCATCCACCCACCCGTCCATCCACCCACCCACCCACCCATACAAACAACCACCTATCCATCCACCCACCCATCCACCCATCCATCCATCCACCCACCCTCCCATCCATCCACCCAAATACCCATCCACACAACCATCAACCCACCGACCCATCCAACCAACCAAATATCCATAAACCCATCCAACCACCCCTCCATACATCCACCCATCCAACCACCGACCCTTCACCCCACCAACCCAACCATCCATCCACCCACCCTCCCACCCAATGACCACCCAACCATCCATCCACCCAGAGACCCAGCAATCCAAACATCCATCTTTCCACACACCCATCCCACCACCCACCCACTCATCCATCCATCCACCCACTCATCCATCCATCCACCCACCCACCCATCCACCCATCCATCCATCCATCCACAGACCCATCTATCCTCCCACCCATCCATCCATCTACCCATCCACTCATCTACACATCCATCCACGCACCCATCTGTCCATCCACCCATCCACCCATCCACCCACCCATCCATCCAACCATCCATACATCCACCAATCCACCCACCCTTCTGTCCATCCACCCATCCACCCATCCACCCATCCATCCACCCAACTACCCACCCACCCTTTTATCAATCCAACCACACACCCACCCACCCACCCATCCATCAACCCACCCACCCACTCATCCAACCATCCACCCACCAACCCACCCACCCACACATCCATCCACCCACACATCCATCCACCCGCCCACCCACACATCCTACCATCCACACATCCACCCACCCACCAACCCATCCATGCAATTGCATACCCACCCCTCCAACCACAGAACCACCCATCCACCCACCCACCCACCCACCCATACACCCAACCATACACCCACCCATCCATCCTACCACCCTTCTACCCATCAGTCGATCGACCCACCCAACCACACATCCACACACCCATCCAACCATCCAATCAAGCACCCATCCATCCACCCAACAAAACACTCATCCACACAACCATCCACCCACCCTTCCACCCACCCACACATCCACCCACCCTTCCACCATCCCACCCATCCTTCCACCCACGCAACCATATATCCATCCACCCACGCATTCACCCATCCACCCACCCACCTACCCAACCACCCAAACACCCATCCAACCACCCACCCATCCAACCACCCTCCCATCCACCTACCCACCCGTCCACCCATCCTTTCACACATCTAGCCATCCAACTATCTACCCTTACATCCACCAACCCACCCACCCATACACCAAAACATCCATCCACAGACCAATCCACATACCCATCCATCCATTCACCGATCCACCCAACCATCCACCCATCCATCTACCCATCCATCCACCAATCCATCCATCGACCCAACCAACCACCCATCCACCCATTCATTCACCAAAACATCCACCCTTAAAACCTTCCCCAACTCCACCCATCCCTCCACCCACCAACCCATCCAACCATCCACCAATCCATCCATCCATCCACCCATCCATCTATCCACACATACACCCACAAATCTATCCATCCACCCATCCACCCATCCATCCACACATCTATCCATCCACCCATCCACCCATCCATTCATCCACCCATCCACCGACCCACCCTACCACCCATCTACCCACCAATCCACCCATCCACTCATCCAGCCATCCACCCAACCATCCACCCATCCAACTATTCATCCACCAAACCATCCAAACATCCACTCATCCACCACCCACCCATCCATCCAGACATCCACCCACCCATCCATCCAAAAATTCACCCACACATTTACCCATATACCCACACATTTACCATCCATCCAACCACCGACCCATCCACCCACCCATTTCCCCTTCCATCCACACATCCACCAACCCATCCATCCACGCATCCTAATATCCATCCATCCACCCATCCACACATACACCCATCCACCCACCCACCCATCCATCCATCCATTAACCCACCCAACCCCAACCCACCCATCCATCCACCTACCCACCCACCCATCCACCCATCCATCCATCCATCCATCCTCTCAACCATCCACACACCCACCCTCCTATCCATCCATCCACCCATCCATCCACCCACCCATGCACCTATCCATCCATCCACCCACCCATCCACACATCCACCCACCCGTCCCACCACCAACACGTCCCTCCACCGACCCGTCCACCCACACATCCACTCACCCTTGTCCCAATCCCCCAACCATCCACGCAACCATCCACGCATCCAAACCTCCACACACACACCCACCCACCCAGACATCCATCCATCCAGCCAGCCAACCATCCACCCATCCACACTTCCATACACACATCCAACAAACCACCTATCCACCCACCCACCCCTACACCCACCCACCCACCCACACAACCATCTACCCATCCACCCACCAACCCACCCACCCTTCCATCCACCAACCCAACCACCCACCCACCCACCCACACTTCCATCCACCCATCCAACCACCCACCCATCCACCCCCCCCTCACCCACCCATCCAACCATCCATCCACCCCGCACCCACCCACCCACCCATCCATCCACCCACCAACCCACCCATCCATCCACCCATCCACCCTCCCAACCACCCATCCACACAAGCACCCATTCATACATCCACACACACATCCATCCACCCACCCATACACGCATCCCACCCACCCATCCATCCACCCACCCACCCACCCACCCACCCTTCCTTCCACCCATCCAAG
This sequence comes from Cynocephalus volans, assembly GCF_027409185.1. Classification (NCBI taxonomy): domain Eukaryota; kingdom Metazoa; phylum Chordata; class Mammalia; order Dermoptera; family Cynocephalidae; genus Cynocephalus; species Cynocephalus volans. The sequence continues at coordinate 7,092,807 of NC_084478.1, forward strand.
CACCCACGCATCTACCCAGCCATCCATCCAGGCATCCAAGTATCCATCCATCCACCCATCCACCCATCCATCCATCAACCCACCCTCCCATCCATCCATCCACCCACCCTCCCATCCATCCACCCCACTACCCATCCACCCATCCGTCCACCCATCCAAACTTCCATCCATCCACCTACCCCGCCATCCACCCACACTCCCTCGCTCTAATCCATCCATCCACCCATCCATCCACCCACCCATGCAACTATCCACCCATCCACCCACCCATCCACCCATCCACCCACCCATCCACCCATCCACCCACCCATCCACCCATCCACCCACCCATCCACCCATTCACCCACCCATCCACCCATCCATCCTTCCAACAAACGATCAAACCACCCGTCCATCCAACCATCCACGCACCAATTCACCCATCCACCAATCCACCCACCAATCCACACATCCACCCAACCATCCAACCATCCACTCATCCATCCACCCTTATACCCATCCACCCACAAATCCTCCCGCCCAACCACCCAACCACACATCCAATCATCCATTCACCCACCCAACGTCCCACCCATCCACCCACACATCCACCTACCCATTCACCCATACATCCATCCACCAAACCATCCACCCACCCGTCCATCCACCCACACACCCACCCATACAACCACCCATCCATCTACCCACCCATCCACCCCTCCATCCATCCAACAACCCTCCCATCCATCCACCCAAATACCCATCCACACATCCGTCCACCCATCCAAACTTCCATCCACACAACCATCAACCCACCCACCCATCCACCAAAACAAATATCCATAAACCCCCCCACCCACTCCTCCATCCATCCACCCATCCAACCACCGACCCTTGACCCCACCAACCCACCCATCCATCCACCCACCCACCCACCGAATTACCACCCAACCATCCATCCACCCAGAAATCCAGCAATCCAACCATCGATCTTTCTACACACCCATCCTACCACCCACCCCTCCACACATTCACAGACCCACCCATCCACACATCCGCCCACCCGCCCATCCATCGACCCACCCAACCACCCACCCACTCATGCATCCATCCACACACCCACCCATCCACCCATCCATCCACAGACCCAGCTATCCACCCACCCATCCATCCATCTACCCATCCACACATCTACACATCCATCCACGCACCCATCCATCCATCCACCCCTTCACCCATCCACCCTCCCATCCATCCAACCATCCATCCATCCACCCATCCACCCACCCTTCTATCCATCCACCCATCCACCCATCCATCCATCCATACTCCCATCTATCCATCCACCAATCCTCCCTTCCGCCCACCCACACATTCATCCAGACAGGCACCTTCCCATACATCCATCAAGCCATTCACCCATCCATCCACCCACCCACACATCCACTCATCCACCCATCCATCCACCCAACCATCCATCCACCAAACCATCTACCGACCCGTCCATCCACCCATCCACACACCCATGCACCCATCCAACCATCCACCCAACCATCAACCCATCCACCCACAAATCCACCCATCCATCTATCCCACCAAACCATCCATCCACCCGTCTATCCACCCATCCACCCAACGACCCATCCACCCATCCATCCACCCACATAGCCATCCACCCACGAATCCTCCCACCCATACACACACCCACCCAATCATCCACCAAACCATCCATCCACCCACTCACCCACCCATCCATCCACCCACCCATGCAGCCACCCACCCATCCACAAATCCATCCAACCACACATCCAGCCACCCACCCATTCATCCACCCACCCATCCACCCATCCATTCATCCACCCACCCACCCAACCATCCATGCACCAACCCATCTAGCCAACCACCCATCCACCCACCCAACCATCCACCCACCCACCCATTCACGAACCCACCCATCCATCCAACCACCCACTCATCCACATCCACCCACCCACATATCCACCAACCCACCCATCCACCCACACAACCATCCATCCATCCACCCACCCATCCATCCAGCCATCCTCCCACCCACCCACATTTCCCCCCACCAACCCACCCATCCATCCACCAACCCAACCACCCTATGACCCAGCCAACCGTCCCTGCCTCCTGCCACCCAGATATACAACCATCCATCCATCCACCCACCCAAATCCATCCGTCCAGCCACGCATACATGCTTACAACCATCCAAACATCCACCCAGCCACACTTCCACCCACCCACCCAACCACCCAACCACATATCCAATCATCCATTCAACCACCCACCCTCCCACCCATCCATCCACGCATCCACCCACCCATCCACCCACCGATCCATCCACCAAACCATCCACCCACCCGTCCATCCACTCACCCACCCACCCATACAACCACCCATACATCCACCCACCCATCCACCCATCCATCCATCCACCCACCCTCCCATCCACCCACCCAAATACCCATCCACACATCAATCCACCCATCCAAACTTCCATCCACACAACAATCAACCCACCCACCCATCCACCAACCCAAATATCCATAAACCCACCCACCCACCCCTCCATCCATCCACCCATCCAACCACCGACCCTTCACCACACCAACCCACCCATCCATCCACCCACCCACCAACCCAATGACCACCCAACCATCCATCCACCCAGAGACCCAGCAATCCAACCATCCATCTTTCCACACACCCATCCCACCACCCACCCACTCATCCATCCATCCAACCACCCACCAATCCACCCATCCATCCACAGACACATCTATCCATCCACCCATCCATCCATTTACCCATCCACCCATCTACACATCCATCCACGCACCCATCCATCCATCCACCCATCCGCCCAACCAACCATCCACCCACCCATCCATCCACCCAACTACCCACCCACCCATTTACCAATCCAACCACACACCCACCCACCCACCCATCCATCAACCCACCCACCCACTCATCCAACCATCCACCACCAACCCACCCACCCACCCATCCATCCTCCCGCCCACCCACACATCCTACCATCCACACATCCACCCACCCAGCAACCCATCCATCCAGCTGCATACCCACCCATCCAACCACCGAACCACCCATCCACCCACCCACCCACCCATACACCCAACCATACACCAACCCATCCATCCTACCACCCATCTACCCAGCAATCCATACACCCACCCATCCACCCTACCATACACCCATCTACCCATCTACCCACAAATCAACCCAGCAAACCACCCACCAAACCACCCATCCACCCACCCATCCAACCATCCACCCAAGCACCCATCCATCCACCCAACAAAACACTCATCCACACAACCATCCACCCACCCTTCCATCCACCCACCCATCCATCCAACCACGCAACCATACATCCATCCAAACACGCATTCACCCATCCACCCACTCACCTACGCAACCACCCAAACACCCATCCACCCACCCATCCATCAAACCACCCTCCAATCCACCTACCCCCAGTCCACCCATCCTTTCACACATCTAGCCATCCAACCATTTACCTGTCCATCCACCCACCCACCCAGCCCTACACCCACTCACCCAACCACCCTTCCATCACCCCACCCAACCACCCTTCCATCCCCCCACCCACCATTCCATCCCCCCACCCACCCTTCCATACCCCCACCCACCCTTCCATCCCCCCACCCACCCTTCCATCCCCACACCCACCCTTCCATCCACCCACCCACCCTTCCATCCACCCACCCACCCTTCCATCCACCCACCCACCCACCCTTCCATCCACCCAACCACCCACCCTTCCATCCACCCACCCACCCACCCTTCCATCCACCCACCCACCCACCCTTCCATCCTCCCAACCTTCCATCCACCCACCCTCCCAACCTTCCATCCACCCACCCACCCACCCTTCCATCCACCCACCCACCCTTCCATCCACCCACCCACCCTTCCATTCATCCATTGATTCACCCACCCAACCACATACCCACCCACCCATCCATACACCCACCCACCCACCCACCCACCCACCCACCCACCCATCCATACACCCACCCACCCAACCATCCAGCCATACACCCAGCCATCCACCCACCCACCCAGCCACCCACCCACCCATCCACCCACCCACCCAGCCACCCACACACCCATCCACTCACCCACCCACCCACCCATCCACACAACAACCCACCCACCCATCCACCCACCCATCCACCCACCCATCCACCCACCCATCCATCCATCCATCCATCCATCCATCCACCCACCCATCCATCCACCCATCGACACACCCACCCACACTTCCGGCCACCCACCCACCCATCCATCCACCAACCCACCCATCCATCCACCAACCCACCCATCCATCCACCAACCCACCCATCCATCCACCAACCCAACCAGCCTACGACCCAGCCAACCATCCATTCCCCCTGCCACCCACCCATCCAACCATCCATCCGTCCACCCACCCATATCCATCCGTCCACCCACCCATACATGCTTCCAACCATCCACACATCCACCCAGCCACCCATCCACCCATCCATCCACCCACCCATCCATCCACACCCCAACCCATCCATCCACCAATCCACCCAACCATACACCTGTTCATCCATCAACCCACCCACCCACCCATCCAACCATCCATCCACCCATCTACCCAACCAGCCCCAAATCCAATCAGGAAACCACCCACCCACCCACCTATCCACCCAACCACACAACCACCCACCCACCCATCCACACATCCATCAACCCTTATACCCATCTAGCATCAAATCCTCCCACACAACCACCCAATAAACCACCCATCCAACCACCCTCCCACCCACCCACACATCCACCCACCCACACACCCATACACCCAACCATCCATCCACCCACCCACCAACCCACACTCCCATCCACCCATCCACCCATCCATCCATCCACCCACCCAACCACCCATCCACCAACATAGCCATTCATCCAACCACCCATCCACCACCCAAACATCCACCCACCCAACCACCCATCCAGCCATCCATCCACCCTTATACCCATCCACCCACAAATCCTTGCACACAACCACCCATCCACCCACCCATCCACACACACACCCACCCATCCAAACAACCCCCATCCCACGCACCCAGCAACCCACCCATCCACCCATTCACCTTTCCATCCATTCACCCACCCAACCAACCACCCACTCACCCAAACAACCAACCTTCCACCGACCCATCCACCCACACATCCATCCACGCATACAAGTACCCATCCATCCAACCATCCACCCATCCACCCATCCACACATCCGCCACCCACCCACGGACCCATCCACTCATCCACCAACACACCAACCCACCCACCCATCCATACAACCAACCCTCCACCCATCCATCCACCCACCCATCCACCCACCCAACCATCCGCCCCCGCACCCATTCAACCATCCGACCATCCACCCGCCCACGCACCCATCTACCCATCCATCCACCCACCCATCCACCAAATCAACGATCAAACCATCCACCCATCCACCCATTCATCCATCCATCCAACCAGCTTTCGTGCCACCAACCCACACATCCACCCATCCATCCACCCACATATCCAACCATCTATCCACCCATCCACCTATCCATCCACCCACCTATCCTTCCATCTATCCACCCATCCACCCACCCACCCAAACATCCATCCACCCACCCACCCAAACATCCATCCACCCACCCATCAATGCACCCATACAACCACACATCCATCCATCCATCCACCCATACACCCACACACCCATCTACCCACCCATCCATCCATCTATCCATCCATACACCCATCCACCGACCCGTCCATCCACCCACCCATCCATCCACCCATCCATCCACCCATCCATCCATCCATCCAACCATCCACCCACACACACATCCACCCACCCATCCATCCACCCACCCATCCACCCATCCACCCATCCATCCACCCATCCACCCATCCATCCACCCACCCATTCACTCGTCCTCCCATCCATTCACACACGCATACAACCCCCATCTATCCATCCAACCACCCACCCACCCATCCATCCACCCAACTACACATCCACCCACCTATGCACACTTCCAGCCACCTACCCACCCACGCAACCATGCACCCATCGACTCACCCACCCACCCATTCATCCACTCGCCCACCAAACCATCCACCCGCCCACCCATCCATCCACACACGCACCTACCCATCCACCACCCATCCACCCAACCATCCATCCACCCACCCATCCATCCACCTACCCATCCACCCATCCATCCATCCACCCATTCACCCATCCATCCACCCATCCCCCCATCCACCCATCCATCCATCCATCTACACATCCACACACAAATCTACCCACCCACCCACCCACCCACCCACCCACCAATCCAACAATCCACCCACCCATCCAACCATCCTCCCAACCACCCTTGCTTCCATCCACCCACCCATCCACCCATTCACCCACCATTCCTCCCACCCACCCATCCACCCAACCACCCACCCACCCACCTATTCACCCATCCGCACAACCATCCACCTTCCCTCCCATCCATCCATCCACCCAACCCCCCAAACATCCACCCACCCACCCACCCACACATCCACCCACCCACCCACCCACGCATCCACCCAAATATCCGCCCAACCACCCATCCACCCGCACACACACCCATCTGACCGCCCAGCCATCCATCCGCCCTCCCACCCACCCATCCACCCGTCCATCCACCCATCTGCCGTCCATCCACCCACTCATCCACCAACCCATCGATCCACGCATACACCCATCCACCCATCCTACCATCCATGCATCCACCCAACCATCCACACACCCACCCATTGACACACCCACCCACCCATCCACCCAATCACCCACCCTTCCTCCCAACCACCCATCCTCCCATCCATCCATCCACCCACCCAACCATCCATGCAGCCATCCACACACCCACCCACCCATCCACCCATCCACCCTCCCATCCACCCATTCACACATCCATCCATCCACCCATCCACCCATCCATCCATCCACCCACCCAACCATCCAACCACCAACCCATCCATCCAACCACTCACCCACCCAATCAAACACCCAACTATCAATCCACACACCCAACCCCCCACCCATCCACCCATTCACTGATCCACCCACACATCTACAAACCCAACCACTCACCCATCCCCCCACTCATCCACCCATTCCCAGATCCCCACACACACCCACCCATTGACACACCTACCCACCGATCGACCCATCCATCCAACCACATATCCAGACACCTATTCACCCATCCACCCATCCATCCATCCATCCACCCAAACATCCACACACCCACCCACTCACCCACCCACCCATCCACACACCCAACCACTGACCCATTCAACCGACAAACCATCCACACACCCAACCATCCACCCACTCACAAACCTAACCACTCACGCAACCATCCATCCACCCATCCACACAACCACCCATCCATCCACCCATCCATCCATCCATCCCCCCACACATCCACCCATCCATCTATCCACCCATCCACTCATCCTTTCACCCAACTACCCACCCACCCATTTACCTATCCAAACACACACCCACCCACCCACCCAACCATCAACTCACCCACCCACTCATCCAACCATCCAAACACCAACCCACCCACCCACCCATCCATCCACCCGCCCACCCACCCATCCTACCATCCACACATCCACCCACCCACCAACCCATCCATCCACCTGCAATCCCACCCATCCAAGCACCGAACCACCCATCCACCCACCCTCCCACCCATTCACACACCCATACACCCACCCATCCATCCTACCACCCATCTACCCAACCATCCATCCACCCACCCATCCACCCATCCATACACACAACTACCCATCTACCCACAAATCCACCCAGCAAACCAATCACCCAACCACCCATCCACCCACCCATCCAACCATCCACCCATCCACTCATCCATCCACCCAACAAAACACTCATCCACACAACCATCCACCCATCCTCCCATCCACCCACCTATCCATCCACCTACGCAGCCATACATCCATCCACCCACGCATTCAACCATCCACCCACCCACCTACCCAACCACCCAAACACCCACCCACTCACCCACACATCCATCCACCCACCCATCCATCCATCCATCCACCCACCCACGCCGTCCATACATCCATCCACCCACACCCCCACCCTTTCATTTACCCATCTATCAACCCACCAATCCATCCATCTACCAATCCACCCATCGGCCCATCCACCCACCCACCCAACCATCCATCCCCCCATCCACCAACCCATCAATCCATCCACCCATCCACCCATTAATCCATCCACCCACCCATCCATCCTTCCACCCATCCACCAACCCATCCATTCATCCACCCATCCACACTTCCATCCATCCACCCACGCAGCCATCCACCCATCCATACACCCATCCATCCACCCACCCATGCATCCACTCACCATCCACCCACCAATCCATCCTTCCAACCACCCATCCACCCATCCGTGTATCCAGACACCCACCCATCCACCCATCCATCCATCCACTAACCCATCCATCCTTCCACCCATCCACGCACCCACCAATCCATCCTTCCATCCAAGCACCCATCCAGCCATACACCCATCCATCCATTCACCCACCCACCCATCCATCCGAACATCCACCCACCCTTCCACCCATACACCCATCCACCCTTCCATTCATCCACACACCCAAGCCACCCACCCTCACATCCATCCAACCAACCACCCCTCCACCCACCAACCCACCCATCCATCCACCCACCCACCGAACTTTCCACCCAAACATCCATCCACCCACCCTTCCACCCATCTTCACACCCACCCATCCACCCATCCTTCCTCCCATCCACCAATACATCCCCCCATCTACCCATCCATCCACCCATCCACCTACCCATCCATCCATCCAACCACCCATCCACCCATCCGTCCATCCACCCACCCACCCACCCATCCATCTACCCATCCACCAAACCACACACCCACCCACCTACACATCCACCCTCCCAACCATTCATCGACCCACCCACCCATCCATCCACCCACCCATCCTCCCATCCACCCATACTCCCACCCATCCACCCAACCATCCATCCATCCACGCACCCGTCCATCATCCCATCTACTCACCCCTCCGCCCAACCACCCATCCACCCATCCATCCATCAACCCGATCATCCACCCACTCATCCACCCATCCACCCACCCAACAACCCATCCACTCATCCATCCACCGACTCATCCACCCAACCACCCATCCATCCACCAACCCACTGACCCAACCACCCACCCTCCCACCACCCACCCACCCACCCACCGATCCATCTATCCCCCAACCCATCCACCCATCTATCCATCCACCCACCCATCCGCCAACCCATCCACCCACCCACCCACCTACGCAACCATCCACGCACCCATCCTACCACCCAGCCATCCACCCACCGACCCATCTACCCATCCAACCATCCATGCTCCCATCTATCCATCCATCCACCCACCCATTCACCCATCCTTCCATCCAGGAACCCACCCATCCATCCACCCACCCATCCACTCATCCATCCACCCACCCACGTACCCACCATTCCCTTCATCCCGCCACCCACACACCCATCCTTCCACTCACCCACCCACCCACCAATCCATCAATCCATCCACACACACATCCATCCACTCACACATCCACCCATCCACCCACCCACCCATCCATTCATCCAGCCATCCACACACCCATCCACCCATCCGTCGATCCTCCCACCCAACCAACCACACAACTACCCATTCACCCACCCACACACCCAACCACCCACCCATCCACCCGCCAAACCATTCATCGACCCACACACCCAGCTATCCACCTACCCACCCATCCACTCCCCTACCATCCACACACCCAGCCATCTACCCATTCACCCAAAAATCCACACATATACCCATCCACCCGCACCCCATCCATCCAACCATCCACCAACCCATCCTTCCATCCACCCATCGACCCACCCATCCATCCACCCACACAACCTCCCATCCACACAGGCTCCCACCCATCCACCCAACCATCCATCCATCCACCCTCCCGTCCATCACACATCGACCTATCCACCCATCCACCTATCCTCCCATCCACACATCCACCCATCCACACGATCATCCACCCACCCACCCACCTTCCCAACCATCTACCCACCCATCCGCCCACCCAGCCATAGACCCACCCACCCATCTACCCATCCACCTATCCTTCCTCAAATCTACCCATCCATCCAACCACACATCCACCCACCCACCCATCCGCCGACCCACACACCATACCAACCACCCTTCTATCCACCCACCCATACACCCATCCATCCATCCAACAACCCACCCACCCATCTACCCATCCCTCCACCCACCCATCCATCCACCCAAACACCCACCCTCCCATTCAACTATCCACCCACCCATCCACCCATCCGTCCGGCCATGCACCAACCCACACACCCATCCTCCAATCAACCCATCCATCCATCCATTCACCCACCCGTCCATCCCAAATCCTCCCACCCACCTATCCATCCACCCATCCATCCACCCCCATCCATCCATCCACCTAACAACCCAGCCATCCACGCATCCTCCATCCACACACCCACCCATCCACCCAACCACCCCCCATTCACCTATCCATCCAGCCATCTATCCACCCACCCATCCATCCATCCACACAGTCTTCCACCCAACCACGCACCCACCCTTCCATCTGTCCACAGAGCCACCCACCCACCCTTCCACCTACACCCCCACCCACCTAACCACCCACACACCGATCCACCCACCCACACCCCCATTCACCTATCCACACATCGACCCACCTACCCATACTCCAACCCTTTCACACACCCATCAAACCACCCATCCACCCAACCAGCCACACATCCATCCACCCACACACCCACCCATCCAGCAATACACCCCACCATCCACCCACCCAACCATCTACCCACCCATCCATCAAACCATCCACCCACCCAACCACCCACCCACCGATCCACCCGACCATCCACACTCCCATCCACCCATCCACCCACCCCTCCACCCATCCATCCACACCTCAACACACCCGGCCACCCACCAACCCATCCTCCCATACATCCAACCACCTATCCACGCACCTATCCACCCATCCACCCATCCATCCATCCATCCAACCTCCCATCCACCCAACCACCCACCCACCCAACCATCCTTCCATCCACCCAACCACCCACCCACACATCCATCCACACATTCATCCATCCACCCAACCACCCACCCACCCACCCATCCATCCATCCACCCACCCAACCAGGCATCATTCCATCCACTCACCCTCCCACCCACCCATCCACCCATCCTTCCATCCACCCACCCATCCAGCCATACACACATCCATCCATCCACACACCCACCCATCCATTCGAACATCCACGCACCCATCCACCCTTCCATTCATCCATCCACCCAAGACACCCACCCTCCCATCCATCCACCCAAACATCCAACCACCCACCCACCCACCCATCCATCCACGCACCCACCCAAATTTCCACCCACCCATCCATCCACCCACCCATCCACCCATCCTCACACCCACCCATCCACCCATCCTTCCACCCATCCAGCCATTCATCAACCCATCTACCCATCAAACCACCCATCCACCCATCCAACCACCCATCAGTACATCCACCCACCCACCCACCCAACCATCTAGCCATCCACCCACCCACACATCCACCCACCCACACATCCACACGCCCAACCATTCATCGACCCACCAACCCATACCTCCACCCACCCATCCTCCCATCGACACATACTCCCACCCATCCACCCAACCATCCATCCACCCACGCACCCGTCCTTCATCCCATTCACTCACCCATCCACCCATCCACCCATGCACCCACCCAGCCACCTACCCATCCTCCTATCCATCCACCAACCCATACACCCAACCACCCATCCACCTATCCTTCCACACATCCACCGACCCAACCAGCCAACCTCCCACCACCCAACCACCCATCCACCCACCGATCCACCCATCCACCAACCCATGCACCCATCTATCCATCCACCAACCCATCCACCCACCCATCCACCCACCCACCCACCTACCCAAACATCCACCCACCCATCCACACACCCAGCCATCCACCCACCAACCCATCTACCCATCCAACCATCCATCCTCCCATCTACCCATCCATCCACCCACCCACTCACCCACCCACCCATCCACTCACCCAACCACCCACCCACCCACCCACCATTCCATTCATCCAGCTACCCATACACCCATCCATCCACTCACGCACCCACCCACCAATCCATCCATCCAACCACCCACCCGTCCATCCACCCACCCAACCATCCATCCACCCATCCACCCACCCATCCACCCATCCACCTATCCATCCATCCACCTACCCATCCACCCACCCACACATCCTTCCACCCACCCTCTCATCTATCCACCCACCCATCCATCAATCCCTCCTCCCCCACCCATCCATACTTCCATTCACCTACCCCCCCACCCATCCATCCACCCACCTACCCATCCACCCATCCATCCATCCACCCACCCACCGATCCATCCACCCATCGACCCATCCACCCACAAATTCACCCATGTACCCATCCACCCTTCAAGCCATCCACCCACAAAAGCCACCCAGCCTCCCATCCATCTACACACACATCCATCCACCACCCATCGATCCATCCACCCATCCACCCACCCAGGCATCCACCTATCCATCCATCCACCCACCCATCCACTCACCCAGCCATCCATCCACCCACACATCCACCCAGGCATCCATACACCCACCCATCTACCAATCCACCCATCCAACCATCCACCCACCGATCCATCCATCCACCCATCTACCCATCCATCCACCCACCCATCCATCCATCCACCCTTCCACCAACCCTCCCACCCATCCATCCTCCGTTCCACCCACCCATACATCCACCCATCCTACAACCCATCCATCCATGCACCCATCCACCCATCTATCGAACCACCCACCCATCTACCCATCCACCCATCCACCCATCCCCTCATCCATCCATCCTCCCACCCATCCATCCACCCATCCACCAACCCATCCAACCATCCATGCATCCACCCATCCACCCACCCACCCATCCATCCACCCATCTGTCCACCCATCCATTCACCTACCCATCCACACATCCATCCACCGACCCATCCATCCCTCCACCCATCCACCCACCCATCCACCCATCCACCCATCCACCTATCCATCCATCCACCCACCCATCCACCCACCCACCCATCCTTCCACCCACCACCTCATCTATCCACCCACCCAAACATCCATCCATCCCCCTCCACCCATCCATCCTTCCATCACCCCACCCGCCCACCCATCCATCCACCCACCCACCCATCCACCCATCCATCCACCCACCCACCCATCCACCCATCCATCCATACACCCACCCACCCATACATCCAGCCATCTACCCATCCATTAACCCACCCATCCATCCATTTACCCTACCACCCATCCACCCACGCATCAACCCACCCACCCTTCCACCCATCCACCCATCCACCTATCCATCCATCCACCCACCCATCCACCCAACCACCCATCCATCCACCCTCACACTCATCCATCCACCCACCCATCAATCCATCCATACACCCACCCCCCCACCCATCCATCCACCCACGCATCCACCAACCAATCCATTCGTCCACCCATCCTCCCATTCATCCACACATCCACCCACCCATCCATAAAAACACCCATCCACCCATCCATCCATCCCCCCACCCATCTACCCATCCACCCATCCACAGATCCCCTCATCCATCCATCCACCCACCCATTCATCCACCCATCCACCAACCCATCCATCCATCCACCAATCCACCAATCTACCCATCCACCCAGAACACCAACCATCCATCCACCCCCCCATCCACCCATCCATCCATCAATCCACCCACCCATCCATCCACCCATCCACCCCCCCTTCCACCCATCCATCCATGCACCCAACCACCCAACCACACACACATCCATCCACCCACACACCCACCCATCCACCAATACACCCCACCATCCACCCACCCAACCATCTACCCACCCATTCATCAAACCATCCACCCACTCAACCACCCTCCCACCCACCCATCCATACACCGATCCACCCGACCATCAACCCTCCCATCCACCCATCCACCCACCCTTCCACCCATCCATCCACCCCTCCACCCACCCATCCACCCACCCACCCATCCACCCATACATCCAACCACCTATCCACACACCTATCCACCCATTCATCCATCCATCCAACAACCCATCCACCCACCCACCTACCCACCCTTCCACACACCCACCCATCCACCCAACCACCCACCCACCCAACCATCCTTCCACCCACCCAACCACCCACCCACACATCCATCCACACATCTACCCATCCAACCATCTACCCAGCCACCCCCCATCCATCCATCGACCCATCCACACAGGCATCATTCCACCCACTCAACCACCCACCGACCCATCAACCCAGCCATCCAGCCACCCATCCACCCATCCATTCACCCAATTACCAAACCACCAATCTAACAATCCAACACCCCCAAACACCCACCCATCCATCAACCCTCCTACCCACCCATCCACCAATCCTCCCACCTACCCACCCATCCACCCACCCTCCCATCCACTCATCCAACCCTCCACGCATCCACCCTCCGACCAACACATCCATCCAACCACACACCCACCCATGGACCCACCCACCCATACGCCCACCCTTCCACCCATCCATCCGTCCACCCACCCACCCAAACATCCACCCACCCACCCATCCACCCATCCAAGAACCCATCTCCCCATCCACACACAAATCCACCCAACCACCTACCCACCTACCCACCAAACCAACCAACCCCCCACCCACCCACCCAACCATCCAACCATCCATCCATCCATCCACCCAACCAACCACGCATGCACCCACCCAACAACGCATCTACCCACCAACCCATCCACCCGTCCATCCACCTATCTACCCATCCACCCACAAATCCACCGATCTACCCATCCACCCATCCATCCATCCACCCCCAAACCCCCCAGCCTCCCATCCATCCACACATACATCCATCCATCCACCCACCCATCCATCCATCCATCAACCCATCCATCCATCCATCCATCCACCCATCCACACATCCATCCACGACCCCCCCAACGATCCACCCATTCACCCATACATCCAACCACCCACACAAGCCACCCACCCTCCCATCGATCCACCCAACCATCCATCAACCCACCCTCCCACCCATCCACCCACCCACCCACCCATCTTTCCACCCATCCATCCATCCACCCACCCATCCACCAATCCTCACAACCACCCATCCACCCATCCTTCCACCCATAGACCCATTCATCCACCCATCTACCCATCCACCCACCCATCCACCCACCCATCCATCCATCGACCCACTCATCCACACATCCGTCCATCCACCCATCCACCCACCCAACCATATACCCATCCACCCACCCACAGACCCACCCACCCACACATCCACCCGCCCAAACATACATCGACCCACCCACCCATCCCTCCACGCACCCATCCTCCCATCCTCCCATACGCCCACCCATCCACCCAACCATCCATCGATCCACGCACCCGTCCATCATCCCATCCACTCACCCATCCACCCATCCACCCATCCACACATCCATCCATCCACCCTAACATCCACCCACCCACCCACCAATACACCCACCCACCTACCCATCCACCCATCCATTCACCCACCCATACACCCAACCACCCATCCATCCATCCACCCACCCACCCATCTACACAACCATCCACCCACGTATCCACCCACCCAGCCATCCACCCAGCCATCCACCCACCCACACATCCTTCCACCCACCCACTCATCTACCCACCCACCCATACATTAATCCATCCTCCCCCCACCCATCCATCCATCCATCCACCCACCCCCACACCCATCCATCCACCCACCCACCCATCCACCCATCCATCCTTCCACCCAACCACCCACCCATCCACCCATCCACCCATCCACCCACCCAGCCATTCACCTATCCATCCATCCACCCACCCATCCACCCACCCAGCCATCCATCCACCCATCTACCCAACCATCCACCCATCCATCCACCCACCCATCCTCCCACCCAACCATCTATCCTCCCATCTACCCATCCACCCACGCACACAGCCACCCACACACACATCCACCTGCCCAAACATTCATCGACCCATCCACCCAACCATCCACCCAAACACCCACGCACCCATCCACCCTTCCATCAATCCACCGACCGACCCATCCTGCCACCCACCCACCCATCCACACATCCATCCACCCATCTACCCATCCACCCACATATCCATCCGGCCAACCCCCAACCCACCCACCCATCCACCCACCCACCCATGCACACACCCACCCATCTACCCATCCACCCATAAATCCACACATATACCCATCCATCCACCCACCCACCATCTATCCAACCATCCACCCACACATCCATCCATCCACCCATCCACCCATCCATCCATCCACACACCCATCCACCCATCCACACATCCACCCACCCACCCATCCATCCACCCATCCATCCTCCCATCCACCCATACTCCCACCCATCCACCCAACCATCCATCCATCCACCCACCCGATCATCCATCCCTCCAAACACCCATCCACCAATCCATCCACCTACCCACCGACCGAACAACCCACCCTCCCACCACCCACCCACCTATCCATCCTTCCACCAACCCATCCACCCATCTATCCATCCACCCACCCATCCACCCACACATCCACCCACCCACCCACCTACCCACCCATCCACCCACCCATCAACCCACCGAGCCTTCCACCCACCCACCCACCCATCTACCTATCCAACCATCCATCCTCCCATCTACCCATGCATCCACCAAACCATCCACCCACACACCCATCCGCCCAACCACCCATCCACCTACCCACAAACCATACCAATCACCCATCCGTCCACCCACCCATACACCCACCCACCCATACACCCACGCACCCACCCCGCCACCCACCCTCCCCGCCATCCACCAAACCACCCACCCACTCACCCAAACATCCAACCACCCATCCACCCACCCATCGACCCATCCACCTATCCATCCATCCACCCACCCATCCACCCACCCACCCATCCATCCACACACCCACTCATCCATACGCCCACCCATTCATCCATCCACCAATCCACCCCCCCACCCATCTATCCACCCATCTACCCATCCATGCACCCACCCATCCACCCATCCACCTATCCACCCACCCACGCACCCATCCATCCACCACTCTACCAACCCATCCATTCATCCTCCCATCCACTCACCCATCCATCCACCCACCCAGCCATACATCCACCCATCTACCCATCCATCCACCCACCCATCCATCCTTCCACCCATCCACCCACCCACTCATACATCCAACCACCCACCCACCCATCCAACCATCCACCCGTCCATCCATCCACCCACCCATCTACCCATCCACCCAACCACCCATACACCCACCCACCTATCCATCCATCCTTCCACCCATCCACCCACCCACTCATACATCCAACCACCCACCCACCCATCCAACCATCCACCCATCCACTAACACATCCACCCTTCCACCCACCCACCCACCCATCCATCCACCAATCCACCCACCCATACATCCACCCATCCAACAACCCAACCATCCATGCATCCATCCACCCATCCATCGATCCACCCACCCATCTACCCAACCACCCATCCAACCATCCCCTCATCCATCCATCCACCCATCCACCAACCCATGCATCCATCCACCCATCCACCCATCCACCCATCCACCCACCCACCCATCCATCCACCCATCCGCCCACCCATCCATCCATCTACCCATCCACCCATCCATCCACCCACCCACCCATCCACCTATCCATCCATCCACCCACCCATCCACCCACCCATCCACCCATCCACCCATCCACCTATCCATCCTCCAGGCATCCATCCACCCACCCAGCCATCCATCCACCCATCTACCCATCCATCCGCCCATCCACCCACACCCCCATCCACCCACCCAGCCATCCATCCTCCCATCTACCCATCCACCCACCCACACAGCCACCCACACACACATCCACCTGCCCAACCATCCATCGACCCATCCACCCAAACATCCACCCAATCACCCACGCACCCATCCACCCTTCCATCAATCCACCCACCCACCCATCCTTCCACCCACCCACCCATCCACACATCCATCCACCCATCTACCCATCTACCCAAATATCCATCCGGCCAACCACCAACCCACCCACCCATCCACCCACCCACCCATGCACACACCCACCCATCTACCCATCCACCCAGAAATCCAAACATATACCCATCCACCCACCCACCATCCATCCAACCATCCACCCACCCATCCATCCATCAACCCATCCACCCATCCAATCATGCAGACACCCATTCACACATCCACCCACCCCCTCATCCATCCACCCATCCATCCTCCCATCCACCCATACTCCCACCCATCCACCCAACCATCCATCCATCCACCCACCCGATCATCCACCCACCCAACCACCCATCCATCCACCTACCCACCGACCGAACCACCCACCCTCCCACCACCCTCCCACCCACCCACCCACCCACCGACCGATCCATCCTTCCACCATCCCATCCAACCATCTTTCCGTCCACCCACACATCCACCCACCCACCCACCTATCCACCCTTCCTCCCACCCATCTACCCACTGAGCCATCCACCCACCCACCCATCTACCTATCCAACCTTCCATCCTCCCATCTACCCGTCCATCCACCAACCCATCCACCCACCCACCCATCCGCCCAACGACCCATCCACCTACCCACAAACCATACCAACCACCCATTCGTCCACCCACCCATCCACCCATCCATCCATCCAACAACCCACTCATCCATCCACCCAACCACCCACCCAACCACACATCCACCCACCCACCCACCCATACACTCACGCACCCACCCCGCCACACACCTTCCCCGCCATGCACCAAACCACCCACCCACCCACCCAAACATCGAACCACCCACCCATCCACCCTTCCATCCATCCACCCACCCATCAACCCATCCTCCCATCCACCCACCCCCCCACCCATCCATCCACCCACTCACCCATCCACCCATGCATCCATCCACCCACCCATCTACCCATCCACCCATCCACCCATCCTCCCACCCATCCATCCATCCACCCATCTACCCATCCATCCTCCCACCCATCCATCCATCCACCCATCTACCCATCCATCCACCCACCCATCCATCCATGCACCCATCCACCCATCCATCGATCCACCCACCCATCCACCCATTTACCCATCCACCCATCCCCTCATCCATCCATCCACCCACCCATCCATCCACCCATCCACGAACCCATCCATCCACCCATCCGCCCATCCACCCATCCACCCACCCTCCCATCCATCCACCCATCCGACCACCCATCCATCCATCTACCCATCCAACCATCCATCCACCCACCCACCCATCCATCCACCCATCCACCCACCCATCCACCCATCCACCCATCCACCTATCCATCCATCCACCCACCAATCCACCCACCCACACGTCCTTCCACCCTCCCACTCATCTATCCAGCCACCCATCCATCCATCCATCCCCCTCCACCCATCCATCCATCCATCCACCCACCCCCCCACCCATCCATCCACCCACCCACCCATCCACCCATCCATCCATCCACCCACCTACCCATCCATCCACCCACCCATCCATCCATCTACCCTACCACCCATCCACCCACCCATCCACCCACCCACCCATCCACCCATCCACCTATCCATTCATCCACCCACCCATCCACCCACCCACCCATCCATCCACCCACCCACTCATCCATCCACCCACCCATCCATCCATCCATCCACCCACCCCCCCACCCATCCTTCCACCCACCCATCCACCAACCCTTCCATCCGTCCACCCGTCCACCCATCATCCATCCACCCTCCCCTCCATCCATCCACCCATCCATCCATCCAGCCATCCACCCACCCACCCACCCTTCCATCCATCCACCCATCCACCCATCTATCCATCCACCCACCCATCTTCCCATCCACCCATCCATCCATCCACCCATCCACCCGTCCATCCGTTCTCCCACCCATCTACCCATCCACCCATCCACCCACCCACCCATTCATCCACCCATCCACCCACCCATCCATCCATCCACCCATCCGCCCATTGATCCATCCACCCACCCATCTACCCATCCACCCATCCACCCATCCCCTCATACATCCATCCACCCACCCATCCATCCACCCATCCAGCAACCCATCCATCCATCCACCCATCCACCCATCTACCCATCCACCCACCCCCCACCCATCCATCCATCCACCCACCCATCCACCCATCCATCCATCAATCCACCCACCCATCCGTCCACCCATCCACCCCCCCTTCCACCCATCCACCCATGCACCCAGCCATCCACCCGCCCATCCACCCATGCACCCAGCCATCCATCCACCCACCCACCCATCCACCCAGCCATCCATCCATCCTTTCATCCATTAATTAAAATTTTCAATCTAGAGCACATATGGATTACATCAGTGTGTCTGGAATTGTGTTAGGTTTTGGATATAGAAAAAAAGTTTTTGAGATCACCTTTTCTAAAAATGTTCCCTCAAAGGGCTTTCAATTTATAGCATCAAGAGTTCCTCAGTTGAATTTTTGAGACTCAGTGTACAATTCCACAAACAGGCATTTGCTAAATCTTCCTAAACTATAAGGATGGGAAGGGTTAATCTACTCCCTTCTTTAAGTGTGTAACTGACCAAATGGTAACTGGAAAAGGCATAAAAGGAGGCTTTTTATGTCTTCCCCTAACAACTTTCACTCCTAGCAGTATGCCTGAGAGGCATCTGACCTGGAGCTGGAGGCCTCTAAGTAACTGTTGGAATGATGTGTTAACCGTCTATAGCTGCCAAGTGGGAGACCCACATAAAAGACCAGGCTTGAGGTTTTGGTTCCACAAACCAAACACATGATAGGAGTAATGAGGTGCTTAGCATTTGAAAGGGACTGACACAGCCCACTCCCCAGGCAAGTGAGAGCAGAGGCTTTGGATCCAGTTCTTTAGGAGCTGCTTTTGTTAAAAAGGAATTGTAAGAAAAAGTTGTGATCTAAAGAGGCAGGCAGGAGAGGGAATGCATAGAATGGTAAAATATGGAAGAAAAAGAGGTGAGAGCTGCTGAAAAATATACGGAGAACAAAGATAATTCAATATTTGAAGCTAGTCATAGTTTTAGGAAAATGATTGAAATTCATTAAATCTATAGTCCACTAACTTAACAAAATTGTTAGCTGACATTTGTCCCATTAAGATTAGACATATATGCCTATATTTCTCTTCCTTTTAGAGCTTTCAGAAAAGATACAGGACTGCCAAATATAACAGCAAATATGTCCTGATATAGGCATTAAAGACGTTGATACAGTTTAGAAAATTAGGTTTCTGGAGTAAACCATTTATGGATTTGTAAAAATTTCCTGCTCAGCAGTGTCACTTCTCAGATGGGTGGTTAGGAACCACTGTGTAATGATTTCAGTAGATATTTTTATTGATGCTGCAGTGAGTTTGTAACTTACTGCATGTTGTTGAAAACTCTTGAGATTACTCTCAAATGGCATTGCAAGCAAACATTTCATATTTTTTTTCTATTGAAAATTGAATTAACTTGTGGGTTCATTATACCCACCAAATTTTCTTGGCCCAGAATAACGTTTGGCTGCATGATAAAGCCAACTCCACCATAAAAGATTAAAGGATCATCACTGTATTAGTCTGTTTTTGTGTTGCTATAACAAAATACCTGAGACTGGGTAATTTGTAAAGAAACAAGTTTCATTTGGCTCATGATTAGGCAGAGTAGTCAGCAGGTACAACAAGATCACATGATGAGAGGAAGCAAAAGAGAGAATAACCTCTCACATGCTCTCCTTTTAAAGCCACTAGAACCACACCCATGACCACCATTAAACCATCAATGGGTTAATCCTTTCACTAGAGCATGGTCCTCGCAATCTAATCACCTCTTCAGGGCCCCACCTTTCAATTACCGTATTAGGATTTCTCTACCTCTTAATACTGTCACAGTGGGGGGGTTGAGCTTCTAATACGTGGAGCTTTGGGGCACACAATTTAATCCAGAGCAAACAATCATATTTTTCAAATGTCCTTCAGATATAAAGACTCAGTAAAAGAGGAGAGAATACAAAAATGATAGAAGGAAGGGCAGCATTATTAAATAAGTAAGGCCTTAAAGATGATTGATTGGATGGATGTGACTGAATTTGATTTGTGAGATTCAGCCTGTTTGCCTAAAAGGACCTCCCTCTCTACCCCAGACACATAATTCTGTAAGTGGTTTGATGTCTTGGTTGTTGTCACGTCATGCTGTGGCATAAACAATAGCTTTCTAGAGGAAACAACCCTGCTGCTCATTTACCTAGATAGTATTCTCAGCTTCTCCCATTCCTAGCTATCTCGAATAGCATCCAGTTGGCTCCACGCAGTCCTCTCCCATTGTCAGCTGGAGAATATGTCCAATCAGTGCTTATAGAAAAAGATAAAGATTTGTCAGATTGGAGAAATGTCTGGGGAAGCGTTACTGAAGTAAACCAATTTTGGAATGTTCCAACTATCCAATGCTGACATTCCCTACCTCAACATTCCACATATTAAAATTATGCTGTGTTTAATATGGTGACTTTTAGTCAGGTGTTTAGTATTGCATTTGGCTTCATGGTATTTGGAATTTTTATGGCCATCGTTATAGTAGGAAATTTCAAGGGAATCATTTTATGGTATATATTTTACTTCTTACTCAGAGCTTGGCTTCTGACTCTGTAATGCTCACTTCCCTTTAACTTTGTGAATTAACTGCAAATATTTTCAAGCCGCTCTCTGTGTTCTAATTGTTTTTGGCTTCAATAGGTTACAGCAGAGCCAAGCAGAACAGAAAAGTAAGTTTTAAATAAATGTTGGAAACTATTGGATTAGCCAAATGCTTTCCCCTTCATTTAGTGGGAGATAGTCTTGTATTTTGTCAAAATTTGAAACAAAATTCTAATGTTCTCTAATATATCTCTTTTCATCACTTAAGTATTCAACGTTGCTCCTGTGCATTAAAAGAGAGGGAAATGTTTACTTTATAAAAGTAGAATTACATACTGTGGTTTCTACACTTTCAAAGAGCTATAATAGGTTAACAAATTATACTGAGTAGGACACCCATGGATTTTCCTGGTCCATTCAGCCATGATATTTATTGTGGACGGCATTTCTATTCTCCAATAGTGAACATGCAGAAAGAGAAATCATGAAAGCTTGCCCATTTAAAATAGCCACACACAAAAAAAAATTACTTAGGAATTGAGTTAACCAAGGATGTGAGAAATCTCTATAATGAGAACTACAAACCACTGCTGAGAGAAATTAGAGAAGATACAAGAAGATGGAAAGATATCCCATGCTCTTGGATTGGAAGAATCAACATTGTGAAAATGTCCATACTACCCAAAGTGATATACAAATTCAATGCAATCCCCATCAAAATTGCAATGACATTTTCTCATAAATGGAAAAAACTATCCAGACATTTGTATGGAATAACAAAAGACCACACATAGCCAAAGCAATGCTGAGCAAAAAAATAAATAAATAAAGCTGGAGGCATAACACCACCTGACTTTAAACTATACTACAAAGCTATAATAACCAAAACAGTATGGTACTGGCATAAAAAACAGACACAGTGATCAATGGAATAGAATAGAGAATCCAGAAATCAACCCACACACCTACAGCCATCTGATCTTTGGCAAAGGCACCAAGCCTATTCACTGGGGAAGAGACTGCCTCTTCAGCAAATGGTGCTGGGAGAACTGGATATCAATATACCGGAGAATGAAACTAGACCCATACCTCTCACTATATACTAAAATCAACTCAAAATGGATTAAAGAATTAAATATACACCCTGAAACATTAAAACTTCTTAAAGAAAACATAGCAGAAACACTTCAGGAAGTAGGACTGGACACAGACTTCATGAATACGACCCCAAAAGCATGGGCAACCAAAGGAAAAATAAACAAGTGGGATTATATCAAACTAAAAAGCTTCTGCACAGCCAAAGAAACAATTAACAGTTAAAAGACAGCAAACAGAGTGGGAGGAAATATTTGCAAAATACACATCTGACAAAGGATTAATATCCAGAATATACAAGGAAATGAAACAACTTTACAAGAAAAAAACAAGTAACCCAATAAAAAATGGTCAAAAGAGCTAAATAGACATTTCTCAAAGGAAGATATATGAATGGTCAACAGACACATGAAAAAATGCTCAACATCACTCAGTATTCAGGAAATACAAACCAAAACCACACTGAGATACCATCTTACTCCAGTTAGGATGGCTAATATCCAGAAGACTGTGAATGCTGGCGAGGTTGTTGAGAAAAAGGAACTCTCATACATTGTTGGTGGGACTGCAAAGTGGTGCAGCCTCTATTGGAAATGGTATGGAGGTTCTTCAAACAACTGCAGACAGATCTACCATATGACCCAGCTATCCTACTGCTGGGAATATACCCAGAGGAATGGAAATCATCAAGTTGAAGGTATACCTGTTCTCCAATGTTCATCGCAGCACTCTTTACAATGGCTAAGAACTGGAAACAGCCCAAATGTCCATCATTAGATGAGTGGATATGGAAAGTGTGGTATATCTGCACAATGGAATACTACTCTGCTATAATAAAGAATGAAATACTGCCATTTTCAATGACATGGATGGACCTAGAGAGAATTATATTTAGTGAAACAAGTCAGGCACAGAAATGGAAATATCACATGTTCTCACTTATTAGTGGGAGATAAAAATAAATAAATAAATACGCAAAAAGCCGGAGGGGGGAGGGAAGAAGACACGACAATTACAATTCCTTGAAGTTGATATGACAAGAGAAAAGAAAGGACATTTTTGGAAGGGAGGGGGGAGAGGGAGCAGGGAGGGAGGTTTCGGTAACTGGCCACAATAATCAACCACATTGTATATTGAGAAAATAAAATAAAAATTTTAAAAAATTATTTTACTTATAGATATTTTTAACATAATGGCAAAATATATTGTCTTGATTTTATGATAAATCCATAAATAGCAGATATACGAGGGTAGTATATAAAATTACCTTTAAAAGTTACTTCACTATAAGTTCAGTATGAATCAGTAGTGTAATTCTTGTCTCAAAAGCTAATGTAATCCTGACTCCATTAATGGAACTCCAAACATCTAGGAAAACAAACAAACAAAAAACACCTTCAATCCACTCTACCTCTTTAGACTACCCCTAGGGTAGGGTGCTGGACTCAATTTTAAGCAAATTTGACATGGGTACTGGCAAGTTGGACAGATGTTCAAAAGCACAAACCTAAAGGTGAGAAAATGAGAATCCCTTCGTTTGGAAAAGGATTTAGGAAAACAGGGCAAAGACTTAGGGTGGGAGACACAATAATCATCCTCTAATATCAAAAGCTGTTTTATCTGGAAAACTTTAAAACTATTCAATATTGCTGGGAAGGTCAGCACAAGAAACAGGAAGAGGAATTTCAGAGAAATATCTTGTTTCAGAACTAGTAGGAACTTTTATATGTTGAATCAACCTTGCATCCCTGGGATGAATCCCACTTGATCGTGGTGAATAATTTTACATATGTGTTGCTGTATTCTGTTTGCTAGTATTTTAGTGAGGATTTTTGCATCTATATTCATCAAAGATATCGGCCTGTAGGTTTTTTTTTTGGTTGTATCTTTACCTGGTTTTGGTATCAGGATGATGTTTGCTTCATAGAATGAGTTTGGGAGATTTGCATCTGTTTCAGTCTTTTGGAATTGTTTGTAACGGATCAGTGTAAATTCTTCTTTGAATGTTTGGTAAAATTCCACTGTGAATCCATCTGGTCCTGGGCTTTTCTTTTGGGGAGCCTTCTGATAACAGCTTCAATCTCCTTTATTGTTATTGGTCTGTTTCAATTTTCTACATCTTCATGGCTCAGTTTTAGAAGCTTGTGTGTGTCCAGAAATTTATCCATTTCCTCCATATTTTCAAATTTGTTGGCATATAGTTGTTTATAGTACTCTCGAATGATTCCTTGTATTTCAGATGAATCAGTTGTAATATCACCTTTTTCATTTTTAATTTTTGTTATTTGAATCTTCTCTCTTCTTTTTTTTTTTTGTTAGCCATGTTAATCGTTTGTCAATTTTATTTATCTTTTCAAAAAAAAAACAACTTTTTGATTCATCGATCTTTTATATTGTTTTTTTGGTGTCAATTTCATTAAGTTCTGCTCTGATCTTAGTGATTTCTTTCCGTCTACTAATTTTAGGTTTGGATTGTTCTTGTTTTTCTAGTTCTTTAAGGTGAAGTGTTAGGTTGTTCACTTGCCATCTTTCCATTCTTCTGAGGTGAGCATTTAATGCAATAAATTC
Source organism: Cynocephalus volans (assembly GCF_027409185.1). Classification (NCBI taxonomy): domain Eukaryota; kingdom Metazoa; phylum Chordata; class Mammalia; order Dermoptera; family Cynocephalidae; genus Cynocephalus; species Cynocephalus volans. The sequence continues at coordinate 7,119,637 of NC_084478.1, forward strand.
CCCCCTTCATACTGCTTTTGCAGTATCCCACAGGTTTTGGTATGATGTATCATTATTTTCCTTAGTTTCAATAAATTTTTTGATTTTCTGTTTGATTTCTTCTTGGACCCAAATGTCATTAAGTAGAATGCTGTTTAATTTCCATGTGTTTGTATAGTTTCCAGAATTTCATTCATTTTTGAGTTCTAATTTTAATACATTGTGGTCTGAAAAAATAGATGGGATAATTCTAATTTTTTTTGAATTTGTTGAGACTTGATTTGTGATCTAACATGTGATCTATCCTGGAGAATGATACATGTGTTGATGAGAAGAATGAATATTCTGAGGTTGCTGGATGGAATGTTCTGTAGATATCTGCCAAGTCCAATTGGTCTAGAAAGTTATTTAGATCTTGTGTTTCTCTGCTGATTCTTTGCCTAGATGATTTATCCAATATTGACAGTGCGGTGTTCAGGTTCCCTGCTATTATGATATTAGTGTCTACTTTCTTCTTTAGGTCTAATAGAGTTCGCTTTATAAATCTGGCTGCTCCAACATTGGGTGCATATATATTTATGATTGTTATGTCTTCCTGATGGATCAATCCTTTTATAGTTATGTAGTGGCCCTCATTATCTCTTTTTATGGTTTTTAGTTTAAAGTCTATTTTATCAGATATAACAATAGCCAGTCCAGCTCGTTTTTCATTTCTGTTTGCATGGTAAATCTTTTTCCATCCTTTCACTCTTAGTCTATGTGAGTCTTTATGGGTGAGGTGGGTCTCTTGAAGGCAGCATAAAGTTGGGTCCTCCTTTTTAATCCAGGCAGCCAGACTGTGTCTTTTGATTGAGGAATTTAATCCTTTTACATTAAGAGTTGTTACTGAAAAGCGTTGATTTAATCTTAGCATTTTATTGATTTTGGTTTGGATGTCTTAAGTGTCTTTTGTTCCTTTCTTTCTGATTTACTGTTTGTTTTCTGTATTTGTTGGTTCTTTGGGTTGTAGATAACCTTTTTTTGTTGTTTTTTCTTCATTGTTGACATTTTTATTTTACTAGTGGGTTTTGACTTTTCTTGAGTTTTTATGGCAGTGGTAGTTGTTTTTCAGCTACCAAACCCAGTGCTCCCTTGAGAATTTCTTGTAAGGGTGGTCGTGTGGTCGTGAACTCCTGCAGTTCTTATTTGTCTGTGAAATATACTATTTTCCCTTCATTTTGGAAGGGTAGCCTTGCAGGGTAGAGTATTCTTGGCTGGCAATCTCTGTCTTTAAGTATTTTGAATATATCATCCCATTCCTTTCTGGCTTCTAGGGTTTGTGATGAAAAGTCCGATGTTAGTCTGATTGGGGCTCCCTTGTAGGTGATTTGACACTTCTCTCTTGCAGCTTTTAAGATTCTCTCTTTGTCTTTGACTAGAGATTCTCTCTTTTGCCAATATGACTATAAAACGTCTTGTAGAAGACCTTTTTGAGTTGAATACATTTGGGGATCTTTGAGCTTCCTGAATCTGAAAACATGTGCCTCTTCCAAACATGGGAAGTTTTCTGCCACTATTTTGTTGAATATGTTTTCAATGCAATCTCCTTTTTCTCCCCTTCTGGAATACCGATGACTCAGATATTTGAGCACTTAAGGTTGTCTGATTTCTCTCTTAGATATTCTTCAATGTTTTTCATTCTTTTTTCTTTCTTTCTTTCTTTCTTTTTTTTGTCTTCCTGTGTTATTTCAAACAGCCCATCTTCAAGTTCAGAAGTTCTCTCTTCTGCTTCTGCAAGCCTGCTGTTTAAACTCTTTGTTGTGTTTTTAATTTCATTGAATGAATACTTCAGCTCAGCAAGCTCTGCTACATTCTTTTTCAGGGCATTGATTTCCTTGTACATTTCTTCTTTCAGGTCTTGTATACTTTTCTTCATTTCATCATGTTGTCTAACTGAGTTTTCTTGTATCTCATTTAGTTTCCTTAGAATTATCACTTGAAATTCCTTGTCAGACATTTCAAGGGCTTCTTGTTCTATAGGATCTAGGTCTTAAGAGTTATTACCCTTTGGTGGTGTCCTTTCTTGGTTTTTCATATTTCTGGTATCTTTCCTTTGATGTTTAGTCATTGTGCCCAGGGATTTCACAGTCTACTGGTTTGACACTATTGTCTGGCTAGGATGATGCTGGGGCTGCCAATTTGGTATGGCTGCCTCAGTGTCTGCTCGGTTGCCCACTAGTGTCTTGCATGCATGGTCTCCTCAGGTCTTGGGCTTCTCCAGGGAGGTGCCTCTCTGTTCAGCATGCACTCGGCCAGGCTAGGGATGGAGCCGGGCAGCGGCAGCAAGACCTACCTGCTGGGTCGTGTGCCAGCACCACAGGGCATGTGGTCTCTGGATCTTCTGCTTCTCTGGCTGGGCACCTCCCTGATCCAGTAAAATAATGTTTATAAAAATCAAGTCATAAATATATAAAAATTGTGCAGTGTTGGAACATTGGAGGTAGGCTTCTTGTTTATTGTTATTTTGGGTTTCTATTAATATTGATATAATATTTGTGCCCTTGCCTTAAAAAAGAAAATCAAGTGGGTCTTAAGAGCTTGCTCCAAACTGTTGGGATTCAGATTTCCTTTTCTAACCCATGGACTATCCTTCCAGATCTTGTCCTCTGGAACATCCTATCATCACCAGGGTGACCAACAAATGTTGTCCAACAGGACTAACTCAAGGAAAGAACAATTGCCCACCTCTCTGTTTTCCCACATCAGCATCTACTACCACATTGACCTGTTAATCAGCTGTCTTTGATTGAGGTCAGCTAAATATCTATCAAAATCAGTTGACAATATTGCATAACCACTAGTCCAAGGACTAATAGCACTTAGCAAAAATATTTTAAAAATCAATAAATAATTTATTCAGAAAGACCTTATTTCCCAAAATGTATAAGCTCAAAAATGATGACAAAACAGTTTCAGCCCAACTTACCTGGGGTAAAAATATCAGACATCTGCCAGAGCTGTGGGGGTGAGGGAGAGCTGTTGCAGCTACACTGGTGGTGAAGACAGACTTTCCCACCTACCCAACCACAGGTCCCAGCACCCTGCATATTCTGGGGCCTGAGCTCAGAGCCTGATGTGTCGTTCCTCTACTGTGCCCTCTGATATTCACTACAATCTTCATTTTTCTCTTGTATACTTACATTTCCTCAAAGGTCACACACTGCTCAGAGCTATTATGTCCAATTTCTCAGCATTTTGGCCTTTTATTTATGCAGGCCATGTGCTGTGGTCCAATTAATAACAAGTAGGAAATCTCTTAAGATAATTCTACCTAACTTGCTTTATCATTCAGAGAATTTTGGGGGTGGCAAATAACGGACAGCATTACTGCACAATGGCTTCAAAAACACATTAATTTATATCACATATGGAAAATTACAGAGATAAGTGGTTCCTGGAAGTAGTTTACTTAAGGATGTCAGGAGTCAGGTTTCTGCAAATTTCTTGGCCTCTTAATGGTGACAAGATCACAGCTTCAGCTCCAGGTATTGCATTTAGGTTCCATACAGAAAGAATAGGAAGGCAGAAGAGAAAAAGATATATGCCTGCTGGGTCTACCCCTTATAGGGTCAATTTCCAGAAACCCCATCTAGATACATAAATTTCACTTCATTGGCCAGAACCATGCCATATGGACACCCCTATCTATGAGCATGATAGAAGCAATATTTATAAAATCAGGGCTCTGTGAGTGAGCGAAAAGAGAGAACATGAATGTCAAGTAACCACCTCTATGTTTTCTTTCCCACAAAAGACAGAGTGTGGTGGTATTTAAATATATGGCTTTTGATACCAGACAGGCAGATCTATGGGCTCTTGCACATTTTTGTGCGGCCTTTGTAAGAACCACTCTACTCCATCTTCTGTGTTTGTGCAATAAGGATAAATAATCCTCTTGATGAAATAATTTGCTCTGCATAAAGTGTTTACTGTAGAGGTTTAGCTCAATATCTATAAGCCCTTAATCATTTACTCCTCAACCCATTGCAATGCCTCTTCTACCTGCAACCCACTAATATTCCACTAATAACCACACTGCAGATTTGGATTTACCAATCTCCATAATCACCTAAGTCAGTTTCTTACAATCAATCTTTTTCTATAGATATGCACACCCTATTGGTTGTTTCTCTGGAGAATCCTGACTAAATACACCTGGAAAACAGATATAGGTAAGAAATCTCCCAACCTTTTGTTTACTGAATGTTCCGCCCTTTTGTGTTCTGGAAAATGGCTTACAACAATAAGACTCACCATCCATGCTTTCTCATGATGCCCCTAAACCTCGTGGGTGACTCCCTTGCTTACCTGTGACAAGGACACACTGGCCTTTCCCCTTTCGACTGAACCTGTTGGCGGGTGCAGACACAGAGCCTCCACCTTTCATTTTTTGTCTCATGAATGCCTAGCTGAGATTAGAAAAATCTATCCCCTGAAGCTAGCTAACTACAGAGAAAAACATTTCCTGTTCAGCTTCCTGACAGACTTCTCCCGCTTGCAAAACAGCCCCAACCATAGATCAACCCATGTGCAATATGTTTTCCCCTCCCTGTAGATGTCTAAGGCAGATCCATCTGCAGAGAGACTCTGGCTTCCTGTCTGGGGTGCTCTTCCGATTGCAGTCACCTGAAAACAGCCATCTCCACTGTCAGGTGCATTTTTTCTTTGACTGCATTTTTCTTCATCTTCCATTTCCAATTTGCAATAATCTTGCACATTTCCATAAAACACATGTTTCAGTCTTTATGGAATCACAGAGGGAGAAATAAAAACAGAAACTTTTTTTTTTTTTTTTTGGTCACGGTTTAGAAAACTGGTCATTGTCTTTTTTAATTTCTTCCTTTCTTTCTCTTGTTTCCTAAGTCCAGTGAGAAGAAGGAGTGAAGATGCTTCTCTGTCTCCAATGATCTGACTCCTCTGTTCTCTGCAGAATTTTCTATTCTCCTCTGGCTGTGTTACTTTTTTCCTTATTTACTAATTCAGACGTGTACCTGTCGATCATTGTACAACTTGTTGGGGGAATAAACACGCACATTGATAATGATGAAATCATTCTCTCCATATATGTATATAAATTATACATACATAAATATGAGTATAAGATATAAATATACAAATACCAGATATAAATATACCTATATTTATACCTCTGTATATTTAAACAACTACTGAATGAAAGAATACTGAGTGAACTTAGTATAAATAATCAGAGTTGAATGGTTTCTTGAAAAAGACTGAGCTGTGATATTTCTTTCACTCTATACCTTCGCATTACATTCTGATATCTGCCTTGATCTATGCGTTATCACCACACATGCAAAGTTTAATGTAAAAAAAAAATGGAGACATTGCAATAACTATAAGAAATGTGTGTGAGCTAACAGGATATACAAAGTGTCCTCCACTACCCAACTCTTAACTGAACACTCGCCATCAAAATTCATGAACAGACCAAGTTCAGATAACTTTTGAGATAAGACTATTTGGGGAAAATTTTCAAATATATTTTCCCTTGGATAAATAAACACTAAAGATTTTACCCCAGGAACTGAGCAGATTTGGAAAAAATAATGCCTCTTTTTCACCGTCCTTTAGAGATGGACCTTGGGCATAAGCAATCATTTCGCAATACAGTGTTTTTAAACTGTAAAGATTTATGAAAGGCATCAGCACACAGGTAATTTACCGTGTAGTACAGAGGTGAACTAAAGGATTTGGTGTAAAATTATAAAGAATGCACCTCTTTCATGTGGACAATTCTATATACACATTAGAGAATTTGGTTCTGTGGGTAGAGCTTCAGCACCAAAGGCCCCAAGTGTCTGTAACATAAACCAGATTCTATCTTATAGTGCAGCATAGTCACACTCAATAAAAGGTGTTTCTGAGATTTAACAATCTTGAAAAGTGTGACTTCATTTTTATGAATGCTAGCAAGAGAGATTCTGCCAGAAATGTTTCTAACAGAGACTTCAGCATACAGTCGATGCTGGTTTTGGCACAAGCTTTTGTAGGCTGTCAGAAGTATCTTTTATGGATGTTTTCCCTTTCTTTGTTTTGTTTTCAAATTTGTCTTTGGCTTTTTATTTTTTTAATTTTAACATTTATTTGTACATATTTGTGGGGTGGTGTTTGGTGAGTTAGAAGGAATTGCCTTCATTAGGTTAGAACAATCACAGTCAAGAGGCCGTCAAGTTTCAAAGCCTCCAATAGAGGCCAATGACACTTCACGGGGAAAACGTTATTTATATTCCTAACCATACATCTTTCTATTTTCTGACATTTGTGCATCGCATGTGTTTGAACTTTCTGGTATTTGGGTTTCACCACCAACAACCAAAACAACAAAAGCATGTGTGGTAAGGTTCTACTGATTTTCCTTAATTGAGTATGCAGTAGGTAGGAAATCGTTTCAATCTGATGAAGTGATGGGTGTTTTATCTCCTACAATGAGAAGCATGCAGTGGGGTTGCTGTGCCAGTGGCTGTTCCCAAATATAAATATAAATAAATATAAGCAAAATGCTATGGCTTGTGGCTTTGAGTCAGGTAATGAGTCTACAAGTCAGATCTGTTGCTGTTTAAATACTTGAGTAATGTAAGAAGCCTAGTACTGTCTCTACAAAACATTAGGCAGATTCTGTTCTTGGGGAAGTAAACTGATAGAAGGGAGCTGTTAATCATTTGTGGATTGATGATTAATACAGTGTGGTTCAGAACTCGTTTGGCCATCCTTCCTATTTATGAGCCACAGTTTAAAAATACGTCTGCTTCATTTCACTATGCTAAGTGGCTAGGTCTTTTCCCACATAAAATTTCATCAAGTTTTAAAAAATATCATCTCAGAAAACCTCCTTGCAATGTACAAATGGAGACATGGAAATATTAAACATGGCAATTTTCCTTTTCTTTTATTAAAGTAGGCACCAGAGGGAGCATATTCATGATTTTGGTCATTAGAAGACTTTTTACTCTTCAGTCGAAAAAGAAAGAATCAAAACCCAGCATCTTTGGCCATCCTAGTTTATTCTGCATCACAGTAAACTGGCTGAGGTTTCTCACACTTGTAGATGTGGTTGAAAACAGAAGCCTTTTAAAACATGTATTTTAAAGTGTGTTCAATTCATTGTTGCAGGGGAAAAAAACAGTTGTAAAACATATTGCCCATCAACCTAATGGCGTATCATATCATGGACCTTTAGTTCTGTTTAAGCCTAAAATACAGAGATTCTCCTCACGGTAGATGGGGCAGCATGCAGTGGTTTAAGCCTAAGATACGGAGGTCTTCCTCCCAGTAGAAGTGGCTGTATACGACGGTTTGCCTTTACATTAAATAGACCCCAACGCCTTGTTTGTTGAGTTACTGGTTTTATTTTATAGTTTTCCTGTTTCCTGTTTTACTTTCAGTCCACAGATTGCTATGTTTTTGAAACTGAGGGAAACTGAAAGCCCATGTGGCATGCTAGTATATACTTTTTATCACTGTTTATCTGAAATTCAAATTTAACTGGGAATCCTGCAATTTACCTAGCAGCCTTAGCAAACCCACTTTCAGTAAACCCTAAAGACAAGAACCTTGCTTCCGGGACAAATCCCAAGGGAGAGAGCAGGCAGCATGGGACTCGAGGGAGTCTCATGCAGATTCTTGTGCCCAGCACAGAGAAGGCAGAGTGTTCCTATGTTCTCCAAGCTATGAACGCCAAGAGGAGTGATTACTCCAAGTCCAGAAGGAGAGAATTCATGAGAGTATTCATGAGAGTAGGGCTAGATTTTTTAAGTAATCTCCTGGGTGGGTCCACACCTGAACCCAAGGCTTCTGTGTCAGTTAGCATTATGCAACAGGAAGACACAAATAGGTGTAGCTCGAGAAAGTAAGACTTCATCCCAACTCACATGAAGTCTGGAGGAGGCAGTGAAGGATGATATCGTGGCTTCACCAAGGACCCAGGTGTCTTCAGCTGTCTACTCCATCCTGCCACATGCACTGAGGTGGCTACTGGAGCTCTAACTGTCACATATACATTCCAGGTAGCAGGATGGAAAGAGAAAGAGGAGGGATGCCATCCCTTCTAGCCCACTGAAGCTTCTATCCAGAGTGACATTTTGCTTCCACTCATTGGCAAGAACTTAATCAAACCGCCTCATTGATTTGCAAGGGAGGCTACGAAATGCAGTCTCTTTGATGGGAAATTTTATGAACTTATAGAGATTCTGTTACTAAAATTTAAGGCAAAAGTACTAGAAGCCTCTGCCATATGGTTCTCTGTCTTGGCTTTGTAGTGTGCAAATGTGGCTAGGCTGAATTACATCTGCCAGAAATCTGTTTCCTCTGTATTTCTCATTAGGATGTTCTGCAGGGGAGGCTTTCAGAGGATTAGAAGGGTTGGGGAGAGGAGCAGCCCTCTTGCTGGTCATGTACATAGCTGCTGATCTGCTGACTCACCTTGCTGGCAAAAACTAGGCATGAAGTAGCAGCTGGGTCTGCAACTGCCCCACCTGCCCCTGGTCCTCTTTTAGCTTTCCCAGCTCCCAGGCTGGACACATATGTTATCTCGATGCCAGAAGGCCCTGGATTCTGCAGGACACCCTCATCACCAAGGGCAGAGGCAACCAGAAGTGATGTGGGCTTCAGTCCTTCTCTGGGTGGCTCCAGCTCGTACTTGCAGGCTCCTGCCTGCTCCTCATCTCTCCCACTGAATGCTCCTCCTCCCTTCCTCACCACCTGTCCTGTGGACTTCTAGCTCCAGCATCAAACACAATGACAGCAGCCTTATGGAGACTGCTCAACCCGCTCCACGGTGTACAAAGTCAAAGCTCTGTAATAAAGCCCTCTGACTGTATGTATAAATATACAGTAGTTGCACATAGGTATGGATAGGCAGATGCACATCTTTATCTGTTAATTAGGATAAGGTGATATGTGTATGTGTGTCTGTATGTATGATGTAGATATAGAATATATAGGATATACACATATTTTATTAAAGATCAAATACTTATAGGATGGATAGATGGATATTTCATATTTTTATATATGGGGTATATATAATATTAATATCTTTATATATCATATGTGTCTATCAATCTATATAGCGATTGATATATCAATATGGTATACATAATCAATATACTATTGATATAAATAGCATATATAATTATATATATATTTATATCTTCCATGGATTTAATTTAAATATAGATATAGTTGTCATATGATGCAATTGAAGATATTTAAATTGTACAGGCTCCGTGGCTTATGATAATTCTCTCAGTGTCCCTTATGGCTGAGTCAATGGTGCTTCCCATTGTGGTTGGGGTGTGTGTGTATGTTTCTCAGTTTCTCCTGACTGTAGAGTCCAGTATGTGTGACTGTGCTGCACATGCATGACCTCATTCTCTCATGTGTCTGCTCTCTCCTGTCAAGGCTAAGAAGTCGCCAGGGTGGTTGTGAAGCCATTGACTGAGGGCCTGCCACAGGCTGCTGCCCCCATTGAGCCGGTCGCCCGCTGCTCAGCAGGTACCATCCTGGAGGACAATTCTGGGTGACAGGTGTGTGGCCGAGCAGGGCTTTCTCATTAGGTCCTGCACGGACAGTGCTCCTTTATTGACAGCCCTTATCAGAGAGGGATCAGTAAACAGGGCAGATTCCAGGGCTGAGCCGGACAGCATGAAAGGTTCATTAGAAGAAGACTGATGACACTGGCTCTCAAAGAGCTCTCCTTGGAAAGATGACAAAAGGATTGCATTTCAGGAGTCTGAAGCCATAGGGATATCTTTCATCCCTCCACCCCCCCACCCCCCCCAAGCATTCCCTCTTGTTACACTCAGCAATTCCTCACTTTTGAGAAGAAACCATTGAACATCAGAAGAGCAAAGAGCCCTGAGACCTCCTTCTGTTCTATCTTGCCTTTGCTGCTGAGACCTTCCTAAAAATCTCCATGGCTATCTCATTTGCTGTGACGTTCTCCTCAGGAAGCTGCATTGAGAGAGGAGAGGGGTTAGATCACAGCCCGTCTAAGGAACAACAGACCCACCCCCTAACAACTACATTGGATCCTGCACATAATATGATGCCTGCTCTGATGTGATTCACAATGAGCACAGTTCAGGGCAGACTCAGAGAGGGCACAGAACTGAGTCCCACAGTAAAAGAATGTAATGCACAGATTGATTAAAATGAATAATCCTAACGAGATTGCCAAAACCAATCCAGACATTTAAGCTTCTATGTTTGATAATCATAGAGGATGGTTGATCTGGCAGTTTGTGTACATGTCATGGCAACAGTTTGCAACTTCTATAACCAGGCTAAGGGAGATGGTTAATTTAGTAACTCGCTATTCAGATAAGTCATTTATGAGCTTCTGAATCCTTACGTGTTGCACAACACAATTGGAAAAACAGAGTATTGAGTTGATGGATGCAAGTGAGCCTAGAGAAAACAGCCAATGGAGTCTAGGAAGGTTATATTTATTTACTTCCTTCTTACTTTCAATTTTATAAGTTCTTACAGTATATTTGGGGCTACACTATTGAAAACACATGAAAGTGGTAACAATACACAATTGTTTTGCAGCACGCAAATACGTAGTATACCTGTGGCTGTGAGAAATAGCAACACAAAGCCATAGCACCTTGAAGGAGCAGGGCTTTGTTCTATTTTTTTCTTCGATAACACGAACTTGGGATGTAGATAGCTCAGGACTGCTTTGCAAATCATGACGTGGGGCCTTAGACTCGGAATTTTCCTGCTTTGGCCCAGTTGCAAAGGAATCTAGCATGGTGACTATTTTAATTGGGCACCTGGTCATCCTCAAAGTCATGGTTCTGATAAGGAAGAAGGGGAGGCTGGATGTTAGGTAGGCAAGTAGCAGGGTGGGTAGTGCCATAGGATTTCAGCAGGAGGATAGGAGAGCATTCCCTTAATCAGAAAAGACTCCCCCACAAAGGTAGAACTTAAAAAGGGCTTTGGGGTATTTACACAATTTCTGGAGACAGAGAGATTTTTAAAAGCAGGTGTTATGGGGACAAACCTGTTAGACAGGAAATCACTTTATACCAAAGGCACAAGGCAAACCTCCTCCCCAGGATAAAAAAATGAAGGATTTTGTTATAATGAGGAGAAAGCTGTAACTGGAATAGAGGGGTAGGGGAACCACAGGGACATTGTTAAAGGCCTTGAGGGACAGGCAGGGGTACGAGGCTAGACCGAAGAGGGAATGAAGTAAGTGCTAATTCAAGCCTTCTGTGGGTGGGTGGGCTGGGGGAACAGCATACAGACTGAGGGGACAGAGTGGACTGTTTAGAAAATAGAGGAAAAATCAATCAAAGGGATATTCCAGAGTATCTTGCCTAGTGCCTTAGCAGGTATGCACCAAATTAGTGCTAACTGAAGAAAAAGAAAGTAGAACTGTCATAGATAGCCATTCATTCTAAGTTCTAACAGCCTAGCAAAATTGTGTTGTGGCCAGCAAAATAGTTGGAAAGAAGTATCACATTTTGGGAAAAGAGGATGCTTCCATCTGAGATGTGCTCAAGTCAGCAGAGAAAGAGTCAAGCGGCTGTGGGCACAGAAGATCTGAGAGCAGAACAGGGAAGGATGAGGTCTGCAGATATTGGATGGGATTTAAGGTCATGGTGGCTGCCATGGGAGGAAAAGTGGATTTGCTTTCTAAGAGGCTGAATATAGAGAACAATAGAGAATACTAAACACAGAGCCTTGGAGACACTCAGCATTAAGGAGCAGGTTGTTGAAAGTGAAAGGCAGTGAGGAGACAGAGCAGTTATACGGGGTCTGGAATAGTGTGAAATTGTAGGTGCCAGGAAAGGACAGGGTGCAGGGTGAAAGGCCAGCAGTTGAATAAGGACAAGGGACCAAGAGGAATGGGCAAGATCAGGCACCTGGATGTGAGCCAGGGAGGCAATTCCTAACCCTAGGAATTGGTGTCAGAAGATGAGAGGTAGAAACCGCACTGCAGGCATTTGAAGAGGCCAGCACGGGAGGTCAGGAGAGGTGACAGGCTCAGAACAAAAAAGCAGAAAGCTCACCTTGCAGCTTGGAGAAGCGGTGTGGTGTCATTCTTCTGTGTTCTGCTCTTCCCTTAAGGCAGGGGTGATCTGAGCATCCTTGAAGACAGGGGAAAGGCCTGTGCAGAGATACTCAGTAGACTTCGCTACATTTTCCAGTATCCTGGCAGGCAGGCGATGTATGCATATGTTAACTATGGCGTTGGTCCTATGGAATAGACAATTCTTATTGCATTCTTTTTAAAAAATAAAAATGGATTTCCCCCCTAAAGATGGGAAATTATATTTTTTTCCGAAGTTTGTTTTGCTATTAAAAAAAAAAAAAAAAAGCACTGTCTTCCCGGAGACTGCCAATGGTATTTCCTATGTGCAGAATTTAACAGCTAATATATGCATCAGCTAGAAAAATGGCATCATTTAAAAATGTGTGGCGTTTTTGAATGTGTAATTAAAGCAGGCAAACTCACTGCAAGCATGCAGGGACCCTATTATTTTTTCCCAGTTGTACGCATGGGTATTATAATACAATTTGTTTTGCTACTGAGAGATGCGGTTTTTAACAGATACTCTCTAATGCCATAAGGTAGGACAGGAATGGGAAGAATTGGAGGTGTTCTACAGTGTAATCATGACAAGCAGCATACATTCCTGTGATGTGCTCCTATGCATAGAGAACAAAGCAAGTATTTACAATTTTTAGAATCTTTATGAGGGGAGAAGAATATGTACCCAAATATTCATGTTTTTAAATATTTTTAGCTCATATGAGCATGTATATCGTGGTTCAACACTCGTTAAATGGAAAAGAGCCAGTGTGTTGCTTATTTGTTCTATTTAATTGGGGCCAAATCACATCTTTGGTTTATTTTTGTTGTTGAAGTATCTTTCATGTTGATTTTGCAAATAACATATTTATGTCACAGAACTGTAACACATAAACTTTACTGCGATGTTGCTTCTAACCTAGGTGAGAATGTAAGAAGCACACAGGTCTAGACTGAAAAAAAAACAAACCACAACTAACAACCTAAAATCCCATGGATTTAATTAAAGTGAAAGTAATTAAAAGCTCGAGAGGATTCAAAATTCATCAGAAAAAGGATCAGGTACCTGAAGACATGCATCTGAGTTTTTGCTTTATCTCTAAAGGAATATAGAATTTAGGATTTCATTTATCTTCCGTGATCCTCAGTGTTTTTCATCTGTAAAATAATTAGCTTGAGAAGATGATCTGTAAAATTACTTTCGGCACTGAAATTATATGGTTCTGTGAAAATAAAGCCATTATTTGAAGAATGCTGCCTTCAAAAATCTGTGTAGACAGAAGAGAATGATATTGATCGCATTGATGAGAATGTTGACTGGAAGCTCTGTGGCCATGATCTCTGCTAAATGAATTAGTATACGTAAGCAGCTTGCAACACTATTCCTGGCTGCTACTTAGCACTGTCACACAGGTGGGTGGACAGAGAACTTGATCATCTAAATCTCTGCCCTATTTCTAACAGTCTTTATGAGCTGTTGCTGATTCCGTTGAGGCTTTGAATTGCTTTGATTTGGTCACAATATTAAAAACTCAAATTAGATATACATATATCTGAATATTTAATGATGCACCCGTCATTCATATGTATTGACTATCTCTTCTGTACCAAAAGGTCATTTTGTTTGATAATATAAACTTATAAGAGGCACACATCTGGTAACAAGACAAGTTTCTGTAAATTCAGAAAAATGAAAGCTAAATGTCGACCACGCCAACAGACATGGAGAGGACATACCCTCTTCTAGAGTCATGAGAGGCTAATTTCACATTTGCTCTTTCAAATAGAAATGAGATTTATAAGGCAGCTTAATGCATGTGCTCTTCCTACCTCTTGTGATCTTGCCATTTGAATCTCAGCAGCAGTTGTCAGCTGGATCCTCCCGGTATGGGATTTCTCCTTAATGATCTCTGCAGTTATACTTAGAACACTGTAAAACATGTATTAAGTGAGCAAAGCTTTCTAATGAGCTCACTTAAGCATAGCACAATGTGTGCATGTCTACACACAGCTTATATAACACAAAAACATAATGCAATTCTCTTGCTCCTTTTTAAGGAATTTACAAACACCTCAGCCAAGTGTGATTTGCAGAACATTCTGATTGTGGTCCCTTGTGCTCTAAGTTCTATGAGGGCTATTTTATTCACCATTGCATTTCAGTTCTTAGCCCAGCACATCAGACCTTTTTGACAGGGATCAGTAGAAGGGAAAGGGGGAGGGGACAGAAGAATAACACGTCCTCTATTATGTGTCTCTATGAAGTCAGGCACTTTTCTGGGACATATACCTCTCCATTCCATTTATCCCTTTGTTACTTCAGGCTGATATCATCATTTCTGAGAACTTTCCATCTCCATCTCTGTTCAAGCATTGAAGTGCAGACTCTCCACTCAATGCATAGCTGTAGCTCTGTTACATTCCTAGTAGCATCTGTACAAAGACACCATGCAGGACATAAGGAGGACCAGCAATGCATGTGTGCACAATTATGCGCTTGAGATACCTGCTGCTACAGGGAATACTTTCTTCTCTCCATGCGCTGTTGGAAGGTGGAAGAAGAGGTTGAGATTAGGGAGATGGAGGATTTATAGAGCACCCTTCCTTTTCTATTGGAAAAATCAATTTATAGGTTGAATGCCCACTAAAAAGTATTTTCCCGTCATTCCAAAGCAGACATGTTGCAGGTTGTTTGTGATGTCATCCCATTGCAAGGCTGCCTAGTCCTTCCAACACTAGGTCTTCCTGCCACGTGCTGCTGCTACTAGGTGGTTTTATGACCAGGAGCAAGGGACACCTTCATTGTTGCTTTTGAAGAAAAATTTAGGGAATAGATTTTCAGTGCTCCAATGATGCATGGTTTGCATTCTTAGTAGGTTTTAGGGCTTTTAACATTCAAATGTACTAAAGAATAGAGGCAAAGACCTTGTCAGGATAATATATATCTATGCTTTTGAACATGACAGTTTTTTGTTTTGTTTTTTTCTTTTTTTTTTTTTTTACCATGGGAAGAAAAAATAGATTCATTTCTTAAACAATATAATAAGTGCCATGTGGTCAGTTTTCTTCTAAGCTTCTCAAATCTCCAGTAATGTTGGACAGCTTGTTAGAAAAGCTTAATTAGTTTAATGTAATCCAGGCATTTGACCCTAAAGGATGGTCTCTGCAGTTTACATTAATATATTTATATAGGGTTGGGAGATAATAACAGTACCGGCACCGGTAACAAGGCTTTGAGTGTCTTACAAGAGTTGCGCTTTGGCCAAGCAATTGCTTTTTTTCTTGTACTAGGAACTGACCTGAAATTTAGGGCTAAGTGCAAATACCTACAGCACACAGATCTCTCCAAATACAGCCCTGACTGAATGGACAAATTAGGCTATCTTTTAAAGCGGTAGCTATAGATGGAAGATTAGAGCAATGCTTGTAGACAAGTAGGGACGGGCAAAGCTTAAGAGCCAAAAACTGAGAAGGGAGTACATTGTGTTTATTTTGACTGTAACTGTCGACAGCCTCGTGCATATACAGAAGTACTGCTGACTCCTTAAGAAGTCTGGGAAAGAGGCCGAAGGGCTTTCCTATCTTGGCTCACAAAGGTGATTGCTTGAGAAAAGTTTAGAAAGTTTAGAAAAAGTCACCTCCAGCTCATGCCCTGTGCAGTAGGCCTTGTGATACGCTGGTGAGCTGAAGAGTCAGGGCCAGATATGGTGATGTGCCCACAGATGGACGTTTGGCCATGCCACGAGGACCTTCCCAATCTAGGACTCACTGAACTTGAATTCATCGGCAGCAAAGGGAGGCAGGTCCCCAGTACAACTCCCCGGTACCCAGAACTCCAAAGTATACACTGTGTTTTCTTTTCCTGCCCAACATGTACACATGACAACTCTTGTTCAGAAAAAACAAAAAGTTGAGATAAATGCATACTTACTTTTTTAATCTCTAAAATATTTCTGAGGCCTATTCTTAAAATTTTGGAAGAAGGTTCTTTTTAAATTCCTGGTTAATCTTGAAATTTGAGAGTGTCAAACACCAATTTTATGTGGCAGTAAAAGAAATCTTTGCTATATATATATATATAAAATCCTAATTTTATTTTTCCATGTATATATGCACATACATACTAGAGTACTTCAGAAAGTTCATGGAAAAATAAAATTATGATAATACGGATCTTTCCATGAACTTTTGAAGTGCCCTCATATATATATATATACGTGTGTGTGTATCATGATAGCAATTTTAACATAGAAGGAATTCACAGTCCTAAGCTATTTTTACAAGTGTATCCTAAAGGAACATGACCACTTGTCAACCCACTGTTACAGGATACAGGAAAGAACACGGTTAGTTATGTGTGTCAGGCAGACCTGGGGACATGACTTCTCTTCTTCCTAGCTGTGTGATGCCATTTTGACTTCTGTGAGCCTCATTTTCTTCACCTGAAAACTGAAAAACAGAACATATACAAAGGTGTTGCAGCTTAGCAGTGTTCAGTAATTGCTGAGTTATCTTGTTTGTCTCTGTCTCTCTCTCCCTGTCCATCTACATATGTATGGCAGTCTGTTGTTAAGACAAACCCTCAGTAAGAGAGCCAGTCATATGTTAATATCAGGTGCAAGTTATTTATGGAGCCAGCAATTATTAATGAGTATCTACTTTGTGCAAAGCTCATAGCAGAGGTTACTAAATATTACCCCCAATTATCAAAGAATTATAGTGTACATTTTCTAAAGACATAACATCCAGACAGCAACCCAGATTTTGTAATTGTTTTTCCTTGTTTTCCTTTACATAAGTGTATTTTCTTTGTTGCCGAGCAATTAGAAAAACTAAAACGTGAGTTGAAAAAAAAACTAAACTGAGTTGAAAAAGCATAAGTTATGGAAAAGATGGTACCACCGTTTTAGAGGAAAATTCAAGCCCTAAACCTAGCTTCAAACATAAATGAAATCACTGTGGTTTTCAGTAAAACCAGAGTCAGAATTTTTTTCTCAATAAACATGTTTGGTTTGGTTTGGTTTCTGTTAGACTTCTCTTTCACATTTATTGAGCAGCATGCTATATTTTTCCTCATGTGACATGATACGCCTGCTGTTTGAAAAAGCATCCAAAAGAACACCATAACCTTAAATGCTTCTGTGTCCAGAGGGACAAGGGTTTCTGCTAACTTAATCTCTCAAAGGCTGCTTTGGGAAAGTGAGGATGCTTTTTTAATCTTTGTGCTGTGAACTCTGAATTAAGGACTTACAAACAGCTTTGTGACAGTCAAGAGGGAGCATACTTTTATTCCTCAGCGGAGTAAAGAGAAAATGTAAAATGAAAGGTCAAAGACCCGAGGAGGCTTGTTACAAGCTGCTAGAAGGCAGAGGTCAACTGGGTCTCTGCAACAAGGTGACTGCCACATTTCCAACAGGGACTGTTAATGCCTAAGTCTCATCAGAGCTGCTCTGTCTTTTAGGAATGCCTTTTAGGTTTAAAAAAATTTCGTGTGAAAGGGACATGACATTCTCCAGGTAGCTTATAATTCAAGACAGTTTGATCCATGAGATCATTGTGCGTTCTTTAACGGGGTTCACGAAGCATAACATGGGAGAAAAGATGAAAAAAATCAGAGCTGGCCTTACTCAAATTCAGAGCTGGCCTGACTACTTTTATGAGTGCAAAAAAAAAAAAAAATCAAACAAAAGTAATTAGTGAAATTTTAAAAATTAGCCTGGTCTGATGTTTATTTCATTGAATGTGTTGTGTTCCAGAAGATGCCATGAGTGGATAAAGTATTAATCCATTGTGATGCAGTGATTTTCTCCTATAAGCAGAAAAGCATTCTGAGGAAACATGAGACAATTTTTCTCATTCTGCACCTGGGATTAGCAAATTGTGGCCTGTGAGCCAAATCTAGCTACTGCCTGTTTTTGTGAGTGTAGTTTTATTGGAACACAGCCATGGCCACTCACAGAGAAGCATCCATGGCTGCTTTTGCACTATGACGGCAGAGTTGTGTAGCTGTGAAAGAGACTGCTTGGTCCACAAAACCTACAATATTTACTGCCTGGTTCTTTACAGAAAACTTTGCTGACATCTGAAGGACCCTCATACTACCCAGGATCCCCATTAAATGGTCTCTTCTGTGAGTTTTTCCTTGGCAGAATCTCACCTGGCGTCTCTTTACCAAAATTTCTTCCATGTGCGAATGTGGCTGTAGAGTCCTTGAAATGTAACTACAATAACTAAAGAATGTAGTTTAAAATTTTATTTAGTTTTAATTAATTTAAATTTAAATAGCTACAGGTGGCTAGTGGCTACCATATTGGATTCATGAAATTGTTCTTTGGTTACGTCATAAACCAAGAAATTTTGCAAAATGATCCATGTGCCTGAAGAGAGATTTTTTTTCCTCTTATTAAAAACTAAAGTCAAGTTATAAAATTAATGTACTTGGCCCTTGGATGTGTGCAGAATTCTCATAGAATATGTATACATAAATTATCTTCTCATGTGTCTGTATGATGCTGAAACTTTTAATTTGTTCTCAATTAATATGTTTTTAATTGTTCTTGAGCTCTTAGGAGGGACAAGAAAGCACGTCACTAATTAGTATGGGTTTTCCTTGCAAAGCATGTTATTCATTTGTTAAAAACCTTTGTGTGGTTGGTGTGTGCCAGGCACGGGCACTATGGGTGCACAAACCTTGGGGAGGAGCTAACAGCTCAGGTCTAGAGCTGGAGATTCTTCCACCCGTTGTCATTGGTGTCACTTAGTGGCGGCGTGACATAGGACAACCTATATAAACACATTTTTGTATCCTGTAAAATAAAATAATTCCTACCTTATCATAACGTGGTGATACCAAAATATAATAATTTGCAAAAACATGTGCCTGATGTTAAGTACGGAAGGCATGATATTATTTCTCAGTGTTGTTGCGCATATTACTTTAATTTTATGTTGATGATGACGGTGATCATTAAAAGACATGGCAGTTGTCTATGACGATGATAGAATGAGGAATTGTATATAATATTGTCAATAAAATCCAACTGCATATTAGATGAGGGTTATGTGCAACATATTGGGGCAGACAGCAGAGGGATCCTTTAAACATCTTATTTCTTCCCAGCAGAAACTTTTTGTTCTAACCCAATCTTGACACATGTCAATCCATAACAGTCTCATCCTCAGTGACCAAATAACTTAGTAAACTATGTTGGTGAATCTATTTAACTAACTTTTTGCTTCAGAGAAATTATAAAGTTAATGACACAGTAACATGGAAGGCAAAAAGGTGTATTAATGGAATAATTAAGCATACTAAGATTCTTATCTAAAAATGCATGAGAAAATACCACAGTTTAAATTTTGTGTGTACCAGATAGCTTCAGAAAGGGTTAAAAAATGTCAAGGGTAAATGAACCACACAGATAGCTTGAACACACACACGTTAAAAAGTCAGATCCCCTGCCCACCTCTCTCTCTCAATCCTATGTGTGCATACACCCCACCCCCACACAACCCTACATTTTCTTTGACCCAAATTAGGATATTTACATAAACTCAAAGAGATATGTATATGGAAATTCAGTGTTTAATTTTGTGTGTGTGTGAGAGGTAAAACAGGAAACTCAAATTCCTATTAATGAATAAATGGCGTACTTAGGGTATATTCATACTCTGTGTTACAGTGTAACAGTGAAAATGAATATACTGTATATGAGGAAAGACCACAAAAGCATCATGAGAAGCTATAAAATGCTAGTTGCAGAACAATATCTGTTGACTACCAGTTATGTACATCTAAAAATGCATAGAGCATTATATTGTTTGTGGTGATTGTTATTTAAGAGAAATTTACTTTCAAACAAGAGACTGGTTATATATTGCATTTTTTATGGTGGTGACAGCTGGAGAAAAAGAGTAATGGGATGTGAGATGTTATCACAAATGACTTCATCTTTACATGAAATGTTTTATGCTGTTTTTAAGTGTCTGAAAAAAAAGCGACCGTGCTATGGTTAATTTTGGGTGACATGTACACAAACATATGTCTTAATGTGTTTTATATTTTTTGTGTTTTCTTTTATTAGAAATCATGAAGCAAACCTACAATAAATTAAAAGTAGACTCCCAGAAGATGATGTTATTTAGGGGATCCAGCACCACTGTATTATGAGAAGAAATGGTTTCAATGTGTTTGGAAAATTAGACTTTATTTTTTAATAATCTAGAGGAAATATATATCTTCTCATTCCCGGATGGTATAAATATAGTAAAATCACAGCTAATTGAGTTGTGTAGGTGATTTTTTTCTTTGTGGAAATTGAACCATCAGAAATTTCACAGCGTATTGATGACCAGCATGCAATCCTGGTTCATTCTCGACCCCAGCAGTTTTCAACAGCGGCAGCAAGCTGTTGGCATCTGCTCAGTACACTTTGTTCATTACGGTGCACCACGATTTGGGTGCAGGCAGAAGATAATGGAGCATCTGGGCATAAAATTCTGCATCCCTCTTCACAATTAATATTCACTTGGAATTTCCACCAATAATAGACAGCGATAAGAAAACTCTTCCTCTAAATTATTCAGAGCAGTAGGCCTTGAATATTAAGGAAGAAGGAGCAGAACTTTAACAACATTAGTATAATGAAAAATTTAAACAGAAAAATAATTGTTTAAATTAGCTTTGTTTTGAGATATTGCAAATTGTCATACAGTGATCACATTGTGTCCAGGATAAGTCTTTGGTTTTCTTAGTTCCCTTTTTATTAGTTAGAATGATCATTGTCAATGAATAGAGTACAAAATAAAGTACATTTCTTTAGCTGCTTACACATTGATTGTAGTCGACATTTAAGGTACAAGGCTATTCCATTTCTTGAGTTCTTGGTCCTGAACCTCCATTGCCTAGGTTGATTTAACCAGACGTTGCCCATTTACTGAAAAGTCATCTTCTCTCTGCTGAGCTACATCAGCCATCCCCTGTTACAACAGCCCACTCACTCCTACTACTGACTACAAGGAAAGCAAACTTGACAATTGGTCACATAGGTTTGCTAGAATATGCACTTGCGTGTGTGCCTGTGTGCACCAGCTTAACTGTTAGCTGCTTGAAGACAGGAGTCAGGTTGTATTAGTTATCCCATCTACAGCACATCCACAATATCCACAATACTTAGGACTATGACCAACCCGTGACCAATAATTGATGTGCAATTGTGAAATGATTGAACAACACAAAAAATGTTTTATACAAAACTTCAAAGTGAAAACAGACATCAGTCAAGGCAAGTTTAAGTAGGTTGACTCAAGACATCAAAGCATGACTGAATCTGGATACAAGAGATATGAAGGTCTAGTAAGAAGGATGTGCTTAAATTTTTTTAGTTTATTATGATGATGAAAAAATTTATAGATATAGAAGTATAAAATAGTGTAATAGTATAATATACTTCCAATCGCCTGGCTTCAAAAAATATCTACTCTTAGCCAGTCTTGTTTCACCTGTATCACTCCTTCTGCTATGGTTTGAATGTTTGGTTTCTCCCAAAATTTTGTATGTTAAAATCCTCACCCCCAAGATGGTGGTGTGAGGAGGTGCGTGGGGCCTTTGGAGGTGATAAGGTCATGAGGGTGGAGCCTCAGAAACGGGGTTAGTTCTCTTATTGAAGAGGCCCCAGAGAGCTCCCTCACACCTTCCACCCTCACCAGACACTGAATCTGCCACGCCTTGATATTTGGCATCAGCCTCCAGACTGTGGGAAATAAGTGTCTGTTGTTTATAAGCCACCCATTTTGAGGTATTTTTGCTATAGCTGCCCAAGGGGACTAGGAAACCTCCCTTAAATTATCTTGACGCCAATTGTAGACGCACATTATTTCATCCATAAATGTTTCAGTATTTATCTGTAGAATATAGAAACCCTTTAGAGTCATGTGAATGTGTGACTTTGGAGAGGAAACTGGGGCTGTTAAGCCTGATGTTTGTGAGGGACATAGCATGGTGTGGACAACAGACAGCAAGCATGGCCTGTAGACAAAGCACACCTTGAGTGGAAAGATTGATCTGATGAAGCAGTACATTGCATTCCTTGATTAGCAGAACACAGAGTACATTGCTTACTCTACATTCCCTTGGAAGGCTCATTCCCTGCTGGGGATACCTTTCTTAACAACTCCAGCCATAGCTTATTGGCATAGCCTTTTTATCAAAACAGTATTTTCCACACACCACAACTTAATTATACAAAACCTTACTTTAATATCTATGTTTGTGACAGGTCTTGAGCAGATCAGGATAGAGTAACAGGTAGCTCGGTCAAATATCCCTGTTTGTCCAGGGACAGTTTTTTCACTTTATGCTTAAAAGATGTCCAGGATAGAATCATATGGGGACCCTAGATATAACTTGCCAGAGACCAGCTCCAGTCGAGTTGTGGGTACCTGAAAAGGGAGAGGGAGGGTCAGCAAAAATAACAAACACAGACAGACCTCAATGCATCAGTATGCATGTTCTCTCTCTCTGGGCTGTCAGCATGTTGCAGCTGGAGCCCAGTAGAGCATGAGACAATGCCTTTTATTTAGATTTTTCTCTGCAGGGAGGTTTTGGGGTATTATTTTTATTGTATCAGCAAGCTTAAATCAATAGTCCAAAAAGCAGGGAGGAAGCTTTTTTATAGGTCAGCACATCTTAGGTGATCAACTCTTGCTTCTTTTTCCTGGAATCAGGTTTATCAGATTCAAACCATCCCTTCATTGTCTTGAAGTTATCTTGTGACCTTTTTCTGTTAGCAAGCTGTGGTTAATATCCACCCTGTTGACAGGGTGGGAGCCAAATGTAAAAAGAGCAGTGGCTATTTGAGCAGCATTATCATGCACATTTTAAGGATATGCATTGGCTGTGGCCCTGTAATCTTGATCTAAATGTTAAAATGTCCTTGTGCACAGCACCATCCCTCACAAAACTAGGTGTACTCTCTTATTCTTCTAAGATCTAATTTTGCAGGTTTAATAATTTTACAGAATATATTTTTATCTCAACATCTGATTCTAAATGATTTATTTAAAACTGGACACCACCAAGTAAAGGGGGTTCTACAGTTTCGTTCCCATATACTTAATTTATCCCAATTATATAATTTCCCATTAATACCAACCATTCTCTTGCCATTAATATAATCTCCAGTAAATGATGTTTGCCAGCTTACATTAGGCTGCAGCTCATATTTAGTCATGAGCAGTGCTTTTGGAACATATGTTGGTGTGGTCAATTTATCATAAGGGGATAATTTTGAATTGTCCAGTTTACTCAATCCTCTGTGGGAATGTTTAGTTCAATGACCGCATAATCATTTGTGTTATTTTTTTTAATCTTTTGGAAATTCAGAGAACTGCCACACTAACCAAAATATCCAAAGAGAAGGCAGTGCCACTATGCCAAGGCAGAGATCCTTACAGCGAAAGCAAGTGCTCGTAGCTGTGGTCTTGCCA
Organism: Cynocephalus volans; assembly: GCF_027409185.1. NCBI lineage: Eukaryota > Metazoa > Chordata > Mammalia > Dermoptera > Cynocephalidae > Cynocephalus > Cynocephalus volans. The sequence continues at coordinate 7,143,212 of NC_084478.1, forward strand.
GCAGCTCTCCCTCCGGTGGCCTTGCCAACTCGGAGAGGGCAGCCCAAGCTATTCCTTTCAGGACTCCGCCATGGCGTGGACCGTGCCAATAACTGCCTTTTAAACTAGGTTGAAGGCTGAGAAGGATGGAGAGCCGTCCCCCCAGATGGAAATGCACAGGCCAGTTCCCATGAGGAGAGGGAGTTTGCAGAGAAGCCATTAGTCAAAATTAACTACTTCAGGAGCTCAGTATAAGCAGATGAGTCCACAAAGATTGCTAAGTGTTTTTGGTTCACAGAGGCAGAAATAAGCCATCACTATATCCTGGAAGTTAAGGATATAGTGATAGTTTATTATATTATATATTATTATTATAGTGAATCTTCCATGGGGCCAAGCTGCCGATTTCACTTGAGAAATAACTGGGTCTCTCTGAAATTCTTCTAGTTCTAACTTGGTGGTGGTGCTCAAGTGAGTGAGACTTACTTTCAAAGGAAATTGGAACCCTCTTGAGACAGGAATCACTATTGGCTGGAACTCAACTAATTTTTACGTAGTAAAATACCTTTAGAATCTCATGAGGCGATTCTGAATTTAAAAGGTTTTATTTATTTAGATAGTTTTGTTACCATCTCCTTGGATGTGGACTCTTTCGAAAAAAGTGGTAGGTGCATGGTAAATACCTGTTCATTGCCAAATTTCTAGAAATTCAGAATCTAGTACAAAGAAATTTGCTCCAATGTAATTAGATATCTCTGTCATTTTTAACTCTTGGAAAAAATGTTCAATGTCCAAAGGGGGAATATGTAATTTGATATAAATTATTGAATGTTTTCTCCCAAAACTTTTGAATTTTTGCTTCCTAAATAGTTATTTAAAGACAGTTTTTATAGATATTTTGTACAAGCTGGATGACTTTGCCATCTATGGCTTCTCAGACGTCCATACGTCTTAATATTGAGAGGTGTCTTTTAATATATTGGATAAAAAAGTGCAAATAAAAAGGACCAGCTGGATCCAGTAGGCAAATTTATTTTACTTTTTCTTAAGCTTTTTAATGACTTTTAAAAAAACTGATATTTCATTCATGTCTGCTTAGCTAAAAACAAAAACAAACAAAAAAATCCTTATGTATTCAGGTATAATTTTCATCCAATAAAATTCATTTTAGGTGTTCAGTCAATGAACACATTTGTGCAAGTACTACCACAGTCAAGTTTTAGGTAACTTCCATTACCTCCCCAGAGTTTCCTGTCCCTCACTGCAGTCGATTCCTTTCTGTCACCTCCTGCCCCCAGCATCGATTGGTCAGCTTTCATTCTCTGTACAGTTTTGCCTCTTCTGAAATTTTCTGTAAATTGAGTCATAGAGTATGTAGTCTTTTGAGTTCACCTTCTCTCACTTGACATGATGCTTTAGAGATTCATCCACATTGTTACATGTTACTAGGTCTTCCCTTTTTATGCATTGTATGGTTTTGCCACATTTTATTTACCTTTCAACTGTGAAAGAAGTGAGCTTGGGTTAGGTAGGTTAAACCAAACACAAACCATAAAAGAAAGATAGCAGTCAAAAAAGCCAAAAGGGAGTAGTGTATTATGACGAAGAGAAAGTTCAACCATTTAATAGTTGCATTTATATGCAATATCGTGGGGCAGAGACAAGAAGGAGTGACTGGAAATGTTTTTCCTGATCATTGTTAGAATAATGAAGGACGTTAAAAGTAAAATAGCATATCTGGCAATGAAAGATAACATGAGTCAGAAAAATAGTGTGGAGGTTGAATTTGCACTGGCAAGAGATTTGCTTCAAGAGTCAAGAGACGTTGAAAAGGACCAGATGGATCAGGTCTGTCCAACCGTGATGGCGAAGGTGGGGGAGGCACCGATGGAAGAAGGAAGCAGATGGACAGAAGCATTTTCCTGTGGTGTCCAGCAACATGTAGTGAATATTGATGGAGATTTTTGTCAAAGATTGCTTTGAATAGACTAGAATGGATAAAGCTTCAGTGAAACGAGGCTAACGTGGTTTAATCCAGAAGGATATGTTTCTTATGTCACAAGCCATCCGGAGATACATCTTCCAAGGCAGTGATGCCTGTTGCACCATGCCATCCTGTCCTAAGATCCTACCATGTTTCTGTTCTGTGCTTTCTAGCATGTGGCTTTCATCCCTGTTGCCTTTACATGGATCTTGTGGAGAAATGCATCGCTTCTTCAGTCCAGGCAGAAAGGAGGAGGGAGGGGAAAAGGGGGAAAGGAAAAAGGCCCTGGCCAGCTGCATGTGCCAGCCTGAACAGAATTTTGTAGAAGCCTGCCTGGCCCTTTTCTGGAATTGTTTTCAGCCTTTCTTTTAAGAGTATGAACATTTGTGGAGAGATGATTTGAACTAAAGCAGAAAGAACTTTTATTTTTCTGTTCCTTCATCTACTGCTGCCTCACTTGAAGAAACATATTTAATAGATGCTTAATAAATATTTCTAGATGATGGGTGCACATAACTTTACCAGTGACAAGGGACTGTTAAGTGTTTTCATTTTCTTCTAATGTCCATCATGGATGGCGAGTTATCACATAAATTTATGCTATAGTTCAAAAGGTTTTATATTTATATATTCAGAGAAATATATTGTATATATATATGTAAATATATATACATTCAGGTAGGTATTGTTATTGCTCACACTTGTATAAGGGATCTTCAAAGAGTTCATGGAAGGATTTGGATTATCTTTTAATTCTATTTCCCATGATCTTTTTGATGTACCCTCATATGTACATATATATAATTTTAGATACTAATATTTATGATATTTAAATAGTTTACATAATGATATATAAAAATATAAAGTATTACATAGGTTGCTATGTCAGCTGTCTCTTAAGTTTCTTTTAATGTATAACAACCAATGCAACAAGCAGAAATTGTTTGGATCCTGATGTAAACAAATCAATTGTAAGAAAGAAAGAGGGAAGGGGAGAGAATTGGAGAAATTAAAACATGTTTAATGTTTGATTATATTAAGGAATTATTATTGATTTTTAAAATGTGATTATATACTGCAGTTATGTCTTCTATAAAGGAGTTCTTATCTTTTAGAGACATACTGAAATACATACAGATGAATGCTAAAGAAAAAAGAATAACAACTACTTCATTAGGCTTTTGTGAGAATTGAATAAAATAATGCATATAAAAATAAAGCATCATATAAAATACTATATATATAATTTTATAATAATACTTAAATTTTAAATATTTAATAATTTTTGATATACACAAATATACACAGAGTCTAGGGACATGCATTCCAGGAACAGCCATAGAAAAACAGAATATCAGCCTCATTAGCTACAGGTATTGAAAAGAGGAAAACATTAATGTGGGATTTTGTTATGTGAATTTTTTAACCATAGGTCAATATTTTCTGTTACTATCCCTGTATAAACACCCACCAAAAAAATAAAATAATGCAAACAGATACCCAGTTATGTGTAAAATATAGTGAAAATCCTCTATAACCCAGTGGGTGACATCTTTCATCCTTCTGTGTCACGAGCAGTCTAAGAACTTGCTCTGTATTCATGGTGGCCTGTGCCTAGACTGCCTAGATTTTTTTTTTTTTCCCCTGAGTGAGAACTAGTAAGACAATGGTTAATACAGTGGTGGATTTTGATGAGTTTTCTATTTAATAAAACAGCAGATGGCTGAAATACATTTGAATTCCTCAGACAGAATGCGTGAAACCAGGGAAAGTGTTGGTATTCACCTATTTAACAGAAAGTCGTAAAGTTAGTCTTCTTCCTCCCGGATTTGGCCTCAGTTATAGAATGCGGTAGATTAGGCGGTGTATAAACCTAAGATGCCAAACACTGCAGGACCCCGCAGGGTGCTTCATCAATTAGATTGTGGCCACGTAAAGCCGCAGTCCTGTGATGGAAATGAAAGCAAGAAAAGAGTGTAATGAGCTGTCTGTGTGTGGCTCTGCTGGCGTGGGGAGCAGAGGGACTCACCAGGCTGGGACAAAAGCCTCAGCCTTCTGCAGTCAGTGATGCCTAAAGGGGTCGGATCAAGCAGCTCGTTGACAGTCCGTGCAAGGAGATTGGCTGATACCAAAGAATCCTCAGAGATTTGGGGAGTGCTTCAAAATATAAAATCTAGAGACCATGTCTGTGACATTTCACTAGTCAGGGATGCTTATTTGACTGTGATTTTAAGGTGAGGGTGATCAAAGATGTTAAGTCCCATGTCCTTATTTTATTTTAAATAGAGAACAATGTTTTAGGGGGAACGTAATGCTCGCCCAAGGTTATGTTGTCAGTGAATGAAACAAGGATGAGAAATAATTTCTTCCAGATTCCAGTGAATATTCCACACCGAACTGCCTCTTCTTTCTCTTTTCTGTAACTTTATAATTATTACTTTAAAAGAATGAGAGAAACAGCCTAGTCTTTGTATAATTTCCTCTGTTGCTTTTCAAACATACACATATATGTAAAATATATGTTTTAAAAAAGTGCATTATTTTGAGCATGTTACCACCCCGCATGGATCTCTTCATGGCATCACCATGGTGACTGGTACAATTCACCCAACCTGACATAATTTAATGATCCCTTTAAATATCTGGCCGTGCTCCTTAGAATTAGTGTGTTAAGAAAAGTTAAAAACAACAATAATCAACCACAATGAATATCGACAAAATAAAATTTAAAAAAAAAAATTAGGTTATAAAGTTTCTAGAAGAAAATACAGAAAAATGTCTTATTGATCCTCAGGTAGGACATTGAATGCACTAACCATTTAAAAATGATTAAATTTAAAAATGACCTTCATTGAAATTAAAAAAAAAAAAAAAACACACCTCAGATGTCTGGCAGTTTCCCTTTTCTCACATTGTTGAAGAAATGAAATCTTTACAGACGTGCAGCTTTTCCTAGTCTATTTTTCCCCCTTTTCCATTCTATCCCATGACTCTTGCTGCTCACGGCATGAATTTGCTGCACTGTCTGAAAGAAGTGTTAACTCCTGGCCATCATTCATAGCCATGTGCATGAGAAAATACTGTCTGGAAGTGACTTTTATCAATCAACACTTTCTTTTAGTATACACTAGTTTTGTTTTGTTTTTTCCATTTCTGCATTAGGCCTGTGTTGGGAAAGTGAAGGAAAATGGTCAGGGCCTGTCAGATGTTCAGAATTTTGCCAAGCATTTGATGTAAATAGGCACGTGTGCTCAGGTGTTCCTTGGTTATTGTCTAATGTAATTGTGCATGTGCACCCAGGTGTCCTGGGTTACGACTTAAATATAAAGGACAAGTGGCTCTGACCCACAGTTCTCCCAGTCCCCGGGATGCCCCCAGGGGGGCCATGGGAAGGCTGCTACTTCTACTGGAGGCTTTTGCTGCCGGGGTGCCCAGGACCCTTCGAGAGGCTGCCACCACCACCTGACCTGTAAGCTGCTGGAGCTGCTGCTGAGGACTGAACTCGTGTCATCTGCCAACGACTCCCAGGATTTTCCCAATTACCTAGCAGGGACCTGCATGTGAGGGGTCTGGTTACCCAACCTGGCATGTGGGGGGTCTGGGGACCCAGCCTGTCATGTGAGGGGTCTGGTGACCAGACTGTACAATGGGTTTGAAGGGTCTGAGCCCTAGCTCTGACAGTACAAATGGTGTAGCTATTGCTGGTAGCTTTACAGCCTGTAAGTCACACTCTCACTCATTAGAGAGTACACCAGCTTGGAAGTTTTTGTCAGGAGATATGCCAAGCTGACTTCCTTCCAGATAGTGCCTATGACATTTTATGAACATAGCAAAAGGGATTTTGCAGATGTAATTAAGTTCTCTAATCAGTTGACCTTAAAATAGGGAGATTATCAGAGTGGGACTAAAGTAGTCACATGAGCTACATAAAAGCAGAGTTTCCTCCAGATGGTAGCAGAAGCAGAAGTAGCAAAATCTGAAGCCTGAGGAGGGTTGGGCGTGAGGGAAGCCCTCTGACACTAAAAGATGTACAAGGATCCGAGGGCAGTCTCTAGGAGCTGAGAGAGACCCCAATCGACAGCCAGCGAGAATTTGGAGTCGTCAGTCCTATAAGCACAAAGGACTGGGTTCTGCAGGCAATCTGGATGAGCTGGGGAGAGATTCTTTCCCAGAGCCTCCAGGTACAAGCCCTGTCGTGCTAAAGCCTTAATTTTGGCTTTGTGAGATCCTGAGCAGAGAAAGTTGCTAAGGTTGTGGTAATTTTTTATGCAGCAAATAACAAAACAAAACAAAAACCAATAGTTTTCTAGTGGTAGACAAGACTTTTACCATAAAAAAAAAAGAAGTAGCAGCGGGGGGTGGGGGAGAGAAGGAGAGACTAAGTGAAAATATACTATAGTGTTAAGTCTTGCTATGGGACACAACTCTAATTCAGATGGGGGCTCTTTAAAGCAAAATATGTCAATGGGCAGGAGTACAAAGAAAGTGAAGTCTTGGGAAGAAATAGGAGGGAACAAAGAAGATCCTACACTATCTCCAGACCTTGCCATGTGTGTCAGCTCAGAAGAAAAGGAGGGTTGCACATGACACCAGGTCACTGGGGAAAAGCTATGTTTATGTCAGGGAAAGAAGGTAAAGATAATGTTCAGAGACGATTTGGGGATGTAGAGGAGTTTTCTGAGGACACACACACACAAAGGCAATGCAGAGGCTCAGTAGAGGAGTGTGGAAGGAAGGGGCAGGGAGGGAAGAGGAGGCGTGTTAGTGGGGTGGTGGAGTAGTGTGAGGCCCAGGGACAGGGGTCGCCTGCTGGGCCAGCCCCTGGTGGTGCCCGAGGGCATTGGTCCTCATGGCCCCTTAGGATGCAGCGAGGGAGGGACACTGATGACAGTGTCCCTCAGACCATGTCCCTGCCTTCATGGAATTGATGTTCAGGGGCTTTGAAGCCACAAGGGCAGGGACATGGTCTGTTTGTTCATTGCTACCCACAGCCCTGAAACAATGCCTGGCACATCACAGGTGCCCAATACATATCTGCTGAAGGAACTATGAGAAGTTTCTCTTTTCTGTGTCCTAGTGTTAAATCACCTGGACGGAAGGGAGTTCAGAAACTGCCTCTTCTTCCAGGCATGTGACTATAAATTAAGTCAAGTTACCAAGAAAGTCTCAAAAACCCTTAATCCTTATGCTTATATAAAAGAGATGTTTGGATATATATATGTATTTTTTTTTTTCTTTACAGGGAGAAAGTTGTCCATCTGTGAGAACTTTTAATTTCTACCTCCTTCCCACCTCTACTCCCACATAAGAATCTTGATCCTCCCACAGCCTTCCCCATTTTAGCAAAGGGGCAATTTTTTTTTTCTCAGTTGCTCAATCCAAATAGCTTGGATCATTTTTGAGTCTCTGTTGCCTTTACACTGTATATCTAAAGCATAGACAAGTTTGTAGGTTTTGTCTACCAAATACATGCAGAATAAGACACTCCTCACCACTTCTACCGCTGGCACCCTAACCAAGTTAGCAAACAAACATCACAGCATAGCTTGGGAGCTATGAAGGCAGCTTAACTGGTCCAGCTGTCTCCACCAACATATCTACAGTGGACACAGTGGTTCTAGAGACATGCAAGTTATAACAAAGCCCTACATTGACTTCCCCCTCAATCAGACTGAAATCCAAAGTTCCTGCCGGTGTCTGCTACTTGACCTTGTTCCCAACTATCGTTCCAGTCTCATTTCACATCCCTTTGTCTGTTGTTAAGAGGTGGAGACAGTCATGCTGTCCTCCAATTGGGATTCTGGAGGGTATTTCTGCTTCCTGTGAACAAATGCTCACAATGGAACACAATATGATATGTTATCTTATGGTTTTCATGACTGGTGAAATATCTTTGGTTTTAACAAGAAACCTAAGGGTTATTAATAGCTAGATTTGAAGAGATAAAATATATATTAATGTTTTCACAGCATAGCATTGAACAAATAAACATAAATATTAAAAATAAAATTTTAAAACAATAGTGTAACATTAGGGGGAAAGGTTTATTTATGGTAACAAAACAAAGAGAGAAATAAAACACTAGATAACACGTGGTGAGATTACTATGCAGTGTAAATGATACTTCATGAAGAAAGCTTTAAGTGTAGGTGAAGAAACAAAAATAATTTAAAAAGCAATCATAAAAGCGCATAGGGAGATTAGCCAAAGTACAATTTCAGCTAAGCCAGCCTCACGTCCTGTCCCCTTGGGTGACATATTTACATTCTCTGGTCCACTGCAAGATGATTTATATGGATAAGTCGTACTCGGCATCTCCTGACAATGCATTGCCTCAGATTAAAATATAAACACTCTTCACTCCTTCCCTGTGGTTTCGAAGTATCTTTAACTTCACCTAAAAGCGTAAGTTGTTATTAGCAAATAAAATCCCTACCTGTTATATTTAAACAATGTTTCAGTGGTACATGATGCTCAGCATATTCCCCCTTATCTGATTGTCAGATTGGACAAGCTAAACTCTAACAAGTGGGACTCAGCCAGATCAAATTAACAAAATGTGTATCTCCCACCACCTCTTGCATCTGGGCAGCTGATGTCCCTTTGAAACCTGCCTCTTCCGCATCCCTCTCTCCGTGGTCTCAGAACTTTACATGCCCAATGACTGGCCGGCGTCTCTCCACATTGCCTACTTCTCTTTTGCAACTTTCAATTGGTTATTTTGCAGTTAGCCCCTTCTTGAACGCTCAGAATTATCTCAGTTATCCTCTCCCTTCTTCCCTGTGCTTTTCAGTGGCAAAACCCTTCTGGTAATACCACTTGGTTACTTACAGGATCTGCTCCTACCTTCACATGTCACCATCCACACTTTCCAACTTCACTCCAGAACGGTCATATTAACTTTCTGGCTCTTGTTTCTGCCTCCAATCTTTCCCCACTCTAATCCACCTTGAATAAAACCCAGAGTTATCTTTGTGTGCTCAGCCCTTTAATTGCTTATCACCGTCTGTCAAGTAAGATTCAAAAGTTCAACTTGGCTGTGGACTCCCCAGACAAGCTTCAGTGCATCCTTTACCCCCATCTCACACCCTGCCTCCCACATACTCTCAGCCTGTCAGCTTCACAGAAATCTGTCCATCCCTCAAATCTTGTCCACACACGTTCCCACTTGGGTGACTTTCTTCCAGCAGTGTAACACTTTTATATCCCTGCTCAAACCTCATTTCTATAGTCAGTGCTGTGTCTCAGCTCTTCCTAACCTTTTGTTTTTAACTGAATTACAGCACTGTCAGAATGCACATTGTGCCCTGCCCATTGTGTGTGTTCACCTGCCTTGCCAGATGGCTACCCTCTAGGGTGTGTGTGCTCTATTATTCATCCTGTTACTCATCCTGTACTTCACAGGATGCCTTCTGCATAGAAACTGCTCAGTAAAATATTTATGCTGTTTTCTTTTGATTCAGTGACTGAGCTTTGTGCCAGAAAACAAAATACCATGTGTCACTGCTCATTTTCTCCACAATAAAATACCCTTTGTCCAATGTTATCGTGGCCTTAACTAGTAACCATTTGAATTGGGGATTAACTACTTGGACAAATCAATTTATTGCAAACTCAACATCTGATAATGAAATCATGTATTATCCCTTACAAGGATTAGTTCCACGTTAGTTTGGTTTTTTACTTAATAAAATCAATAAGTTGCCCGTGAAAATGTCAGACACACAGCCTGGGTGAGGATGCAATATTTCGGGCCTGGGGTACTCGAGGAACCCCTAAACCACATCACATGTGTGGTTTCAATGGGTCAGGGTAGCCGTGACACGGTTGATCATTTTCCACTTCTCATTCCATTTCCTTCATGATTTGAAGTAAAACACTGGTCACTTTTCTGAGCCACATAAACCCAAGGAGATTCATACTTCAAGCTCCCGCAGGTCTTAGCACAGTTTTGAATACATGATGTGTCCTTGTGTTGATTAACCAACTGTAGATTGACATAATCCAAGCTTGTCTTCTAAATTTACCAATTTTCACAATTGGTAATGTCCTGTTCCAACAACCCAGTGACCACAAATTTTCCCTTGGCTTTAAAAGTCTTCCCAGTGGGGTGTAATGTGGTGTTTTGCTATATGTAAACAATGTGGAATGACTAAATAAAGCTAATTAACAAATTCATCACCTCATATCATATTTTTTGTGGTGAGACATTTGAAAGTCATTCTTAGTTATTTTGGGAACTTTTATTTTTTTGGAGGCTGGCCAGTATAAGGATCCAAACCCTTGACTTCAGTGTTACAAGGCTGTGCTCTAACCAACTGAGCTGACCAGCCAGCCCTCTCTTAGTTACTTCGAAATAATGTGTCACTTAATGAAAAGGATAAGTTCTGAAAAATGTGTCATTACACAGTTTCACTGTCATGGGAACATCACAGAGTGTACTTATACAGACAAGGATGGTATAGTCTACTGCACACCTAGGATGTATGATGTAGCCTATTGCTCCTAGCCTGAAAACCTGCGAAGCGTGTTACTGGATTGAATACTGTAGGCAATTGTAACACAAAGGCATTCTTGTATTCAAACATCTCTAAACATAGAAAAGATACAGTAAAGATATGGTATTACAATCTGTCATGTATTTGGTCTGTTGACTGAAATATTTTGTGCTGCAGGTGCATGACTGTATGCATTATTACTGACTTTAGTCACACTGCTGTGCAATAGATCTCAAAACCTATTTCTCCTGTCTATCTGAAACTTTGTTCCCTTTAACAAACAATTCCCCATTCTCTCTCTCCTGCTCTTGCCCCCCTACCATTCCAGCCTCTGGGAGCCACCATTCTATTCTCTGCTATTAGAAAGGTACTTCAGAAAACGTTCGTGGAAAAATAGAATTAAAAGATAATACAAATCTTTCCATAAACTTTTAAAAGTACCTTTGTTTGAGTTCAACTTGTTTAGATTCCACATATAAGTGACATCATGCAGTATTTGTCTTTTTGTGCCTGGCTTAATATTTAAAGAATAAAATTTAATAGAAAAGTCTTCCCATTGCATTACAACCCATTGGAGATTTCTTATGGCCCCCTTTGTAAAAATTCCATACACTCTGAGATTTCTTGTGGCCCCTTTTTGTAGAAATCCCATACACTCTGAAGCCATAAGCTCAACTTTCTGCTAAGTGGCAGCAAACCCAAGCCTGTTAACATCAGTGCCTTAATGAGGGGTTAACGCCTATTCTTCCTTGTCATGAGGGTGCTGATGTGCAATTGGTAGATGCTCTTTGCTGACATGCAATTGGTAGATGCAATTGGTAGATCTCTAGAAGAGATCCTAACCTGTGCCTCCCAGGCCTGCAGAGATGTGTGAATTCCTTTCTTCTGCTGATCTTTGACCTCACACAAACCCACCATAATTTGGACCCTTTCTTTGAAATTGTGTTTAATACCAAAAGGACAAGTTGGAATTATACTTCATGATTCATCCTGTTTGTTTCAATATCAAAACAGTGAGAAAAATGTTTTTAACCTTGAGTAAAGATGAATATGCCATATATAACCTTGCCTCCTTGGGCTTCTTTCTTCACTGTCTCTTACGCCGTGGAGTATATTTGTTATAGTTTGAGAATCAAAGCCCCATTGCTTTGATAGGAAAGTCCCACAGAAGATATGTACTGTATAGTGCCATGGGGTCTATGGTGGAGACTGTCACGTCCACCTAAGTCCATTCTCCCACTCTAGTCTGTTTGTATATGACTTCCTTGTATGATATGTGGCCACGGGGGATTTTGTTCTCTCTAACAGAATGTGTGCAGGAGCATGTTGTACATATACATGCTGCTTCTAGGCCCAGTCTATAGACTTCCCATCTCCTCTTTCCTGTTCCTTTCCTTTATGTTCACAGAAACAGAAAACCGTGAGACCCTAGGAGGTGACTAAACCACACAGAACAGCAGTTGTCAGCCTTGGGCCCTGAATGAACACAGAAAAAGAGTTGTCCACTGTGTCTGAAGAATGCCCTCATCCCCAGAAACCGTGAATACATTACCTTATATGGCATAAGGGACTTGGTAGATGTGATAAGCAAAAGATATTGAGATTGGGAGATTATCTTGGATTACATATGTGCGTTCAGTGTAATCACAAGGGTCCTTATAATGGAAAGAAGGAGGCTGGAAGGTCAGAGTGAGAAAAAGAGGAAACACAGATTGAAGCTGTGCACTTTGAAGATGAAGGAAGGAGCCACAAACCAAGAAGTGAAGGAAGCCAATGGGACCTGAAAAGGCAAGGAAGTGATTCTTTCCTTAGAGCCTCCAGAGAAACCAGACCTTCCTACACCTTAACTTGAGTCCATTGAGACTTCTTAGGCCTTCTGGTCTCCAGAACTGCAAAAGAATAAATGTGCGTTGTTTCTAGTCACTGCGTTTGTGGTTATTTGTTTCAGAAGCAGTAGAAAACTAAAACATTTGCCAACAATTGCATTTGAGCCATTTAGTTTCGTGGTCACATGTTATCGTAGCTCTTTCTATACACTAATGGGGAACCCACGTAACCCTCCAAACTATACTCTAGAGGTGATAAGCTACTTCTTATCTTATCCAACCAGCAGTAGTTGGACAGAGAGTGATTTTGGTAGGGTCTGTCTTCCAAATGTAAACTATGCAGAATCAGAGAAAAAGAAGAGTTTAAAAAAATGAATTCCACATGGGAGTGAGAAAAAAAAATCATCCAATGAATTATAATCTTATGAGAGACAAAGCAACTTAGTGGCATGAAAACCGTCTTTCTTCTTTTTTATGCCTCTGGCTCTCTGACTCTTCCTGGTAATTGTGTTTCTGTAAGATGGTAAATAAATAACGCAATAAAAATTTTAAAAACATTGATGTTGATAGAAAATAATTTATATATATATATGTGTGTGCATATATATATAAAATAAGATAAAAGATTTAGATTATATCTGCCTTGATAAATAATACCATTATAATAATTCAATAATCCATTTACATATAACTAGTGATTGCTTCTATGTTTAAGAAATTAAACTACAGAAATTCAAGTTAATGTATTCTTCATTACACTGAGGTTCTATGTCCACATATGTACTAATAAAGAGTGGATTTGGGGATAGCCATTTAAATTCTGCACAATTTCTCATCTCTGAACATAGACTTCTCATTCAGAAAAAAACGTATTAAATTCTCAAATTTCTATTCATACACATCAGAAAGAAAAAAGTAGTTAATTTTAAATAACTATTTTGCCAAACATGATTTTTTTATATAACCAATATGTAAGAGGATTTTTTTCTAAAAGTACCTTTTCTTAGTTCCCTGTACAACATAACAAATAGTGACAAACTTAGTGGTTGAAAACAAGACACATTTGTATCTCATTGTTCCTGCAGTTTAGGAACCTGGACTTGGATTAGACCTCCACTGCTCAGTCTCACAGGGCTGCTGTCATGGTGTCAGCAGGGCCCTGTTCTCACCTGGAGGCTCAACGGGGGGAGAATCTACTTCCAAGTTCACTTAGCGTGTTGGCACATGTCATTTCCTTGGGGCTAAGAAGGCCCCAGCTTTCACTGGCTCCTGGCTGGGAATGGACCCTGGAGGCTGCCTGCTGGTCTCCAGCCTGTGCCTCTCTCCCTTTGCACTTCACACTGGGCAGTTTCCCACTTCGAGACCTCAGGGGATTCTCTCTAAGATTCTAAGCAGGTGCAGTCCGCTAAGAGGGAGTCTTACATAATGTGATCAACAGAGTGACATTGCATCATCCTCGACCTACTGTTTCGGGTACAAACAAGTCACAGATCCTGCCCACATGCAAGAAGAGAGAAACTCACCGATCATTAACACTGTGGAGGCCATCATAGAATTCTGTCTACAATAAGCATATTCTTAAGAGGAATTTCTCTCTCTCTCTCTGTTTCCATCTCTATCTCTCTCACTTTGCCTCTCTCTCTGTCTACAAATAAGAGTATATATAGTATTTTTTGTCTAATATGTATATTATTCTTTCTAAAAATGGTCTATTATTTAATTAAAACCTTGATGCTGAGTTTTTCAGTATGGTAAATATGTTTCCCTGGCTACATCTTGACACTAAATTTAGTCCCGTAGTCTTTTTCATCTTTGGCTTTTCATTTTATGAGCACTCCATCAACTCTGCTTTTTTGGGTGTTTTTTGTGTGTGGATTGCATATTAAAAGAGCACTACCAAACTATCTGGATGTTTTAATGACCTAATGAAAGGAAGATAAAAGCAAACTGATGAAACAAAACAAAAATGGCTGCTACCCCCCAAAAAGTTGCTAATTCAGACTACAACTAATATTTTCCTTACATGACAAAAACTTTCCTGAGAGTTGAGCAGCCTTGATTATTCATCTTTAAATCCAGACACTTTTTACAGGAACGAACTGCATCAATCTAAATGAAACCACGGAGGAGATATTTTTGTTTAAAGATGACTGCATCCAGCCATAACAAACCCATGGAAAATTCTTATGAATAATAGTTCCTCTCAGGCAGACGCTCCATTTATGGGTACAGCGCTTTAGATGTGATTCAAACATGATGAGAAATGGGAAGTGATGTATGTATGTTTTCTACGGTAGGATAACATGTTTTATACAAGGTACATATGAAAAAGAAACAAAAAAAGTTTTGTGTATCTTAGCTATGACTCCAAATTAAGCTCCCTTACTTCCAGGGCTATTCCAACAGTGTTTTCAGCAGGTCAAGGATTTCTCAGGAACTGGTTTTTACCCAGCTCAAAACCAGGGTTTACATCTTTGACATTAGACCAATCTTAGTTCTACTACTTTGTTCTAATTTCTGCTTCTCCTCCAGACACACTTTCTCACTTTCTTCATGGACTGCTCTTTCCCCTCCACCCTAAACATTCATCCAAAACATTCGTCTGGGAGATCTCAGTTCCTTTCATTGTTTTTGTTATGCATGATGTGCTGCAGAGCTTCAAATTTGATGTCCAACCCCACATAGCTTCCCCATTTTTCAGATACAGTGGTAGGCATAATAATGTCCCCCCACCACTTCCGCACCCCCAAGATGTCCACGTCCTCATTTCTGGAATCTGTGAGTGTGTGACTCTGCACGGCAAAGGAGAATTAAGATTAGCAGTGGAATTAAGATGGCCAAGCAGCTGACCGTGAAATAGGAAGGCTATCCTGGAATATACAGTAGGATCCAATGTCATCACAAAGATCCTTTAATATGAAAGAGGGAGGTGGGAAAGAAGGTGACAGTGATGTGATATGAGACAAACTTGAGGAGCCATTGCTGGCTTTGAAGATGGAAGGAGGGGTCAGAGTCCGGGAATGTGGCAGCCTTCAGAAGCCAGGAGAGGCAAGGGAACAGACTCTCCTCTGGAGCCTCCAGAAAGGACACAAGCCTGCCACACCTTGATTTCAGCCCCGTGGAACCCATTTCAGGCTTTTGACCTCTAGAACTGTCAGATAATGAATTTGTGTTGTTTTAAGCCACTGCGTTTGTGATAATTTGTTGCAGCAGCCATAGGAAACTACTACAGATGTCAGCTCTCTGATGGCCACACCTATTTGGTCGCATGACAGACATCCGACTGAATTTTCCCACTACCTAAATTAACACAGTCATTCTTTCTCCCCTGACCTCCATATCCAATCAATTGTTGTTTCCAGTGCATTTTTCCTCTTAAATGGTCCCTGGATCTGCATCTGACTCATGTCCCTTCTGGTGTTGCTTTATTCCAGTCCTTATTGTCTCTCGTCTGGAACAGGCACTTGTACTACCTGGTTTCCTTGAATATATTTTTGACTTAGTTAAAACACTGTTGTACAGAGTGATTAGTAATCTGTCCCAGTCATAAATAGGACTGTGTCACTGCCCTTCTAGTCCCCTTTTGTAGGCCCCATCATCTAAGGAACAGAGAACAGGCTTGCTGGCCTGCGCAGGAGGTGTTCAGTGCCCCACGCAGTGCACCTGCCTTCCCTGTTCCCTTGCCTGCCATTCCCCGTATCTGTCGTGTTCCGGCTAAAAGCACTTCTTAATTCTCCTCACAGACCATGCTATCTGAGCTCTCTTTGCACTTCCTCAAGTGGTTTCCCTGCCTCAGAATTCCCTTCTCATCTTCTCTCAAGTGGGTAATGCTCACTGTCCTTCAAGTAGCTCAGGCACCATTAACCTCTGGAAAGTCTTCCTACACCCTCCAGTCAGGGCTAGTATCCCTCGTTTGTAATCTGGTATCACCTTCTCTGTATCAAAGCATATTTGCCATTTCAGGTTAAAATTTTAGCTGAGAAAATTTTTTTAAAAGTTGTCTTTGTGGATCAGAACATGGAATAGTTAAACTAAATTCATTTGCTAATAAAACTTTCTGTCATTTTAATGAAGAGATGAGAGGGCACTTTAAGGCCATTTCTATACTGGGAAAAGCAAAGCTATTCGTGGACCTTCAGCCAGATAGCAGTCACCTTTATCTAAGAAGGATTGCTTCTTTATGTCCAAGGCTGCCAACATTGGTGGTCAATCCTGGGTGGACATTAAATCACCTTGGTAGACTAAGTAAAAGTAGCTGGCAGTGGGACCCAGAATTATTTCAAAATGCCTAGAATGAATCTAATATGCATCCAGAATTGAGAACCACTGCAGGAAAAAAAATGCTCATTTAGTGGGAAAAGATGAATGGAATCCCATCTAACTGTGCATAACATTCAAAATGTAAAGGAAGGTGATGTTACAGACACAGTTTCTTCCTTCAGCTTCTGTATGTGGTTCCTGGTTCTGCATGGTTTCTCTTTGTTTCTGCTCTCTATTTGTAAGCTATCTCATCCACTCTCCTCACCATGAATGCTAACTCGTATATGTCTCTCCTGTGAGCTTCTGGTGCATATCCAACCATTTATTTGTTTTTAATGTTTTTGCTTAGATGTATCCCAAATTTGTGTCCCAACTAGTCATTTAATTTTACCTTAGCAAACAAAACAAGACCAAAAATGTCCTTTCTCAGTTTTCTAGATCTTCATCCAGATTCTCAAGCTAAACATCTGAGAGTCATGCTTTAATCCCTTTCCTTCAACCCCCAAGTCCCATCTTCTTGGTCTTTCAAGTGTATCCCACTAGATCCATTTGTCTTATCTCTACCATATCTAGTTTACGCCTCTGTCATCTCTTGTCTAGACCTAATGACAACTTCCTAAGCTGCCCTCTGATTCCCTCCTGCTTTCCTACAATTCATTGTCCACTCAGTAGGCAAAGCATCCTTAAAACAAATAAATGAATATATTGGATAAAAAGCTACCTCTTCTTAAAGCTTTGATGACTTTCTTTGGCTCTTCGAATAAATCAAGGCAGCTTACCCTGACCTGCAAGACTATAAATCCCAGCTCTGCTGAGACATTCCAGCCCATCTTCAGCTGCTTCATTCAGGTAGTTTATGAATGTGTTTATTATGGATTTTCCCCATTGGCATGTACACTCTGAGCACAGGAACCTTCTCTGTTCTGATGCTGTACCTCTCTGTGTCTCTGGGAAATAGTCAGAATTCAAGATAAAAAGCCTTTTTGTGTGGGCTTTAACACTGACAAGTAGTGCATGATTGAAAAATGTGGCATTTTAAAAAGAGAAAAATCTTTCCATGAAGGGAAAATAGCATAGCATGAAACTATGAGAAATAAATTTTGGTAGTTACATAAATGCATTAGCAGTGTAAAGACACAGACTATCTGTCTTTTGAATGCATAGGGATTTACATAAGGGATAAGATTCTTGAAAAAAGGAAAACATAGTACCCGAAAGTAGTCGAAGGTACTTAACCAAATCAAAATCAAGGAAGGCTTTGGTCACAGCAAGAACTGAGGCTCTGTTGGGAATTGCAGGTGGCCACTCTCTGAGTAATCACCTAACTTTGGTTTTTCTGAGTAAGATGTACAAGCTGGAAGTGGAAACTGAGTTATGAGTAAACGGTAATGATTTGGGGGAAGCTATGTATAAGGAGAAAGCAGAGGGGAGATCTGGAAACAGGCGAGTCGGGGCATTGAGGTCAATATAGAGATGCTAAAAGAAGACATTTCCATGTAGTGTATCCTTTTTCTTTATCTCCCCATGAAACCTTCGGCATGTCCTCTGTTATTGGATTTCTTTGGGAGCATCCTGTGACATAATGACTTTACCTTAAGAGAACTCCTTAAGGGAGTTCTAATACTTTTTCAGTTCCATTTGGGAAAAGATTTTTTAAAATGCACATTTTTAAAAATGTGGACTCTTGAATAAGTGCAATGAAAGAATCTTTGGGAATGTTCTTTATCAAACTCCTGGAGGAGACAAACACCACACCAGTAATCCAGGAATTTGAACAGGGGAAATTACACATAAGGAATTGTTAACTACTGACAAAGATTGCTACTAAGAAGAGATAAAGGAAGACTCTAAAGAATACCATAGGGCTGAGGAAGACTACCGACGGAGGGAATAAAGTTGGCGGGGCGGCCCCTCCCCAGGGATGGGATTTAGACCTCATTGGTGAGTCTGTGGTTACAGCCTGATGCATGATGGCTAAGTCTGCTGGGCTGTTGCACAAGAGAGCTGGTCCACACTTACAGGTGGAGGCTGTGCTCAGAGACCCATGGGGTGAGACTGGTGAGCAAAAGTTGCTGGAGGGAAGAACCACCGTGTATCCCTCACATACCCCCTTGAAACCATGTCATAAGAACAAGAGAAGAGGGGCTCACCAGAAACAGAAGGGAAAGCCTCTTTATTTCTGCATGTCCCTCATTAACTACAACTGACAAATTTGGCATTGTGCCTGCTGCCAAAGGAGAAATATTTGGAGGGTCCAATTCTGAGCATCAGAAAGCAGGGCAAAGAAGGATGCCTTGGACCTGAGAGACAAAAAAAAAAAAAAAAATTGAAAATTGACATAGAGTGCAACCAGCCTCGTGCCCTCAGGCCCAGGCCCTATTAATACCAGGAAGACCTCCCTCTTATACTGCAGGGGACTGCCCAAAGTACATTACCCTGTGTTAAGGTAGTTGGGGTCATTGCTCAAATGTAATTCTTTGGAGAGAAGTAGCATACTTACAATTAGCACTTTGTACTTTATGGCCAAAAGGGAATAATTAGTGATACCACAGCCCCATAATATGATTTTAAAAGATTGCTTAGATATGACCCATATCCAGGTTTTCTGATGATCTCAAAAATGAGCATAGAGCAAATGTAAGCATAAGATAGGGGTTACAAACCCAACTGCCGTGCAGGTTATAAGGTAAGGGCTCTTCCGTATGCTGCGATTACTTTCCCATCTGGCTTCCTTGCAGCTTTTCTTTAGTATTTTTGTCACAATAAACCTTCTGGTTAAAACTACTGACACAGTTTTATCCTAAAATGAGGGCTTTTGGATTCTAAAACAGTATCCATATATTTATATATGTAAACTCCGTAAGATTACTTGCCAAAGCTATAAATGTTTTTAAGACCCAAGTTTATAAATCTGGGAACAACCAACTGCTCCAACTGAAATAAACATAAGCCAAACACTGGCCCATTTAAATAATGTCTTTTAGAAAAAATGAAATATTGAGTCTTGGAAAGCATGAGTTATTCAAAGTTTGCTGTTGATCTTGTTATATT
The DNA here is from genome assembly GCF_027409185.1 of Cynocephalus volans. Classification (NCBI taxonomy): domain Eukaryota; kingdom Metazoa; phylum Chordata; class Mammalia; order Dermoptera; family Cynocephalidae; genus Cynocephalus; species Cynocephalus volans. The sequence goes on from NC_084478.1 coordinate 7,162,810, forward strand.
TATAGCTGTGACTGTGGATGGATGGATGGAAAGACAGAAACATGATAAATGGATAGGTAATAGTGATCAATGGTAAATGATAGAAATAGATGGATAGATAGATGAGTGATGCATAGAGTAGAGTATATGTATATACATACATAAATATACACACTTGTGTCACCTCTTTCGGGGTGACAGAGATGCAAAGGATTACTCAAAGCCCATTTCTCCCGAGCAACAAGAGGTCCGAAGCAGTTATTCCCGGGATCTTTCTTCTCTTGAAAGATTTTTTCCTGGGAGTACCACTTCGGGCCTCTCATTGCTCTGGAGAAATGGGCTTTGAGTAATCCTTTGCGTCCCCATCACCCTGGGAGAGGTGACAACTTGTATATGCATGGTACTTCGAAAAGTTTGTGGAAAGATTTTATTATCTTTTAATTCTGTTTTTCTACAAACTTTTTGAAGTACCCGAGTTTGTGTGTAGAACCATAACATATAATAATAATATATAGCCATTTTATATATATATATATTACTGATAGAGTATATTTTCATATAGTTTTTGTAGACGCTACATTGATCTTTCATTGTTACATATAAAATTTAGTTTGGAACTAGTAGGTTCAGGTCAAAATAGCCTTGTTTCTTTTAGTTTTCAACATTGCCATAACTTGTACGTATTTTATGTCAGACCATATAAAGGATCATATCAGCAGATGAATATTTATTTAATGCAGCCAAATTAATGCCAGTGCAAAAACCATCTGCCTTTTAGTATAGACTCTAAACGCCTGGGCTTCGGATTCAGAAGAGGAGAAAAAAAAGTTTAAAGGGAGGAGAGAAAACCTTTTAAACTCCAGCTGTACAGGAAAAAGTAACAGTACAAACACTTCAAAGATTATTAACTTCTTTCTGCTTCTCAGGGATTAAAACCACCCACTTTAGCAAAAACATGACCTTCACCAAACAGACTGCTCAGCCCTTTATGGAGAGAAATGCCGCTGCCTTTCTCCCTGATTTCGTGAGGGATTTGTTGGTAATCACTGTTTTTATGACCTTCACTCCATCCTCATATTTAATATTTTCTAATTCAAAGATTCCAGTCTATTTTTCTCTTTAATTGACTGCTGTAATCTCTTTGCTTTCAGAATCTAAACACTGCACGTCTACACTTCACTTATAAAAACATAATTGTGTAGAAGGGAAAGAGAATTCTTGACTTTTCAGGTCATAAGTTCCTAACATAACCACATGTAGGAGTGGCTGTTCAGCTTAGAATTCTCTCAAATTGGGGTCTTGTAACCCATTTTAGAGGAGAGCTAATGAAAACATCCTGGTAACTTTTCAGAACAAATAAAGAAAGAGAAAGAAGACCTAGCCAGTGTTCTAATTGAATAGTTCCAACCATTCCTGTGTCTGCGGGCCATTCAACATTTATCAGGTGAACTTTTGTTCCTAATCTTCCTCTTAAAGAGCTTCAATGCCCACCACACACGAGGGTTCTTTGCTGTGTGCCTGTGAGGCATGTCCTCACAGTGGGGACCTTTGATCTGGAAAGGACTGGAAAATAAAAGCTTCTACCAAAGGTGACTTTACCTAGACAGATCTTCCTGTTGCAGGAGAAGAATAACTGCCCTGTGTGACAAATGAAACTCAGAATGAAAAATGGCTGTCACCTCCAATTCTACACACTCAGAGTCTCCTGTGAAAATTGACATTCCTTCCGGTCTATTCCTGTGTACAGTGATGAACAGCTCTGAATGAGTGCATGATTCACTGTAGCTCCTTCCTCCTGGGAAGGAACTCGGAAGTAGGATAAATAGCATTATTCCCAGCATCTAGGCCAATTTGAGATTGCTTGCACGTTTTATTAATTCCTTGCTCTTGGGACAAATAATCTATTTGGCCTCATGAGCCCTGAACTAATGAAAAGCCAAGGTTTTCCTTTTGTGAATTTGCTGGTATGTCAAGGAAACAAAGTAATAGAACTAAAGATATCATTATCATATATCCAGGCTGGCTGGATTCAGGTCTCAATTTACTTGAAGAAAGATTAGACAAATAAAACTATTGTTGTTTTCGGGGAACATTTAAAGGTAAGTCTGCCCTTTTATGCTATTGGGAGTGCTGTAATGGTTTAGTTCCAGAATGGCAACTAATGAGACAGAACATGTACTTGTTTTTTCCCCCAAATTCCAGAATATTTGCGATGAGTTAATCTTCCCTACGGGAAACCAAGAGTTTAATGATTCCCTACAGGTGATTGAACGTGCGGCATGAATAAAGAGGTGAGTCAAAGTGAAGCACAAAGTGGGAGCAGTCGATTCCCAAAACGCAAACCTCTGGCAAGGCAGGCGGCTGCACCCGCATTCCTGGGATTGAAGGCGTCATCAGGTTAATGTGCTGCTGGAGTCTATTTTTGTAACAGCAGCCCGACATCCTCAGCATGAATTCCACCTCTGAAATATAATTAATTACCAGGATGTGAAAAATGATGGAATTCACTGAAATGATAAAATAGCATCTGTGAAGATAATTTTTGGCAGGGTTCCCAGCTTTTCATTACTTAAGAAAAATAATGGTACTTTAGTCACTGTGAAAAAAGAAAACTCTGAGAAAATGTTAATAATGACTACAGTGTAAGATCATCATATGCATCCGAGAATATCCAATGACAATTTTTTTTTGGCCTTTATCAGCAATTTCTTGTGAAACAAATTCACAGTGAAAAAAAAAAAAATTAAGTACATAGTTCACTATTAGCCAGTATATTTTCTTTACGGTTGATTCCTTATCATGTAAGGACAAACTCAGGGAAGTCAATAAAAAGAATAAAAACTGGTAAAATTATATATTTTCAAGTAATGTATAGAGGAGGAACACAGTGGAATGAGAATTCAGGGGCTAAGAATAGATGGTTTAAGTTTTCAGAATGGTGCCCACGTGTGGGAGTCTGCCCGCACCAACTCAAGATAGTGGAAGTTTCAATTATCATGCACTAAATGCCATATCTCGTTCGTCTTTTTCTTCTAAAGCATTTAGCATTGCCGGATACAATGCAGGATGCCCAGTCACATTTGAATCAGATAAACAAGTTTCTTACTTGAGCAAGGGACACACATACACTAAACAATGATCTCTTTATCTAAATTTTACATTATTGTGATATCCTGTATTTTTATTTGTGAAATCTGCTTACCCTAGAAGGATTGCATATTTTTACCTATATGAATTTATTTGGTCAATAAAAACAGAGAAAGTTAAATTGATATCACAGCCTAGCAACAGCTTACCATACTGGAAAACAGTACAAAGTAATACTTCGGAGGAAAAAGGTTGTATAAGTTTGGGAAGTAGTATGTACTGTATTCCATTCTTGAGTCAAAATTCACCTCGGTATATTAGAGTCTATAAGAATCCCTAAACTGGAGAAACTTTTAAAAATTGTCTTTAGCCCAGAATTGCATATTATTTTACTACAGAACCAGCTCCATGGGGCGGGGAGGGGTGTACTTTGTGTGTGTATTTGTGTGTGTGTGTGTGCGTGTGTTTGCGTAACATGTCTCTGTGAAAGATTGGGAAATAGGAATGAATATGAATTCTAAGATTATAACTTCTGTTTATTCCAACATAGCACTGGAAAAATATCTACTGCCTTTAATTTCTATTTAACCAGGTATCTCCCGCAATCTTGGCATTAATTGTTCCTGAAAAAGGAAGAAATAGTTTCATCTGCATTTTCAGTTATTCTTAGGATGTATATAAAATAGTGATCTTATTTTAAAATATTTTTTCTGGTAAATACTGACCTTTTGCTGAAGATTATGCACACTATTTACAGTAAGAAATGTTACTTATTAATAAGTTAGGCAATTTTAAAGGTGCTTCCAAATAACAAGTGTCAACTTCAAGAAGACTCGACTCAGCCTTGTAATTTGACCAGGGTCTTATACTTTTTTGTGTGATTCTCCACACCTGTATGCGTAGTATATAATTCTAAGATGCTATAAATAACTCTGTTCAAATAACTTTCTCTGCTCATTTCCTGGGGTTTGAAGTTCAACAACTCTGAGTGCATCCTGTTCGGTTTCATTTTCAGTAGTGTTGTATTTGTGGATCTGGACCCAGTCCTCGATTCAAAGTTTGGTTTTGCCACTTACTTGCTATGTGCCCTTGAGCAACGTATGAGATTTCTCTAACTCATTAGCTCATCTGTAAAGTGTACATCATAATGGCACCTCCCTCAGAAGCTTCTGTGAGGGCTAGGTGAGATAATACATGTAAAGCGTTCAGCCTTAATAAAAGGACAATATCGTTATTGTTGTGTTGTTTTGTTTGTGTTGTTGCTGCTGCAGTTGGAACTGTCAAAATTCAAACACTCTTGTGGGAGTACCACACTGGGAATGGAGACATTTCTTTCCAAGGGTTGTTTTGAACATTTAATGAGATGATGTAACCAAAAATACGCCATGCTTTCCACATCAAAGGTGGTGTTCTTCTAGAAAGTTCATTTGTCCTGCACTCTCCCAGGAACAGGTTTTGGTTGACATGCAGGGTTTAGAAGAGCGAGGGTGGAGGAGATAAGGAAAGGCAATAAAAGGAAGTGTTAAGACAACTGAGGCTGAACGTTTTCCATGTGACTGTTTTGCCAAGCAACAATCATGCCTCCATATATACTTTCACTCTCAGAAATTCTTAAAGAGATGTCAACAGTTTCGGTTCAGTGCGTCCCGTGTTTGTTGTATGCCACCTGCACCTCAATAACCCCTCATCTAATGGCAGCCTGCCTCACCTTTCCTTCCTGTATTTTTTGTCTTCTTCAGAGCATTTGTCTGTGCTGGATTGTAGTTTCCCAGCAAGACTGGAAGTCCCATGTATGGAGTACTTTCTTTTGTTCATTACTGTATCCCCTTCACCATCATAGTGACTTGTGTGCAGTGGGCACTCAGTAAGTACTTGTTGAACAAAAGAGTGAATGAATGAATAAATAAATGAATGTGTTAGGCATTGGACTCAATTTACACATGAGCAGTGCTGGAATAATTTAACCAAGAATATTCTATCATTTCTGAACCTGCACTTGCAAATTTCAAGGGAAAATCTGCTGTATCTGCTGTCTATCTGATGCTATCTGTCTATCTATCTAGCTAGCTAGCTTATCCATATGTACATCTATATCTGCATCTACATCTACTTGTACATCTATATCTTATCCGTATCTATGATATATAAAGCAAGAACGGAGAGTCTTTCTATTAGGCCAATCATTCACTTTTCCTACATAGCTGAATGTTTCAGTAAACCCTAAAAATGTAGCTGTGAAGGTCTTTAATAACGCACAGTTACTAATTACTTACTGTGTGCCTATTGATTCTATATGCTATGCATCATTATAGTATGCATTATATGTTATATATGTGTACATATATAACTTCATGTTATATAATATATACAATTCCATGGTAGTGAAGGGTAGCAGAATATGCCACCTCAAAATATGCCACTTTGGCATAAGGATTATTTTGAGTTGATGGCAGTAGAGAAGAAACAGATGAATAAAAGCTCTCTGCTTTCTTCCAACTTGCCTAAAAGCAGGGCATAAATTTACAAAGGTGCCCCTTCCAGCTTCTCTACCAGTAAAGACAAAGGTTCATCATCTAAAACAATTTTAGACCCTTGTCATCCTGCAGACAGCACCAGAGGAACCTATATTACACTTTACTGGTTAACTTGCATCTACCATTACTTTCCCATTTATTTGCCTTCCCACAATTTACAGCCTCTAGAGACTTAAGGTTCTTTTACTTCATCTTGTCACTTCTCTAAAATTGTATTATTTATTGAAATACTATGTAAGCTGGAATTCTTAGCCACCATTTTGAGATTCACTTTTTTTTCTTGGGTATCTGCCATGTATATGTGAGGTCTGTTTTTCTCTTATTTGTCTTTTGTTACAATGGGGTTGCTGCTAAAAACAAGAAGTGTAGTGGGAAAATTATTTGTTTTTCTCCTAGAAATAGCTGTGTGTGTGTGTGTGTATGTGTGGTGGGGGGTTGTAGCTGAACATAGAGGCACCCTTAGGGATCCAAGGCACCCTTAGGGATCCAGAATTGGAAGTTGCAATAATCTTAGTGATGGGATTCAGGGCACATTGCCTCTCTATATTCTGACTCTCTCTTTATCGCTCTCCTGTCTTTTATTCTCTGTCTCCGTCTGTCTTTTCTTTTAAGCATTGATATAATAATTGTGCACAGTTATCAGGTTATATACTTTTATCTGAATCCATGTGATGGAGTTTGGATTATTGTCCTCCCAGAACTCATGTGGAAATCTGATCCCGGATGTGGCAGTGTTGGGAGCTGTTTGAGTCATTAGGGCGGATACTTCATGAATGATTAATGCTCTCCCTGGGGGGTGGGGGTAGTGAGTGAGTTCTCACTTTATTAGTTCCCAGGAGAGCTGGTTGTTTAAAAGACCCTGGCACCTCCCCTCTCTCTCTCTTGCTTTGTCTTGCCATGTGATCTGCTTATACCCGCTGGCTGCCTGCCACTTTCCTTCATGAGTAGAAGCAGCCAGAGGTCCACGTCAGATGCAACTGTCCCAGAATCATAAGCCAAATAAACTTCTGTTCTTTATAAATTACCCAGTCTCAGGTATTCTGTTATAAAACACAAAACAGACTAATACACCATATTTTATTTTATTTTTTATTGATATCTGCTCTGATATAAAGTGAGGGATTTTTTTTTGGCCTGTTTGTTTTTCCCTCTGAGCTGTAGGTGGAGGGCTCTGGCCCACCCATTTGATCACAGGCAGCAGACATGGAGGGTCGGAATGAGGTTAGCTCCAGCTGTGGGTCATCTTTCTCAGAATACTGGGCTGGGTGCCTTTTCCTGGGAATATGTTAAATATCCCAGGGGCATGTCTATCCTGTGTCATCCCAGGGCACATCCAGACCTGTGGAGTGGAGAGTCTTCTCTGTCCCAGTAGACTTTTGCCACCCCTCATGTGGTGGCCCTGGAGTCATCCCTCCCTGCGAGGCAGCTCAGACTCACGTGTCTTCTCTGACAGCCTTTGCTTAACTCCTTGGTCAGGAGGAGTTTCTGTCCAAATGTAGGGGGTGTCTGAAGACTGCTCAAGGACTTGTTGACTCTCAAATATGTTCTGTGAGAGGTGGGAATGGGTGAATAATTAGAAATAGTCCTGTTCTCTTCCAAACGATCTAGTTTCTTTTTATTTCCTTGTCTAGTCCTTTTTGAATGTTTGTAGCATAGCTTTGGTCAATTGGGAGGGGGTTAGTTCTCAATTATTTTTGGCATACATGATTAGGATTGTGAATAGGGTAATTTTGTGATATGACTTCATTTTATCATCTTGACCTGGAAGGAAGGGATGTATATTTTTTAAATGTAAATAATGAATTTATGGATTTAATGCAATTCTTATTAAACTCAACATGTTCCAAACTGCATTCATGATCTACCTCACCCCCCATCTACTCTTTTTTTTTCTCCCTCATCTCAGTTGGAGGAACACATTCATCATAAACATCCAAGGTCTGTTACTGAGAGTCATGTGATATTTATACAGGCACTAGGGTATGCCCAGATTTTTGCACAAAATAATATACTTGGAGGCCGACCCCATGGCTCACTTGGGAGAGTGCAGCGCTGGGAGTGCAGCTGGCACTCCCGCCGCGGGTTCAGATCCTATATAGGGATAGCTGGTGCACTCACTGGCTGAGCGCGGTGCAGGCGACACCAAGCCAAGGGTTGCGATCCCCTTACCGGTCACAAAAAAATAATAATAAATAAATAATAATAATAATAATAATAATATACTTGGAAATGGTTTATTTGTGAAAACATGTTTGTTGAAAAATAGAAATTTTCCTTTTTTCTGAAATATAGTATAAAAAACACAATAAATAATCCTTATACTTATGGTAGCAGTTCAGTATATTGTTAAATAAGCTATGTATATTCAAGAGGGTCTTCAAAAAGTTCATGGAAAGGTTTGCATTATTTCCTACTAACTTTTTGAAGTACCCTTGTATGTATACACTGACCAAAAGAAAAAAAGAAAAAAAACCTTATACTTAATGTACAATTTATAGGTATTGTTAAACAATCCATGCATATATCGACCAAAAATTATATTCTAGCAATTTGTGGACAATAGCTTCCAAAGAGTAGCATGTTTTAATTACTTAAGCACTATATACTTGATCTGTGGAAAATTAAATTCATTAAGGCCTGTCTTTAGCCTGAAGTTTGGACTGTGAAATACAGATCAAAACACAGCCTAGAGAGACACACAGAATCTAATTAGAGGTCATTTAGATGATTCAAAAAGTGGTGATTCATCCATCAGACAAAATCTAAAGAACTGAGAACAAAATTGACACTAAATACACGAGTTATCCTAGTGACACAACCAGAATGGGTTGTCATAAATTCTAGCAGAGTTGGACATTTAGTAATCTGTAGTTTGGATGAAGTAATTTATAGAGTGTGTGAGCACAAAATGTGGAGAGCTCAGTTTCTAATTACAAGAGGAATTAAAAAGTTTTGGGGGAATAATAACTCTCTATGTCTGTCCTCCAGGTTTTACATAAACACCTGCTTGCAGAGGAGATACCTTAACTTGCTTTTAAAAATAAGTAAATTTCTTGAGTAGGCATAATTCCTTTCCGAGTAGGTGTTCCTTACCCAGCAAAGCTGAATATCAAGTTTATAGATGATGAATTATAAAAACCCATTGTACTCAGATTCATTTTGTGTTAATTTTGTCCATCGGGGTAATGTTTAAAAGAACAGTGAATAATAATAAGTTTAGCATATTAGCTCTATAATTCCACTGTAAAATATATAACTGAGCGAAGAATTAAAGATGAAAGATATAAAAGTATTTTACCAAGTACATAAAAAAATATTGGAATGATGACACATCTGAGATTTCACGGGTTTATGATTTATAAAACTTATTTAACTCCTTAGAGACTTTTTTGTTAAAGTATCAAAGTAATTTGAATTATTCAAATATTAATTTTATAAATGTTGGAAATATTCTGATTTTGTTTTTGCTTTTTTTTTTGTCCGGAGAAAGCTGACTCGTAAGATCTCAGATTCACATCAGCAGTCCTTATCCAGGCCCTGTATGTTCCTTCAAGGTTATCTGAGGTCACCATCTACACCTTGCCAAAGCCGGGACAGAAAGACCAATTCTTGCTTGGTCCTTTCTTCCCTTCAGCCACCCCACCCCCAACATAGACCCATCAATTATCCTTCATTGTCCCACAGTAATTTCTCAGGAATCTGTTCCCTTCTTTTCTTTCCTTTGCCCATTTCTTGGGATGTAGTTACAGCCTGATAACTATGCTGGGACTACAGACTTATCCTCTCCAATCTACTGGGCAAGCAGAAATAGGCAACACTTTCTGGAAGATAGATTAGGCAGGTCATAGCATCCCCAGTGTGTGTGCCTTCAGCATCTCCTCATGAGAATGCCAGTGAAGTCCACACCTCCAAATGCCAGTCTGGCCCTTACGTAGTGGTGGCTTGGGTTTGCAACATTTGTTGTCTTTCTATTCCTGTAAATGGTATGCTTTCTGTGGGTGGGGGAAGAAAAGTGTCTTGTTTACTGTTGTATCATTTGTACTTGACACAGTGTCTGGCACATGAAATATGTTCAGTAAATGTTGACTACATTTACGAACTACTAACTAACTAACTGATAGATTTCCAACTCAGACTTTCCTATTTGTTTATTCATATAAGCCACTATTTCTCAACTGCGGGTGATTTTGCATCCTCGAGAGACATTTGTCATTATCTGGAGGCACTTTTGATTGTCACAACTGGGGAGGTGCTACTAGCTTCTACTGTGTAGGGGCCAGGGATGTTGCTAAATATCCTGGAATGCACAGGACAGACACCACAAAGAATTATCTGGTGCAAAGTATCGATACTGCCGATGTTGAGAAACCCTGATATAGACCAAATGTAAAATGAAAACTTGCGTAGTATTTAGCAAATTATGTTGAGTTGTTATTCCACCCCAAAAATAGTTCTTTCTATTCAGGTTGACTGAGATCTCTCCATGTTTCATGAATAACTGGTTCGTGGAATTTTCAATGTGTAATCTTTTTTATGCCAAGTAGTAAATGTGGCGAATTACTGTATTATTTCAACATTCCAATTAGCTCCCCAATAAATACTGAAATGCATTGCAACTTGTGTTCTCTATTTATTCTCTAGATTTACAAGCAAAATAGGTTCTCCTTCTTTTTGATTTGGGAAGTACATTAAAATTAAGCCTATGAAGAATTATTTATCATCCTAGTAGATTTCTTCTCTAGGGAATTTACTGTATGTATCTGATGACTGTGAATTAGCTTACAAAAGTTGAGGAAGTTCAACGATGTTGAATACCACCATGAAAGCAAGTGAAAAAGTGGTTGCCATCAACTTGGAATTCAGGGCTCAGTATAAATCCTTCAACCGACCTATTAATTCAAAAGAATTGGCTAGCTTGCATAAGTGGAGTTCCACACTGTTGATTTGTTTATGTGGTGTAAATGATTGAGACTACATGGGCTCAGAGCCACACACACAAGCAGATTGATGGAGCTTCTGTTGGTATCAACAGCATGTAGTTGACTTATCACCAATTGATCCGAGTTGTGTATCTTTGTGAACCAGTCACACCTAATGTTTAAACAATTTTGCTAGAAACAGGCATGTCTTGCAAGGATCACTCATTCAAATAAATGGGCTAAGGTGATTTGGGATTTATTTTCTATGGGAGCTTAACAAAACACAACTTATGGTTTGTGAATTCCAAGTACTGATTTAGGCAGTGGCCCAATTCTTGCTGAGAGTGGTGATTGTTGGGGGTACCAATGGACTACCTGTAAGTGAAGGACTTAGACCATGATTTATTTATTTAGGCCTCCATGATCTTGGTGCAAATTTATCATCCTGGGCTTTTCATGATTTCTTCTCTTTTACCAAAGTACTGCTAACTTGGTAGAGCAATTCCAGTCATTAGCCAATCTTATGGCTAATATAGGTGCTCAGGACATGAGTAATTAAAAAGTAGGAACACTTTTGTGCTATTGCATCATAATTGATGAAAAGACAACTAGATAGCTCAGTACAACACTTTATGTGCAGCAATGTGTAATTCTATAGATGCAGGCATGTGTAGGTATGCAGACGAATATTTATAGAAGAGTTGGCTTTGCATTTCTTTTCTGTTGCTGGTTTTTATGAACTGCCCTAAAGAAGCTGGTTAATGTTTTCCCTGTATTTTTTTTTTTTTTTGGTATGTGTGCGTGTGTGTGTGTGTGTGTGTGTGTGTGTGTGTACATGTGTGTGTGTGTATAAAATATAGAAACAGCATTGGGCTGATCTACCAATAAATTAAAACCAGGTACTGCTGATGTTGTGGTTACTTGTTGTAGTCGCTGTTCTTTTGGATATATTACACTTTAAAACCTTAAGTTTAGACTGAGCCCTGCCACTCCAGTGTTCATCACTTGAGAGGAAAGATAAATGATCTCCAACAGTTGATTGATATAGACCAATGTGAGATGACTGCGGACGTGTGGTAATTAAAACTCATGAATGCTGCACCGTTTGGAAAATCATTAGGAAAAACAGTACGTGGATGAGATCTTGTCATGCCTGATTGCTGCAGCTGCTTTGGTTTATCTGAGTCAACTCTTTTCCAACTTTATGAAAAAGGTGTAAAGAATTAAGCCTCTGGAAGTTTGATGGTCTTGTTTATTCCTAACCTTTTAGAAGTGAGGTAGATCCCACTACTTCTCAGATGGAGCAAGAACACCAAAGTAGGCAAACCTGAAAATATGGCAGCAGATTATCTGAAAAATGCTGTGTCTACATCTGTGAGTGTGACAGAAAGTAATGGGAGAAAAGCAACTTCTGGCTAAGGATTAAGGGCTGAAACCAGACTGAAGAGTCCGTCCAATAACCACCATCTTGAATGACCAAATTTGCATGGGTCCTGAGGTGTTTAGAGTACTACGAATAAAGGCAGGGCAAAAGAAGGTAGTCACATAAACAGAAGTTGGATATTAGGTTGCTAAAACTCAAAAAACATTTATACATTGGGACTTTAAATGAGCAATTGGGATACCAGGACTTTTTAGGCTATGCTGTCTTACTTAACAGCAATTTATCTTTACCATGTAATGTCAGATGTCAAAACAGCTGTTGAAGAAGCACAGAAGTAATTTTTACACTTTGTTGCCATTTTGAGAAATAAAATTGAGCCATATATGTTAATAGCATTGAACAATATAAACATTTGGCAGGCATAAATATAAAATGTTTTGGTATTAGGGTACAAGATACAAAAGAAGGGTAAGTTTGGTTCATTTCCAGATGGCTGGTAGTATGCCCTATACACTTGGTTATCTAATTTGTTGGTGGAGCCATTTTCATGGTCTGTGTGCCTTTTCTTTTTCTCTGGTTGGTTTAGTTAATCCTGTATGTTAAGTTTAATCTCCTTATATCTGTAATACCATTATGGTACCTAGAATCAAGTTGCCATCTGCTAGTATAACCCTGGTTCTGTGCAAAAGATGTGATAACCAGATTCCATTTTTTTTTTTTGAGATATGCCATCTACATTTTCTGGTTCTGGTGACCAAATCTATGGCCTAACTAACCTGCCTGATACCCTAGCTCTCAGAATTTGGAAATATTCCAGTACTTGCCTTGAGGGTGAGCAATGAGGGAAGCAGCTTCCAAATGCCCATATTCGTTGTAGGGTCTTGGGCAGTGGTTGGCGAGGAAGGAGCAGTGGGCGCTCTGAGAGGGACATTTGCCTAGCTTACATGCATCTGGATTTGGATTTGTTTACTTGGAGATATTGAAGGCAACCCTTGGTACTTTTGCTGGTGCTGGTAGGATTCCACCTAATGCTATGAAGCACTGTTGTCTGCTCATAGGCATGTGTGATGCCTCTTGTCTGCCCCCTGTTCTGAAATATCTTTTCCTCCCCTGGTTTGCACTGGTATATTGATCTCTGAGACCCACAGTGCATCTTCATTAATGATATTACTTGAGAGACTAATAATGAGTCTCCACAGTGCACCAGATACCCAGCACACCTCATCCAGCCACTTAGTCTCTGCAGCAAATTTATCAAATTGAAAGTATTTTCATTTTACAAAAGAAGAAACTCAGATTAGAATTTTGAAAACCTGGTGTGGGTTACATAGCCATGAAGTGGCGGAGTCTGAATGCATCCCATGACTGACCCACCTGAGAGCCTGTGTGTCAGCCCTGATGTCCCACCATGGTCCTGTAGACACCTGTCGACTGTCCTCATGCACCTGCTGGCTTTCATCTGAGACAATGTCCCCATCTTCTCCTGGCTGCAGTGGGCATCCAGTCCCTGGGGATGTGAGCATCTCACCTTCTCCAAGTGGACAGATGTAATTTTCAGTCATCTATTAATCTAATGCCACCTTGGTTAATCACACACACCTAGCCGAGTCCTGAGATGTAATGCAACAGTCTCTACTCCCATACCCCATACCCAGAGGAGAGTGGGGTTCCCAAGTACATTTTGATCTAGACTTTTACTTAAATAGGTGTCTTATGGCCTCTTCAAGATAAGTGCACTTCTTTGTCCTTTTCTGGCTCTGCAATATTCCTGTCATATGGAGAAAGCACCTGGCAAGCCATCTTTCTTGCTTCCTGTAAAAAACTCCTGAAGATCAAACACATAAGGCAGACCTTCACCATTTTACATGCGTTTCACTCCAAAGTATCCACAGTCCTACTCCTAATACCACATGGCTATGCAAGTTATATTATCACTGAAGGTGATGATTTCAGAGGGCAATAAAAGACTCTCCAGACAGTAAGCAAAAGTGTATGTTGTCACGAGGATGTACTTATTATATTAGGAAAATTCCAAAAGTCCATTTGTACGTCATTGTTGGGAACACAGAACACATCTCTCTGCATAAATTATGTTTTAAATTCTAGAAAAATTCCCAGGATGGCACATACATTAAAAACCTGTGAAATCCTTATGTAACTGTGCTAGTGGTATAGGAAGAATTAATTTCATCTAGTTCCATTAGGTAAACCTTGTGTTCTAAATGTAAACATTATTTTGAGTAAATTATGCCTACCCTTGATGGAAAGATCATTAATATATTTCAAGCCACTTGGGTTATTATATTTTTCCTCTACAATATATTTAATTCTTTCATTCCATTTTAGAGTGCTTTGCCTATATGTAGGGGTTGGTGCCCACCCACATGGATACGTTCACTACATGTTATTAACATATAACACCTGAAATCAGTCTCTTAAGAATGATACAGAAAGAACTGATTTGGAGCTTGTGTCTGAAACCACTGGTTTCCCTGCCAAAATCTTATTCACACATCTGTGCTTATGTTGTGCTTCTCCATCTATTGTGTACACTAAAATCATTTGGAGATTTTGTTCAAATGTAGGGTCTGATTCAGAGAGTCTGCTATAAACGTAGGTATCCTGTATTTCTAAGCAGCTCTCAAAAGAAGCTGATGATACTAATTTGCAACCACATAGGGGTATCCAGGCCCTAATCAACTGACATGTAGGCTTCAAGTTTAACTCAGGACTTAGCTGTTCTGGAAAGGGAGTATCTAGGTCCTTGATTTACCCACATCCTGAAAGACTCCTGAGGAGAATTTCCCCTACACTTGTCAAAACCGTATTTTAGGACTTGCCATTCAAATACACAGTGCACATTTGCTAATAATCCATCCAAATTTTTTTGTCATATGAAAATTGAGAGAAACTTAATTTATAGCGATTACCTGGAAAATGCACCAGTTTTATAATCCTACTAATCGCACTGTGCTCTAATTCAGGATTAATTTCAGAGCATTTTCTTGCTATCGCACTGCCACTGTTCACTGCTAAATGTAGAGCTACCTATTTCTGGAAAATGGCTGTGATAGTTTTATTTGTGTTGGACAGCAGAGGCAGATTTCTAAAGATAAGCTGGTCATGGGCATGCTGCCAAGGATCCTTGGCAGCTCCAGACACAAAGACGCAACACATTTTTTCTTTGTGTGTTTTCCTTTCCTTCACATCAAATAATTAACAATCAGTTATTATGCACCCAGTACCTGCCTGTGACTACACTTGACCATGGGAACAAACACACAAAAGAGTAATATCTTCTATGCCTTCAAGAAGCTCAATGTTTATGAGAAATTAAAACACATATAAATACAAGCCAAATGTGATACAGCATGATGAGAATTAGAACAGAGATAAT
Organism: Cynocephalus volans; assembly: GCF_027409185.1. Classification (NCBI taxonomy): domain Eukaryota; kingdom Metazoa; phylum Chordata; class Mammalia; order Dermoptera; family Cynocephalidae; genus Cynocephalus; species Cynocephalus volans. The sequence goes on from NC_084478.1 coordinate 7,178,110, forward strand.
ATTAGCTCTGTGTGTGTGTGTGTGTGTGTGTGTGTGTGTGTGTGTGTGTGTGTGTGTGAGAGAGAGAGAGAGAGAGAGAGAGAGAGAGAGAGAGAGAGAGAGAGCGCACAGATTCTGTTCCACGTACTGTGTGAAAGTCCTTACTTGCTGAATAACTTTATCCCACAGCAACTCTACACGACAGGTATGATTGCCTTTATTTTTTATCACATTTTTTAAAAGAGGGAACTTGCTCACAGTCACAGCAAAACAATAACAATGCCAGAATTCCAACATCATTCAAAAGCTATGCTTTTAATTCCTCATGAACTTTATCTGCTGTTATAAGATCAGAACTCAAAGGAGGCTGCCTGCATCTGCATGGGGATGTCATGGAAGTTGAGTGAGAATTCAGAAGTCACACTAGGAGGACAACTGGTTAAACCAAAGGAATTCCACTTGGACAGGAAGGGAGACTCTGAAAAGCATCTTGCCTTCAGACAAGAGCCTGCAGTTTGCAGTGGCTGGAGTATCCACTGATTCAACAATACATGATGTGCAGGTAGGGTGGACAGATCAATGTCTTCCTTCTGGTCCACACCAGAACATTCTCTTTGTCCTTTGCTAAAGAGTGTGCACTGAACACCCCATGAGGAAGCCTCAGGAGGTTTTCACAGCGAGAGACGCCACTGAAGGTTGAGAGTGGCGGTGACTGGAGTGGGGGAAGCCTTACGGGACAGAGCAGATACGCAGTGATCGCCACAGCCAGGCAAGGACAGACAGGAGGTGGATGAGGGGAGCTCTGGGACAGATGGAGCATAGCAAAGCATGGAGGAAAATGAAAGCCTGTGCATCTGTGGCACTGATCTGAGATTACAGTGGACCAAGGAGTACGTGAGCATCAGTGGGCTACCTTGTGGAATGGGTGAATGAGGGAAGGGGATTAGTAAAGCCTTAGATTTTTTCCTGTTCTAAAATGCTAAGTGTACCATTTTCCATAGAGGCTGCACCATTTTGCAGTCCCACCAATAATGTATGAGAGTTCCTTTTTTTCCGCGACCTCGCCAGCATTTATCGTTCAGAGTCTTCTGGATTTTAGCCATCCTAACTGGGGTGAGATGGTATCTCAGTGTGGGTTTGATTTGCATTTCCCGGATGCTGAGTGATGTTGAGTATTTTTTCATATGTCTGTTGGCCATTTGTATATCTTCCTTAGAGAAATGCCTACTTAGCTCTTTTGCCCATTTTTTAATAGGGTTGCTTGTTTTTTTCTTGTAAAGTTGTTTAAGTTCCTTATATATTCTGGATATTAATCCTTTGTCAGATGTGTATTTTGCAAATATTTTCTCCCACTCTGTTGGTTGTCTTTTAACTCTGTTAATTGTTTCTTTTGCTGTGCAGAAGCTTTTTAGTTTGATATAATCCCATTTGTTTATTTTTCCTTTGGTTGCCTGTGCTTTTGGGGTCGTATTCATGAAGTCTGTGCCCAGTCCTATTTCCTGAAGTGTTTCTCCTATGTTTTCTTTAAGAAGTTTTATTGTTTCGGGGTGTATATTTAAATCCTTAATCCATTTTGAGTTGATTTTAGTATATGGTGAGAGGTATGGGTCTAGTTTCATTCTCCTGCATGTGGATATCCAGTTATCCCAGCACCATTTGCTGAAGAGGCAGTCCCTTCCCCAGTGAATAGGCTTGGTGCCTTTGTCAAAGATCAGATGGCAGTAAGTGTGTGGGTTGATTTCTGGATTCTCTATTCTATTCCATTGATCAGTGTGTCTGTTTTTATGCCAGTACCATACTGTTTTGCTTATTATAGCTTTGTAGTATAGCTTAAAGTTGGGTAGTGTTATGCCTCCAGGTTTATTTTTTTTTTTTGCTCAGCATTGCTTTGGCTACGCGTGGTCTTTTATGTATACCCAGAGGAATGGAAATCATCAAGTTGAAGGTATACCGGTTCCCCAATGTTCATTGCAGCACTCTTTACAATAGCCAAGAGTTGGAACCAACCCAAATGTCCATCATTGGATGAGTGGATACGGAAAATGTGGTACAGCTACCCAATGGAATACTACTCAGCTATAAAAACTAATAAAATACTGCCATTTGCAACAACATGGATGGACCTTGAGAGAATTATATTAAGTGAAACGAGTCAGGCACAGAAAGAGAAATACCACATGTTCTCACTTATTGGTGGGAGCTAAAAATTAATATATAAATTCACACACACACACACACACACAAACTGGGTGGGGGGGGAAGAAGATATAACAACTACAATTACTGGAAGTTGATATGACAAGCAAACAGAAAGGACATTGTTGGGGGGGAGGGAGGAGAGGGAGGAGAGAGGGAGGTTTTGGTAAGGGACAACAATAATCAACCATGATGTATATTGACAAAATAAAATTTTTAAAAAAAGATTGAAGGCAAAATAAAATAATAAAATAAAATCCTAAGTGTATAGTATATTTAAAATAGAAAAATCCTGAGTTAATTTCTAGAACGTGAAAAAGAATTGATGAAGTCATTTGCTTTTATCTGCATTCAACTGAAAAGAGTTAGAAAAAAACAGATGCTTTTGGAGAAAATATCCACAGAAACTCTTTTCATAGTTGGACATTTTGCATTATATTTCCTCCTTGAATTAATATTTCCATTTACTCTTTTTTATATAACTTTAACTTTAACATTTACTTGTACATGTTTGTGGGGTACAGTGTGTCCTTTCAATACATGCATACGCAGCACAATGATTCACTTAGAGTAGATAGCATGACTTTGTACCCATTAGTCCACCCCTTTTCCTCTCCCCCTCCTGCTCCTTCTCCCCTCCTGTCCTCTGGTAACCATTATTTTACTTTCTACTTCCCTGGGAACCACTTTTCTTCTTTTTTTTCTTTTTGTCCTTTTCTTTTAGATTCCACATATGTGTGATCAAGCAGTATTTGTCTTTCTGTACCTGACTTATTTCACTTAACGTGGTGGTTTCCAGTTCCATTTAAGTTGCTGCGAATGATAGGACTTCATTTATTTTTTACAGCTGAATAGTGTTCCATTGTGCATATATGCGACAGTTTTTTAATCCACTCATCTTTTGATGGGTATTTAGGTTGATTCCATTTCTTGGCTATTGTGAATGATGTTGTGATGAACATGGGAGTGCAGGTGTATTTTGATATATTGATTTCATTTCCTTTGGGCATATACCCAGTAGTGGGATAGCTGGGTTTTAAGGTAGATCTACTTTAAATTCTCTAAAGAAACTTCATCCTGCTTTCCACAGTGGCTGTACAATTTACACTTCCACCAGCAATGTAGGAAGGTTTTTTTTTTTTTCCCAATCCTCACCAGCATTTGTTATTTTCTGTCTTGTTGATAATAGCCTTTTTTTTTTTTTTTTTTTTTTTTGTCTTTTTCGTGACCGGCACTCAGCCAGTGAGTGCACCGGCCATTCCCATATAGGCTCCGAACCCGCGGCGGGAGCGTCGTTGCACTCCCAGCGCCACACTCTGCCAAGTGCGCCACAGGCTCGGGCCGATAATAGCCATTCTAACTGGGGTCAAATGATAGCTCATTGTGGTTTTAGCTTGCATTTTTCTGATAATTAGTGATGTCAAGCATTTCTGTCTTTTGAGAAATGACTGTTCAAGTTCTTTGCCCATTTTTTAATTGGGTTATTTGTGGGGGTTTTTTGCTTTAGAGTTGTTTGAGTTCCTTATGTATTCTGTATATTAGCCCATCTTCTGATGAGTAGTTTGCAAACACTTTCTCCCATTCTGTAGGTTATATCTTCACTTTGTTGACTATGTCCTTTGCTGTGCAGAAGCTTTTTAGTTTAATGCAGTCACATTTGTCTAGTTTTGCTTTAGTCGCCTGTGCCTTTGTAGTCTCATTCAGAAAAGTGCTGCCCACTCCCATTTCATGTAGCATTTTCCTTGTGTTTTCTTCTAGTAGTTTCATATTTTGGCGTTTAAACTTAGGTCTTTAATCCATTTTGAGTTAATTTTTATGTGTGGTGAGAGATAGGGGTCTAGTTTCAATCTTCAGCATGTTGGTATCCAGTTTTCCCAGCACCATTTTCTTTTGTAGGAAAGAACAAACTTAATAATTTTTATTACTGTATTTATCATTACACAAAGTAATCATTTCTGTGGCCCTTTACCAATTTCTTGCTACCGCCCCCCCCCACTCCCTGTTCCCCTTTTCTACCTCTGATGACCTCAGCTCCTTTCTCTCTTTTTGAAAGTTCAATCAGTTATTGTGGTTGCTGTATCTTTCTTTCTTTCTTCTTTCATTTGTTTATTTTATTTTATTTTTTAGCTCCCACTTATGAGTGAGGACATGTGGTGTTTCTCTTTCTTTGCATGGCTTATTTCACTTAAAATAATTTTCTCTAAGTTTATCCATGTTGCCGTGAATGGCAGAATTTCATTCCTTTTTACAACAGAGTAGTATTCTATTATGTATATATACCACATTTTCCTTATCCAGTAGTCCAATGATGGATGTTTAGGTTGGTTCCAACTCTTGGCTATTGCAAATAGAGCTGCGATAAACATGTGGGTATAAGTGTCCCATCAACATGTAATTTCTATTCCTTTGGGTAGACACCAAACAGTGAGATTGCTGGATTGTATGGCAGTTCTATCTGTAGTTGTTTGAGGAACCTCCATACTGTTTTCCATAGTAGCTGCATTAATTTACAGTCCCACCAGCAGTGTAGGTGGGATCCCTTTCTCTGCATCCTCGCCAGCATTTGCTATTCTCTGTCTTTTTGATAATGACCAGTTTAAGTGGTGTTAGATGATATCTCAATGTGATTTTGATTTGCATTTCTCTGATGCTGAGTGATGTTGAGCATTTTTTCATATGTTTGTGGGCCATTTGCATGTCTTTCTTTGCGAAATGCCTATTTAGCTCCTTTGCCCATTTTTTAATCAGGTTACTTGTTTTACTGTTAAGTTGTATGAGTTCCTTGTATATTCTGGATATTAATCCCTTGTCAGATGCATAGTTTGCAAATATATTCTCCTATTCTGTAGGTTATCTTTTTCCTCTGTTAACTGTTTCTATTTCTGTGCAGAAGCTTTTTAATTTGATATAATCCCATTTATTTATTATTTCTTTTGTTACCTATGCTTTTGGGGTCTTATTCATAAAGCATTTGCTCAGTCCTACTTCCTGAAGTGTTTCCCCTATGTTTTCTTTTAGTAGTTTTATAGTTTCAGGTCTTATTTTTGTTTTTGTTTTTGTTTTTGACCAGTAAGGGGATTGCAACCCTTGGCTTGGTGTTGCCTGCACCATGCTCAGCCAGTGAGTGCACCGGCCATCCCTATATAGGATCCGAACCCACTGCCTCAGCACTACTAGTGCCACACTCTCCTGAATGAGCCACCGGGCTGGCCCTCCAGGTCTTATGTTTAAGTCTTTAATCCATTTTGAGTTGATTTTGGTATATGGTGAGAGATACAAGTCTAGTTTCACCCAACTTATAGAACCCATTTTTCCCAGCACCACTTACTGAAGTGGTAGTCCTTTCCCCAATATATGTTCCTGTTGCCTTTGTCAAATATCAGCCAGCTATAAGTACGTGGGTTTATTTCTGAGTTCTCTATTCTGTTCCATTGGTCTGAGTGTCTATTTTTATGCCAGTACCATGCTGTTTTGTTTACTATAGCTCTGTAGTATATTTTGAAGTCAAGTAGAGTTATGCCTCCAGCTTATTCTATCTATCTATCTATCTATCTATCTATCTATCTATTTAATTAATTAATTTATTTATTGCTTCGGACTGCTTTGGCTGTTTGGGGTCTTTTGCTCTTCCATATGAATGTTAGGATTGTTTTTACTATTTCTGTGAAGAATGTCATTGGTATTTTGATGAAGATGGCATTGAGTCTGTAGATCACTTTGTGTAGTATGGACATTTTCACAATGTTAATTCTTCCAATCCAAGAGCATGGAAGGCCTTTCCATCTTTTTTTGTCCTCTTTAACATCTTTCAGCAGTGATTTTTCGTCATTGTTGTAGAGATCTTTCACTTCCTTGGTTAAATTGATTCCTAAGTATTTTACTTTTTTGGTGACTATTTTAAATGGTCCGGCTTTATTGATTTCCTTTTCTGCTTGTTTGTTATTTATTGAAGAGGCTTTTCTTTTCCACATGTATATTTTTGGCAGCTTTGTCAAAAGTCAGTTGGATGTAGATGTGTGGGTTTATTTCTGGGCTTTCTATTTTGTTCCATTGGTCTGTTTGTCTGTTCTTATGCTAGTAACATGCTGTTTTCATTACTATAGCATTATTCGGTATTTTGAAGTCAAGTAGTATAGAATGCCTCCACCTTTATTCTTTTTGTTTAAGGTTACTTTGCCTATACAGGGTCTTTTGTTGTTCCATACAAATTTTAAGATTTTTTTTTTCTGTTTCTGTGAAGAATATTGTTGGTATTTTAAGAGGGATTCTGCTGAATTTGTAGATTGCTTTTGGTAAGATAGACATTTCAATGATATCAATTCTTCCAAACCATGAACATGTGAGATCTTTCCATTTATCTGTGTCCTCTTCAGTTTCTTTCAACTAATGTTTTATAGTTTTCATTGTAAAGGTCTTTCACTTCCTTGGGTAAAGACTTCTAGGTATTTCACTTTCATGGTAGCTATTTTAGATGGGATTACGTTCTTGATTTCTTCTTATTTTATGCTATTTCATTGTTGGCATATATGAATGCTATCAATTTTTATGTGCCAATTTTGTATCTTGCCACTTTACTGAATCCATTTATTAGATGTAGTATTTTTTTTGTGGAGTCTTTAGGGTTTTCTATGTGTATAATCATGTCATCTGTGAACAGGAATAGTTTGACTTCCTCTTTTTTGAGTTGGATGTCCCTCATTAAACAATAACTCCCAATTCTCTCCTCCCTCCAGCTTCTGGCAACCATCATTCTACTTTCCAACTCTATGAATTTGACTACTCTAAATACCATATATGAGTGGAATTATACAGCATTTGTCCTTTTGTGACAAGCTTATTTCGCTTATTTTAATTCTTCTTTTGCAGAGCATTCATGCAATGCTCAGGTTTGAGAAAGTCTGTCGTAGCCTGTAAAGCATTATTCTTAATTGCCTTTTGTCAGATATTCACAGGAATGTGTGATTGCCTGAGAAGGTGACTGATTGCAGGTCACATGTGGCAGACAGTGGAGAATGTCATCAGCTTGGTGATTAGTGGGGAGACAGTAGGCGAGGTAGTCCTGTCCTGCTGTTTGTATTTAATTTGGCAGGAGAGGTGGGGCTGCTGAAATTCAGCTACTGGCTAGGGCAGGCTATCAGAAGATCAGATTTCATACTCATGTGGTAAATTTCAGAGTCCCTTGGTTGTATCAGCCTGCTGCTGGATTTGGCACCTGAAGCTCAGTTGCAGGCAGACTGTCTACTCCAGCTGCCAAAAATGGGTGAGCTGCTCTGTGCTGGAGCCCAGGCTTGTTGGAGAATCCCAGCGTGATGTGCTGCCTGGCTGTCTGCTGAGAGAGAGTGGTGAGTGCTTCCTACAGGTATACTCTCCATAATGTCTGGAGACTCTCACCTCCACCAACCCTTTATCACAAGTGATGATCATGATGACCACGCCAACAGTGGTGGTTGATCTTTTCTGGAAGAAAGGACACATGTGGACTCATTCTCACCACCGCAGATGCATGCTTTCCTCTTTATAAACGACTATAGTTCACTCAAACAACATGCAATGAAGTCATGTATTGTGCACCAGGATGAACACATTCTTCATGTACCTGGCCCGTCCCTCTTTTCTCAGAAGGGAACTGCTTGGTGCCAAGGCAATTAGAAACTACGACAAGGGCCAGGTACTGAATGCTTCTGTCGGGTCATGCTTAAGCCGTTATTACTTCAATAAACCTTAATTAAGAAGGGAGAATAGAAAGTCATCTTTGTGGTGACTTTTTTTCCTGCTCTAAGCTGATTGCCTTCTAAGTGCAATGAGAGTCACCATTTACTTCCCTATGATGTACGTGGAAACTTTTGGAATTACTTCTGACCATGTTTCTCTTTGACCTCTCTTAGTCAGTTACTCTCCAAGTCCCATAGAGTCTTCCTGCTCAGTGTATCTTGTAGTGACCGTTCTGTTATTTCCCGTTTCCCATATCCTGTCTTTTCATTAGACTTTGGCAATAGTTTCTAAGCTCATATTGTACTCCATCCCCCACCTCTTTCATTACATGGCTAGTAGGGTTGATCTTCCTAGATGAGACTCTCTTCAAAACTTCCATTGCCTGATGTAGTAACAGGTGATATTTAAATCCCTTAACCCATCTTAAGGGGCCACCATGAGAAACTGTTACCTGCCACACAAACCCACTCAGGTGATTTTTCTACTTCAACCCTCTCATAGCAAAAGTCATCATATGCAAATTTATTGTCTCCTGGCTCTTGTGGCCTCAAAGTTAGCTAGAGTTGCAACACCTTAGTAAAACAGCCATGATGAAGGTTCATGCAAACATTCTGTTTACCTTCCATCCACTTGTAAATGCAAGAACCTTGTGGCTTTTTCCACTTCCTTCTGTACAAATTACATACTCCATGTTTTAATTTACCCCGTATTACAAATTTACCAAGTATTCTTAAGGTTTGGCCAAGGTCATCCATTTTCTTGCCTAAAATATCAGTTTCTTTGCTGCCTCCTCCCAAAACATAAGCAATGCTGCTGTTGTTTTCTACTGCCATACTTCTGGTGTCAATTTTCATATTGGTTAAGACATTAGTGAAATTCCTATAAAAGAGAGATCCAAAGATACAGCAGTTGAAACAAGATAGAGCTTTATTTCTCTCTGACCCTATCCAGATTCTGTATATTCAGGCTCTATTCCATGACGCCATCGAGAGATATTATCTATGTGACTGTTCTCTTTCTCACCAACAGGCTTCTTGTTACAGAATGGGCATTTTATTTCTCATTCAGCCCCATCTCTTGGTGCCTGATCCTATCCAGGAAGACTTCCACCTCTAGCCCGATCTAACTTGCTCCCAGTCGTCGGAAGAAAGGCTCATTGTTTTAGTTGTCTGTGGCAGGGGAGGGGAGGGGAGCTCCATTTGGGAGAGCTGACCTCTGCTGACTTAGCTGAGATCTATTGATGCAGACGTCTTCATCTCTGGGCATCTTCCTACCCCCACATTAACCTTCATTCCATCTGGTAACCTTTTCTTATGCATTGTGTTTTGATGCTATAGATTTTTCCTTTAGATTTACCAAAGATGGCACTTGCATTTCTGCTTCTCATTTCTCTGATGATTTGATGGTGATTTCCAAGGCACAGTGTTCTGGGAATCAGATGAGGACAGGAGTAAATGATCTCTTTGGCGTAAAGGTAATTTCAAGCATCAAATGCTTTGCGGCAGTGAGGCGATCATGTATAAAGATTTACGCTGAACAAGAACAGAATAGTGCCAGCTACCTTCTACCACATACGTTTAATTTTTCTTATTTTTATATGTGATCAAAGAAGGAGCAACAATTATATACTGGACAATTTAGATATGGAATCTCATTTGATGTGCTACAAATACAAAAGACAAATGGAGAAATTACGACTTAGCAAAGTTAAGTAACTGTGATAGTCAATTTTATGTGTCAGTCTTACTGGGACATGGGGTACCTGGACATTTGGTTAAACATTATTCTGGGCATGTCTGCTAGGGTGTTTCTGGATAAGATTAACATTTGAATTGATGGACTAAGTGGAGTAGATTGCCCTCTCAATGTGGATGGGCCCATTCAATCCACTGAAAACATGAGTAAAAGAAAAAGGCTGAGTAAGAGGGAACTTCTTTCTGACTGCTTAATTTGGAACATCGGTCTGTTTGGCTTTCAGATTTTGAATAAAAAACTGGCTGTTCTTGAGTCTTGAGCCTTCTTGCTTTCAGACTAAAAACTTACACCATCAGCTCTCCTGGGTCTTATGCATTCAGCTTGGAACTCATACCACTGGCTCTCCTGGGTCTCAGGCCTTCAGATGGGAACTCATACCATGGGCTCTCCTGTGTCTCAGGCCTTCGGAATGGAACTCATACCATGGGCTCTCCTGGGTCTCAGGCCTTCAGATGGGAACTCATACCATTGGCTCTCCTGTGTCTCAGGTCTTCGGATTGGAACTCATACCATGGGCTCTCCTGTGTCTCAGGTCTTCGGATTGGAACTCATACCATGGGCTCTCCTGTGTCTCAGGTCTTCGGATTGGAACTCATACCATGGGCTCTCCTGGGTCTCAGGCCTTCAGATGGGAACTCATACCATTGGCTCTCCTGTGTCTCAGGTCTTCGGATTGGAACTCATACCATGGGCTCTCCTGGGTCTCAGGCCTTCAGATGGGAACTCATACCATTGGCTCTCCTGTGTCTCAGGTCTTCGGATTGGAACTCATACCATTGGCTCTCCTGTGTCTCAGGTCTTCGGATTGGAACTCATACCATTGGCTCTCCTGGGTCTCAGGCCTTCAGATGGGAACTCATACCATTGGCTCTCCTGGGTCTCAGGTCTTCGGATTGGAACTCATACCATTGGCTCTCCTGTGTCTCAGGTCTTCGGATTGGAACTCATACAATGGGCTCTCCTGGGCCTCAGGCTTTCAGACTGGAATTTACACGTGGGATCTCCTATATCCTGGGCCTTCACCCTGGAACTCACACCAAGTGCTATACTGGGTCTTCAGCTTGCTGACTATAGATCTTGGGACTTCTCAGCCTCTATAATCACATAAGCTAATTCCTTATAATAAATCTCTTCATATGTATGAATGGGACATGACGGAATATCCTAAGGGATGGGAGTGTCCAATATTTTTATGTGAGTGTTGGCTACAATAGTACAGAAATTTGCCAGAATTATTTGAGCTCTACTTTAAGATTCCTGTATTTTACCTCACTCAAATTACATCCCCTTAAAGCTCTGTTAGCATATTTTTAAAAATCTCACAATTAGTTAAGGGTAGATTAGAGGCTGCATTCTAACAGATTTCTGCATCCTTGACTGCCAACATTATAAATTTCAGCTCTTGCTTCCTGCTGTGTCGTTGTATAGATAAGCAGATAGATATAACAATATAGTCTTATGTTTGGGGTTATTAGGACTTCAAGTTTTTTTTGTTCTCACATGAAGTGGCAACAAGATTGCTGAAATTCACTTTTTCCTCTCTTCTTTCAGTAACAGAACATCACTTCTCAATTTTCTACACTGCCCAGTTGACTGGCTTCCCCGTTTCATTTATTGTCTCTTATAATTGCACATATCATATCAGTACATCCCATAATGGAAAATTCTCAGTGGCCATAATGATAAGTCACACACTGATCCTTGTACAGTGAGCTTTTCTTTCTAAATTCATACCAGCCATTTAACTTGAATGCATCATACACTTTTGAGGACTGATAGGTTTGAGTTTCTTGCATGCTACTCATATAGTCTTTGGATTTTGAGGTCATAACTTTACAATTTATATCTATGTGGAAAATGGAGAAGTTGAACAAATCACAACATGCATAAAATGTTGTATTTTATGTGGCACGTTTTACTTTTTGTGCCATTTGGTGGTTTCCCATATGATTCTAAGCCAGATTCCTATTGACTTTCAGAACTTCTAGGCGGGTGGGGCCTTTTCTGGGAAAAAGTTTGCATGAAGAACTAATCTACAGGAGCTTCAGGGAATGGAAGAATCAGAAAGATAAATTTGGACCAGTCCAAAGCCATAGTCTTTCAAGAGAAGGCAGTCATCAGTAAAGTAGTATTTCCTGATTCAAATCTGTCACCCAGTCTAGTGAACCTAAACTTATTTCCGTGGAGGAGGAAGAAAACAAGTATAAACAAAACAAAAGCAAAAAATAAATAAATAAAAGATGTCATGGAAAAAATAAGGGTCCTCCTTTCACTCTGTGCACAATGTAGCCGGGCATCCCAATTTGATGTCTCAGAGGACATGGTGCAGATGCTACCTTGGAAACCCAGCACAGCAGTGCTCAAATGAGAGGTGTCTGGCAGTGGTCATGGGTAGGCAAGTGTCATACCCGTGCAATGAAATATTTTAGTGTGTAGAACAGCATGTGGAGCCGTGAAGATAGCCCTTATTTATTTCTTGAAGATGATGGTACTTTCTCTTGGTTTTATTATCTTCTCATAGAGTTACATGGTATGTGCTCAATAAACACAATGAACTCTACACGTTTTCAAGAAAGTTATTCTATAATACTGGACTAATTTTCTGTTGGGAAAAGTTGGGAAAATCTTCTGATTCCACCAAATATTGTTGACCTTTAGCAAATAGCTAAATCATTTCATATCTGAAATAATATCCTGCCAGTGTAGCTGGAAGTTTGTTGAAAGAAGCCAATAGTTTTGGCCGACAAATCAAAAGCTGTGAGTACAGCAGAAATGGAATGGAAGATATTGGAAGAATTGACCAAATGGTCAATTCCAAAGTTGTAAATTGATAGCCAGAGTGTAACATCTTGCTCTCAGGAATGGTTTAAATGAGATACAAAGGCATAGGCACAGTTCATTAGGGTTTGCGGAGCATAGCGATAAAATTTCTATGTAGAAATAATGTTTCCACTGGACTGTACCAAGATCCTTGGATTACTTTGGGGAAAGTGGATAGTTCCTTTGAGTTTCTTACTCTACAAAAAGATGTGGGAATAAGGCCTCTCCCTGCATAAGTTTCATATTTGCTAAGCCTTTCTTAATATAGAGGCTGCAGAAGATTGTCTACTTCTGGTTGTTGAAAAAGACGTTAATCATGGGCATATGATTTTCAATGTGAATTTCAAATGATTTTAAAGATGAGTCATAAACAGTTTATTTCCATCCTATTACTTTGTGGTGACTGGCATTATCCAAAACCAGGCAAATATTTTCTAAATGAAAACTGTATCTATTTAGTTTTCCTAATGGGAATAATTTATGTATACAGTAAGCAAAGACATTGATTTTCTTCTTTTTAAATTTTGGTATTAGACTGGTAATTCTTTTTGTTCTTTCATGTCTAAAATTCTTAAGGATTGACTGCAGTATTTATTTCAAAGGTCACTATGGTGCCTGTCCAGCCAGATTGGCTAGTTGTCTTTCTTTTACGTTCCCAGTTGACTCTATGATGTGAATTTATGGGTTGTTTGTTTTGGACACAATTTTTATAACAACAGGAGCTCAAGCTTATTGTTAACTGCACTTTTTGATTTTGGAAATTTCCCATCCTATCTTGACATTTTGAGATGGATTTTAATAACTTACATGTGTAAACAATAGAAAATATAACTCATTTGTGACCACCAGGAATAATTGCAGGCACCAACGAGGTGTTGGTGGGAGAGCGGAGCCTTCTTTAGAGTCTTGTATTTCCACAGGAAGAACATCTGTTAGCACAAAAGTGCCAGTCTCTCTGAGCTCCACTCCCTGGTTCCTGTTGAAGAGACAGCTGTACCTACTGTGAGTCTGGGAGAAGGAATTTGGTGGCATGCAAAGATTTGTTTTTTCCTTCCTTCCCTTCACTTCTGGGAGCCAGTTTGCCCCGCAAGAGCATGTGTTCTGTTCTGATCCTCTTTGATCTAAGTTTTACAGGGTCATATCCCCACACCATATGGGGGATCTTGGGATCATTTAGCATTGCCCTTGGTTGGGTAGGAAATTGAGATATCCTTCCAGGATTCGATTTTAGCCCAGCATTGATAAACATCAAATATGCATCTTATAATCTAGCTTCTTTTGTCAGTGAAGGTGATGTTTAGCCATCTAACTTCCCAAATGCTTGGCAGAAGAAAAAGGAGTCTGAGTGGAGAAGGCACAAATGCTAAACTGTGGCACGTTGTCTGTGAACCTTGAGGAATAGACAGGGATTAGAATTTGGGGACCACGCCCACAAAAAGTAATTGAGGCTTTGGGTAGGGGTGTGGCTCATGGCCTCAGGCCAAGTAGCTTTGCTGCAGTTTAAATTTTCCCTTTGCTGAGTCACTCCAGTTTTGGATATATTAACCATAGACAATGAAGTATGTTTATAGTGACAGGTTACCTTAGGCCAAATAAAAGAAAATGACAGCCTCAAGAAAGACACCAGCCTTAAGCATGCATGTGTGAGAATCAACAAAGATATAGGCCTCAGGATTTAGGTAGAGGCAGCTTCACCTTGAATTACACAGGCCCTGGACATGCAAAGGTCTCCATACAGTTACCGGGGGCTCGAAGACTTCCAAGTCATTATATATGAAGAAAAGACTTGGTTCCAAGAAGATGCATTTATTTTTCATATACAGGATTTTCAGATATTATGGAGCCCAGATTTAACAATCATTTGGGTTTTTAAAAAAAATTTTATAGCCAGGATTTCCTGCCAGGACTTTAAATTGCACCTAAGCTTAATTGTGACACTGCATGTATGCAGAAGAGCATAACTATGTGAACTTCAAGTTTAAAAAACTGTTGAGGCCAAGCTGATGTTGACAGAAGAATAAAAAGTGGCTGCAACAACCTCTATTGCATTTGTAGTTGTTTTGAACTACAGTCACCCGAAGAAAGTGTGGAGGGCAAATCTCTTGGATTCTTGTCTTCAGTTCAGTCACATCTTCTTAGCACCATGTGGACTGAGTTGGCTCTGGGTTTAAATATTATTTCCATTCATAAAATGACTCTAGATGTCAGAACCCACCTGTGGACAGGTGGTAGATTTGAATGAATGAATAGTTATGTTACCTTGATTGAAGGAAATAATAGAAACTACTTAACTTGGTCATTTGCAAACCCAAATGTGGCAATTTACAAGTCTGTGTCTGAGCAGTTCTTTGGGAATCTGATCTGCTCAGCAGAACAAGGAGCTGGAGAGTTTCAAAAACATGCTTCTCGCTGACTATCAAGATGGGAACAGCGAAAATGAAAACAAAATAAAGGAAGGTGGACAATTTAAGCTGGAGGAAAGGAAGAATTTATTTAGAAGAAATTATGCTTTTAGGGGATAAATTAAACTTGTATAAAATGGGCAATGAGATCAGGAAAGTTACCAGCAGAGCCAGAGAGAGTAGAAATGGAACGGAAAGAAAGAAAACGTGTCTGAAAGCAGACGGCAGTGACTCTCTAGAAGTGCAACCAGTGCCAAGGGACCCTGATAGATGACCTCTTATGGCCACAGTTGAAGAACTCAAGTTATGAGTAATTAGGGAACCCCCATTAAAGATTGGAGCCACTATGCCAAGTGGGTACAGCAACCTGGACAGGACTGAGAGAAAAGACGACATAAAACCCTCAAGGCAATATTCTGTATGTTCCAGAATGATGGAGCTGTCGTAAGGGAACGTGCAGATACTGCCTGTATCCTAAGGAAATATTCCATAAAAAGGTACGGGTTTTGGACTCTAAAGGAAGACATGGCATAAAAATGTAAAAATTGTAAAAATAATGATTTTAATATTTTATTCATAACCTATAAATTTACTATACATATAACTAACAAAATATTAATTCGTGATAGATGAAGCCCAGGAAAGAGTTAGATGTGGGGAGGAATTAAAAGGAATGTATTGTTGAATTGAAATTTGGAACATTCAAAAGCAGAGAAAACACAGTTATGAGTAGAACGAGACAAAGGATGCAATTTCTCACAGACCATTAGCCAAATAGCTCCAAAATCATCCTCAGTGATTGCACTTAGAATTCTGCCAAGGGTATCTCCAGTACACGGCACGAAAAACCTGAATCCCGGTGGGGGTGGTTTAAACATGTGAAACTTTTGGAGTGCACAACAAGAAAATAGTACAAATTTAAATATTTAAAATGAGGTAAGAAAAATGCAGTTATTTAGAATGAGAAAAGAAATCACAATAAAATGCAAATGTTAGAAATCTTACAAATACCAGAAACATCCTAAAATCCAGAATAAAATAGGCACAATAATTTTTCAGTTAAGTACTCAGATATCCACTCATAAGACTTTTTTCCATATGTTTTATTACTTCTTTATATGACAAAATGACATTTTATAATATGACAGTCTGTAAAGAGAATTCAGTAAAAATTTAGTCTTTCTTCTAGCATGGTTAATTACATTTTTAAAATTACTGAGAGCTTTAAATAGTTTCTTTTGCCTTTAATTTTAAAGATTGTGTCAAATTTAGGACAACATGTAGCAAATTTCTCTTATATGTGTGTGTGTGTATATATATATGTGCAGTAAGATTGAAAGAAATTTCTACAGGCTAGCTTCTAATTCCATCCAGTTTCAAATCTTGTTTCTTCTGTATTTCAAACATACTTGTTGGGAAACATAGAAATTTTCATGTAGAGATAGAAGAATTCCTGCAAGCCATTCCTATGCTAGGATGTTGCAGTGGGCAGAAAAATGCCCCCTGCCCCCAATATGTTCGCCTGTCCTAATTTCCAGAAACTGTGAATATGTGATTGAGAATCTTGAGGTGGGGAGATTATCTTGGATAATCACAAGGATCCTGGTCTGCCAGGAGGCATGAGGATGAAAGTGGAGGTTGGAACAATATGGGGCCACGAGCCAAGGGAGGCAGGAGGCCTCCAGAGGCTGGAAAAGGCAAGGAAACAGGTTCTCCCCTTGAGTCTCCAGAAGTTTGGATTTCTGACATCTAGAACTGTAAGATGTGTTGTCACTACATCTGTGGTAATTTGTTATAGCAGTAAAAGGAAAGTAATATAGCTGGCTAGCAATACCTTAAGTATAGAAAAACTTGCTGAAATCCAAGAAAAATGTTCTACTAAATTGAAACTAAATGTTATCCCAATTCATCCATCCCTCAACATGCACTTGGGTAGTCCAACCCTACCTAATCGGAAGGGTAAAACTATGGGGGAGAAATGGACACCAAAGACACATAGAGATCTTAATTCACTGAAGTGAAAGTATCTGACTTTTCCAATTATTACAATAATGTGGGCCGGGTGAACTGAACACATTATTAGGGCCCATGGCCAGGATTAATATTAAGTACATGAAGTGATTCACTCAAGTTCAAGGTTGGATCCTATTTAACATGTTGATATGTTGTTCATTGTGGGACTTTTTGCATTAATTTAGATTTTAAAATAATGCATTAAGATATCATTTATTTGGATTACTTGCTTCTTTGGCACTCCCTTAAATTTTGACTAGCACCAAAGTTTCAATGCACTGACTCACAACACGAGGTGGGGGTCCATTGCTAGACAGAGGCCACCCTGAAGGCAGCCATGGTATTCCAGAGACAGGGGACTCAGAGGGCAACGTGGAAACGAAAGTCTGGGAATATGTCTGCAGGAGGGGTTGATGGCTGGCTTGGCACCTCTGTCAGTCTGCAGATTTTAGAGGATAGATGTCTCAAATCTGCATCCTTGAGAAAAAAATCACAGCCTGAAGATTTTGAATATGACTGGACGTTCTTATATTTGTTCATCAGTGTGTTATTGCATCCACATGTGTATTCCCAGACCTCATGTGACACACAGTCATACACGTCACACATGGCAGATCCTCAGGGCCAAATTAAGTTCATGATGGGTATCACTCCCGCTGCAATTTAGGCATATAGAGCGTAGGCTGTGTGCATGCCAGCGAGACTGAAACCAGATCTGCTGTCTCCTCTCCCCGCCTCTCTATCCCTTCTTACTGTCTCTGCTGTAATAGTAGCAGCCATATCCGTATCTGGCGAATGGCTGCCCAATTTCTGAAGCACAGTGTGAGCAGAGGAGGGATGTGCATGTGTGGTAGCTTTGAGACAGAGAATTGGGTCCTTTTTTTAGCGTTTTCCTTTCCTCCCTTTCTCCAAGGGAGCAGGCATTCTGATTTCTCTTCCTCCCCATAGCATCGGGGGTCACACATAAGAAGGCCGGAGGGCAAGGCGTAATCGGGGGGGGTGGGGGTTGACTATGAGGATGTCCATTTTTCTGCACACATAATCTATATACTTCAATCCAGTGTTTGCCAGGCACAAATTGTATATTTTGGCTTTCAACTGCCTGATTTCTCTACTTATCTCTCAAATGTTTCTAACCTCAGGTAAGGAAAAGCTGATGTTGATTTAGTAGAACCCCCTTGTTTTCCCTAAATAGTGGAGGAGCAATAAATATTTACTGAATAAATAAACAGCCTCGTTTTTGTAGTTGGCCTTACATTTATGCACTCAAGTAGTCTCGAGAAAGTGTGAATCATTTAGCTAAAATTACCATAGGGGATAATAGTAAGATTACTCACTAATATTAAGTAAGTTTTATATTCAAATTTGATTCACCTTATTTTTTGGTGAATACAATGAAACCATTCATATGTTCTTTCCCTATTTTTAAGAAAGGTAAATTTTTTAAATGCATCCCCATGCAGTTTGTGGGTGTGTATGTGTATGTTGGTAGTGGGGAGAAGACATTATGTGCATGTGTGAGGGTCTGTGTGCAGTCAAGGACTTTTGGCATGCGCTTTAGTTTGATTTGAATTTGATCTTTTTAAAATTCGGGGTGAAAAATAAAATGCAAGTTTGACAAAGAAAAAGAACAAAAGGCACTATAAAAATTAGAGATTGTCAAACACGTCCTCCGTTTGGATATAAACTCACGACAACAGTGATTCAAGCAGACAGGTCTAAATGGATTGGTTTGGTTTCAGATTCCAGCAGATTGTCCAGACTTGGAGCTCTTTGCTTGTCAGGCAGCCTGTTTGCTAAGTAAGAGACATGTTGAAAACCAGAAATCCTTTCACAGTGTCTAGTTCAATCAGTGGAACAAATCCGTATTCCACAAGTCCAGGTCAATAGTTTGAACCTGGCATCCATGGCTACAATGTGAACCTAAGACCCGAGTGTTTTTCATTACTGCTTTTCTATTTCATATCTCAAGGATCCTCTTTTCTGGGGCATTCCACTGCAATGCCTCTCTCTGTTCATAGCCGGTCCCCTAACCGTGTGTCAGGATCTTATCTGGTATCTATTTGTGGTTCTCAATTCAACATCCTTAAGGACTTCAGAGTCTTAAAGAAAAAGTTTTCCCGTCATAACACTCAGAAACTTTAAATGGTTATGAATCTAAATAACATCACAGTTTGTTTGAAAAAGTACAGTCAAGATATTGAATATTATTGTAAGATTCTTTTATGCGTTGATACGTGTGTTAAACACAGAAGAGTGACACTATTTTCATTTAGTTTAGCGGTTCATGTTGCCCTCTTGCCCTGGCCAAGATTTGCAGACATTTTTAGAGAGGGGGGTGTTTAGGGGGCTGTCATTCCACCCTGTCGTGTGCAGGCAGAAGTCAGACTCCCCACCTGCGCAGGTCCCCAGCACCCTGACTCACAGTGCTCATCAGAACACACAGTGAAGGACCTTGGTGTGTCTTCGATGGGGAGTCGGACTTCTTAATTTTTGATGTTGCTTCTTCAGGGCTTGCTCCACTGGATCTTCCAGAACTTTTCCTGCTTTCTCGGTGATGTGTGAGAAGCGTGCCTCCCCCTGTCTTGTCAGGTAGAGCTCATTGCAAAGGCTGCTAGAGCATGACATTCTTCAGAATGAAAGAGACTTTATTTTTGCTATCTACTGCCATTATTGTTACTCTGATCGTTTTACTGTTGGGAGAATTGAGACAGGCAGTTAACATCACTTCCCGATTTGTATCACCCCCTTCGAATATGGGTTTGGGGTTAGAGTTCACCACTGAGGGGATCTTGCGTGGGATTTGGGAGGTGGAAGTGAAGTAGAAGACATTATTTTCAGAAGATACTGACAGCAGTAGGCAGCACCTTCAAAGAGCTTCCCCCAATCTCGCAGCTCACCATTGTGATTAAGCCTCACATGTTGCTAACACTTTTAGCAATTTTCCTTTCTGGATTAAACCCAGACTCAACCACACAGTCACAGAGCTCTGATAGTTTCCTCAACCACAGTCAGACAAACTGTGGGCTCTGAGATCATGTCCCTTCTCATTTAGGAAAACAGAAGAGAGAAAAACAAACAAACAAACAAACAAAAAAAAAAAAGCAAACAAACAAAAAACCCCACCTCCCTAAGTAGCATTCTTAATTCTCAAATCTTTTGGTCATCTCTCTCACTGTCAAATGCACAATGGTATGAATTCACCTATTGATTTACATTTCCTCCTGTTGTCTACCTTATGAGACTAAGGTTCCAGAGGAAGCTGGCCAACTTAGTCACATCTAGTCTAATAACACTGTAATTAATAAGTAATGTAGCTCTGGGATAGGGTTGCCTGACAGGACACAGGATAACCAGTTAAATTTGAATTGCAGAAAAACAATCAATGACTTTTTAAAAGTATAAGTATGTCCCAAATATTGCAGGGGGTAACAGAGTTATTCGTTGTTTATTTGTAATTCAAACTTACCGGGTGACTTGTAATTTTATTTGCTAAATCTGGCAACCGCAGAGCATTTTGATTGACTGCTGAGTGCCAGTCTTCTTACTTCCAGTTTCCTTCCTATTCTTTCCCGCCAATCCTCTGTGTTACAGGGGGCCATGATCCCGCAAATACATTTCCCAGTCTCTGGAGCCTCTGAGCATGGGTGTTGGGTTAGAGATTACCAGTAAGAAGAACTTGCATGAGATTTGAAGGGAGAAGTGAATTTGCATGAGATTTGGAATGCTGGGAAGCACAGGCAAGAAATCAAAGACCTTGAGCTCCCTCCCTTTTGTTTTAGCAGCAGCAGCAGCAGGTTGCTGCCCTCTCCCACCCGGTGCCCAGGCAGTGTGGTTGTAGTGGAAGCCACCACAGCAGCAGCCTGTGGATCAAGGCACGTGGAGGTTCTGGCTTCAGCAACCACATGAGGAAGGCTGACGGTTTCAGGCTCCCGCGTCCTGAAGCATCAGCACCACGGGCTGCTGCATTCCTGTAGGGGGTGGTCATGGTTGAATATTCCTGGAGCCTCGGTGGGCAATCACAGGCTCTTGGTAAAACCATTTTCTCCTTCACTCATTCCACGTAGGGATGGTAGAAGCCTACTATAGCTGTTCATCTCTGAGCAACCTTACCTTCCCATTTTACCTTCTTCTTTGTCTCCGACCCCTTTATAAATTATTCATTTTAAATAAGTTTGTTCTGTTTGAATGCCTAGAGTGGTCCTGTCTTCCCACTGGACCCTAGCAGGTATAGTGAGCTAACTCTGACCTCATTCTCACCATCTGTAGCCATGGAGAGCCTCCCCGACAGATTTAGAGGCCCTTCCCCTCCCCCGCCACCTGGACACAGGACAGGGAAGGCACCAGGGACAGTAGTGACTAAAGGAAGTTTTAGGAAACCAAGTGGTTTTAAAATCTTTTACTATGGCTTACATAAATCCTAAAATTATTTTCTAACCTTTGAGGAAGTTCGCAAAACCAGGAAGGAGCAAGAATAAGAATTATATTCATTTTGGTGACAATAGGTTCCCTGGGAAATTTTTCACTAAGGCATTTTATTTTTTTTTTAATTTTCCAAGTGCTGAAATGGTTTGTCAGCTTTATTGATTGTTCCTCTAACACTGCAGTGAATTATATCCATATCTGAAGTGGAACATAGGAGATGCCCCTAGGTTCTCGAAAATGTTTTGTAATGATCTAGAGTAAGAACCATGTCTAATGGAAATGACAGGCATAATTTATTTATGAAAGCAGAGATGAAATTCAACCTTGACTACACATTGGATATTTTTTTCCACAGTGCTGAGGAACTCTAATGCTTATGAGGTAGATAAAATTGTGAATTTTGACTTATTGTTCAGAAACAGCCATTCAACTCTAAACAATAGAATTACTCAATAGCTGTGTACAAATGTATAATAAAGATAATAAGATATATTAATTATTCCCTCAATCTACATAAAACTGTCATTGCTTTTTATGGCAAGCTTGACTTTTGTTCAAATAGAAATGCAAAACTCATGCGTGCCTTAAAAGGCAGTGATCGTTTAATGTAATTGTCACATGCAAATTTCACATATGAGATTCACATATGAGTCATTTTGTGTTGACAGCACAGCTCTAAGCATAATGATATGTAGAAATGTGTACACAGAATATTGGCAAAGAAGAATCTGGGTGAATAAAGTATTAAGTGATGTGGTAGGTGACAGGTGGGATGTGTCCTGCATCACCTTATTCAACACCAATCCCAACTGGTAAAAAGAAAGATTAAAAAACAATATATTTGCTGCATATCAGAAAGTAGCAATTTTACTTTGTGCGCTTTGCTGGATAATTTTACATATGTACTCTGGTCAACATTTTATCTGAAAGCTGGGACAGGTATTATGCAGGAGAGGTAAAATGCAGACTGTGAGGTGAAGCTCACCTGCCCAACAGCGCACACCTGACCAGGAGCCGGGCCTCCCAGATTCCTGCCCGCACAGCATGGGTGCCCACACCCCCCCTGCTGCTCTGCTCCTCACACCACTAATGAAGTACATTTTCTCTTATTCAACAGCAGTTTTCATGTTAAAGAAACATGACAATTGGGAAATAAGCTTCTACATAATTAATCTCGACTAAGCCAGTAAACCTTTACTACTTTTTATCAAGGCTGTATACTGAAATTTATGCCTTTTCCACAAACAAAGGGGTTTCTATTTCTCTCATCATATTGTCTCAGAACAAATCAATCTAAGATAAAAATGCTTATTTCCAAAAGTCTGCAGAAAATGTTGATATTATTGGAATTCAGGCTCCTACCAGGGACATGCAGTAGAACCTTCAACAGAAGTAAAGCTGCAGTTCTGTCAACCACAAAGGCAGAACTAGTTAATTCTGACAGCAGCCAGGGATTTGAGGTAAGCTTAATAAAGGAGATAACATTTCAGCTAAGCCTTGAAGGAGAAGAGGGATGTTGACAGAGGAGAAGACAGAAGGGTATTTTAGGGAGAGAGCAGTGTGATTAAAGCCACAGGCTCAGAGAGCAGGGTAGGGTCATTGGAAGGAAGGGGGCCGGTGTTCTGGACAGGGAATACGTTATGAAGCTGAAATAAAGGCTAAAGCCCAACTTGGAACAACCTTGAACACAACAGTAAGAGAGACAGTATCTGATCTTTATGTAGTGAGAAAGTATGGGGATTTTTAACTGGGAAACTGACAAGCTCAGAAATTTGTTTAAATAGATTTACTGACAGTACTGGGGATGTAGCTGAGGTGATCATGTAGGTGATACACATATCTCAAAATGTGCATTTAAAAAATACCGAACTTATCACTCAGAAGTTTCCATATGTCTCCATTTGTACATCCATTCTGACCAAGCTTAGGGTAAAATGTAGGTATTGTAGAACATACTTCCAAACTCATCTCAGAGACAAATTGCTCTGAGCCACTTTCTATTTATTTTTCTGTTACATTTATTTTTTCAAAAAAAAGCCTGATATCATCAAAGTATTGGGACTGTTTTAGAAAAAAAATCATCTCACTTGGTTTCTGAAAATTACAATATAATGTATAATAATTAGAAAATCTTTCTTATCAACCTATTAGTTTTCTGACTCGTTTAGCTATCTTTTGCTTGCTGTCTGCTGCGCAAATATTTCATGTTTTTACATGAGAAAGGTCAGGGAAGTTGTAACAGAGGGGCCATGATAAGCACTTTCCTGCACCATAGAGAACAGCTCTAATTGCATGTGTTAATGACTTGCACACTTTAATGATTTGAGAGCAAACCTAACCTGGATGTAAACAAGATGCCAATTCAAGTTCTCTTCCCTCTCATCAGTTTTCTGATGACCTCTTATAGATGGTCTGTCTTTTAGATAGAAATCAGATCCATAAACACCGTATGCATCATTGGGGAAAAAAGGTCTCATGGTGTAACATACATTGTTATAAATCATATCTTGACCAAATCCATCCATATTATCCTGGAAGAACTCATATATATATATATATATATATATATATATATATATATATATATATATATATATATATATATATATATATATATAGAAAGGATTATCTGAATCTGGAGAGGTGCAGGTGAAATGTCAATTTCTATTCTTCCCCAAATATAGCTAAAGCTCTAGCAGTTAAGAAAATGATGCACAAGTTAAAGAACAGGGACAAAAAAAGCCACTCTTCCTGGTAAAGGTATTTCTAAAATAAAATAGGTCAGAGTCCTTTTTAGTATTAAGTCCCCTCTATTTTTGGTGTTATGGCTACCCTTGAGCTCAAAGTGTCAGGCCTCGGTGGCACTTAACTTCTAGATGGGTAGAGATCTCAGTTTTTACAAGGGAAGGGGAACTTAAGTAGACTCTGCTGGGGAAAACATCAATAAAAACTTGAAACTGAAAGCTTTTGAAATCATTTTTCTTTTTTTGTGAATTATAAGAAGTGTGAGACGTCGAAAATATGAAGGATCATGCATAAGGCAATGAGAAAACATTCCATCTAAGACTCTGAGGAAAGCATAAATGATCTGTCAGCTACCAGCAGGCAGGAGAGTTGACGTTTGTGAGGACGCTGCAGAAATTATAATGCACACTGCTATGCCAGAGAAGCTTGTTCTTCTTCAAATCGTAAAACAGCAACCTCATTTTCTATCTCAGTAGAGTCCCTCTATTATGATGATTATACATTTTATAGATATAGAAAGACTTTAACATGATCTTTAATGGTCCACTTGGGTGGGTCTGGCTTATGCCTTTGCTTCATTTCAGAATCTGAGAAGTATATTTATTCATATTCATCAGCTTTGCTTGGCTCCTTTTCTCTTAAGAACCCAAGGTGCTCTTGAGAGATGCTGCATATAATCAGTACGTAGTGCCTCTTAAACCAGAGGAAGGAGGCAGTCAAGGAGAAAGGCAACTAAATGAGGAATAAAAGGCCTTGAACATAAAAGTGATTTGGGTTGTACAGTGCTACAAACTTTGCATTCCTTGTGCAATTTTGAGTGCACTAAAAGCATTTTAAGATCAGTAAGACTGAGCGGCAATAGGTAGAGAACACCAACTATTTGATTCCTGGGACTTTAGGATAACCCTTATCTCCAAGTGCCAGTAGCATCATTGTTAATATAAATGATTTCTCAGGTGTTTAAATCTAGTGTTGACTTTCTTGAACCCCAGACATTCTAGAAACTCCCATCCTATTTTCTCAGCAACTTTCCATTCAGCACCTTTTCCCCACCACCACACTGACACGAGATTCTTGACCACACGTCTCCTTTCTCTCCTTAACCATTCAGTTTTTCCAACCTGCATCTTCAGAGCCCCGTCCTCCTGGTTTCTTGTGCCTCTTCAGCTCAGCCTCTTTTCATTCCTGTTCCATGATTTTTTTCTCCAGAATTCCCTGTGTCTCATTCTGTTATCTATGTCCTGCTGAATGGTCCTCTCTCTGTCCTCTGTCAATTCACCTGGAGCCCCTTCGTCATTTCTTACTTTACATCATAAAGTTTATTATCCCCCCACTAGGTATTTTTTTCCCCCAAGTCTAGGTGACCATTCTCCATTCTTGATACCAACCCTTCCCTACTGTAGGATCCTCTGTAAACGTGGCAGCTCTGTCTCCCTAGCCCTGTTGCCAGACCTCTGTCTCTCTAGGGTGAAGGACCATGCTACTGAGGTTTCTGAGAGGTCCTGAATGAGGATTGGCATTTTCTCATTCACAGGATCCTGATTTCCAACTGGAAACCACGGAAGCCTGGGACTGAATTGTGCCCCCCTGCCCCATCCATATGTTCACATGATAGGATTGGTGACTTTCTGAGAAGAGGACGAGAGAGGAGATTAGTCTATCTCTCTGCCCTGTGAGGACACAGGGATGTGCAAGCCAGGAAGGGAATTGAATTCCTCATGAGGAACTGAATTGGCTGACACCTTGATCCCAGAATTCCAGCCTCCAGAACACTGGGAAATGAATGTCTGTTGTTTAAGCCACCTGCTCTAGGGTACATTGTTACGGCAGCCCCAGCTGACTTCATACAGAGAACTCAAAGCACAAGGTCACTGTTTCATAACACGGTGTCCCAGGAGAACGTGTGTTTCCTGAACAAAAGTTTATAAACTAACAACTCTTCTCAGTCTTCCTTCTTTTCAGAATATTCTAAAAACCAAGTGAATATGTTCTCAAATTATTTATGGTAAACGAGGGAAAATTAGGAGGTGATTTATATGCAAGGGACAGAAAACCTACACTGAAAATTTACTGAGTAGTGTTTAGTGTTTGAAAGGTTTTTGTACTTCATAGATTTTTGTAAATTTGCAAACAGTAATCATGAGGTGAGAACCATCACTGGTAAATACTATCTCTATAGGCTACAACAAAACAATTATGTTAAGACATTTTTCCCATTTTCAAGTCTGCCTTTAAGAGAGTATAAACATGTAGAATTTTATAATTAGCCTTTTGGTCACATGATTAAATTTAAAAATGCTTTGGGCCTGGTGTTGTAGGGAGAGATATCTTCTTACTGGTAGTAACTCATTTTCAAAAATTAACTTTGCTTTTCACTTGAAGAAAACAGATAGGCCTTAAGTACTTGGTTTTCTGGTTGACTGAAAGATCCAAAAAGAGGATTGTGCTATAATTGCTTGGTATTTACTTTAAATGAATTTTAATACTAGTTGAATGTGCGATCAAAGAAGATTTAGCTTCTTCCAAGCAGAACAGTATTTTATTCCTAACCCATTTTAATCTACTCCAAGCAATTAAGCCTGGCAGAGAGGTGAGCCCAGGGCATTCGCTACTAATTAGACAGGAGAGCCCGTGGAATATAAAGTTTAATGCATTTTACCTCTGTTATAGGCACCCAAGTTACAATCACATTTTTATTCAAAAAAATTCTTATAATCTCATAGAATGTTTGGCATCCAGAATATTTGTCCTTGAAAGTGATTGACAAGATTCTAAATATCAGTCAAAAAGCAATTCATAATTGTTTATATTGTATTTTCAACAGCAAGACTGAATCCCAAAGTCCATTAGATTTCAATAATTGTAGTTCTCTAAAAATATGAAATAATTTCTTTGACTTCTATTTTAATTAGAGTGAAATAGAGATGTCACTTTTTTTATAAATTTGGCTCAACTATGGATAGCCTAAGAAAATTATTATTTCTTAAAGTTAATAGGAGATGGAATGAGATATATTTAAAAGCTATTTCTAAAACTTTAGCAAAAATTCCCAAGGACTTAATCAGGAGATTTGTTGCACAAACTTTCCGTGTAAAGGGGATTGAGAAAGATTCCAAGAAACTCTTCCAGGTGCCGTGACTCACACTTTGTGAACGCAAAAGATTTCTGACTCAAGTCAACTGATTTTGAAGTGCGTTTGAAGTCTAATGTGCTTTACTGATGACTACAAAACATCAAATGGAATCTTCCAGGCGAAGCAAGTTATATGTTTGAAACCAAATGCTTAGGAGAGCTCTCTGAGGCATTAGCATCTCAGATGCCAAAAAGAAAAAGGAAAAAGAAAAAAAAAAAAACCTCATTTCATCTGATGCTTCTCCTATTTGCTGATACTTTGTAAAGGTTTTAGTCCTTTCTGAAAACCCAAATGGGGAAGCGAGTGAAAATAGATGTTTTAGGCAATGTTCAACTCAATTCTACAAATAAACGTGGCTTCTGCTCTGGGTGGAAACATCACGTCAGGCAGCAGATTAGGACAGAACAGGCCTTTCCTTTAAGATTTTTCCAGGTGTCTTTGGGCAGAGTTGCCGGGTTATCAGAGAGCAGCAACAACTGTTGTGGTTTGCTTGTTTCCCCAGAAGATGTCTGGAAAGGCAGTCGCGTGCCTGTGAACCGTGCCGGCCTGGGGCTGTACTTGCTGCAAGCCGATGCACCCGTGTGCTGGACCCACTCGCCCTTCTCACACGTCAGCCGTAGCTCTCGGGGACCCGGTGCTTGGGTAGGGGACTAGGGACAGAGGCAACAAGGCAATAGAGGCAGGAAGAGGGCAAGAGGTAGAGGTGGTGGACACATAGGAACTTGTGGCTACTGACATCCTTGGCAGACACAAGGCCTGCGATCGTGGTGGGGGAGGTGGGAGCGGTGCAAGCTTGGCAAACCCAGAGCAGAGGAGGCGCATGTGGCAGGAAAACTGAGAGGAAGCTGGAGATGGAGAAGCCGCGTGCTTGTCCTCTGGAGGAAGACAAGACCTGCACAAGAAAACTGGAGAGAGAAAAGTTGGGAATTGAGAGTCAACGTGGGGGGCCCTGGACTCTGTAGTCAAACAGAGTCTGAATCCTGACATTGCCAGTTCCTCCTTGAGGGGATCTGGGCCAACTTGCTTACCTTGCGGGCTTCAAGGTCCTCACTATACAACGGGGATAGTAATGACCACCTCGCAAAACTGATGACATTTATCACGCAGAAGGTTGAAGGTATCGTGTCAAGGGGTGGTTAAGATTATGGGGTTTCGAGGCTGACTGTCTGGGTGGGAATTCTCCAGCCCCAAAGCTCTGTGTCTTATCTTCTCTGCAGTAGATGACAAATATAAAATGGGGATGGTACTGTTGTTACCCCACGGGCCTTAATAAATCATGCATATAAAATATTTAGCACGGTAACTTTCCCACCCTAGATTTGGAATATATTTTATCTGTTAGCAGTCAAATAAAAATGATTTCTGAAGGACCACAGGGAATTATAAATAAAGGAGGATGACATTCAAAGGGATCCCCATTTCATTTATCTATCAATATTCCATAAGGATTTTATAAAGAAAGGACTAAGAGATTAAAAGACACTACTATTTTCAACCAATAGCAGGGTGGAAATGGTAATACCAGACAACTGTGTAGATGTCGTATGTTTAACTACAAAAAATGCCACTAGTCTTTGTACTGATAATTCCTGTTAGGAATGGAAACATTCTGTTGATTTACGAAATGTGGATTAAATGGCTTCTCTGTGCTTAGCTCTGTGCTAGAAACTAGAGATACTAAAGCAACGTGTCCCCCCTAAGGGAGCATATTCCAAACTGGAAGGGTGACAAAGCATTCAGAACAGGAAGGCAAAGAGACAAGAGAGCTATTTGTTGGCCTGTGAAGAGCTGCTGCGGGGAAGACGCTCACCTGTCCCCTTCGCCAGCTCTCTCGCTCCTTTCCCGTGGTGGAGGACCGTTGACAGGACACACACACAGGCCAGGACGTGGCAGGGCTGTGGGGAGAAGGGAGGCAACCATGCTCTCAGCCTTTTCTCCTCTCTTGCTGCTCCTGGCTTGCTGTTTATCTTGTCTCCAAGTGAATGAAATGCAAGAGGGCTGGTGGGCAGGGGAGAGGCCTCCCAGACGTTAGGTCACCTGGGAGGTGTCTGTGTCAGCTAAAGGGCGACCTTTCTGTGTTCCAGTCTAATAGATGAGACTGGATGGCATGATAAGTCCAAACCCCTCTTCTTTTCCCAGGCCAGACTCCTGTGTCCTTTTTCTCTGACACAACAAAGCAAGAAAATTGGATCTTCAATGTGTACTATTTAGAGTTGTAAAGGTAACTGTGTTCACGTGCTAGGGCTGCCTTGACAAAGTACCGTAAACAGGACGGCTGAAACAGCAGAAGGCTATCGTCTCACGGTTCTTGAGGCTTAAGATCTAGGTGTTGGCAGGGAGGGTTCCTTCTGCGGGCTGTGAGGAGAGCGTGTTTCATGCCTCTCTCCTGGCTTCCAGTGATTTGCTTGCAATCTTGCCATTCCTCAGCTTTTAGAAGCCTCACTCCAATCTCTGCCTTTGTTTTCACGTGGCCTTCTTCCTCTGTCCCTTCACATTCTGTGGCCTTGGGTACATCTGTCTCAGTGCCCAAATCCCCTTTCTTCTAAGGATACTAGTCATATTGCGTTAGAGCTCATCCAGTTGACCTCATTAACTTGATTACTTCTGTACACTGTCTCCAAATAAGGTCATATTCTAAGGTAATGGGGGTTAGGATCCCAATATATGAATTTTTGATGTGGACAATTCAACCCATAACAGTAACCAATATAGAGAGAGTCTATATAGTGATATAATTATAAAAAAATAATGGGATAAGGGGAAGAGGGAGGTATTATAATATAAGCAAATTTCATGTGTCATAACAACAGATCATTATATAGAGTTGATAAGTTACAAAACAGCAGTAGAAATGTATCCTTTGATGATATAGAGGTAATTATTCAATGAAATGAAAACAGACAAATGGTGATGAATTTTCACACTTGAGTGTTGGAACTGGAGTTGGAGAAATTGAGTTCAAAAACTTCTGGATCTAATTATGAAATCTGTATTTTAGTGTTTGTATTAACAGAACTCATGTATCTCTTCTCAAATTGTACCTATCTTCTCATTCAGTGAAATTCAATCTTTAGTGAGAACTTAAGGCAAAATTAATTAAATCAACCAATTTATTAATTAAAACAAGGAACTTTCTATGGAAAGCAACATGTTCAACTCTACCACCATGCAATGTCCAGTGTATTAGTTTCCCATGGCTGCTGTAACAAATGATCACAAACTTAGTGACTTGAAACTACATGAGTTTATTATCATACACTGCTGGAGGTCAGAACTCTCACTGGGCAGAAGTCGAGACGTTGGCCGGGTGTAATTCCTTCTGGAGGCTCTAGGGGAGAAATGTTTCCTTGCCTTTTCCAGCTTCTAGAGGCCACCTGCATTCCTTGGCTTGTGGCCCCTTCCTCCTTCTTCAAAGTAAGCAGAAGAGCATCTTCAAATCTCTCTATGACTTTCACCCTATCCTGCCTCCCTCTTTGACTTACAAGGACACTTGCAATTACAGTGGTTCGATGGTATAATCCAAGATAGTGTCTCACTTCAAGACCCTTAACTTCATCTGGAATGTCCCTTTTGCCGTGTAAGTCAACATATTCACAGAATCTAGGGATTAGGACGGAGACTTAGGATGGGGAGCCTGTATTCTCCCTGCCATACTCAGTAAAAGAGAAATGCTGTGTTACGTTGGATATAGGAAAAAACAGTGGAGGACAGCAAATATTCTGTTGAAAAAAGTCACTGGCTGTCCTCCCACAGTTTTGCCAGCCATGCTAGTGAACTTGTTTTCCAGTGGGGACCATTTATCAAGTCTCCTGGTGAAGAAGAATAGAATGTGGCAAGATCGAACTACGGACCCATCTGACCTTGGAAATCCCTGCAGGGTTTTGCTCAGTAGCCTTATATTGAGGTGGGCACATGATAATTATTCCTGTAAGCAAGAGGACAAATGATAATTGATGAAATTTCAAATTAAAACTGTAAGCATGTGTCGTTTAATCAGTTATTTATAACCTTGCAAAACTTTACAGGGAAAATCTTTGAGTTTTAGTTTGCATCCCTGCTAAAATGAAGCAATTTAATATGCAGACACTGACAGAGTAATTAAAATGAAAAAAAAGTTATACAGAATTTATCTAACAAATAGATTTAAGGAGATGGGGGTAAAGAAAAATATGAATGCTGAGGGTATCAAATAAGGAAAAGCCATAGTGCCCAGTGGACTGGATTATCTATATGGCAGAATGAAATTGGGTACAATTGATCCCTGCTGCCAGAAGGGCACTAATTTAGATTGAAATGACAAAGTCAGTGAATTTTCCTGCTACTTACAATGCTGTCATTGAGCTATAGATTCAAACTTAGTGATAAGTCAATTACAAAGGAAATAATTTCTAAATTAAATCATCTTTATATGAGTCCCATGCAGACACTTATGGGGATAATTACATGTAATTTGATGTCAAAATAAGGCAAACCAGGAAGTTAAAAGATGCCTATGGTGCTTTATGTTTCTAAAATAATATACTATAGCATTTTTTCTAATTAAGATTTAAATAGGAGAATTATATGTCCCGACTTACTGCTCTCATGTTTATTTCTGCAAGAGGTAAAAACCTTAGGATTTATAATTGAAACTATTACAGAGTTTTATATCAGCCAAGTACCAATGCTGTCAGTTTCCTGATCTTAACCAAAATAAAATTCATGAAAACATTTCCATGGTTTTTATCCTAATTATACCAATGTCGGAAGAAAAATATTTCTTAATTTCTCCCAGGTTAGTTTTTATAGATAACAAACATTTAATCATAAAAGGAAAACGTGCTCTCTACGGAGGACTAATTAAACATGTAGTGGTAAATGTGGGAATATTTTGTTTCAAGTGAGTGAATCCAGTGCTGGTCACCTGAAGAAAGAAGAAAGCACTTGATTGCCGTGATTGTGAGAGGCACAGGGAGACACAAGACCCCAGTGGATGTCGTCAGGAGAGATCTTCTGTGCTCTGTTCTTTAAATCAGCCGTGTTGACTTGATACGTCAATGCCCTGGTTGTCTATGTAGCATTGAGACTATTTATTCCTGAATACTTTGCCTTGCGTATATCCCCCTGAGAAATTATCAACAATTGCAAGCTAACTACCACCAATTCCTTGTCATTTTAGTGCCTCATTAACCAAAATTATTTAGTGTAATCTATCAACCTCCCAACACCCAAAAGGCATTTACTTGGCTAGCTGTTTTATTAGAACTTCATTATTAGAAAGGAAAAATAAAAACATGAAAATGGTGCAGATCTATAGCAATGAAATGCTGAATGTCATGTCAGTGTCAGAGCTGATCTTAAAACTAAATTGAATCTGTCAGTGTGTCACTTAAATAGTGAGAGACACAGCTCACATTTAAATATCTTTGCCCGACATGTGTCAAGGAAACATAATTTTGATGTTTGTTTAATAAGAATCTTTTTTCTACAAAACAAAACAAAACCCACCCCATTTTTTCTTTTTTTTACAATCAAGTTGTTTATTTCTAATTAGACTAACAATAAGTTGAAAATTTTAAAGATATTCAAAACACTGTCTTAATAAATTGAGCAAATTACCAAGATCCACATCTTTATTTTAGGATCCATTAGAATTTAAAATTATTCTAAATTTAATATTATCTAACATTTATTTTAGCTGTCAGTTTTGGATTGAGGACTTAATTTTGGGCATTGAAATGGTTATCATCAGCTGCATTTTGTCCTTATGTTAGAAAATTATATACATGTTTTTCTATATATTCTTTCATATCAATCATTTAGTTGGGTAAATTTTAAAACATGCTGATTGAATTTATGCAGTTAACTATAATTTAAGAAGACATTCCAAAATTCTCAGAGGATGCAGAATTATTGATAATGCATATTCTTGTTCTTTAAAAGGTATTACACATTCACATTTAATGCAGCAGGTTCAGGCATAACTGTGCCTTATCACTGGTATATTTTGTAAGGATACTGTTAACAGTAGACTCTCGTGGCAGGCGAGAATTCTACCACTGAACCACCAATGCTCACAACAGTAGACTCTTAAATTCAGTCATTTCAGCACAATATCAAGGAGTTGTCTTTGCTTGGTACATTAAAAAGAATTAACACTGTTAGGCAAAAATGGTACAACCTTAAGCGTGGTGTTAAGGACAAGATGTATTAGTTTTCTGTGTTTTTAGTTGGTGTCAGGCAACGTATTAGGTCAACTCCATTTGTCCCTCTTTTCACTTTCTATGTGTTGGAGACTTTGGGAATCTTACTACTAGCCTACTTGTTCTGTGCTCATGAAGCAAATTAGGTCTGGTACACAGAAGCCTCGGGTCAGCACAATCTCAAAATTGTGTCTCCATCAATCCCAAGATCTGGACTAGTTCACACCTCCAGCATCCTTCGCGTGAAAGGGAGGCCAGGCCACCTAGACCAGGTATCTGAGATCACTTTATATGCTTGAATTATGAATCCTCCTTCTGGCCTTCCCCCAAAGGGCTGGTGGGAGACTGAGAACTACAGAAGAGAATAGACTGCATCTAAGATTTGCTCTGAGTGGATTCTAACCCCCAGGACCTAGAATGCAAGTGAGTGCTACCAATAATTGGTAGATTCTGGGAGTCAGTTAAAAATAAAACTTAGGGGAGCAGTCATCTGGAGATGTCTGAAAATCCACCTTATGCTTATTCTCTCATAGGATGGTGTAGTACTCACTGTACTACAGAGAAATTCAAGCATTCTATACCATCCTAGTATGAACTAAAGGTATGCTCACTCACTTCCGTAAATGACAACTCATGCAACACTAGGTAGGTGTAAAAAAGCTCACAGATTATTTAGATAATCTAAAATTATATAATTTTTATTGTTAAAATGTTCTTTAGGAACAAAAGAAGAAGAGTAATTTTGTGGTGGAAAAACCTAACACTTCATCAGCCAGGTGTTCAAGGTCGACGTAAATAATGATGTCACGTTGACAGTAGGTACCCTTGTTGTGATATGATGAGAAGGGCACATTACCTCCGTGGTCTTCTTCCCAAATACCCAAACTCCAGTCTAATCATGAGAAAAGCATTAGAAAACCCCAAATGGAAGGATATTCTACTGACCAGCAACCCTCGAAGCTATCAAAGTCACTGAAAACAGTGGTTTGAGAAATTGTCACAGTCTAAAGGAGACTAAAAAAAAAAAGACCATTAAATGTAGTGTAATAGCCTGGATGGGATCCTGGAGTAATAAGTGGACATTAGGGGAAAAGTAAATAAATCCAAATAAAGTATGTAGTTTAGTTTGAGGGATGAAGTATGACGGTACTTCAACCGCTTGCATTTCCAACCACTAGATTATGACAACCAGACTATTGTTGCATTCTTCAAATCAAACAAAAGCCACAAAATGATTGCTGTCAGATGTTTAATTGTCCCAATTTTATCTTACCCCATTATAAGTATTTCATTAGGCTGAAGACAGTAGAGTTCTTCAAATTCCATAGCCCACTGTAGCCCTCAAAAATACAAGTACACTGTGATACACCAATAGATGTGTTTGAAATTTGAATGTTGAAAGAATGTAGGTTTATTTTTAAAAATTTGTTTATCTTCCAAGTCTCTCTTGACATAACTATAAAAGCAGATTAAATTAATTCTCTTAATCAAAAATATTCTGAAAATTAACTTACTTTACTTTATAGAGTAAGAAGTCTGTTTATTTTTCTACAATAACAAGTGTAGAATGTTACTTATGGGAATAGAATGTAATCTCCTTGAGGAAAAGGATCATTTCTTTGATTTCTCCACCCCATATTATCATGTTAAAATATTTGGAGAATTTTTGGAAACACAGATAAGAGTAGCATACTCCCAGTGTTATTGTTGTGAATCTGAAGGATGAGGCTATGGCTGAAATTTTGTAATATAAAATCCTGAAACAAATAGATATTTTGTTGACTTCAGGATTATTTTTTAAGATTCTTCATTGCTTTTTATGTTTTTCCCCCCTCATTTTCCCATTTCACTCTATCAGTGCAGCAAATGCTGACTTCTATGTACATTGGGTGCTGACCTGAAAGCAGTTTGTTCTGCATGAACCATTATCTTAGTATCAAAAACAGTATTAATTAAGTTTTAGGGGTAAAATAGACGTGTTGGTGAATATACTCAGGATGTATCAATATCAGTTTATTATTTTTGACAAATGTACCAGCCTAATGTAAGGTATTAAAAATAGGGAAATTGGGGTATATACAAGGACTCTCTGTAATATTCTTACAACTTTTCTGTAAATGTAAAACTATTGTTACTAGGTGTTTAAGAAATGTTTTTCCACATTCTCTCTCTCTGTCTCTCTTCCTTTCTCTCACTTAGAGGTGATTTCTCTCAACTTAACAGTGAGGTTCAACAAGAGGTGAGGAGTACAGAATGCTGACATAGGGAATCCCTAGCTATACGGAGGAAAAGTTTGGGAAGTAGCTAGAACTTGAAGGACACGTTTTGTTTTATTTTTTTAATGAGTACATTGAAATGTGGGTTAACAAAGAAAGCATCGAAGGGAGAGGACAAAAGTCTGGAAGGAGAATAGATAACATATCTAGTGAATATCCTGAGAAGTCAGGAGTCAGTGGGATCCAGAACTCAGCATGGAGACCTTAGTCAGAACATTCTTGAAATTGCAATCAGAGATAAGTAAGAAAAGATTGCCCCTTTTGCAGGTAAAAAATATAGTTTTCATGCTAAAAAGTTTCAGTCCATGATCTTCTATTTTCTCTTTCTACAGAAAAGTACATAAGTTGGCTGAGATTAAGGAAAAGAGTCAGGGGACCTAAGGTTTAAGTATTAAGGCCTGGCATCTACCCAGTGACTCAGAACAATACAGGAAATGCGAGATGTAGTAAGTCTCTGAGAAAGACTCACATACCGCAAGGGTTTACTCTCCCGATATTTTGTATATTTCTCTCTGATTGTTGGTTTAATTTGATATACTGGCTACTCCAGTG
The DNA here is from genome assembly GCF_027409185.1 of Cynocephalus volans. Classification (NCBI taxonomy): domain Eukaryota; kingdom Metazoa; phylum Chordata; class Mammalia; order Dermoptera; family Cynocephalidae; genus Cynocephalus; species Cynocephalus volans. The sequence continues at coordinate 7,214,300 of NC_084478.1, forward strand.
CTCCAGATATGGCCAGTAGGGCTCCTGCACTCACAGATTCACTGGGAGAGAGGCATTTCTTCTCTTTATAGAGACGGTGAAATGGAACAGCTTGGAGTTTGGGCTCTGAGACCAGACTGCCTGATTTGAGCCCTTGATGTGAACTTAAGCAAGTACTTTGCTTCTCTGAGGTTCGGTTTTCTCATCTGTAACTTGAAGAGAGTACATACCCACAGGAGTTGTGATAATTAAACAATCTAAGGAATGTAAAACACAAAAGCTAATATTTGGCACACGGACCAACCCAGTATTGGAATTTTGATGCAAAGATGCTATGTAAAGCACCGGACCTCAGGAGTTGAAGACGTTAGTGGGACACATGGAGAAGTACAGGTAAGAGAAGGATGCTGTGGGGGAGAAAATAAAGGGGTTAAGGGACTTCAGATTGAAGATGTTGTCTGAGGGCATCAACTAAAGGAAAGGAACACTCGTGGCCAGAGATGGGAATATTTGATGTTCTATCTGAAATAATGGCATCCCAAGTAATGACAAGGACTGAGGAAAGGTAGGGAATATTTGGAGCAGTCAATGCTTGGAGACACCCGTGGGATGGATAGTCAAAACAACAAAGTCATAATGGGTCTTTGGTTTCATAAAGAAAAAGTTTAAAAAGGTGGAAGATGGAAAAAGGAACAATATTCTAGGCATGACAAAGAGGGCTTCTGTCTTAGTCTGTGTATGATGCTGTAACAAAATACTTGAGACTGGGTAATTTATAGACAGCAGAAATTTCTTTCTCGCAGTCTGGAGGCTGGGAAGTTCAAGATCAAGACATGGCAGGTTCAGTCTGGTGAGGGCTGTTCTCTGCTTTGAGATGGTTCCTTGTTACTGTGTCCTCATACTGTGGAAGGCAAAAGGGCAAAAAAGTGCCTAGCTATTTCCCCCCAGCCCTTTTGTAAACATTAATCCATTCAGGACTTAATTACTTCCCAAAAGATTCCATTTCTTAATTACCAGCACAATGGGGATTAATTTTCAGTATGAATTTTGGAGGGGGCACAAGCATTCCAACCACAGCAGCTACAAATTTATGAACAAACAGGGAAGGTGGGAAAAGGATAAGACATAGGAGCTGGTGACCAGAGAAGAGAAACAATACCATTGAGATATTACAACTGTAATCAATGCAACATTAACATATTTTAACAGTATCAAAAAGAAATGAAATTACTTAATATAAAACCATATCAAAGTAGATTACTTTTTCTGAACCGGCTTGGTTCCAGATTGCCATCAAAGCAAAATATAAATTTACATATAGATGTCAAGGCATAATGTATGACTTTGTATATGGTGTTGGATTTATTATGGCTGACAAGTAATGTAACCAATAATTGTGCCTTTCTGAACACTGGTGTATTACATTTGAAGGTCAGTGTAGTCATTTTTGCTTCGATTCGTGATTATGCATTAGAATGCTGCTGGGTTTCAGAGGGTTCTTTCTCATCTGCACCAAATTTCCCATTGTGCAAGATGCCAACCATCAGAGTAAGAGCATGTTTTACAGAGACATGATGTAGTTGCTAAAGCAGAGTGATTATAACTGAATTGTGGTTCCTTCTCTTGTAACCTGAGTGTACCATTTTGTGTTGAAAACGTGATAAAATATGAATCCTTTGTTAAGTGATGGCTTCAGCATTCACACATCTTATGACGTTTTTAACCTTCCATTACATTTTTTGTTTCTTTTAGCTAATTGCGAACTTGACCTCAGAACTGCTATTTTTTTTCTTTGTCTTCTTTTTAAAGATGGCAACCAAGTATGCTTCTCTTTTAAGGGACAAGAGTTTTGGAGGAGGCAAAAGTTACTAATCTGGATGGCTCTGGAATTCAAATTGAGCATGCATTATGGCTGGATGTGACATTTAAGAAGAGATCTCATACATTGTCACAGTTTGCAAAGCTGTTACACAATATAATTGATTTAAGATCATGTCTTAAAAAATGTATCTCCTTTTTGCTAATGGAATAATCTTGATAATGTGGTATTGCAAGTCCTTTTCTAAATAACAGAATATAGTTACAGAAAACAGAATCACCACTTTACTGCTAGAAAGTTTGTTTACTTTTTAGGGTTAATTTACACTTATTGAATTCTCTTGAAATTGTAAGCAGCTGGTGACTAGATTTTGCTGAGAGCTCCAACTTTGCAAGCATGCTTGGAAAAAGTTCCGTTTCTTCTTGAAGTCAGAGAATGGACCCTAGAGTAGTGGGGAAATATGCATTCTTCATCTGCCAGGTGCTTAGATGCAAGGCGACTGGTTAGAGGTAAGTTGACCTCTGTAATTGATCTTTTCTTAATCATGCAATTCTAGAATTTCTATAACAACAAGATGTGACCTGAAGACCCCAGTAGTTACAGAAGAAATCTGGGCTTTTAACCATCTGCTACAATTGACTCTAGTTCTATTCCACGACAAGCCATTTAACCTCTGATATAACATAAACTCCTCACTGGTAAGGCAAAGGATGTGGGTGATGAACTATAAATAAGAATATTTTGTGATGGATAATGCTTAGTAGATTAAAGGTGCAATGAGAGTTGCTAATTCAGCAGCATATAAGCCATTTTATGGTATCATTATTTAGGCAGAAGAAATTGATATAGCTAAGGTGAATGTTGTTTCTACCTATACCAAATCTCTCATACTGTTAACTAGGGGTTCTCTAAGGGTTGTCCTTGGACCAGCATCATCATCATCGCTTGGAAACTGGTTAGAAATGCAGACTTTTAGGCCTCACCCAGAAACTACTGATGGGGTCCAGCAATGTGCATTTACAAACCTCCAAGGATTCTGATGCATGGTCAAGATTCAGATCCACGCTCTAAACCAGAGGTCAGCAAACTTTTTCTGTAAAGGGCTGTATAGTGAATATGATCAGCTTTGCAGGCAATGTACCTCAACTTCTCAGCTCTAACGTTTTAGCCTGAAAGGTGCCATAGAAAAGAAATAAACGAATTGGGTGTGGCTGTGTTGCAGCCAAACTTTATTTACAAAAAGTGCACCTGGACTGGGTCATTGTGACATAGTTTGCTGACCCCTACTCTAAAACCCTTCTTACTAATTTTAAGCCAATTGGGCTTGTTTTCTGTCAGTTGGTTAAAAGCATTCATTCACATATGACATTAAAAAAAGATCCTCTTTATTCAAAACATATGTGTATTCCTGAGTGCAAATTGAAAACATGTTTTTTTATTATTTGGATTTGTAAGGCTGTTACGTGTAAAAAGAAAGAATGATGCTTATGATAAAATTAATTTAGGGAAGATATATTCACTTTATTAAAATGTTAATATTCTCTTTGAATATCATTACTAGTACTAGTACATAATGAGAAAAATCTTACCTCAGATTTTACAACATATTTTAGAACATTTATTGCATATCACAATCCTTGCATTACAATAAATGCATTTTAACATCTGAACTAAGCACAAGAGAACACCACATGTATCATCGCCCTCACCATACAGCTAATAAATAAATGCTGTTGATTGTTTGAGAAATCAGGCATTTGAAGCTGCAGCAACACAAACCATTCATCATTACCGATGTTCCCGATCACGTAGATGCTCTGTATCAGCAATTTGAACTTAGAAAGTGTATCAGTCAGAGAGCTACATGATTGTGCAAACTTAGATGACTCATTCTCCAATATTTTCATGTTGCAGCCCTGTGTTATTAATACACGTCATTTTCAATTTACTGCTAATCGTAGTTCAGTAAATTGTTTCTCTCAATTGCTGTCCAGTGTTTTGAATTGGTGCCATCGTAGGTTTCTTTTCCTCCAATCAGTCTAGATACCTGTGCTTATTTCTAAACCTCATCAGCTGCCACAAAGGACCAGGAAGCAAAATCTAAGCCACTCCAAGTGGTTTCAAGTTATTCTTTGATAGGTTTTTGGAGTAGAGTTCGATGCAATCTCCTGGCTTTTCCAGCCACAGCAATTTGGCCAAGTTATTCCCTTTTGGGCTGTAATACTGTTTTGTCAAACACAGAAACACTAACATACACAGTTCACACTTGTGGTTTCCAGAAATTTTTTAGTACAGGAAATTTTCTTATAATTACCTTTTTTCTAAACCCATAAAAATGATTTAATAATGTACCACATGTGAATTTTAATGCTATATAGTAAATATTTGCACATGTATATATATGCAGTATATGGTCAATGTAAACTGTTTTCTGTTCTCTTCCATTCCTTAAAATTAAAGCTAATTAGAAACATTTTAAGTGCATGATGTAATTTATTGATAAAAGAAATTTATTTCCTACTCTTCTATAAATTTACAGAACCCAGGATTTTTATCAAATACGTTTTGAATATCTTATAGCACTAGCATAGTCCTGTACAAAGAAGAAAGCCACTGTAAATATTTACTGAGGTATTTAGTAAACAAATGGCTTAATGGATGAATCAACCGATTAGGAGTGTATAAATTTAGGAGAAATTCTTGTCTTCAGGAACATTAGTTAAAATGTGCTTTAACTAAACAGCCCCATGCAACTGCTCCAAAATGATGGATAATTGTCGTATGCCCATATATGAAAAATGTATATATTAGTTTATAGTATGTGTGTATGTGTATATATAGTTGTACATTTTTTTTGCAAAATTACTGTAAAAGCCCATTTCATTATAATAAAATTTCTATTCATACTAAAACCAGAAAAACAAATTAGTTCTATCCCTATTTACTTCAAAATTTAAAAATTGTTATTTTTGGATCATTGTTAACCAATTGTTAACTTATTTTTTTTCTAAATTTGACTTTGTTAATTTTTTTCAAATTTGCTTTTTATTTCTTGCTTGCAATTTTAATTTTTTGTGTTTTAAAATTGATTTAGAAATGGTATAACCCATAGAGACCTCAGCCAATTTTTAACCATTGATGTAACAAACACTCCGATAGCTTTCTATGGTGCAGGCATGGGATAAAGTGCTAAGAGAAAACGAATAAGATTGAACTTGTATTCTGGAAGTGGAGAAAATGAAGGACCCTGGCCATCACAATAAAGTGTGAGAAGTGTTAAGAGAAGTGTATTTTCTGGACCTCCTAAAGGCACATGCCTGGCCTCCTAGCCCAGCCCAAAAGGAATTGTCATGGAAGGAATCCCTCCAGCAAGTAACACCTAAATCAGCTCCTAGAAGATGACACATGATTAGGGAAGAAGCATATTCCAGGCAAAGGAAGACTTGCAAAGGCACCAAGTTATTGCAATATTGCAAATGACTCTGGCATGTTTCTAGTACAAGTGTGAATTGGTACAACCCTTGAGGAGAAATATTTGGCAATATCTGTGGAGTATACCAGCATTTGTGGAGCAGGTGTATTTTACAGGGCCTAGTTTTCCAAAGCGCCGTAGTCTCAGGTTCAGCCTAACCTTTTGGAATTACATATAGAAATGTTAACCTTGCAAAAGACAGGAAACTTTCCTCAGGCTAAAGTCTTTGTAACACAGCAAAGTTGCTGGCTCAAGGACAGAAAGATTACTTGATTGATATGTAAAATACTGGAGAAATTGCTGTAGGGAAAAACAGTGTTTGCTAAGATCAAGCTTTTTTTCGTGGATTGATTCAACCTTTTGCAAATTGCATTATGGAATGTCACTTTGCTTGTTTCACTGATGTTACCAGCCTCTATTGTTAAACCCCACCTATGTTTTTTTCCTGTAACTTCCTGGTCTGGAGAATAAATATGGGAAGAGAACTCCAGTACATGGTTAATTTCCAAAGGAAGGAATGCCTCTCTCTTGAGCGGTCCAGGAAATTAACCCCTTTGGGGTCTCTCACTGCTCAGAAGAAATGGTCTTTGAGTAATCTTTCTGTGGCTCTGTCACCCAGGGGAAGAGAGCTGACAAATCTGTGTGAGGCAAAGCAGCAAATATCTATCAAAATTTATAATGTATTGATTATTTTGATAGTGACACTTGTCCCAGCTATTCCATCGTGAGAATTTTTCCTACAGAGACATTTACACATGGATGATATGGCATGCATACAGTTTTATTCATGGCAGCCCTATCAATAGCAAAGGATTGCAAACTACATAAATTTTCCCCCATAGAGGAAGGATTAAATAAAATATTGTATGCACAATTGATGGGAATTCCACTACAATATAATGACAAGAAAAAATTTCTAAGATGTGATAAGTGAGTGATGCTGTATACTCATACTATGTAAATAAGGGGGAAAACAAAAAGCATTCATTTTTTCTTGTAAATTTATATAGTCATCTCAAACAATCTGACAGAAATGCTGTCTTAGTGTGTGGTGTTGGTAGATTGAATTAGGTACTGAATTTATGGGTTTAGGGATAGGAAGGAGAGAATGGTACAGTGAACTCCAGACTTCTCTACAGTGATCAGATTAAGGCAAGTTTGTTTTCAATACACCTTCTAGCCATCAGCCCCTACTCCAGAGCACAATATAATATTAATATATATGTATATATAAAAATGTGTATTTCTATATATATAATTGTGTGCATATATATATGAATATACACACGTATATATACACGTGTGTGTGTATATATATAGACATACAGGGACAGAGAGATAGATAACATATACACATGTTTGTTTGCTTGACTAAGGTCCAAATAAGAGCCATGCATAAAAATTAAGGGTGTAAATTTCCTTTTAAATATGTATTAGTCAAATAAATAAGTAACATTTTTATTATTAAGCTCTCTAGGCAACATTTTATTTTCATTGTGATTTCTCTTGATTTATAGGAAGCTTAGAAGTGTGTATCTTTTTAAGTTTTTAAATAAACAGGTCCACCAAGTTTTCTTTTTATATTTATTTTGTATTTGTTGTGTTACAGGTAGAAAATTGCAGATTCTTTGAAATTTGATGAGGCATACTGTATGTCAAGTGTGTGACCAAGTTTTAGAAAATTTTCTGGCATGCTTGAAAGAATGTGTGTTCTCCAATTACTTGGTGTAGTGTTCTATGTATATCCATTACATGGAGCTTATTAATTAAACAATAAAAATGTTCTGTATCCATATAATTTTTGACCTCTATGTGAATCATAGACCGTTCTCTCAGCTTGTGAGTGGTTTACTGAATTCTCCCAGGATACTGGTAGATTGCTCATTTTGCCCTATTAATTTTTTTCTTTTGTATGTATTGAGTCCATTGATTTAGATACATATGTATTTAAACTTTTTATATCTACCTGAGCCCTTGACATATATTCCATATGGATAACTGCTTTATACATAAGATTGACTTTTGCTTCAATGTTTCATTTGTCCAGTGTTGATAGAATTATGCTTATTTTCCTTGGTATATGTATTTGGTATGCAGTTTTCCGTGTTTTTTCTTTCAAGCCTTTTGTGTCTTCATCTTTTCACTATAGAGTTTAATCTGTTCATATTGATGGTGTTTACTCACTCATTTCTATCACCTTATATTGTACTTTCTATTGGTATCACCTAAAAGATATAAAGGTATATCTTTTTGTTGCTGTTGTTTTTGTTGTTTGTCTTTAGCTTGATTGAGTATGTACATTCTAGTTTTTCCTTTTTTGGGTTAATTTTACAAGCTCTAATTTTATTATTTTAGTGGATATTCTAGAAATGTTAACGTAAATATTTTCAACTATATGCACATTTAAGGTGAGTGAATAACCTGTCTCTTCTCCAGAAAAATGTAAAGAGCACACGAAGTGGGCACATAACTGATGAAGGACTGAAACTTAAGTTCTAAATGTGATGATATGATACATGCACTGTCCACATGAAGCTGGATATCTTCAACTCATGATGCCTCTCTATGTGAGGGATGCCTGGGCACACTAAAATAAAATAAAAATTGTGTGTGTGTGCAGACACGTGTGCATGTGTGAATCTATGCACATCATTATTATTTATTGACTGAGTGCACAGCTTTATTTTCAAAGGAATTTATGACCCAAAGAATATGACCCATTCACTGGATACAGTAAATATCTTTGGTCCATCTGGATAGACTTTTTAAGGTAGCATGTCATCTTCTTCACAAATTTAGTCGCTTCCTACATTTGAAAAAACTAGATTCCACTTTAAAACTTCTCCAGCCTAGTACACTGTAGTGTAGCTGGATCAATCCCCATAGAAACAGGATTAAACAGGCATGTCCTGATCTTATGATTGGTGTATAGGACCACTTTAAATAGCCAAATTCTGCCTATGTTTATAAAAGCAAGAAAGGAGTTGTGAAATACCCAAAATCTTAAGAGGAAGTAAGAGAAAGTTCATATGGAGGAACACTGAGAGATTGCTGCAATAATAAATAATAAAAACTTTAAGTTATGGATGGAGACAGTGTGACAGAGATTTCTACAGAATACAAAAAGAAATCTGTTGACTATTCAAACTCAAGACAATGGAGAAGTAGGAAGTCTAACCAAAAACCAGGATACCTCTACTTCCATTGTCTATATCTAGCTAAGCATTTCATTGGTTCTTTTGTGAAAAGGGATTTGAATTAAAATTTGCATCAACATGTAGTTATGTCTCTCTACGCCAAAGCCAATCATTTAGCAAAATCTTTATATTGAAAAGATTAGGTTCAGTGTAGGTTCAGTCACTCCTAAATAATATTTTCTGTTGACTTTATACATTTATGAAATAAAAATGTATCAGTACCAAAAAGGCAAAGTCAAAATTCTGTAAGAGTTTGGTGCTGAGCATGGGTTGACTAGATATACCTCATTACTTTTGGAAGTAGATCTCAAACATTAGAGGAGAATATTCTGGAATAACTTGCTTTGCCATTATGTGAGGGTTGCCAGTCCCCAGAAGCCAAAAGCCTTGGTCAGTTTCCTGCACACAGGCTGAGAAGATTCTAATGCTATTGTGCCCAGACCACAAGCATGGATGTACCCAACCGAACCTGTCGTTAGAATATCCAAAGATGGCTTGTATGGGGTATGCTACAGTAGAAAGTGAGGGAGAGAAAGTGTAGAATTGAAAGCATAATCAAACTTGATTACAATTAATGCAAGGAAAAAATGCCTCCCTTGTATTCAATAAGTCATTTCTTAAAATTTAAATGTATAATTATGTGCATCATGACATACGAGGATATTTTTAAAAGTTAATGAAAGAATAGAATGAAAAGATAATATTAATCTTTCCATGAACTTTTTGAAATACTGTCTATGTAGTGTGTCTTCGCCAATTTTTCTTTTTTTCACTTACTACAAAGGGGTTGGATATACTCTATTAGGAAAAAGAAGTGCTGAAATGTTTATTGTGATGGAAATATTTAAATCATAACAATTAATTATGGCCGCAAACCAGATGTTTCTAGCCCTACCTATGAAGAATCATGATGCTATTCTGAGTGTCTTAATTATTTATCTGTCCTTGCTTACTTAATTAAATGATTTCTTAATTTCTCTCTCTCTCTCTCTCAAAATACCTGGGCTTAATGCTACCAAATGGATATTAAGGATGTGTGATATATTAAAAAGCAATTGGTATGTTGGAACACAATCTCCCTACCTACTTCTATTTAAATTAGGCACTATACAATAAACAGAAATTGAGAAGTGGGAGTCATTTCTCTTTCTTAGTGAATACTAACATTCTTGAACTCCAAGTGTACTTCCAGAGCCCCTAAAACAACTTCTGGTTGAGAAAAAAGAGCAGTCAGGGTAGTGTTCTTGCTATGGGTTAAATGTGTCTCCCAAAAGTTCATGCATTGCAAACTTAATCTCCACTGTAATAGGGTTAAGAAAGTAGGAAACCCTATTATGGTAATTGAAAGATGGGGCCTTTAAGATGTGATTAGATTGTGAGGACTGTGCCCTCATGAATGGATTAATCCTTTGATGGTTTAGTGGGTGGTAATAGGTGTGACTCTGATGGCTTTAAAAGGAGAGCACACAAGGAGGCTAACTCCGTCTTGCTAGCACCATTCTTGCCATGTGACACTCTGCATTGCTGTAGAGCCACCACCAAGAAGGCCCTCACCAGAAGTGTTTCCTGGACTTTGGACTTCCCAGCCTCCAAAACTGTAAGAAGTAAATTTTATTTCTTTATAAATTACCCAGTTTCAGGTATTCTGTTATAAGCAAAAGAAACAGACTAATACAGTTATAGATGACTTCTTTCCAAGAGTTGTTCTGTACAGCTTTTCCCCAGGACCCTGAGAGGGCCAGCTGCTGTCACTGTTTTTGAGATATACTTATTTGTTCTGATTTCTTTGAGGATCACTGGGGGTTTAGCCTCACTTGCATTTTATATGAGGCCACCCTGTTTCACCTGCCCTCCAAGGAGGAACAGAGTTCATTGGTTGGATAATTGGAGCATCTTCATTTTAAATGCCATGTAGGACATTGTCTTGTCCTATGGAACAAATGAGCTGTGTGGCTCATTCAGTTCCCAAGAGAGAAACCAAAGAAAAGAATTGATATATCACAAAATAAGAACATTATTCTAGAAGAAAACAAGGGTTTTTTGTTGTTGTTGTCATTTAATGATATTTGCCTGATGGCCTCCTGGGCCAGAAAGAATCTCTGAGAGCAATTCTGAAGTGCAAGTTAATAAGGTCATGAATGGGAATCTTTCAGGCCTAGAAGACCTCCTTTCTGGAAATTGTTGATTATCATAATCAATATTAACATGCTTGGGGGAAATTAAAGAATTAATTTATTTTCAATAAACATATAGGAAAATGCTTTCTCAATAAACCAAGTGACTCTCCATCATTTCAGCCACATCTCCTTTGGAAAATAACACAGAAATTAAAAATGCAGAAATAAATGAAAAAGACACTAAGGAGATGATTTCTCCAAAGTTCCCTTAATTTCATTCAATAGGTAGAGATTATACTGTCTGAACAGAAATTAATTTGAACAGTAATAATAACTACAAATATTGAATAAAAATCAAACTGCAAACCCTGTGCTAAACACTTTGTGGATATATAGATATGCATTCATATATTAGGTAATCCTTGTACGAAAAGGAATAAGTAGAATTTTTTTCTTATCTCAAATAAAAAGTAAAGTATAATCCCTGCTTCAAAAAATACTTGTATTTCAGGGCCTTAAAGAACTTGCTCAAATTTACAAATCAATTATGTGACAAAGTTGGAATCTGATTTGAACTTATCCTTCACCACTACTGTGTACCTTCCCAGGTTTAGAAAAGTAATGAAACCAAGGGAAAAAATACTAATAATTGAAATTGGCCGATGAAAGAGAAGCAATAGAGTTATGAGTAAATGTACTTGTCATAAATGCCCCCTTTTCATCATGCAGTGTTCTGCTTAACACATGAACAAGGTCCACTTCCATTGCTGGCTCACCAAGTGAAATAGTTCATTTCACTGTTCTTTGAGGGTTTTCTAAAAAGAAAAATAAGGCGGTGGGGACCAAGCACAGAATGCATTCTAATCACGGATGTAGATTAGGAGGTTCTTTGTAAATGGGTATATGCATTTAATAGATCTGTTCGCATAGTTATGTTGATGCTGGTGCCATATATTGACACACAAACTGTGACATTAGCATCTGTAATTTTCCAATTACAAGAATAATTTATAGGAAGTTATTCATGAATACATTACCTATTTCAATTGTATGCATTTCACTCTATCAAAAACTAGATAAACTTAATTATGATTGTAATAAAGAACAGAGGACACAGAGGAATTTGGGCAGCACTGGAAGTCTTTGGCCACTGGGTGTCATGGTTTTCCTCTGTAATGGTTAACCCTTCAATAGTAAAAGATCCTGCATTTCAGGAACAAAACTATTCAGTGTTACACAGATTAGCATACTAAATGAAGTGTTATTAAAATATGATGCAATCCTTTTTAAGATTATTATGCTGTATTTAAAATACATCATTGGTATCATTTTGTACCTAAAACTGGCCAACAAGTATGAAACCTTCAAATATTTTAATGTCAAGGAAGTACAATTCTGTTCATCATCCTCAAGTTTTATTGTATCAAAGTCACTTCTGAAGAGTTTGTACAGTGCATTTATGCATGTGCTCAGGAATATTTTTCAAAGAATTCTTTACTTGATCGAATGTCTGTAGTACAGAGGTTAGCCTTAGATGTAATTATTGTATTTTAATGTCTGTTGGCTTTTACCCATGCCTTGTGTGTACATATGTGATGGCAGATGTATTATAAAACCGTACCATTAATTAGAACCAGACAGCTTTGTTTCTCCTTCTCTGTGAATATGGTCCGTTCTGCCAAGTTTGATGGAAATGAGTTGTTGTGACAATTAAAACCAGTTGTGCTTGTTCTACAATAGAAGTGCTACTGATCTCATAGAAAAGACCTGTAAAGACACAATGAGAAGATGCAGCCAAGTGCTCCAAGAACACCACTGGAAACTTCCTCACATTTCCTCTTTTTTATTTTCAGTTTGAAGACTAGTTATTATCTAAGTGTCAAAGGCAAATCTGATGACTAGTTTAGAGGTCAGCATTTGAACTCTGTGATTGGATATGTGTAGGACAAGAGTTGGAAAAGGTGAAATTGAGGTCGTGGACCTCTTTTATTTTATTTTATTTTTATTTTTTGCTGCTGTTATTTGAAACCAAGTCTACAAAATATTCAAATTACGTTTGAGTGTGTAACACTAAATATTTGACTGAATATTGAAACAATAATTTCTGCACATACTAATTGTTATGGACACTTAATAAATTTCCTTTTACTAGTCGTGGGAATATCCTTGCTTTTTAAATAGACAGGTTAACGGTGTTGTCGTAATTCTCACTTAAGAATTACTGAGAAAAGTACAACAGTAGCAGTTAGCAAAAAGTGTGAATTAACAGAAGGCCTTTACTCATTGGAATAAAAGTATTTTTCTATTTGATTCGTAAAAAACAGCAAATGCCCAATTAACTCAAATCCATGTTCAATTTAGTTTATGGAAATGGTGACAGATTAAGAGTGAAAGAACAATGTCAGAATCAAAAGATGCTGTTCTTGGTTTACGGCTTGCAATAGAATTTGTTTTTAAATGAGATAAAAACAAAGAAAAATAGAAAAAAAATATTAAAAAACATATTTTAGAGTACTTACTGTTTGAATGAAACTGAACACAAAGACCCTGTCCTAAGGAGCCTGAATCTAGTGGGGTAGTCTGATACTAATCAAATTATCACAAAACTATGTCATTAAAAATATGACACATTTTGTGGGAAGTTGTGCTAGGTCTTGGGGTTCAGAAAATGTTTCTCTGATGAGCTGACATTTGGTCGTCAGACGAGTGGAAATGGGGATGGGGCAAGAATGGTATGGTTGTCCAGGTAGCACTGTTGAGTAGAAGGTACATAGGATAATTGAGGAGCTGAGAGAATGTCACTGCAGGTAGAACTTAGGAGATGAGGGCAGGGAACTGGGTGTTACAAGGTGGAGACATAGCACATGACAAATCTAGAGAGAAAAGGAAGGAGAAGGTATCATGCAGAGTTATTTAAGATGCATTGAGAATCTTGGCTATTCTTTGACAGCAAAGGAGAGAGAGAGAAGAGATTGAAAGAGCAGTTAGAAGACAGTCACAGTAATTTTGGTTAGAGATGATGGTAGCTTGCATGTGGGTGGTGTTGGTAAAGACTGAAAGAATTAGATGAAGTTCTGAGATATATATACACACACACTCACACACATATACTTACTGGTTCTGTTGTTCTGCAGACCCCTGACTAACACAGGTGGTGACTGATGTGTTGATGTCATGGGTATTATAATTAAGCTGTTTAGGTAGAGAGTGCAGAGTGAGATGACTGGAAATCAAGGCAGGTCCCTTGAGAAATTCCAGCAATTAAAAGCTCATATAACAAAGTTTTAGTGTTCTTTTTGCTCAGCACTCCTGCTTCTCTCCCTGCATTACAAAAAATTACTCCTGTGCACAAGTTTCTTGTCAGAAATGGATTTAAACATGTGGTTTTCTTGTAGTCTTCTGTATTGTCACTAGACTCCATCATCCTGGCCACAGGTGACAGTGGCAGGGGTTCAGTATGATCCAAGTGGACAATCTTAAAGCTCACTGTGGAAAGTTTCAAACTGGAGCTGAGAGAAGACTTCCCCTTGTGTTTCTACTTGTGGATTTGGAGACATGAGGGATGGGAACTTGAAGGTAGGAGGCATCTGGGCCACCATGTTTCTGACTGGATCTGTTCATCTGTGGAGAGAAACAGAGACTCCTGTGCTCTTGAAGTGTTAAGAGAGCAAGACTGGAGCAGAGGGACAGCACAGACTGACCCCTGGAAGAGTCTCATCTCCTGCTTCCAGCTAAGCCAACTCTCTTACCTCCAAGTAAGGTTTCATTTCCCCCAAACACTCTAGTTTGGCTTCAGTTACTCACAGCTGGCTTCTGTAATTTGACTTAAATGAAGGTTGACTAATAGGAACGGATGGAGACTGCCACGCCAACAAAGTAAATGAAAGGGCACTGTCAAAGTTGGGGGAACAATAAAAGAATTCCTACTGTCAGCGATGTCAAGCAAATAGAGTATTTCAGACTGCGATGAATGCTGTTGGTCAGAAAGGAAGAGAACCGAACACTATCCGTTCAATTTTGCAGGGTGACGACCGTTGGTAAGCTTCATAGGATCCATTTTTTGGAGTGACAGATCGAAAGCCAAATTGGAGCAGTAGGAGGAGCACTTCCAGAAGTGAAAAAAAAAAATTAATTGAGCAAACTATTCCAGGAATTGATACATTGCTGGAGAAGTCAAAATAAAAGAGATTTTCCTTATTTTTAAGAAATGTTCTTTCTTTTCTAATGTTTTCTTCTCTTTTCTTTTTCTTTTCCTTTCCTTCCTACTTTCCTCCCTCCCTTGTTCCCCATCTCCTCTCCTCCTCTTCCTTTTCTCTCTCTCTCTCTGTGATCCTTGAAGATGACTAAATTCTGTCATGAATATTCTGATAGAAAAGGAATGATTGAATGTTAAAAAGGTGTAGTAAAGAGTGTAATGTTCCTGAGAAGGAGAGAATGAGGTCCAGAAAGCAATGGAGGGGCTGCTCTAAGTATGAATCAGGAGGGGATGAGGAGAGAATCTGCTCCAGTTTGACTGCTGATTGACTTGGAGGTAGGAAGCAGATGGAATTCCTACCTAATGGATGACGTTTATCCGTGATGGAGGAATTGTGTCCTCTACTGGGAATAAGGAATGAGGCAAGAATAGACTGCAGAGTGGTGAATCTTCAAAAGAATAACTGTGGAAACTGGATGGTGAGTTGAACTGAAAAATGTGTTAGGTTTTTATGGATATTTTAAAAGACCTAACTGGTAGTGGTAATCAATAATGCATTGATATCCTACTGTCATTTGGGTATGGTTTTTGCCTTTCTGGGTGGAAGGAACATGAACAGAGAAATTTGAGGCATGAATGTTATGCTTGTTGAATATGATAAAAATACAGAGCCAAGGATGTTTGGCTTATTGGCAAGGAAGTTATTAGAAATATGGGACATTTTATGTGACTAGAGGATATGCAAGCACAAGAGGATACCAAGGGTGGTGGATAACAAAAATAAATAGGTGCTAATGGATGTTTAGACCTCATGAGCTTGAACAATGTTTTTTAATGAAAGTAGTGAATCAAGCAATCAGCAAGAATAGAAAGTGGTGGTCTAAGAATGAGATATTTTAATTTGCTCTTGTACAGAGGAAGCAGTAACAGAAAATAAAATTAAAAAGTTGGTGGGAGTGGATGAAGTGTTTAAGTCTGGGCAGCTGTCTGGAAGAAGTCAGCATGAAATGGGTACATGAAAATGGATGTGCTCTCAGTTCAATAAGTGGAATATCACAAAGCTCTAGCATGAGGCTAGCACCTGATGGGCCACTGTCCAAGGCTTTTCTCCCGTCACTTCTCAGTTGTTTTGGAGGGACGTGGAGCATGTGACCTCATATCTGATTAATTAGCACCTACCAGAAGAAAATACTGAAGTACACAACAGTGGAGCTTGATTTTTGCAGCATGGCAATGTTTTAACTCAAAGTTTGTTGAAGTAGTTTATTATTGTACCTTTAATTAACTGTATTTCAAACCAGGTAGAAATGTCAAAGTTATATCCCTCCCCATGATGGCAATTGAAAGACATGGGCAACACTGGAGGTGAGCGATTGCTGGGCTTAATTCTGACAAATATTTTGGTATGTTTTTTGTTTTCTAAGATTTATTTTGGAAGAATGAAAAAAAAAGACACGATATACAATCTGACATTGAGGGCACCTAATAATCTTAGGTCTAGATTATTTAAGTTCAGCAAGGGTATTTCATCGAACATTGTGTTGAAATAATAATCTCTCCAATAGGAGGAAACTCAGGCTAAAATCGATTATGTACAAATCTAGCAATGCACGTGAGATCATCAGTTATTGAAAGATAAGGCACCAATTACCTTAATAATTGTTGCAGTGTTTATATGTCAGTTCCATCTTACCGATTCTTACCTATGGGGTGGGTGGGTGGGTGTCTAGGTAAAGACCCACTTATAATGATATCATTTTTACTTATCCAATTTCATGGTTGTTTCTTTTCCTCCCAAAATAATTATAGCCCTACTAAGCAATTTGTCACATAAAATGCATTTCCAAAATATGTTATTTTTAAATAAAATCTTGTGTGTGTGCACTAAAAACTATTGTCCCTTACTAGTGGTCTTTTTATTATGTTTTTAAATTTTATTGTGTATATTTGAGGTTTGTAACATGATGTGATGAGGTACATATATCTGCCTATTTGTCTTGAAATCAAATGTCAATTATTTTCTTCTTTGGGAACTCTAGCTGCTCAACCAAATGGTGATCCACTGAGGAGTGAAAGATTTTTATTCCACTGAGTCATTATAAATGTATTTGGGGCTTCCAGCTGAGAAGTAACCTCATCAAACAATTTCTATAGACTTGTATCCTACATTTCACCTCTACACAATGAATCAAAAGTAAAGACCCCAAGAACAGCTTTCCTTTCTTAGGTCATAACTCCACAGGGGCAATTGTACCATTTCAAAAGGCAGACTATGCTTGCATCTGTTCTCAGAGTTTGTGTCTGTTGTAGCAGGGCTAAGGCATTTTACAGCCCAGAAATAAATTCTAATGACAAATTACTTCATGTACCTCTTTATAAGAGTGTCTCAGTGAATTGAAATGGAAATCCACTGGCACAGTAGGAAGGAGGCTCTTCATCAATAGGGGTCACACTAGTGACTGACAATTATTTCTGCTGCATGTCACTTTGAAATCTAGAGGGGCAGAGCTGTTTGGAGTACACCTAAGCCAATCCTGCAGCGGTTGTGTGCATAACAATGAAGCTCACCTAGATAACAGGTGATTTATCACTATACATATATATTTTAAAAATTATGTTTTAGAAGTGTCAGCTTTAATTTGACATCACCATCAAATATTCTAAAGAGCTAAATACGCTTTATTTAAATATAGTCAATAATGATCAAGGCACAGCAGGAAATCTGAACAATCATGGTAGGACAGGTTTTGAAGGGCTGTATGAACAGCCATACCAAGTGGCTTGTGCCATTGTCCCATTAGGTTTATCTGTGTCTTTTCCAAACTTTCTGGAATTTTATCCTGGAATGCTCTGGCTGCTCCTGAATTCATATCTGGGTGTACCTTTATTCCTCCCCCCAAGTCAGCTAAAGTACAACCTGTGAAGCACAGCAGGGAAGGGCTCAGTCTTCCCAGTCCATGCACAGCCTGGAAGCATATCTCCAGGAGGGTTGAACTATCCCTGGATGCCTGGAATCCTGGGCTGCATGGGGGCTGCTGTGAGGCTGCATTATGTTCATGGGAGAGCGCAGGATAGGCCTGCAGAGGATGGGCCATCAAAGATGTAGAAGAGAATTTGAGAAGAACCGAAGAAGAGAAAGGGTTAAACACAGAAGGCAGCTTGAGCAGAAAACTGCAAAAAGAATAAAAGAATTTGGTGAGGAGAGTAAGGAAAGCAGAAGATAAGGACAATGAGGCAAGAGTGAGGGCAAGAGAGAATGAGTGAGAGACAGCCAGAGAGGAGATGCACACACATGCACCACACACACACGTATGCACATATACACACAAATACACACATTCATACACATGCACACAAGTACACACACACATGAACACACATGTACACGCTCAAGTGCACACACAATTGCACACACAGACACGAGTACACAGACATAGACACATACACATACCATGCACACATACACACACAAGTACACATGCATACACACACACCCCACACACAAGAAAGTTACAGAAAGGAAACAATGTGTGTGTGTATGGAGAGAGAGAAATAGAAAGAGAGAGACAGAGACATAAAGAAAGGGTTTTGTCAGCTTTACACCAAGATATTCTTGATTCCAACCATCAAGGCTTCACTGGGAGATACTAAAAAGTGGAAATTTCTACATACCATGTTATCCATTATATCAAGACTGAATGGCACCGGATTATATAATTAGTAGGAACCATTTTTAATTTTCTTCTGTAGAGATGTCCTATGGAAATTGTAAGAGTGCAGAGTGCATAGTTATTCTTTTTTTGTTCTTTTATTTTTTACTTTGATGCTTAACAGTTTTGATATAAAACTATGCAGCACTCATTTTTCAGTACCCACCCTAACTTTATGCAGACCCAAACGAGTTTCAGAGTTATCTCAGTGCTTAAATTAAATGTACTTCCCAGTGTGCTGACTAAATGCCTCGAATGTGTCAGGCATGGAGAGATGCTATAGCACAAGGCCCCCAGGCATCCAGGAACCTCTAACGTAAGTGACCTAGAAGGCACGTCCACCAGTCATTGAAGTATGGGGGAGAATAAGCCACATGCTCTGACCTGGATGCATTCAGTGACTCAGGGGACATTTGCATTAGGGGACAATTACACATGACTCTAGGGAATCAGGTAGTCCTCCATAAAGAAGAGAATGCTGAGATAGGTAGGGAAGGGAGCAAAGTTTCTGTTGGCTTAGTAAAGGCAAAGACCCCCTGCCAGGAAAACTTTGGTCATATCTGGAAGAGTGACAACCCCACCTGGCTAGAGCACTGGGTGAGTGTGGCATGGGGATGGAAGACTCATGCTGGAGGTGCGGCTTGCAGGTGTCTGGGGAGGACTCACGTGCCAGCTGCAGGAGTGCTTAGGTACTGGGTGGGTCAGGGAGCCACTGAATGGTTCAGAGCTGCCCTGCCCTGCAAGAGGGTGGCAGTTTGCATTCTCATGACAGCGATTGTTCCTAACTCTGTAGGATACAATCTAAGGCTCATCCCACATGACACAAACTCAAGTCTTGAGACTTATCTGCAGCTAGGATATTATCTTATGCAGCAGCACGGTCAGGTGTCTCCGTGCCTGTACTGACCAATGTGGTAGCCACAACTGGTTACTGACCCCTAGACATATGGCCAGTGGGAGTGAGAAATTAATTTTTTAGTTTTTAGTTTTAATTCATTGAAATATAAATGCAAATAGCCATAGGTAGCTACTGGCTACTGTATTAGACAACACAGCTATATAAGGATGTAGAATGAAAAGAAAAAAGGCACATAAAACATGTTAAGTTGTATAAGATTCTGGCTCTTTGAGGTCCAGGTGTTTTTCCTGTTTCCTTCTCCAATACCCTGTCAGGCTTATTATCAGGAATTTTCCACCTTATTATGAAACTTGATGTTGAGAACTTTGTCAAGGACACCCTAGAGGGTGTAATGAACCAATAGTCTAAGGTCTAATCTAATTTAGCAAATCCCCACATTCTATTTTTCTATTTGTTACAGTCACTTGACCAATTTTAATTGAACGTTTTCGTGTAGTGTTTATCAAATACCTTCATCCTTTTAAAATGCTTTCCTCGGTGATAGCTCATTTTTGAGGGAGCATTTCTTTTGGTGACTGAGAGAAACGCAGCTCCACAAAGTCATTTCATGCTCGGAGATTCGTGCTGCTATAATTGATTCAGGTGTTGGGCAAAACCGTCAAGGTGAGAAAACACAAGCACAAAGAAAGGTCGCCACTGCAAATGAGAGGGAAAATGCTCATTAAAACACTGTAAGCAAGAACAGAAAAAAACAAGGCAGGTGCTTTTTAAGGACAATCCCATCAAACCAAGGCATTCCAAATAGCCAAGTGATGACTTTCAAAATTATGTCTGTCATAGTGGACTGAAATATTAATAGTCTTTGAGCTGAGCATTAAAGTGGTGACTAATTCATCTGGAGACACACATGTGACTTTCTTGTCCCCAAACCCTGCTCTGTATTAGCCTGGAGATGCTTTACTGGAGCCCTGCGTCTAGAGAGAACAGAGTTGGAAAAAAAAATACTTGTGCCTTAAATGGGACGAAGTGGCCTCAATGCTATGTTGGAATCAAGCAGCAATTCCTGTGCTCATCACAGTTACCAAAAATAGAGAAGGAACCAACACGGGCCATTCAAAGGTGGTGAACAGCAAAATATACCATCTTGGTTCGTGCATGAAAATCTAGAAGTATCTAATTGCATTTTGAGATGCTTTGGGTTTAGGTTGGCATTTGATAAGAAAACTAGTTATTTATTTATGTGTACCACACATCACAGTGGCAAAAATAAAAGGAATTAAGTTCTTATAGATGAAATAAGAATACGAATTTTTATCAAAATAACCTTAGTATTTTAACAAAAAATTAAATGTCTTCATAGCAGAGATCACTACAAAGAACCCAAAGAACAACCAGCCCATGGCTCACTCTAATTCATCCCTCTAAGTGTCACAGATGGGAACTGAAACTCTGCTTCGTGGGGTTTGTACTCTTGTTTGGGATATGTGTTCAAGCTAATGGAAAAGGCTTGTCAGGTATAAATACGAATTCAGTTCTAATTAATCTTAGGCCTTCAGCAAGTTACATAACAGCTTCTTCTCCCAGAAGCATATTGAGAAAGAAAGGAGCACTCATTGGAATATTTGAGTGTACTTTAAATGAAAATCTAATTTCCACGGACTTAGTCTTGGTGTTTTTGTGGTACTCAGAAGAAGATCATTTTTTCTTTGGAAAATATCTCAAAATGTTGATTTTTTGTTGACGAAATTCTGAGAATGCTGTCACCTGTCGCAATCAGGACTTAAAGCACACATACTCAGAAGGGACAGTGACTCGTCGTGTGATCTGCCTCAACAGCTTTCCTCAGATTGTCTCAGGAAATCGCTGGTCTTCGCTAGCCTGGATGGGTCATACGGCATCAGGAACCAATTGCTTTCAGAGGCAGTGGACCCTGCCTTCTCTGTTTGCTTCTTTGACTTTTCAGATGTCTGGTGCACATAGACAGTGACACCCGTGGGGCACACTGGAGCGACCTCCTGAGACTGTGCCTGACCTCTAGCCAACCATCCTGGAGCGACTGGCTACCGGTTGCGCTTTCCCATGGAAATCCCTGGCCCACACCAGTCCTTATTCAAATTAGACTCATGACTGAGCCTGGGAATCCGTCTCCTTGCCCTGAAGTCCAGGGCTGAGTAGAGCGAGGGTAAATACCCCTGAGCACAGAGAAGAAATGGGGTGGAGGGTAGCAGAGCAGAGAAGTCAAGGGCAGGTAGACACAGAATACCCATTGAATTATTTTTCTTACAGACACGTCTTCCTGAGTCACTTTTCCCCCTGAATCAGAATACAATCTTTTTTTTTTTTTTTTTTTACACAAAATACAATTATGGTAATATAGTTTCTTTTGCAATAAAATTTGCTGTGTCTTATTAGAATGCATAGAGGCATAAATGACATCATTTTGTACATGAATTACCTGTCTCTGGCTTCCATGAGGAAAATGCTGCCATCTTTGGGAACTTGGTGAATAAACATTCCCTAACATTGTCCTCAAAATGTGAGCTATTTATTTAAGGATATATTGGAAGGGACAGTGAGTTGCTATCTTGTAGGACATTTTCAGTCATTTGAAAAATTTATTACGGCAAAATATGGAGGATTTCTACTTTATTCAAATGCATTATCGTCATACTACAAAAGCACCGGGTGACCACAATATCTTGGAATTGAGAATGTTATACTTCTTTAGGGAGCCTGATACCTATCTTTGCCTGAAATCTTACAGAATTCTTTTTAGTTTATAAGGATATATGATACCTCCTCCGATCTTAAGTAATATAGTCATTAACATGTGTATTAAAACATCCTAAGTGTTTTCTTAAGCGACATTGGGTAACAACCTAATCGTTCTACCTGGATACTGAGTTATATCAGTGCATGTTATAAACGGATCATTTTCTAGAAACACAAAAAGAGCAGGAATGAACTTCAGTGCCCCTACTCTAATCACCAGAGACCAAAATTGCCTTCCTTCAAACTTTTGAAATCCCGTAGAAATGCCTACTCGTGAGTTTAGGGAATTATTTGTTCTAGATTTAATCTTACAGATACTTAGGGGGGGAAAAGCTTGAACTTAAAGGTAAAATGTAACTAGATGTATTTTCTAATCATTCTCAAAGCATGACTATTCTGTTTAGGCTTAGTTAACTGGAGAACAAAGTTTTAATGCTTACTTCATATTCCCTGAAAACTGCCTGTATATTTCTCTGAGATGGCTATCCTGGGAGAAAAGGAATATTTTTTTTTCCATCCTGCAGCTAGAAAATTAGGAATAACAATGGGAGAGCTGCAGTTGAGGCAGACAGCTCCTTCAGACATCAGTTTGAGATTTGTAAGTCCTACGGTATTAAGGTTAATCTATCAGGTGTTAACATTACACATCTCATGTATAACTGAGAAGAGCCATAAATGTGGAAAATAGGCACACACCATAAACCACTGAACAAACGTAACCAGTGCCATTTAAAGCAAAGGAAGTAGCTTCAAGATGTACAAAATCCTGTGAGGTATTAGCACAGGGGGCCCAGGTTGTCATCCACAAGTGTTTCAAAAATAGTTTAATGGTGCAGTCTTCTCACCAACCTCTAACAACGCATTTGGTAATAGACGATCAATATTATTTCTTCCGTTGATTTGAATCGGGCATATTCCTGTGCAGGGATGATAAAATATGGATAAAACACACTCTATTCACTTAAGCGGAATGCAAGTGGAAACAGAGACAAGACAATAACATGAAAAAGAGATGGCCCTACCAGGTTGTATGTAATACTTGCCAGCTGGGTGGTGCCCTCTAGGTACCATGTAATTCAGAGCAAGGAAGTACAGGGTGGAGGGAATGGCTGAGCCCCCCTGGGAGCCGACATGGAGGTGAGAACTCTCAGGGCCAATGCAGACAAGGAATAAGTGAGTCACGGTCTGCGGGGAGAACTTCACAGTATTTTATTTTGAGATAAAAATTAGAGGAGAAAAAATTATTTCTTTCTATGAGTGGTTTCTATGATAATGAAACAGATTTTACCAAAGGTTTTCTACCCTGGTTCTTCTCTGAGAACTGACTTCTAAATAAGTAGAGGAGCAAAGCAAGGTTTTGAATGGTATTTTAGGTGGTGTCCTATAGCTTTGGAATAATGTTTCGGTTTTGGTTTGTTTGTTTGTCTGTTTTGCATATTTATTCACCTTTGCACAGAGCAGCAAGAAGTTCCATGGAATCTTCCCATCAGGAAATCGTAGTTTCCTAAACTGATGGTATCTCCAGGCCTCCAGATAACTCAAGGGCTGTGGGGGGGGGGGGTGTTGGGGGGGTCAATTAAGAACAAAATTTAACTCCTACTATATGTTTGTGATAGATTTTCAGATGAAGATGTTGTTTAATCAAATTACCAATCAAAAAGTGTATTGAGATTTCAAAAATGTTAGGACTTGGTGGTTGACCATTTGACTCACTAAGCAATAATGAGGCTGAGGTTTATGGAGCTGCTTTGGGCAATAAGGAGTGCCTGAGTACTACAGATTAAAATGACAAAAGATGGAAAATATAACTGGTTGCAGGGACACAATACTAACAATGAAATTTACTCTTTGTCTACAGATTATGGTCAGTGCCATATTCAGAATTAGATTTATTGTATTGTGAATTCTCTGGTATCTTTAAAATTAATCTTTTGCCCCATCTTTTATCAGGCTTTCATCTCTCTTAGCAATTAAGATGCTGAGACATAGCTGGAGGTCAGTCAGTTGAAGCTAATGCTCTAGTTTATTCGATAATATGAGCATGAACCAGCTCCTGTGCACCCACAATCCCCCATCCCCCCAAGGGAAAATAAAAGTCATTTCACAGCACTATCTTTATGCAGGTATTTTCAAGATATGAACTTAGTGTGACCTTGGCACTTACGAGATAATACGAGCCATTATATAAATGA
This sequence comes from Cynocephalus volans, assembly GCF_027409185.1. Lineage (NCBI taxonomy): Eukaryota > Metazoa > Chordata > Mammalia > Dermoptera > Cynocephalidae > Cynocephalus > Cynocephalus volans. Next base: position 7,238,612 of record NC_084478.1, read on the forward strand.
GAACAGATTGTGAAAACATACAGAAGACAGACAAGTCATAACTTTGGCAAAAGCTAATTGCTTCATCATAGCTGCATTTTTTCTCATTATTTGCCAGAGGAAATAAATATTGAAGCCAGGAATAACAAACTTCTTTAAAATTAGTAAAATGTCAACTGCCCCACTAATATGTCTTGTAATAAGGAGCTGGGCTGCAAACTCTACAGCATGAGTTTCACTGAGGAGGTAGAAAACCACATTCACCCTTAGGTAAGAAAGTGACGCTGCTACTAATAATTTTATAGAATGCCTCATATTCGTCACAGCTCTGCCATTTTTCATGTGGAGACCACATATTTGTGAACAGATGCTGCCTACCTCTTTTTCATCTTTTGCAGACTTGCAAGTTCATTGGAGGCACTGGAGCATAAGAAGGCCCAGGACCTCCTAGGAATGAATGCCTGAGGGGTGTGAGTCACAGCGCAAGCAGGTCGTGTGCCTGCAGGTAGGGGGTGAAGGTGCGTCCAACATACAGCAGTTTTGCAGCAGGTTGCGGAATGTTTGGGAGATGACACTGAAACTCACTGTGCGTACCTGGGAAAGAACCCCCACTCCTTGCAGGCTCTATATGCTGTGTTGTTTGGAAAGCCTTAGGGGCTACCCTGGGTTTTAGGGTTTCAGGTTATTCAGAAAAGCCCTGTAGTCTGCAAGGCAGGCTGATAACTCCCTCCAATATGGAGACCGAGCACTCCCTTAAAGGACAATGGACACGTGTTTTTTTCACGTAAGATATAAAGATGGAGAATTCCTAGAAAAACTGAAATTCAGATAATTCTGTCTGTCTTTTCAATGCTATCTTCCTGCTGAATAAACAGTGCTTTTACTTGCCCTCCCCCCAATATTGATGTGCTGGAATATTTAGAATATAATGTAAAGATTGTATAGGAATACCTAGTATCTTGATAAATTTGCTATATTGTATTTGTAAGTTTTCTGTGAAAACTTAAAACAATACTTGAAATGATACTTGAAAATTGTCTGTGGTTCTTCAGAATTATCTTTGTCCTGAACAGAATTACAACATAAGCCGAAATGTGAGGTCCCTGTGTAATTTTTAAAGCTCTAGTAGCCACATTAAAAAAGTAGAAAGAAACTAGTGAAATTATTTAGTAGTATATTTTATTTAACCCAATGTATTTAAAATAGTGTAATTTTAGCATGCAATCAGTGTAAAATTATTAACGAGATACTGTAAATTATACTCTTTTCATATTAAATCTTTGAGATCAATGTGTATTTTACGCTCACAGCACATCTCAATGTGGAAATGCCACACTTCAAATGCCAAATTACCACATGTGGCTAATGGCTGCTGTGTTGGACAGCGGGCTGTCAGTATAGTTGGTGTGGCTGAGCAGTGTCGAGAGTCTGGACTTTTCCTGGGCCTCTGCATCCACTCAATACCACCATTAATAGAGTCGATTCTCCATTAAAGGCCCTTTTAGGATTCTATACCACTGGTTCAATGCTGGTCTAGAATAACAGGTCCTTACCTAAAGCAACCTCTAGACCCCAAGATCTTCATCCAGAATTCCTTCAGTCACTGCAGTCATTCCTCAGAACTATTTGGGAAGGCAAGGTTTTTGAGAAAGAAATGTGTATACTGAATGAATTTAACCTCAGAGACAAATGCTGTCATTTAGGATGAGTTGACTGGAAGTCAGTCTACTTCAGCAGGCACTAATTGTCAAAGACTTCAAGTCTTCTAAGGACAAACCACGATGAAACTTCTAATCCAAACTTTCTCATCGGCCTCTGTGGAAACAGAGCTGGCAGAGACCTAATATATTATTTAACAAATCCTCCTTTTCTAATAGGTGAAGAAACCAAGGTTTGGGGAATGGACTCAGGTCACTTAGGACTTAATATTTTTAAATAAACCAAGATCTTCTTGTCATTAGAAATATTTATGTGATAAGATGAAACGAAACTACATAAATAAATAAGACAAGGACTTCAAAACTTACTGCTTTCATGTTTTTTCCCGTCTGTCTTTTAAGATCTCCTTAGATTTATATGTGAGGTCACAAACTTAATTCAGAGTTTTTTACTTGATGGCTATAAACAGGTTGATCATAAATTCGGGATAGGACCACACTAAATATACTGATGCTGTTTTGTCAGATACTGAATTCACATAAAATCACCTTGCCACTCTGAAATATCCAAATACTGCAGAATTATACACAGTAAAATGGATTAATCTCCTTTCTTTCTCCACTCTTCCCAGACCCAGTCCTGTCTCCCTTTTTAACTGTAAACAACATTACCAGCTTGGTATATAATCTATGATTTTTTTCCCATAAATTTGCATGTATGCTCTCACACACACACAGAGCTCTTATTTTAAATAAGCTGTCTATTTTCGGAGAATTTTAGATTTACAGAACAGTTGTGAAGGTAGTACAGAGAATTCCCATGTATCCATATAACTCATACCCTGTTCCCAACATTCTTAATATCTTACACTAACATTGTACCTTTATCACCATTAATAAACCAATGTTTATACCCTCAGATTAACTGAAGTCCAAACTTTTTTCAGATTTTCTTACTTTCATCTAATGTCCCTTTCTGTCCCAGGATAACACACTACATTTAGGTGTTATGTTTCCTTAGGGCTCTCTGGCTGTGCCAGTTTCTCAGACTTTATTTTGGGTGACCTTAACAGTTTTGAGAAATATTGCTCAGGTATTTTATAGAATTTCCTTCAGTTTGTTCATGTTTTTCTCAGCTAGGCTGGGGTTATGAGTTTGGGGCAGGAAAACCCCAGAGACGATGTGACATTCCTACTATGTGATTCTTCTTTTAATTATTTGGCAGCAACTTATACATTTCCCCTAATGGAAAACTAACATAAACATCACCAGATAAAACACAGTTTTTCTTTCTATGTGGCATTTTTATTCAAATATTTTTAGTTGTAAAAATGGAAAGCATCTCAAAAAATGGAAATTAACAAGTTTAACTTCTCAGTGATTCTTCCAGGAATTGCTCACATATTTTCCTTCCACCTGTCAGCTATGGCTGTCACCCCAGCCAATGTACAGGGAGCTTTTGTTATGTGTTAAACATGAGTCGATGCCGAGCTGTTTCTAAAAAATGAGCGTATCACCCCAAGCAGAATGTCATTGCCTTTGCCTTTTAGTTCGCATCATGCTTGGCGCCCCAGCAAATGACAATGCTGACACCCACCATCTGTGCCAACACCATTTGTGAAGACACACTGATACCCCGAGGCACGTCTCAACTCCACAGACTCTCACAATCTGAGTTAAAGAAATGGGCAAAGGAAAAAAGGAAGACTTCAAGAGAGACTGTATGGTTAATAAACTTTATAATAAAGATATCTTAGAATACGAAAGTAAATATACAAGGGCACTCAAACAGTGTGTGGAAAAATAGAATTCAAAGATAATACAAATCTTTGCATGAACTTCTTGAAGTACTCCCTCTCATAAGGAAATACTGAGGAGTGGGGGCTCAAGCAAGCTCTCTCAAGTGAGCTCACCTTCCTGTGATTATGAATCATTGAAATGAGTTCAGGGAGTGTCATAGCATGGTGCTTCTACCTGGTGGGAAATAAAAATTCGACTTGACTCAACTGTATGGCTTCTGGAGAAGGCAGTCCATTCAAAGATGCAAAGCAGGGGTCAGCAGACTTTTTCTGTAAGAGACCGTAGAGTAAATATTTTTGGCTTTGTGACCGATACGGTGTCTATTGCAACCACGCAACTCAGCTGCTGTAGCATGAAAGCAGCCGTAGACAACATGCAAATAAGTGGGCATGGGTGTGTGCCAATAAAACTTTATTTTGAAAAACAGGCAGTGGGCTGGATTGGCCCATAAGCTGTGGTCTGCCAACTCTTGATATAGAGGCAAGAATGCTAGACTAGACTTTCTCGTTGAAATAGGGAGGGAAGGAGGGGAAGACAGTCTGAAAAACAAACTGAAAGAGAAAAGATAACCTTTCCTGAATCTCATTTTCCTGATTTCTACTGTATTGGTTTTCTATTGCTGCATAACGAACCCTCACAAATGTAGCAGCTTAAAGCCACATCCATTAAATAGGTCACACAGTTTGGTAGGTGAGAAATCAGGTGGGCTTGCCTAGTTGTTCTACATAACGCCTCACAAGGGTGAAATCAGGTGCTGGCTGGCTGGCCTCTTATCTGAAAGCACTAGGAGAAAACATCAAATTCTTCTTATGCTGCAAATCTCTTTGACTTCTCCTTCTGCCACAAGCAAGAAAGTTCTCTTCTCTCAAGGGCTCATGTGATCAGATCAGCCCACTCAGATCCTCTCATTGCAGTGTCAAAGGTGCCATATAACATGACACAATCATGGAGTGATATCAAACTATGTTCATGGGCTCCAGAGATTAGGGTGCACACTTTTGGGGGCCAATTTTAGAATCTTCCTACCACAAATACCTCATGTGTTTGTTGTCAGAATCAAATTGAATAAACCAAATCAAACTTCCCAGCATTGAGTCTGCAAGCGAAAACATGGCCAAAAATGTTAAGTTAAACATGCTTAGAAATTTGCAAAATATAGAATTTTGTTTTACATATCTTACCTGTAGTTTTTTAAGTTCTTGCTCATGTAAAATTATATATCTCCAAGTATTTCACAGGAAGTATTTAATGTGGACACTTGAGATGGAAGGGCTATGGATGTCACAAGTGCTAAAGCACTGAGCAGTCTTAGTTGTGTTTTCCTAATCAGTAATAAAATTTAAACATTCTAGACAGGCCAAGGGAAGTCTGTCACCCCTCTGTAAATGGGTTCACAGTGTGTTGTGTATATTACACAAGAGTCTTTCTCCGGAAGTGGACTTGCGGCCTGTTGAAATCCAAATACATTCATTCTCTCTTTGGCCCCATGTCCTTGTCACGTTGTGTGAGTGTCGGCTCCAGCAGGGCGGCACTGGCCTACTCACAGGCTGACAGGCATGAGACCCCGCGGCAGGGAGCACTGTGCATTTGTCAGGGATATCACAGCGTCCTGGCAGGCGGCCGGCCTGGCACTTCATCAGGCAGACATCTGTGGGCTGATTTCTCTTTCTGCTGGCTTTATGACACACAGAAATCGTTTACGGGATGAGCCTGTCAGCTCTTCCTTCTGCCAGGCTCATCTTTAATAGTTTGATAGAACTGAAATGGTGGCATATCAGGTTTCACAAAGACAGTGCCACTTCTGGAGAGGCTTTTGTAATGTGAGCCCTGGATCCTGTGGGGTAACTTGGTGGGAGGCGTGGGTCTCTGTCAACACAGAGGATGGATACTGGGGTGTGATTCTCCAAGTGGAGCGCGGGTGTTCTGCCATGACAATCATCTAGGCTCTTCATGAGCCCCTTCTTTGGGACTTATACTCCCTGCCAAAAATAGCTGAGGTTTATGAACAGGAGGCTTCCCAGGTTTGCCCTCGGTCCCTGAGGGAGAGGGTAGTAAACACACAGCAGCAAACTTTCTCTGATTCTGTGTGCCTATTGACTTACCGCCCAGAATTTGCTCAACCTACTGAAAATGTAGCCAAAATTATTGGAGGGACACTGGGTACCACTGGACCTATCATTTGTTAAGCCTGGTCTTCACCCATATGGGCACAATGGGTATGAAGATCTGCACAGAAGCATTTCTGCGTGAGGAGCATTGCATTGCTGGTTTCTCTACAGTAACTTGAATCTGCCTCTGAGATGCCCGTGCCCGTCTCACTGTCATTGCCTCAACCTTCAGCCCCCTGTTCAAACGTGACTGGGGCTCTTTCCAGGGCTACGCCAGCATCCTCAGGCTTTGCCCAGTGTCAACATGTGTGGTGGCTCTTGTTGCACGAGTCACACAGGTGACCCGGAGAGGTCCCCTCTCCTACTTATCATGGTTCTTCTTATCCAGAGATCTCTCCTTTCACATAACATTTGATCCCTCCTGCCCTGGGGTCTTCTGCTGTCTGGCCTGTCCACCCGTGTCTTGAGCTGTCCTCAGGGCTCCACTTGCAGTCTTGTCACCCCTCCCTGTCACCCTCCAGCTCGCATAGGCTCTTCAGGAGCTTACACTCTCACATGGGACAAAACAACATGCTGACCTCACGCAATGTCTGCTTTCTTCTATGCAAAATCTCTGAGGCAATGAGAACCCAGCAACCTCCACAGAACACGAAGGATGCCGGTTGCGGGGAGTGAGGCAGGACATGGGGAGGGCTCACGCAAATTAATATCTTTATACATTATCCTGCCACACCTGTGAATAAAGGAGTTTTCATCATTAGCATTTGTGGGAAAAGATAGGTCACATTCTTGGATCGATAACATGGCAAAAGGTCAGTGTCGTGAGGAAGCAGATAAAGTACGAAACATTGTAGAAAGAATAGCAAGGAATTTTCACATAGACTTTAAAAAATTTTTCTTTATGTAAGCATAAACCTGTTCCTTAATAACCAAGGTAAAAAATAAAATTTGTCATAAGTACGTGTAAAATGATGGAGATGTTTTATGACAGTAAAGAGAACTGACCATTGTAATTAACGAGAAAATAGCACCCAGAAGAGATTAGATGGATATAAATTTCAAAATTGTCAAGTCTATTGATGTTCTACTTTGTTGTTCCCCATCCTAAAATTCTCGAAATATTTGTTACAGTTTTGTTTATCGGGGAGATTCCTAAAAATCACATGTAACCTATTCTTCCCTTCAAATTATTACAAAATGCGCTATTTGCATATCACTTCAAGCAGTCAAGAGGAAGGAAAGACTGTTATTGCTTGTGTGTGTGCCCTTTGCTTCCTGAACAGTAGCTCTCAGAGACAACTAAGTCAACAGTTGGCAGGTGCATGTCTTACTCTGGTAGCCCTCCCAGTAAGCATCAAGCATTAGAGGATAAAATGTCATCTGTGTGGAGACTTGTTTAGAAAATATGCTTTATTTGGAAGAGGAGGAGGCTAGTCCCAGCTCAGAAGCCTTGGGGAAAGCTTTACAGGTCAGGTAAGTTTTGGACCAGACCTGGAGATGGGCAGAATTGGGGTATAGTGTGGTCCCTGGAAAAGAAATAACCACTGTTAAGGAAGGAGGTCCTAAAAGGGCGGTGCTTCTGGGAGAGCAGTGGCGGTGGAGTGACAATTGTGTGAGGAAAACTTGTCAGAGCCCAGTAAAAACGGCGGCGGGGATTGGCATGAAGGGAAGGCTTCATGCTGTTTGAATTTCAAGATTAATTTGTCATTTTAAAATTTTTCTTTTACCTAACAAAGCATGCAAGACATATAGCAAAATTCAATTTTTTGATAACGTTAGGGGCAGGAGACATTGGGATGTTGTGACTGTGAAACTTTATATTTTTCTAGTTTTTTTTTTTTTTTTCTATTTGAATTGGATTCATAGCCAGGTGTCTAATACTGTAGAGACTTATTAAAGGGATGCAGTTCTAAGAACAGGGACAGCATTTGAATCAACATCAGGATTTTTCAGGGCTAAGTGAGCTGGAAATTTTTGATATTTCTACATTCCCAAATTTTTATTGAAAGCTAGGAGCTGTTCTGTGGTTGTCCTGATTTTAATTCTGTGTCAGAGATACAGCGGATGAAATACTGGGAGGTCTGTGATGGCTGGACTTCCAGCTTAGGAAAGGAGGCCCCATGCTGCATCCTACTGAGAAATACCTCTCATACTGTGCCAGTCATCAGAACTCATTTTCCCCTATAAACAAGACAGATGGACTTACTAAACTCATGTCTTATTCCATTTCCCAAAGTCAAAGAAACCCTTGATCATAAAAGCATCTGACCTTAAGTAACCTTGTTTTGCCATCTCTGTCTTCTGTGTAGTCTGTGTGGTTAAAGGATAGATGTAAATCATGAGAGGGTGGCAGGGGAACCCTTCCACGTGTTCTGTTTCACAGTGGCCCCTCCACTCCTGTGAGCCGTTGCTGCAGGGCTCCCTTGTAGGTACGCAGAGCAGCATGTTGTGGCAATGATGCTGTGTGAAGCCATCCAGAGGACAAGAGCTCTCAGCTTGTTACAAATGTCTTCCCCTTCCTGGAAGCCCCACGTGGCAATCTGTCCATTTTGAAGCAAGCAATTAACTAAGTGTTTTGCATGCTCAGTGCAACTTGTAGCATTCTCTTAAAAGACCAAAACCAGGACTCAAATTCTTCTCTAGTTTTTCCATTCTTAAAGCTGCTGTTATGACTGATACCATGATGAATAATGACATTAGCTAAGCCTTAAATATGTGTAGTGGATCGGGAATTTCAGAGCAAAAACTCAGTTACATAAAAAAAATTTTCTATTTCTTTGTAACTCTAAGTAAACTAAGTGCTGAGTCCCTATTCTGCCAAATGGTAGATGATTAGGTATAGCGCAATTCTGGGTAAAGTCACTGACTTCAGGTTAATTAAATCATTTCCTGCCCTCTTCCTCCCTTCCCTGAGATGGCATCTCAAATCCTGGGCTATTTATGGGGTGATCGAACGGGGAAGAAATGCCACTTCTCGTCATTGGCTTGTCTCTATGTTATGTTCTGTCCCATCTGAACTTAGCACAATGTCTGCCTACTCATGGCAGCTCTGTCCCAGTTGGCATCTACACCATTTTGAGGAAATCAGAAATTTCTACTGCTCCTCCTTGCCTTTTCAAGGCCATGAGAAACATCAGCACAAGCCATCAGTGGCATTGTCAAAGGCAAGGTATTGAATGAGCTCATGTGACGGATAGAACAAAACCATGGAATGTTTCAATACTTAAGGGTTGAGTCAGCAGGGGTGGGGGTAGTAAAAGAGAATAAGGAACAGTGGCCGATAGCCCAGAAGAAACCCAGAGAGGGTGATATGAGAAAATCCAAGAGACAAGAAGGCAGTGACCAAACCTATCAAATGCTGGGATAGGTTGCATAATAACAAGAGCAAAGAGGGATGCATGGATAAGCGAGCGGGGGAGCTGGCTTTGACCTTGGCAAGAGCTGTTTCAAAGGAGTGTGCGGACACAAGTTGTATTAGTGAGGACTGTGGAGTGACTGGAATAAGATGTGGTAGTGACAATGAATATTGACATGGATTCACTAGCATCAAAACGGAAAATTACAAAAACGTGCTGCCAGAAAAGCAAGTTACAAAATGCCAAGTATGCTATAACTGTATGTATGTAAATTTTAAAACACAAAGAACATATATTGTTTATAGTTTTGTATGTATGTTATAAATTTTTTTAAAACACATGGGAATAGTACATATGTCAGGATAGAGGAATTTGGGGGCAGAAGTGGAGCGGGACTATTAGATTTTATTAATGTCATAATATTTTACTTCTTTTAAAATGAGAGATCTAAAGTGAATTTGGAAAAATATCAATATCTGTTCAATCTTAGTGGAAGTGACCTGCGTGAGTGTCTCTTCTATTCTTTTTCTGGACTTTTCTTTAATTAAAATAGTTCAGATAGTTTGTAGGGGTCAAATTGGATGTGAGAATTGAGGAATAAGTTGATAATTCTTTTTAGAAGCATTACCATGAATTGGTCAGAGAAATGTTGGGAAAGCTGGAGGGGATATGGGATCATGTGGGTTTCGGCTGTTTCGTGTGTGTGTGTGTGTGTGTGTGTGTGTGTGTGTGTGCGTGTGCGTGTGTGTGCGTGCACATGTGTGTGTGTGTGTGTGTGTGTGTGTGTGTGTGTGTTGACTTAATATGGGAGAGAGGGAAGTTTATTTGTAGTCTTGGGGAAATGTTCCAGAAATGAGGAAAAACTGATGATATGAGAGAGAGAGTGAGAAAAAATGGAGATCTTAGCCCTGAATGAAGCACATACTTTTCAGGTTACAAATAGAGCATCCAGAACCAAGTCTGGAAACAGACGGTGTTAATGATTCTTATAGTAGGAACGTGAAGGAGTGAGAGGCTGATGGCTTTGTATTTTCTGACTGAAGTTAGAGGTGGGGACTTCATTTGAAAACAGGATTGGGGGAGCATTGAAGACAAATCATGCAAAAAGGATTCCAAGCGTCTCAGAGCCGGATACATCACAAGGAACAGAACACATTGGGGCAACTTGAAAAGTCCATGGGGTAGCACTGAACTCCTTTCAGGGAATATACAAGTAGTTGCGGGCTTTTCTCCAGGAGAGCCAGGAAGCTTTGTTCCCATTCTGGTAAAATCGGTGACAACTGCTCAAATTCTGTAGCTAGATTCCAGCTCAGGAGAAAGATAACTATAAATTGCTTTTTGTTTTTTAATTTTTCTGGTTCGTATTTGAGGACATAGCTAAGAGCATCTACCTGTCAATCATTCCAGAATGCTCTGCACCCAGGGTGGGCATTTCTTTCCTGGATGATACGTTATTTCATTTGGTTTGGTGGAAGTCACTGGCCTCAGCTAATGTCTGCATTTCAAGCTCTTTTTCATTTTCAAGGCTTCCCTGACAAATCAGCCACACCACGCATTGTTTCAGCCCCAGTCCCATTAATCAGGCTTTTGCCAACTCTTCACGGCTTGGGAAGAATTTTTACTTAAAACATTCAAAACCAGCATTTCACGGAATTCAGCAATGCTGAACAATGGGATGCCTTGTTGATGGGGACCACATTCAAAGTTAATGGGCTTGAAGGAGTTTTGCAGAGCCTGTTGGAAGAGACGGAGCTGGCGCCCAGGCCGCTCCGTGAGCAGCCTCTGGGCGTTCAATGAGGACGCTCTCGGGACCGACTCCTGGGCCTCACAGACAGCTCGATTCTCAGGGCCTGAGATGGGGAACGAGTAAATGTATCTCCACACAGACCATTCTGAACACTCCCTGTGAAATGCGTGATGTGCCATGAGAATAAATTGGGGGATTGTGCTGCTGGAGCTTTGTACTGCCCTCAGACTGAGGTCACACCAGCCACAAAGCACTCTAATAAATTTATCAAGTCTAAGTTATTTGCAATTCATGTCTCTTTGCAAATCCAGAGCAGATTACGAGGATGATGCCTTCTTTACACAAAAGATTTGAAGCTTAAGGAGGAACCCAGGCAGCAAGTGAGGACAGCCCTTCCAAATACCTTAAAAGCACTTACACAAATCCTGTACGAGGTACTTCAAAAAGTTCATGGAACTTTTAATTCCTGTTGCCTTTTAATTCTATTTTTCCATGAGCTTTTAAAAGTGCCCTCCTATAACACTCACTGTGCCTTCACGTTTTGGAAAACTTTATATTTTTGCGGCTTCTGATTGTCAAATTCAAAATCATATTTTACGAACTGTGAGATATTGTGTTATTAATTTAAAATATCTTGGCAAAGTAGTGATTAAGGCATATATTACATTTTTTTCTGCCATCATAGATATTTTGTTTTCTGAATGCTGCAGACTGGATATTTTAAATTAATAGACTTTATTTCTTAGAGCATTTCTGGGTTCACTGAAAAACTGACCAGAAAGTACGGAGTTCCCATGTGCATTTTGTCCTGGTACCCCCACTCCAAGTTTCTTCTACTATTAACATCTTGCATTAGTAGGTCCATTGTTACAATTGATGAACCAATATTGATGGATCATTATTAGCTAAAGTTCATGGTTTAGATTAAGGTTCACTTTTTGTGTTGTACAATTTTATGGGTATTGGCCAAATGCATAATAAAATCCACCATTGCCATGTCATACATGTCCTAAAAACCCTCTGTGATTCACTTATTAATCCCTCTCTATCTTCTCCCAACCACTGATTTCTTAGTGTCTCTGTATTTTTTTAAATTTTTAAATCTTATACATTTTGCCACTGAATACCTTCTTTTATCAAAACTGTATTTTTACCCCTGAAATTGGCCAATACCAAGAGATTGTGACAATAGTTTTAGGTTCAAATCATATATTTAGTTGTCATATGTAACACAGTTTGTCAGAAAATCTACTTTCATGAAATGTTAATAGACTCTTTTGTTGTCCTAATAATAACAAAATCATTAAATATCCCTAGACAAAGATGAAGAAAAACACATAAGGAGTATTCTAAAAAATGAAATATATGTTACAAAGTTATTTGTGATTTTAATTTAAGATATATTCTAAAGCACTTAGGTAAAGTATGGCTAAAAATTATCTGCATGAACTGTTGTATAAGTGCCATCAGGTTTAGCAAAACACACAATTCTAACTCACCTAAAATAAAAAAGTATACTCAGGCACTTATAATTGAATGACCGATGGCTCTCAGAATGTGTCATCATTTTAAAAACAGATACGACATCGTCTTGCCCTTCCTGGCACCACTGGTGTGGGTTGGAGGAGGATGAGTGGGTCTCACAATGCTCATGTGGGAGTGAGGTCCACTTGTGCCTGCCCCTTCGTCTTGTCTTCAGAGGCTTATTGGACCAGTCCAGGCATGATGTGCATCTGGGGGTGGTGGGGGTCCATTTGCTTCTCCTGATCCACACTCCGCTCTTCTCCTCCTGGCTCTGTGCCTTGACAAGGGACAGGTGCTCTTCACAGGTTAGGCACGTGACAGTGGTGGGAGCCAAGTAAGCCCCCAGGAGAAGTCCACACTGCTGAGCCCATGGAGGGCCTCCATCCCTGCCATGATGGCTGTCTGTGCATGATGGATCCATGGCGCCCCCTGTGGCTGGGGAGGAGGCTGGCTGACACCACCTGACTGCTGAGGGTCTCCTTTGCAGTAAATCCCCCCCCCCAATGCACCCCTTGCCATGAGCATTGACTTGGAGCTGGAGTTTGTGCACACTCTGTGCCATTCTGACATATCCGTCCACACATCTCCTCCCCAGGTGCCCTTATCACAACCTTCCAGTCTCGTTCTCCCCAAGAACAGGAGCAACCAGTCAGGCCAATAGGCACTGCCAGTGAGTCACACTGGTCCACACCTCAGGACATCTTTCCGTCAAAACACAAGGGACAACTGGATGTACCGATTAACATCCTTTCCACTTGGGAGGCTCCCTTCAGCCTTGTATTCCACAATTTCCATTTCATAGAGAAACCACTGTGCAGTGTTTAGTGTCAGGATTTGTGGGATGGGGTGTTTGAAAATGTAGGTTTTATTGTTATTCAGATATGCAGACAAGTGCCATTGAATAGATAGTTTGTTACTCACAGTTCCTAAGAGAAGGGAGCAAGCCACACCACTCAGGGCCACACGGGGAAGCACCAGGTTGGTCAGGAGGCAGAGGGAGCCAGGGGAAACTGTGAGCAGGAGACTTTCCTGTGGTTTTCATGGGAATGAGTGGGCGAGGCAGGGTAATTAGCTTAAGCTAGCTTATGATGGACTATTTTGAATAGTTTCAGCAGGCTCTGGATAGTAGGGACTACCCCTGGGTTTCTGACTCTTGACTCTGGGGTGACTAGAGCAGGGAAATGATGGCCCAGAGTGTAAGAGCCCAAAAAGGAAGCTGTTGGGGGGTATGGACTGTGAATGGGTTAGTATGCATATGAAAGACATGCTCCATGAATCATTTACTGTCTCTAGAACTTGGCTAGTCCAGGGAGGGGCACCCTAACAGAGATCAGCAAAGCCTCAGATGTCAAAGCCCCAGAATACCGAAAACAAGAAGGCATGATTAGTACACAGGCAGGGTCCAATGGCACCCAGTTTGTGGTGGATATCTGATAGTCACTTGCCGTAGCATGACAGGAGTGGTAATGAACAAGTCCTGTGCGATTCCCCTTCACTATCAGCCAGCATGTGAAAGGCTGGCTTAGTTGGGGGATCCCTGACCCATGTGGGTCCAAGTGCCTGCTGCTATAGGATCACTAATCACACTCACCAGACAGAACATAAAGGAAAGGCTTTTTATTTTGGAAGACATTGACCAGGAGACAGAGGGTGAAGTCCTAACTGCCTCCCCAGTTGACTGAGGGCTGGGGTTTGTACAGGTAGATGTATTAGGGAGACAGGATGTAGGGGCCTCAAGCATGATGGACAGCTGCTTTCCAACATTATCTACAGCACCATGGTCTCGTGTGGTTTCCGTTCGGTGATGCTATCTCTGAGAGATGTGTCGGGCAAGACAAGATGTAGGTTCCTCAAGCATGATGGACAGCTGCTTTTGATGCAATCTTAATTGTTAAGGACTAGCTACGAAGGGAAAACAAATGTAGTTCTATGCTAAACATATTGTTAAATAGTAGATTGTCTCCTACATTTACAATTATGAATTACAAATTCTGGGTAGTCAGCACCATAATTGCCCTGTCAAAAAAATTGACACTCACTCTTTATATACATGAGTGTAGGGGTTTCCTGTGTTTACAGGAGTGGTTCTCAGATGCATGAAAACTACAGGCAGAAGAGGACAAGTGGGCTCTAAAACACCCCTGACGTTCTCCAGAAGCTTTATTTGACATAATCATAACAAGCAGCTAGAGAAGGACAGAGAGCAGTCTGCACAGAAGGAGCGGTGGTGCACCAGAGAGCACCAGGAGAGGCACTAAGACAGCCCCAATCTTTTTCTCTCTTGGGGTCCGTCCATTCAAGTCTTTTTTTTTTTTTTTTTTTTTTTTTTTGTCGTTTTTTCGTGACCGGCACTCAGCCAGTGAGTGCACTGGTCATTCCTATATAGGATCCGAACCCGCAGCGGGAGCGTCGCCGCGCTCCCAGCGCAGCACTCTACCGAGTGCACCACAGGCTCGGCCCCGTCCATTCAAGTCTTACACAATCAGGAAAAGAATATGGCCAGCTCGATGTAGGTCAGTTATCTAGCCCTGCACTCATCAAGTGTGGCCATGAGGACATGGTGATGGGACAGTGTGCTGGCCCAGAGTGTGAAGCTTTCCATTGTTTCCAATGCTTCAGAAGAGTGTGTGTGTGTGAGTGTGTGCATGTGCACATGTGCACATGTGTGTCTGTGTGATGTATATCACATATCATGGGAATTCGCCTTTCCTCGTGCTACGGATTGATGTCCCCCCAAAACTTAGTCCCCACTGTGACAGCATAAAGAGGTGTCAGAGTGTAAAGAGGGTGGGAAATGCTATTGTGGGACTGAAAGGTGGGGCCTTGAAGAGGTGATTGGACTGTAGGACCATGCCATAGTGAATGGATTAATAGTGGTGGTCATGGGCATGGTTCTGAGGGCTTTAAAAGGAGAGCACACATAAGAGTCTCTCTCTCTCTCTCTCTGCTCTGCTATTTTCTGCCATGTGAGAAATCTGCATTACTGTAAAATCAAAGAAGACCCTCACCAGATGTGTTCCCTGGACTTCGGACTTCCCAGTCTCTGAAACTGTAAGCAATAAATTTCCTTTTCTCACAAATCACCCAATTCCAGGTGTTTTGTTATAAGCAACAGAAATGGACTAATATACCTTGTATATTCGAATTTTAAAAGTCCATAATAATGTCAGTATTCAGCTCAACCATCTTCCCTCCCCACCCTCCAATGTAGCAACCCTGGTTGGACCTCTGTGTTTGGTTCCACCATGATGTGAACCCCATGCTCTGGAAAAGGACTGTGCAGTGTTTCCACCTCACCAGTTCTGACTCCAGTGTACAAATTCCCCATCCTCCCTTTGCAGTTAGATTTGGTCATATGACTAAGTTGCAACCCTCAGGATAGGTAGAAGGGAGATTAGTCACTTCCAGGCCTGCCCTCAAACAACGTCCTGCAGAATGCTCCAGCTGTCCCTGCTTGGTGAACCAAGAGGCCAATGTGTTCCAGACATCACAACTGGTAGACAGAGGAGGATGACCTGACTGTGGTTGTGGGCGAGAAATAAGTCCTAGATGTCTTGTTTCACAGAAGTGTTTGGCTCGTTTGGAACCATGTGTATTCTATCCTGAGGAATCATACTGTAATTGGTATCTTTGAGGGTTTTTTCTTTGTATGTTTGCTTTTTTGCTGATGTATTAGTCTGTTCCTGTTGCTTATAAAAAAAATTCCTGGAATTGGGTGATTTGTAAGAAAAGGAAAATTATTGTTTACAGTTTCAGGGGCTGGGAAGTCCAAAGTCCAGGGAAAACAGCTGGTGAGGGTCTTCTTCGGTGGTGGCTTTGCAGCAATGCAGGCATCTCACATGGCAGAAAATAGCAGAGCAGAGAGAGAGCGACTCACATGTGCTCTCCTTTTATAGCCCTCAGAACCATGCCCCCGACCACCATTATTAATCCATTCAATACAGCATGGTCCTGCAATCTAATCACCTCTTCAAGGCTCCACCTTTCAATTACCGTAATAGCACTTCCCACCCTCTCAAGGCTGTTACAGTGGGGGTCAAGTTTCCAACACCTGGAACATTTGGGGACATAATTTTAGCTTCAACGAGTTTGGGTGGGTGACATTCAACCTATAGTAACTACTCTACTGTGATAACTTGAGGATGGGTTTTTGGGTCTCAGGAACTTGTGAAGTGCTTTTCTGGTCTTCACTTAGTAAAGTCTGGGCAATAAATTAGTGAACAAATCCAATGATAAAAGTGTGATGATTTAACATGTAATGTAGATATTTAGATAAATGTGTGTATGTGCATGAGATGTATATATACCTCATAAAGAAGACAATATATATGTATTTCCTCACAAAGTAGGAAATATATATAGACATTTATTTACATATATATATATATATACATATGGAATTAAAATGATGAAAAGTAGTGGATTAGTTGCTTGTTCATTTTTTTTCCTTTTTCTGAGTTTTTCAGTTATTTTTTTCTAGCTCTTTAAACTTTAGATTGAATCTAACCAAATTTTAGATTAAGTTCCTATGTTTTTACAGAAATAATTTTCACTGTAATAGATTTTTTACAAAGGTAATAAACAGCAAATTGAAAATATATTGCCATGTGCATTGAAACTTGGTCTGTGGCCTTAATGTTTAATACAACCCATATGCGTTATCAAATTGTGCTAACAAGACTGAGTAAAACAACTTATTCAGGGGGAAAAGCATCGAACTGTACTGTACCTAGTCTAATGTTTATAAGACATTTTACTTTTGCATTACATCTGTGATGAGACACTTAGCAGCAGCAATAAAATTATCAACATGGGTCCCATCTGGAGATGGTAGCAGAAGAGGGAGATGTGCTGGTGAAGGAAAGCCCAGCCCCCTACATAGCAAGACTGACCAGGTCACCTTTTCCTGACTTTCATTCTACTACAAAGGCAGAGCTCATCTTATTTGGGAATCACATCCCCACAGTGGGATAGGAAATGACAATTAGTCTATTCACACTGTCTATCTGGTTGAGAAACCAGTTGAAAGTCAGATCTTTATAAAAATACAAAATATAGCCTCCCATCAACTCTGTTGGGTAGAAATGATTAGACCATTTTACAGGTGAGAAAATGGAGTGCTGTGAAAGTCAAGGAAATGTCCCTGCTAAAAAAAACTTACCGCATACTTTCCATATCACCGAAGAAACAAAAATCAGAAAGAAAAACTCAGATGTACACCAAACTCTACAAAATAAAACAACAAGTTACAGCATATGAAATAGCACAATTTAATCTAACCACCTTATGACAGTGAATGTAAATAGGATCTCAACTAATATGAGTTAAAATTAAAATCCAGTGATAAATTGTCTACCAGAGACACACTTGAAACAAGCTGCTTCAAGCACTTTTAGTGAAAAATAATGCAAAATATATTGGGGAAAAATTTAATATTAAAAAGAATGAAGAAAAATATAGATAAATGCCAAAAGCAGTGAATGTTAGGAAGTGTTCACAAATATAACTAAGTTTAAATGTGCTTAATCATCATGAGTAAAACTGTCAGACATACAGGAGAAAGGAAGACTTTGACACACTCCTCAGACCTCAGAGATCAGGGAAACAAAATTTTAAAAATTTACAGAAGAACCAAATAAAATCACGAAGATTTGACATATATGTCTATATACTTAATACCTACGTATACATGGCCCAAAGTTAAACAGACCATGCTTTTTTCCCCCAGTACTCAGAATGCATTTGTGCAAGTTGTCTTTATATTTAACCACACACACAAAAAACCCCAATATATTTTAAAAGGAAGCAATAGTAGATGCCACATCTTATGACTAGGGATCTATAAAATTAGAACTTACTCATAACAGCAAAAATGTAATGAAGTACTAGATGGACGGGTTTTTATTTTAAAAACAGCACTCTTTAAATAATGAGTTAAAGGGGACATTTAAAATGCAATTGCAGGTAATTTAGAATATAATGCTAATGTGCAAAGTACAAATCGAAACACACTGGAGACCGTCAGTAGTGGGTTGGTAAGCATTTAACAACTGAGTGTACCTCTAGCGTGCATGTTGTTTGATGTATTTGTTACATTAATATGTAAGACAAAAGTAAAACAGTGAAGATATACACAGAACCTCACTTGTGCAGCAAGTACTGAGCAATTTCTGTGCTGAATTCAGTAATTAATAGATGTCTGTACTAGAGGAATATTTTCTCCATTTTTTGTGCTATTCACAATATAAAGGCTACAGACTAGACACTCCTTTAAGGTTAATCTACATTACTGTCATTTTCTCAAACACCTTCTTAAGTTTACAAAATCAATTAAACAATAAATTAAAACCTGATTTGCAGAATTTACTGATTTCTGTGGTGTAAATACTCACACCATTCAATCTCAAGCTACCCTTGTAGGCAATTTCAGCAAAGAGATGTGAAGAGTTGAGCGCTATATAGCTTTTCCACCTTACACATCCAATGGATGTAACTAAAATAAAATACGAATCTTATAATAATTAAACTACTCTGTGGAGTATCATAACATTTATAAAGCAAATGTGTTTCACAGGGCCTAGTCTCCAAAGCCCTGTAGTTTCACGTATAACCTAACCTTTTAAAATTACATATAGAAATGTGAAGCTTGCAAAAGACAGGAAACTTTCCCCAGGATAAAGTCTGTGTTGTGGATATAGAATTGTAACACAGCAAAGTTGCTGGCACAAGGACAGATGCCCGTGGAGCAGGTTAACCTACTGATTGATATGTTGGAAAAATTACTTTACTGTTATGTAAAAGTACTGAGGAAACTGCTGTAGGAAAAGATAGTATTTGCTAAGAATAAGTTTTTGTTGGTGGATTGACTTAACCTTTTGCAAATTGCATTATGGAATGTCACTTTGCTTATTTCACTCATGTTACTAGTTTTCCATTTGTTAGGCATAATTCTGCCCATATCCTTGTGTTTTTGTAATGGTTAAATCAACTGAATTTTCTTGTAAAACTGCCTTGTCTTTACAATAAAAGGGAGAGGCTAACTTTGGATTGGGCTGCCACATTCAGTTTTTCTCCTCCTAATGGGGAAATTATTGAAGGGCAATCCATCCGGGCCTCAATGCCTACATAATGCTTGAATAATCACATAATTCTTTTTTTTTTTTTTCATCTCTGTTACACAGGGAAAAGAAGTGTAACACTACCCAACCTAAAAAGAGAAGGAAGGAAAAATTAATTAAAAACCAAAATAATAGTTGGAAAAATAGGAAAAGAGTAGCACTTAGAAATCAAAATTATAGCAGTTTCTTTGGACAAACCTGCAATATATTCGACATAAACCTGCCAGTATGATAGAGTCATTCCAGTTGACTCTGGTCCTCCTGAGAGAGAAGTTACCTGACATGGAGAACAGAACACATAAAACCAGAGCAGGAAGAAGGGGAGTGTTTGTGGAAGGTTGTGGGGATTCAGGCAACTCCGAATGGTCAGCTGCTGTCCACTTGCTCTGGAACTAAAGCCAGTTTGAGTAACAAGAATTTGGGCCCAATTTGGAGGACTTGGGAATTATAAAGTTCTCCTCCAGTACAGCGTGACAGCATTAGATGTGGCTCTGTGTGGCTACACCTGGCCCATGCTGGAGACATTTCACCAGAGCATAAATCCTAGAGCTGCTTCCAGTGATGTGGAAAAATCTCGCTACACCAGTAGTAAGATCTGTTTATACTTATCTGGCTTGTTCAATCCATCCACGTGGGCTGACCAAATTAAGTATTTTCAGGAATCCATCTCTTTGCCCCTAGTTATCGATTTGGGTGCAGGGGAAAGAGGAGGAGCAAATGGGCTTGAATCCTCATCTTCCCTTCTTAACCCCAATGCTGGGCACCCTCATGACCCAGCCATTCTACAACAAACCAGAAACATCCACTGCAGCAGTCTTGGTTCTGCAAAGAGCTCGGTGTGTTTTTCTGCTGCTTGTTTTCTCAGTTCTGGTCATCAGGTGTGGTAGGTTGCGGCTCACTGGCTTATTCCACGATGAGGTTGCCGTAACAGATATGGTGATTGTTTCACATCGGCTCTAGTACGTTTCTTGGTACAATTCACAATAAGCTGAGGATTAATACATAATTGCAGAGGAGGAAAAGACTTACCTTTGCTGTCTTAGAACTGACCTTGTAATCTAGAAACAAATGTGAGGTTTACTCTGAGGGTCTGATTTCTTGAGGCAAGTGCTCACCACAGAACTTACATAGAAAATTCTGTGTGCATTAGCCTAAGGGAGGAAAAAAAGGGGGGTGGCAGGGTGAAGGAGGAGAGAGGGAGGGAAAGAGAGAAAATACAATTATATTTTATAAGCATAAGGAGGGATGTAAAATTGACATAGGTAGGGAAAACAATAGAATATGTATAAGTAAGTATGAGGTGCATCTTGGTGAAATTTTGAGAAACTATAAACAAACCGAGTCATGGACTCAATGTAAAAAGAAATTTCAAAGACTCCCTCTACCCGCCCACAAAGTGGAAGATGAATATTATTTCACTGGTGATTTTTTTCCCATCATTTAAGGGAAGTGAAATTTCTATGCTATTGAACTTTAAGGGAACAATTAATCCCTATGGTATTAAATTGACCAAGGCCATATAAAAAGGAGGAATACTGTATTAAATTTTATAAAGGTATATTAACTCTGATACTAAAATCTTGCAGATATCACTAAGTAAAAAGTTGTGTGCAGACGTATGTGTCATCTCAAGTATATAAATATTAATGCAAACTCTTTTTCTAAGTGAACATTTAAGCTAGAAGTATATTAAGAACTAATACCCCCTGATGAAATAATATCTTTTTCAGGAACACCAGAATGATTCAATATTTGAAAGTGTAGTAATGTAATTTGTGATATTATTATGTTAAATGAAAAAAAAAATAGCTTTACTATTTTAATAGGTGCCAAAAAGAATTATATAAAATCCAGCCATTATTTCTGATAAAATTTCTGAGTAAAGTATAAATAAAAGTAATAAAAATAGTTTCAGCCAAATGGCTAAACATGTCTTGAGGGCGAGACACTAGGGACATTCAAATGGTATCTATAAAAAGGGTTCCTGCTGACATCTTTCTTACTAACATCAGTGTAGAAGAGCTAACCAATACAATTTTTTTAAATTTTGGAAATGACTCAAATTTTGAGATGGGAAAGCCAAGCAAATTAGTAATAATAATAAACTAGTAGACAATGTAAGTATGTTAAATAAGGTAACCAGTTACAACATCAGCACACACATGTAAGTAATTCTCCAATAGTCAAACCATATTGAATTCATTACAGAATTAAAATTCCATTTATAATAGAATCAACTGTTATCAATATTCCAAAACTCAAGGAACTTTATTCCCAAAGGTCTTTCCTGAGGAATCTATGGGTGAACAACCTCTAGACAACAGGAATTACAAAAGACGTCAACTTAAGAATAGTATGAACCAATAAATACAGAGTAACTTGGAAACTTGTAAACCCAAAATCTGGGTTAAAAGAGAACAGAATTAGTGCAGTTGCCCGTAATCTGACACTGTGGATATAGTGCAATGATTAAAAATGGGAAGAAATGGTAATTTCACATGCAAAATATTTAACTGCTGTTTTTAATGATGATAATTGCTCTTTGTACTGTTGTACTGATACTGTTGTTTTTATAATGTGGGATAAAGTCAATGAGCAACTGTGAGGTATTTTAATTCTGTCATCCCCTGTGTCCTTGACAATGAAGATTTTCAATGTAGAACAAAGATGTAATACTGAGATTAAGTAAAAACCTTGCATTCCTAAATTTGCATTGGAACTACTAGCATAAACTCTTAAGTTTTGTATATACTCTTCAACTACATTGGAAATTCCCGGAAACTAAGATCAATGTGGTGGAAAAGGGATTCCTCACTTCCAGATTTCGATCTTGATATACATTTTCTGTTTAAAGAAACCAAGGTTTCTTGGGGAAGTGAATGATAGCTGGTCAGGAGCAGGGGATGGAAAGGATTAGACTAACACATCTGGACAATTCAGAACAAGAAAAATATCAGAGACTACGAGAGCCATGTCAGAAGGACTGAAAAAGCTCACACTGGCTGAAGCCAAGACAATTTGAGCTCCAGTGTGGATTAGATTTGAAATCAATCATACCCATCAAATATGCTTAGATCCACGAACTGATAAAGATATTTTAAAAATAAAGACAATTGTTTGCATTGTGAAGATGAGAGATGCTTAACTTGAAAAGCTAGCATGTTCCTCAATTTTTCTATGTAAGCAAGAGAATGCTAGGTGATAGTTATAAAGCTACTAAAGGTAAATAAGTGAATAAATAACATGACTGACTTAGAACATCACCATTTTGCACACCTCAGTGAATGAATGGATGCAGGCACTGATCATGAGTCTGATAACAGGAAAGAATGAAAACCAGAAAATATGTGCCTCCTATTAAAAAAACAACTCCAAATGGATCTCGATCAAGGCTCTGAACTGAGCTGCTGCTTATCAGGACATGCAGAGAATAGAACATCTGATAACCACAATATAAATATGCACTAAGTAATTCTCAGACTGTGGAAAACACTACAATTCAAACAACCCAGGTTCCTCAACAGACAAATCATAATGGGACAAAAGGGGTAGAATAAGCAAGACTGAAATCAAAACGCACACAGACAAACCAAAAACTAACCATACAACTCTGGAACACCAGCAGCATCCAAACAAAGGAAAGGATTTATGACCCGCATGTATCTGCCCTGACATTTGCAAGTGTGTGCAAAGCTGAGCTTGGTGCAGTTCCAGGCAGCTTGTTTTTCCTTCCTCCTTGGAATCTCCATAAGGAGAGAAAACCTAAACATGTTGAGTGATTAGCAGTTGCCCTCCACTTTTAAGTGTGTTGTGAGGA
This sequence comes from Cynocephalus volans, assembly GCF_027409185.1. Lineage (NCBI taxonomy): Eukaryota > Metazoa > Chordata > Mammalia > Dermoptera > Cynocephalidae > Cynocephalus > Cynocephalus volans. Next base: position 7,261,719 of record NC_084478.1, read on the forward strand.
TAAACAAAGGATTTGGCCCAGGATGGAGTGATGGATATTTTCCAAGAAGACAAGCCCCTTTCTGAAGATCCACATTCTTTTGGAGACATGAAAAGACCAGGCAAATACACAGTAAGAGGAGAAAATGGGAATATATTTCTTTCCTTTTCCTTTCGTTTTCTAAGTATCAGGAATTAGGGGGAAAGGAAGACTAAAGAAAAATCAAATTATTCAAGATCGTCCATGTAAGCTGGCCCTGCCAGTGAGTCCCATGTGTAGTTCACTCCCCGTCCTTGGACACTCAATGCTGGGACCAGATACCTCTTCTCACCCACCTTTTCATTTTCTTCTGGGGCATGTGGAAATGGCTTAGGCAAAGCAGTTGAGCCTGGCCCAAAGAAGAACCAAGGTGCCTTTGTGATGGAAATAAAGGCTCCAAGATTTTAATTCGAATTTAGAGAATAATCAGATGCCTGAGAGCAGTATCAACCTGGAAGAGAAAACATCTACAGAAAGTGGAAAGAGAGGAATTCTGCCACCCAAGGTATGGCATTATATATTAGTCCCTTTCTGTTGCTTATAACAAATTATACCAAACTGGGTGATGTAGAAAGAAAATGAAATTTATTGCTTACAATTTCAGAGGCTGGGAGGTCCAAAATCAAGGGAACATATGTGGTAGGTGTCTTGGTGGTGGCGATGCTGACAGCAGGGTATCACAGTGCAAAAATGGCAGAGCAGGGAGAGCAGAGAGAGACAGACTCTCCTCTCCTTTTAACGTCCTTCAAACCACACCCCTGACCACCATTTTTAATTCATTTGCTGCAGCAAGGTTCTACAATCTAATCGTCTCTTCAAGGCACCACCTTTAAATTACCATGATAGGATTTCCCACCCTCGACAGTTACAGTGGGGATTAAGCTTCCAATAAATGAACAACTCAATCAATCCATAGCAGGCATGCTCTAGAAGAGTACACCCAGCCCTCTCAAAACCAAGTGCTCTAGAAATGTTAGTTCTTAAAGCACACACCATAGCAAAAACAAGGGGAAGGGTGTCAAGAAAAAACTGTTCTTGCCACATCAGTAAAAGGAAAGTCTCCGGACAGGACTGACCAGGACAACCTGGAAAATGTGGAAGGCAACTGCTCTCAGGGTGGAAAAAATGATGACCCGTGTTATGTAGTCACAACATATTTGGTAAAACTGTGGCCTCTGGTAACTTTGGAAAATAGGAAAATTACCTAACAAACCTCTGTGCTGGGACAAAGTAATCTTCATGCAAAATGCTGCAAGTGTCATCTGGCTCTTACTAGTTACATGTAATAAGGTGCTATAATAAAACAAAATGAATGCAGAAAGAGCAGACCAATTTGGAGATAAAATTTGGAAAAATCAAATTCCAAGAATAACAGGTTTGAAAAACAAACACATACCTTAACCCCAGCTACTTTAATGAGAAAATGATTTGCAAACTAAGCTAAAATCCTGTGGGAAAAGATCAAATCTAGTGAACTGTCAGAAACATATGGGTTCAGGGTAAAGATCTAAGCAAGAGTGTTGCAGTAAGGCCGTATTAAGACTTCTGAAATTGTTAGGACAGTAAACAACAGTGCCCTGACATTCAGAGGAAAGGGCTTTGTTGTAGCACAGCCCTACACACCCAAAGAAGCTGTGACTACAGAGGAAGCCATGTGTCATGAAGAACTGTGAATTTGATTCCAGGACCAGCATGAAATCAAATTCATAGGAGACCGTCCTACATTTTGAGACAGTTATATATTGGCAATAGCATTAGTTCAAAATATAAAAGTGAGTTTCTTGAGTCCCCGACTGTGTATATGCAGGAGTCAGGCTAAGAGGTCTGTTCAAAGGGCATATTTTCTTCTTACGGAGAAGTTAGGGAACATTTTGGAAAAGAAAGAACATCCGGGAAGGTGGAGCCAAGACCCTTGGAGAACACGTAGACTAGGAAGCCACTCCCAGGAAGCTGATTTAGTCTAGGAATATTTCCTCCCCTTAGAGAGAGTCCTTCAATATTCACAGCCAGTTAATGAGTTAGATTTTCTTTTTTCTTTTTTTTTTTTTTTTTTGTGTGTGTGAGCAGAGACTTTATTATCTTAGTGGCAAAGGTAGATATACATGAATTAATTATTAATTAATTAATTATTAATTCATTTATTTGGGTGTCTAATGCAACAGAAGTTCCTTTTTTTTTTTTAAATTTTATTTTGTCGATATACATTGTAGCTGATTATTGCTCCCCATCACCAAAACCTCCCTCCCTTCTCCCTCCCCCCCTCCCCCCCAACAATGTCCTTTCTGTTTGCTTGTCGTATCAACTTCAAGTAGTTGTGGTTGTTATATCTTCTCCCCCCCCCCCGGTTTCTGTGTGTGTGTGTGTATGTGTGTGTGTGAATTTATATATTAATTTTTAGCTCCCTCCAATAAGTGAGAACATGTGGTATTTCTCTTTCTGTGCCTGACTTGTTTCACTTAATATAATTCTCTCAAGGTCCATCCATGTTGTTGCAAATGGCAGTATTTCATTCGTTTTCATAGCTGAGTAGTATTCCATTGTGTAGTTGTACCACACTTTCCGTATCCACTCATCTGATGATGGGCATTTGGGCTGGTTCCAACTCTTGGCTATTGTAAAGAGTGCCGCGATGAACATTGGGGAACAGGTATACCTTCGACTTGATGATTTCCATTCCTCTGGGTATATTCCCAATAGTGGGATGGCTGGGTCGTATGGTAGATCTATTTGCAATTGTTTAAGGAACATCCATACCATTTTCCATAGAGGCTGCACCATTTTGCAGTCCCACCAACAATGTATGAGAGTTCCTTTTTCTCCGCAGCCTCGCCAGCATTTATCGTTCATAGTCTTTTGGATTTTAGCCATCCTAACTGGGGTTAGATGGTATCTCAATGTGGTTTTGATTTGCATTTCCCGGATGCTGAGTGATGTTGAGCATTTTTTCATATGTCTGTTGGCCATTTGTATATCTTCCTTAGAGAAATGCCTACTTAGCTCTTTTGCCCATTTTTTAATTGGGTTGCTTGTTTTCTTCTTGTAAAGTTGTTTGAGTTCCTTATATATTCTGGATATTAATCCTTTGTCAGATGTATATTTTGCAAATATTTTCTCCCACTCTGTTGGTTGTCTTTTAACTCTTTTAAATGTTTCTTTTGCTGTGCAGAAGCCTTTTAGTTTGATATAATCCCATTTGTTTATTTTTCCTTTGGTTGCCCATGCTTTTGGGGTCGTATTCATGAAGTCTGTGCCCAGTCCTATTTCCTGAAGTGTTTCTCCTATGTTTTCTTTAAGAAGTTTTATTGTCTCAGGGTGTATATTTAAATCCTTAATCCATTTTGAGTTGATTTTAGTATACGGTGAGAGGTATGGATCTAGTTTCATTCTCCTGCATATCGATATCCAGTTATCCCAGCACCACTTGCTGAAGAGGCAGTCCCTTCCCCAGTGAATAGGCTTGGTGCCTTTGTCAAAGATCAGATGGCAGTAAGTGTGTGGGTTGATTTCTGGATTCTCTATTCTATTCCATGGGTCAGTGTGTCTGTTTTTATGCCAGTACCATACTGTTTTGGTTATTATAGCTTTGTAGTATAGCTTAAAGTCAGGTAGTGTTATGCCTCCAGCTTTATTTTTTTTGCTGAGCATTGCTTTGGCTATTCGTGGTCTTTTATTGTTCCATATAAATGTCTGAATAGTTTTTTCCATTTCTGAGAAAAATGTCTTTGGAATTTTGATGGGGATTGCATTGAATTTGTATATCACTTTGGGTAGTATGGACATTTTCACTATGTTGATTCTTCCAATCCAAGAGCATGGAATATCTTTCCATCTTCTTGTATCCTCTCTAATTTCTCTCAGCAGTGGTTGTAGTTCTCATTATAGAGATTTTTCACCTCCTTGGTTAACTCTATTCCTAAGTATTTTATTTTTTTGGTGGCTATTGTAAATGGGTAGGCTTTCTTGATTTCTCCTTCTGCATGTTCACTATTGGAGAAAAGAAATGCTACTGATTTTTGTGTGTTGATTTTGTATCCTGCTACTGTGCTGAAATCATTTATCAATTCCAACAGTTTTTTTGTAGAGGTTTTAGGCTGTTCGATATATAGGATCATGTCATCTGCAAACAGGGACAGTTTGACTTCATCTTTTCCAATCTGGATGCCCTTTATTTCCTTCTCTTCTCTGATTGCTCTGGCTAGTACTTCCAACACTATGTTGAATAGGAGTGGTGAGAGTGGGCATCCTTGTCTAGTGCCTGTTCTTAAAGGAAAAGCTTTCAGCTTTTCCCCATTCAGGATGATATTGGCAGTGGGTTTGGCATATATGGCTTTAATTATGTTGAGATACTTTCCCTCTATACCTAACTTATAGAGGGTCTTTGTCATGAATGAGTGCTGAACTTTATCAAATGCTTTTTCAGCATCTATAGAGATGATCATATGGTCCTTGTGTTTGAGTTTATTAATATGGTGTATCACATTTATTGATTTGCGTATGTTGAACCAACCTTGCATCCCTGGGATGAATCCCACTTGATCGTGATGAATAATTTTTCGTATGTGTTGCTGTATTCTGTTTGCTAGTATTTTAGTGAGGATTTTTGCATCTATATTCATCAAGGATATCGGCCTGTAGTTTTCTTTTTTGGTTATATCTTTACCTGGTTTTGGTATCAGGATGATGTTTGCTTCATAGAATGAGTTTGGGAGATTTGCGTCCGTTTCAATCTTTTGGAATAGTTTGTAAAGAATCGGTGTCAATTCCTCTTTGAATGTTTGGTAAAATTCTGCTGTGAATCCATCTGGTCCTGGGCTTTTCTTTGTTGGGAGCCTTCTGATAACAGCTTCAATCTCCTTTATTGTTATTGGTCTGTTCAAATTTTCTACGTCTTCACGGTTCAGTTTTGGGAGCTTGTGTGTGTCCAGAAATTTATCCATTTCCTCCAGATTTTCAAATTTGTTGGCGTATAGTTGTTTATAGTAGTCTCGAATGATTCCTTGTATTTCAGATGAATCAGTTGTAATATCGCCTTTTTCATTTCTAATTTTTGTTATTTGAGTCTTCTCTCTTCTTTTTTTTGTTAGCCATGCTAATGGTTTGTCAATTTTATTTATCTTTTCAAAAAACCAACTTTTTGATTCGTTGATCTTTTGAATTGTTTTTTGGTTTTCCATTTCATTCAGTTCTGCTCTGATCTTAATGATTTCTTTCCGTCTGCTAACTTTAGGATTGGATTGTTCTTGTTTTTCTAGTTCTTTAAGGTGAAGTGTTAGGTTGTTCACTTGCCATCTTTCCATTCTTCTGAAGTGAGCATTTAATGCAATAAATTTTCCCCTCAATACTGCTTTTGCAGTATCCCACAGGTTTTGGTATGATGTATCATTGTTTTCATTAGTTTCAATAAACTTTTTGATTTCCTGCTTGATTTCTTCTTGGACCCATATGTCATTAAGTAGAATGCTGTTTAATTTCCAAGTGTTTGTATAGTTTCCAGAGTTTTGTTTGTTATTAATTTCTAGTTTTAATCCATTGTGGTCTGAGAAGATACATGGGATAATTGCAATTTTTTTGAATTTATTGAGACTTGATTTGTGACCTAATATGTGATCTATCCTGGAGAATGATCCATGTGCTGATGAGAAGAATGAATATTCTGAGGTTGTTGGGTGGAATGTTCTGTAGATATCTGCCAATTCCAATTGGTCTAGAGTCTTGTTTAGATCTTGTGTTTCTCTACTGATTCTTTGCCTAGATGATCTGTCTAATATTGACAGTAGAGTGTTCAGGTCCCCTGCTATTATGGTATTAGTGTCTATTTCCTTCTTTAGGTCTAATAGAGTTTGTTTTATAAATCTGGCTGCTCCAACATTGGGTGCATACATATTTATGATTGTTATGTCTTCTTGATGGATCAGTCCTTTTATCATTAAGTAGTGTCCCTCATTGTCTCTTTTTATGGTTTTTAGTTTAAAGTCTATTTTGTCAGATATAAGAATAGCCACTCCAGCTCGTTTTTCTTTTCTGTTTGCATGGTAAATCTTTTTCCATCCTTTCACTCTTAGTCTGTGTGAATCTTTATGGGTGAGGTGGATCTCTTGTAGGCAGCATATAGTTGGGTCCTGCTTTTTGATCCAGTCAGCCAGTCTGTGTCTTTTAATTGGGGAATTTAAGCCTTTAACATTAAGAGTTGTTATTGAAAGGTGTTGATTTATTCCTAGCATTTTATTGGTTGTTTGGTTGTCTTAGGTGTCTTTTGTTCCTTGCTTTCTGATTTACTGTTTGGTTTCTTTGTTTGTTGGTTCCTTAGGTTGTAGATAGTGTTTTTGTTAGCTTGTTTTCTCTTCATGAATGCCATTTTTATTGTACTAGCGGGTTTAGATTTTTCTTAGGTTTTTATGGCAGTGGTAGTTATTTTTCAGGAACCAAACCCAGTACTCCCTTGAGGATTTCTTGTAAGGGTGGTCTTGTGGTAGTGAACTCCCGCAGTTTTTGTTTGTCTGAGAAATATACTATTTGCCCCTCATTTCGGAAGGATAGCCTTGCAGGGTAGAGTATTCTTGGCTGGCAATCTTTGTCTTTTAGTATTTTGAAAATATCTTCCCATTCCTTTCTAGCTTTTAGGGTTTGTGATGAAAATTCTGATGTTAACCTGATTGGGGCTCCCTTATAGGTGATTTGACGCTTCTCTCTTGCAGCTTTTAAGATTCTCTCTTTGTCTCTGAGTTTTGCCAATTTGACTATGACATGTCTTGGAGAAGGCCTTTTTGGGTTGAATACGTTTGGAGATCGTTGAGCTTCCTGGATCTGAAGATCTGTGATTTTTCCTATACCTGGGAAGTTTTCTGCCACTATTTTGTTGAATATGTTTTCAATGGAATCTCCATTTTCCTCCCCTTCTGGAATACCCATGACTCGGATATTTGAACGCTTGAGGTTGTCTGATATCTCTCTCAGATTTTCTTCCATGTCCTTGATTCTTTTTTCTTTCTTTTTGTCTGCTTGTGTTATTTCAAACAGCCCATCTTCAAGTTCAGAGGTTCTCTCTTCAACTTCGACAAGCCTGCTGGTTAAACTCTCCGTTGTGTTTTTTATTTCGCTGAATAACTTCTTCAGTTCAGCAAGTTCTGCTACATTTTTTTTCAGGACATTGATTTCCTTGTATATTTCCTCTTTCAGATCCTGTATACTTTTCCTTATTTCATCATGATGTCTAGCTGAGTTTTCTTGTATCTCATTCAGTTTCCTTAGAATTATCACTCGAAATTCCTTGTCAGTTATTTCAAGGGCTTCTTGTTCTATAGGATCTAGAGTATGAGATTTATTAACTTTTGGTGGTGTACTTTCTTGATTTTTTGTATTTCTGGTGTCTTTTTTTTGGTGTTTATTCATTGTGGCAGGGGGTTTCACAGTCCACCGGTTTGAGACTAATGACTAACTAGGATGTTGCTGTGGTTGCCAATTTGGTATGGCTCCCGCCGTGACTGCTCAGTTGGCCTCTAGTGTCTTGTGTGTGTGGTTGCCTCGGGTCTTGGGCTTCTCCGGGGATCCACCTTTCTGGTCAGCTTGGGCTCTGCTGGGCTGGTGGATCACGTACCACAGGGTGTGTGATCTCTGTTGAGCTTTCACTTTCTGTACAGGACTTCTCCCCGTTCCGTGTGCTCTGGCCCAGGCTGTTAGATCGTGCAGTGGCGACCCCACCGGGTGTGTGGTTTCTGTCGAGTCTCCGCCTCCCTGGCCGCACGTCTCCCCCCTCTGTGCACACTGTGCTGGGCTAGGGTGTGTCTTCTGCACCCCTCGTCTATCAGCTGGGCCTTCAAGACCCTGCTCAGCACCGCCTCGCCCAGGAAGTCTACCAGGTTTCTGCTAGGCACAGACGACCGGTCTCTCTGGGTGTCTTTGTAGCACTGTGTAGATCTTTCTCGGGTCTTGTTCACCTTTGTATCCCCCCGGTATAAACCGAGTCTAGTGCCCGCCTGCAGCCTGCTCTCCGGCAGGTTCAAGCGGACCTGGGAACTCTCCTGCCACACTATTCCCAACCAGAAATTCGTTAGGCTTTTTTCCAAACTGGTGGTCGCAGAGATGGTATCTGCCTTCCAGTAACAGGAAGTTTACCGGCCGGAGTCCAGGGTGTGGTGGAGTGACAGTCGGCCCGCCCGTACTTCCTAGCCCTCCCAACACTGGTTGGGACGCCCCACACCCCCAGCCCCGCCAGAGAACCGGGGAGGGAGTGGGAGAGGAGGCCGGCCCGCAGGGTCCGGAAAGCCCCGCGCCAGGCCAAGCAAATGGGCTCAGTGATGGCCGAGCAGGGCGGAGCTGCCCGCACCTGGGAAAATGGAGGCAGCACCGGGGCAGTGAGTGGCCTGGTGGTGCAGGCGGGAGCCGCGTGGGCATCCACCCCCCGAACAGAGCTGTGCCAGGGATCACTCACAGTGCTGTGCCAGGTCGGTCGCTCGCTCTGTCTCTCGAGTTAGATTTTCATATGCTCATGCAGGCAAGTCTCCAATCTGTATTTTTATGAAATGGCAGAGAAGGAAGTTATCATTTGTCATTTTGTATCTTTTATTTGTCATCTCATTTGTAATTTTGTATTTTTCAGTGTTTTATGAATTTTCTGAACACATGTCCATTCTTTTTTCAGTGTCCATGGTGTTATCTAGATGGGGATATGAAGAATCATTTTCTGTTTTCTTCTTTGTATATTAAAAATAAATTTAAGATATTGTTAAAGAGTATCACTAATGTAACAGAAATTCTACTGCTAGGGTCTTCTAACACTGCTTTATTTAAAGAAAAAGAAACTCTTTATTACCCCAAAGTTCAGGACCAGCATTTTTTGATTTAAAGAATACATACACAAAGTACTCTGTAGCCATTAAAATGATCTAAGTGCATTTAGCTGTCATGAGTTTTTGTTTGCAATATCATACTAAATGGTAATAAAGAAGTTTATCTGTTAGCATATATAACTATGATTCAGTTTTTGAAATGTACATATTTATGTATGTGTAACTACTCAGGCAATGGTTTGATGCGCAGAAAAATTTTCAGTTTTAAAAGTGGTTTGCCCTCAAAGAAGGGACTGAGGCTATTTGCATGTTTAGTTTTGGGGTTTTTGTATCTGAATACATGTGGAAAAAATGAGAAATTTCCTAAGTACACTTCAAATTTAATTATATAAAAATAAGTCTATTAGATAAAATGTGTTATAATATTAGACATACTCAATAAAAGTAAAACAAATCTAATTACATTAAATTTCAGTCCTAAACTTTACCTATAAATGTAAGCCAAAATTAATATTAAAAAATAGATGATAAAAAGAAACAATTCACATATTAATTTTATAGTTGAAAATGAAAAATAGCCCAATTTGAAAATATAAAATTTAGTGTTAGACAAATTTGATGAGTTATTAAGGGTTAATCTATGCATTTATTAAAATGATTATTAACACCGCCATCTAAATGAAGCAAATATTTATCAGACAGTGGTTAATTCATTGGGATTTTATTTGACGCAATATAGTTTCTCTATACGTGAAGATACATGGAAACACATCTACCTACACAAACATACAAACGCACACATGAAAGTATATCTCAGTATATGAAGATACATGAAGCTGTACTTCCATATATGAAAATACAGCTACATGTAGATATATCTCCACATATAAGGATATACCTCTGTATATAAAGATCGCACAGATTTATATTCATCCATCAACATATACATGTGCATTTACATCTCTACATATGAAGATGTAGTTTAATAAATAAAGATACATAGACATGCTCCCTGCATGAAGGCATAACTTGCTACTAAGAACAAAATCTTCATTCATTAGCTTCCATCTTATCTGATATTTAGTGCCACTTAAAATTATTGGAAGGTCCCTGGAACTAAACTTAGTCTAGTGGTTTGTTATATAGAAGACTCTTAAAGGTGAAGCAAATTCAAATCAGTCATCTTGGTAAGGTGCCGTCTCCTGCCTGGGATAAAGAATCCTTTTCTTCCCCAGCCCCAAGGACTGGGAGAAAGAGAAAGAAAGAAGGGGTCGGACTGACATGGCCTTGGTAACCAGGATTTGGAGGGCCACTGGCATCCTGACCTCCACGTTGGGCAAGCTGCAGTTTCATACCTTCGTCTAATGACAAAGAAACAGAATGGAGTCAGCTGGCACTGTCTCTACTCATAGTAGGGGCAGGAAGGGGGCCTTGGGGGCCCTGGATGAGGTTAGCCTAAAGCAGTCATTTCTTCATCAGAAGATCCAGTGACCTGCAATTTAGTGAACTGTGGTGAGTGTTCTGAATTTTAGATATTTTTTATTTCTGAGCAAAATAATTTCACTGTTGAGACTAAGTAGGCAGTATCCACGATCAGGCATGATTCTCTTAGACGATATAGAGATGGCATGACACTCTTAAGGGGATGACAAGCAATGTCAGCCAGCATTACCATGGCTCTCTGGTCCTCCAGTTATGCGTGAGAAACAGTATCTAAGTGCTCAGACTACACTGCCCCCATTCTTCCCTCCAACTTGTCCTGCACTGTCACCACCACCCGTACTCCTCCACTCAGCATCCTCTGGCATCCTTCTCGTTACATCAAAATCATCATTACTATGAGTGCCTAACTTCCACATAGGCGTAATTGTGGAAATGTGCTCTAACTTGGAAATTTCCATCACAAAATATTTTTTCATTCATATTTTTTAGCCCAGCTTAAGGCTCTGTTTGCACTAGTGGGGTCCTTCCTGCTACACAAAATCCCAGTCTCCTCCCAAACACACAGAAATTCATTTTTATTTACTTTTAATTTCATTATACTTATAATTTCATTATAATTTCATTATATTCAATTTCATTTACTTTTCTTTTTTCTTTCTTTTACTTTTAATGTCTAAAATTTAAAGCACAAAATTTTCTGTGTTGCAAATCTCCTTCACTTCCTACATCTTGTTCTAATTTAATATTTCTGATATTAATATTGCCACTATCCGTATCAGTAGCACCAATCTAACTATTCAGTTATGCTTGTACATTAACATCATTATGACAAAGTCCTGGGCATAATTTATTTCCTTAATGATTACTGAGAACAATGGATAGTATCCTTTCATGTAAATGAACCTAGTCTTTTTGTGATGGATGAGAAAAAATCAACTCTTTGCTTCTCTGCATATGGTGCCCCTTACCTAGTGCATGTTTGCTGTGATACCAGAACTAAGAAAAACACACAGCCAAATTCTATAGCTACTTACTCACAATGATCTCTAAATAAAATATGACTATGAGTCACACATATCATTATATCCAAGGAACTGAGGGAAGAAATGAGCATAGGTATAAGAGGTAATGCATGTGTTAATTAGCTCAATTTAGCCCTTCCACGATGAAGGTGACCACGGACAGCCATGAAACCCTTCTCAGCTCCTACCCCAGGTCAAGATCTTTGTATATATCTTGGAAGGGCTGGTGGATTTCCCACAGCATGGACATTCATGTCTCCATTGCTATAGGGCAGGAAGTGGAGGGACTAAAGCAAGTGCTCCTAGGGCTTCTGAGTGAAACCCTCTTCGTATTCAAAGAATATGAGGCTTGGAAACACCACATATCTTGAACAAGCTGCAACAGTTAGGATGCAGGAGAGCCTGAATTTGAACCCATGTCATTCTGATGCCAGAGCCTACATCCTAACCCATCCCAATGTTTTTATGGCTGTCAGTTCTCTTCGGTTTTGTCCAGTTGCATGAAACTCCCAATTAGCAGATTTCTACGTGGTGTGTGAGCCATGCAGGCTAAGTATGCAAAGTGAAATGGTTAAACGACCCCCTGAGGATTCCTGTGCAGTCTTTGTAGCAATGCACAGACTACACATCCTGCAGGGACAACCATCATTGACAGATAGCAAGTTTTCTGTTTGTACTTTTTCGCAGGAACTGAGCAGAGCTTAAGGTTATATTCTCTGCTGGGAAGCTGGAAGGCAAAAACATTTCTTCTTAATTAAGAACTGTGCATAAATGGTTAACTCCATGAATGTTAAATTTAATTTTCTTATAATTCTGTTATAAATACAGTATTAATTCAGCTGAAATGATAAGTATATAAAAATTACTTGGCTTCCCACTTAAAATTACAGTCACAAAACTTGTTTTATATTCCACAAGACAAATACCCTGAAGAGCTATAAATTCTTATTGGAATTTCTTAATAGAAATGTCTTGCATGTTAACAATGCACTTCCATGATTATTGCATGATCATTTCAATCCAATCCAATTGAAATTTTTACCAGTAAGTAGGCTCTTCCACACTTTGCAACTTAATGTCAGGCACAGAGAGAAAAGGTGAAAAGAGTTTCTGGTGTCCCAGGGAGTGAATTTTGTACACAGATTATTCAGAAGTTTCTTTGGTTTTAAATATTAATATTTAATTTATTACGGTTATAAATTCAAAATCTTGGTTTGCCTTAAGCAAACTTATGCCTTTATTTCAGGTCATAAATATTGTTTTAAATAGAAATCTAGCAAATTTTACAATTATCCTTAAAGGAGACTTTCGATTATGTCTGCATTAACAAATGTAATTATTTATTTATAAAGCATTTATTAAATGGTTTCAGCATCATTTACAATTTTAATACATTAAAATCCTTCAGTTTTCTGATTATTGAATGTACTTTCTCAGTCACTTAAATCAGTTCTGTAAATTTAATAAATATGATATATACATGTGTATACATACAGATACACACTCATACACACACAGTGGTCCTGTCTATCCACTCTAATCATAATGTCCTGCCTGACTTTTATAGTAATGATATCCTTGCTTTGTTCTATGGCTTTAATCCCTATAAGTGCCTCCTTAATCATTGATGCTTACTTTTACTTGGTTTAAATATTTAAATAAATGGAATTATAATGTATGTATTCTTTTGTAACTCTGTTCTTGGGCTTATCATTAGATTGATAAAATTCATCCATGGCGTGTGTCAACCTTTAATGTGGTCTCTTATATTGGTCTATAATTACACATTGCATGAATATATGAGCATCTCTTTTTCTATCAATGGATACTTGGATAGTTTCCAATCTGGGGCTGGAAATTGAAAATCCAAATTGAAAACTCTATATCATGTTTTTTCTTTTACCTGCTCTGTGACTTAACAATGACAATGACAACAAAATACAAGTAAATGATGGCCAGAAAAATGAGGTGTGAAGTTGAGGATGGAGAAGCAGTCATCCAGGATGAAGTTTTTCAAACCTTCTTCGCTATGCTGAGCTGATTTTTGGAGTCAGTAGTTATAAATTCAAATGCTTTAAAGCAAGAGTGGTCATAGTCCATATGCTGTGTTCAAGTTGCATGTTAACTAAGTATGCAAGTCAAATCCATGACGTTCGTGCCAATCAGGGCACCATGTGATAAATTCAACTAAACTATGTGCAGCATCATTCTCTTCTGAATGCTTTTATACGTTCGTCCCATCTGTCAGGACCACAACTTATACAGACACTTAAAAGACCTCTGAGACGATTCTGTAGAAAAACTATGCCTAACACTAAAATCACAGCTTCCAAGAGTATCACTTCAGTGGCCACATGAATTAATTCTGCTCATTTTGGTCTTGGTTGGCAGTGAAGCTTTCTCCACTCCCCTTGCTAATTTACAAAGTGTGCAGGCTGAGATGGTGACCATACCTCACAGTCTACCATTAGAAGGTTCTAAGGACTAGTCCAAAATAACACTCATATCCTGACTGTAATTCTGGACCTACATGAAAGAATTGTCTTGACACGTCTTTCAACAGAAGCCAAGAAAAAGTATTTTCAGCATTCTGAAAAGTAATTTCAGAATTCTGGGTTTGTGTAGTGGCCTACGTGTAAATTTCTTTTTAAGTTTTGAATTTCATCTTCTCTCGGGACTAAAATAACAGGAAATAACTAAGAGGCCAAGAAATGAACACTGCCCTGCCAATTAATTTGCTTCTTGTTTTGTATTTTCTTCCTAGGATTTGTAAATTCATAGATGATTGCCACCGAAGGCATGTTAAGGGATCATATTCTCCAAACTCATCTTTCCGTAGGTAAGAAAACTTATAATTCAAAGAAGTTACACTGGCAATCCCAAGATGCAAAGAGTGTTTATAACAGAAGATAGGTCACATTTTCCAACCTTTAAGTGGAAGAAAGAAACATGTATTAATGACCTTTTTTGTTTTTTAATCATGTCTAAATTAGATTCTTTAAAGATTTTTATTAAGTTCAAGTTAAACACAATTCACATTGGTATGAACAATGTTGAAAGCTATAGAATATTTCAGTTTAAAAGCATCATCATTTTTACACCCTAAAATCACATTTTTATGTTTTTAAATATTACCTCAGAGTTATGTTTCATGTATTAGGAATTACATTCTTCATGAAGTGCTTTAGTCGGCTTTTTCATTTAACACTATATCAGCATCATTTTTGTAATGTCAAACGGGTTTCAGAATTATGAATTATAAATTAATCGTTGTCTTTTGATCAACATAGCAAAACCTTATCTATTAATCCCTTTGGAGGGCACTTTATGATTTTTACTTCTGTGAATATCTCCATGCACATAGCTTTTGATTTGTTAAAATAATTTCTTTTTGATTAAGTTCAGGAGGGAGATTATTGGAATTGGTGTTTCAAAAACATGAATAGAAGAGTGTGGTATAAGACAGAGAAACCAATAGGTAAAGAAGGGCCTTACTTTCAGGTCCATCTCGCCTTTGTACATTTGTGTGACCTCAGCAAATTATTAGCCTTTAGAACTGCAGATTTCTTATTATTAAAATGGGTGCAGACACACCTAACAGCAATGTTATTAGGACAGTTTTTCATAAAATATTCTGCCCCGTGGTAAAATATAGTAAGTTCTCAATTAATGATGTTTAATATTTTCTTCATAGTTGTTGAAATATTTCTTTCCAAAAATGTTATGATATTTTCTTCTCCCACTGTCCCCCTGAATATATCTCTTTTTAAAATACTTGGCTTATTTATTGGGTCTAAAATGATACCTTAAGTTTGCTTTACTTTTTGATTCCTGTAATTTTTCTGATTTCTTTCTTTTTACGTGAATTGACTAGTATTATCTTAGTAAAAAAAAAGTGTAATGCACAAAGAGGATTTCTATACTATTAATTAATCAAGGCACTGGATTTTTTATGCATATTTATGAAGTTTAAGTGGCTCATTAAAATCTCTACCTTCATATGTCATTTCTTAAATGATGGGAAGTAAATCTATAATACTGGATCTTAGATATTTAGAATTCTCCCCAAAAAGGGGGGCGGGCACACTTAAAAACCCAGAGAATCTGAAGTGATCTTTGAGGATTCTCTCCTTGCATTTAAAAAAGTTGGAGATACTGTCATATGATGGGTGACATTGTACTAAATTCACTCTGGCTATTCAGATCAACTATGTAAAATGGAAGTTTCAAGAGTTGTAGCTTGATTTTGTGAACTAGCCAATTCCAGCAATGACAAGTGAATGACACTGGTCTCCCACAAGCTGAATATACACTACTTTAACTCACAGCAACCAGTCCTGGTGCTTTCTTAAAAATAATATTTTATCTCATTAAAAGTGACATACGATAATTAAATACAGACAAGAAGAACAACTGGCAAGTTACCCATGGTCTTGCCCCCTTTAGAATTATGTATATTTCTCTTCTATTTTTAAAATATGCATAGGTTTTACCAAGCAGGCTTGTGTGTGGTCACAGTTATTTGGACCTCCTAGAACAGCGAAAGAATGGCTTTCACCTGAACACCACTAGGCAAACAATGTCTTGTATGGACAAAGTACAATGGCAAGCATGGTGCTTGTTTGCTTTTTTGATGTTACTACATTTGATATGTTTTCTTGTGGAAATATAAGGCAAAATGTATTTGAATATTTAGTTGAACATGTGTATACAGTGCAGTAAGACACATGCACAGTTACTGATTTTACTCGTAAAATATCTGATCGTAATTTGTAGTTCTTCCCGTGGTCTACTGAGTGTGTTTTGTCATGTAATGAATTTCATGCAATGCACCCTTTTCAGAGAGTCATTTTATTTCAAAAAGATACACAGACTGTGGTACTGTGTAGTAAGTTAAAGTAGAAGAATTAAGCCAGCAGTCAAATGAATAATTACGTGTTCTTCTTGTATTTAAATATGCAAAAGTACATAAAGATGTATGGCTTTCATTTGAAATAAGAAAAAATAATCTGCCTCATGATGCTCATGAAAATAGTCATTTTTCCTTTTTGGCAATACCTTGTGGGTGGAAGCATATTGCTGTCATTTCTTAAAAGAATTAAATACAAAATGGAAACTAAGTGAAGAGGAAGAAAATGCCATAGAAATTGCAAATAAAGATTTAGAACTTAAATATAATGGACAATGTTGCTAAACTTTATGACCTCTGCATTCTTTAGTCTATTTTTGGACAGAGCGTAGCTGTGGGCCTCAAACATCTAAGATTAATTGAAATAAATTTGGGTGGTAAATTTCAGAAGAATCACCCTAGAGATCCTAAATAACAGTACATGTGCAGGACACATTACCATTAAATGTATCGCTGACTTAAAAATGTTCAGGTAGGTGCTGAAAACGAATGTTTTACTAATACCTTCCAGTGTGAAACATAGAGGGGAGAAAATAGAAAAATAAGCAAAAAAGACTCCTTTGATCTTTTCAGATAACGTGGAATGCTTGCTTTAATGGTACTATAATTAAACTGCAGTATAACAATTGGAAATTTTTCCAACATCTAATTGGCTCTTGATCCCAGTTCTCACAAGTGCAGTTTAATTATAGCACCATTAGGTCAAAGGATATAAAATTTCAGTTACAGAGAAGAAATAAGTTCAAGAGATCTATTGTACAGGATGGTGACTTGTATCACCAACAATGTATCAAATTATTGAAAATTGCTAAGAAAGTAGATTTCAAGTGTTCTCACCACAAAAAATAAGGTTGTGTGATGCATAAGTTAATTAGGTGAATTTAGTCACTCTGCAAAATATACATATTTCAAAACAATATGTGCTACATGGTAGATATACAACAATTTTATTTGTCAGTATAAATAAATAATATTTAAAAATTTGGATAATCTGAAGCTATGCCAATAATGAGAGAGATGAAAAAGACGTGGGAAAGTTACTCAATTAAATTTGCAACGTGCACTGAATCTTCTACAAAATACAGCAGTCTCAAGAAGATTTTATTATGAAGAAAAATGTTCCAAAATCCAGAAAATA
This sequence comes from Cynocephalus volans, assembly GCF_027409185.1. Taxonomy (NCBI): domain Eukaryota; kingdom Metazoa; phylum Chordata; class Mammalia; order Dermoptera; family Cynocephalidae; genus Cynocephalus; species Cynocephalus volans. Next base: position 7,279,035 of record NC_084478.1, read on the forward strand.
ATTAGATCTTTGGAGACGAAGGACCAAAATGGGAAAATATTAGGTTGAACTGTATTTTTACAAGGCCCCACAATTGGAAATCAACTTTACTTCTCTGTGATGCTTGTTACATTGTATTAATTCAAGAAAGGGATCGATTAATTTGGAAAATGATTTTAAAAAGGGATTCAAACAGTTTCATGAGTTTTTTTTATTTGAAAGAAATATTTTTAAACCCTTGTAATCCAATTCAATTTTAATAACATTAATTTGTGTGCATAATTCTAACTTTATTCTTAGGGAGTCCAATCTTCTAATTTGTTAATAGGCCCAGACATGCCTATTACGTGATTACAAGTCACTTTCACTGGTACATTTTAGAGCAGGATTTAGCAGTATCTATAATAACATTATGGATCAAGTGTAAAGTTAAGGGCAAGACATTAAACATAATGACAAGACAGTTCTGAGCAAAATGGTGTTACAGGTATGATGGACCATGGCCAGATAATCAATTTTCCCTGGATGCTGTATCACATGCATAGAATCTTAATAGCTGAGCTGCCCAGGGTTTGTTTTTCTTCAGCCAGTTCTACATTAGAATCAGCAAAAGAGAGTTGTTTCTACAAATACTCTTGGTGGGTCCTCAGAGATCCTAATTCAGTGCAGGTCAGGGGTGGAGGAATGAGGACAGCTTCTCCACCTTTGAAAGTTCTCCCAGTTGGTTTCAGTATGAATCCAGAGCTGAAACTTCTGCTTTGGTTCATAATTAGGATTGTGTTCAATACTTGTGTCCTTTTCTATTTCCATTTCTGTGAGATTAGCAAGACTCGGTTTAATGTTTAAGGTAAAATACACAATTACTTTCCGATATATTTCTAAAACTTCTGTGAATATTGCAGTTTAATATCACAGCACACATACTGCATTCTAAATGAGCGTATTCCCTGGGAAGCAACCCATAATTGTGGTGTTTAAATGTTTCATGCCCTCGCCTTTTAAATGGATAAAAGGTGGCTGCAGAACCACAGAAGAACTGGTATTGACTTTCAACTAGGGATGTCAACTGGCTGTTTCTTGTTTCTTACAAGGTAGCCAACATGTGGTTTGGAGATGTGATTATGGGAAATTCTGGTAAAATTAAGAAACCTTCTCCTGCTTTGTAACAGGACAGGAATGTATAAATAAAACTCAAAAGCCAAAAACAGTTTAATAAAATGTTCTAAAACAAATACCAAGAGAAGCATCTTCTCTCTGTTGCCTTCAGCTAGTGTAAATCAATGTACATAGCTAGGATTAAAGTAAATTAACATGCAGAAAAAGAGAACAGGAAGCAAGCTATCAATTGAATGTTTACAACGTGTCCAGAAACGATAGACATATAAAATACGTAATTGCAGCATTCCTGGCAAGTATGTGGCATTATTCTCTGTTTATAGACACACCCTTTATAATCAGCTCCATGAATGCATTTATTTATCCATTCGTTTTTTCAGCCCCTTATTAATTCCTATGTATATTTGTATTAGTTCCTTATGCTGCAGTAACAAACACGTACTTGGTGGCTTAAAACAACACATTGTATTATCTTACTTTTCTGCAGTTTGAAATGGGTCTCTCAGGGCTGAAATGTGCTTGGCAAAGCTGCATTTCTTCTGGAGGCTCTGGGGAGGGAGGGATCCTTTTTCTTGCCTTTTCCTGCGTCTAGACGGCATCTGCATTCCTCTGCTCCTGGCCCCTTCCTCCATCTTCATAGCACATCACCCCAGACTTTGCTTTCGTCCTCACATCACTTTTTCCACTTTTGACCCTCCTGCTTCCCTCTCATAGGGGCCCTTGTGATTATATTGGGATAATAATTTTAACACCCCTACTTTTTCTGCAATTGTTATTTCGCCTTCTTCCTCTTGGAGATAAGGACTGAATAAGTTATAAATGGGACTTTTTCTGGAATTTCCAATTGCCTTTGCTTCATGTGGTGAGAATAAGTACATACTTACATGAAATTATTTATTCTTCTATTCCTTGTATGAATTTTGTGGAAGCCATTTCATTTTTCTCTGAGTCCTTTTTTTCTTATAGGTCAGTGAATTTTTAGTCCTAATTTGAACTACTTATTTCTTGGATGGCTTCTCTGTTGTCTTTTTTTAAAAATTTTTTTTAGATATACTCTTGGGTTAGTTCAACCAGTTCTAAAAACCCATGCATTCTCTCCTTTATATTTATCACTTACTTTCTCGAAATATATTTCTTAGTTATATTATCAAAAAGTATGTTGGACATACATTTTATGAAGCCTCAATACACTTATGTTTTGCCTCAAACTTGATTAATTATTTGACTGGGTTCATGTCATATCTTCCTAAGAACTTTGGACTGCACTCCTTTGATTTTCTACAACCAAATCACCCATGAAATGTCTAAAACAAATCTTTATCGATCTAATTTGGAAATAATCTGCAATGACTATCCAGCTCCACCATTTATGAGGTTACTTTCATTCTTGGTGTTCTGAAATTTTACAGGAATGTGAAATGTTTTTCATTCACCTTAACTTTAACCTAAAATCACATGCTTCTAATTTTACATTTTTAAAAAATAATTTTTTTCTTTTTGTTTACTTTTTCTAAAAGTCCCAGTAGGGTGATGAAAACTCCTTGACTGAACAACTAAATTACTCTTGTCTCACATTGTATATATTTATCTTTTTCTTTATACTTTAGGGTTTTCCTTATGTTGTCATCCAGTCCTTCAATGAATTATTTATTTTCATCCTTAAATTCTTACTTTTCAAGTGTTCTTTCTGGCTTTCCCATTATTTTCTTTCCATATCAATGTAATATGTGTCAACAGATACTACATGATTGAACGTTGCTGAGGGTTAGTGTGCATGTATGTGTTTGTGTGTGTATTTTACATTTTCTTTTCTAAATCATCTCTATTTCCTTTGAGATCAGTTTTATTTTTAATTTAACACACACTCCAGGTTTTCTTGCAGCTTCAAGAGAGTGGAGCCCTTTGCTTTTGTTTGTTAGGCCAGTTGGTTCTTTGTTTTTCGTTGCATGCAGGCATGAGGAAAGCAGGTTGAGAAACTAGGAAATCTCCCCCAGAGCCAGATTTAATTACCCACACCCTTTTACCTACCCACTCACCTCTTCCCCTTGTCGTCTGAGTCTAAGTGGTGATTAGATAACCAGACACACGTTCTGGAAGGTGGTTTGCACCACTCAGTCTCTTACATTACTAGCCTTCCAGAAATCTATTGAAATCAGTTGTTTGGAGTGGACTTTATTTCACTTTTCTTTGCAGTGATGGGTTGATGGGTTTCTTCTTTTTTTTTTTTTTTTTTTTTATTCTCATGGGCGTCTGAGAGAGAGGGAAGTCTTATAACTTTTCTCCATCTACAATGTTGAACTGGAAGAGTTTATTTTTAAATAACTTAATTTAACAAAATCTAGTGATTCCATCAACACATTTGATACATGTAGTGCATTATGGGGATTCAAACCTAAGGCACAGAAAACACAATTTGCACAATAACCCCAGATTTCACTGATTTTTTTTTCTTCTTCTGTACAATGAAGACATTGGATAAATGATCTGTACTATTCCTTCTACACTAATATTCTATATCATTCTCCTCTAATACACAATATAAGAAAACATTTTAAGGAAAATAGATTTTATTATAAAAAATAAAATGTCATTTTTGTAATTTGATTCACAAACTATAAAATATAATTTCTAGTGACAGCCCACTGCTATGAAATCTTTCCCTGTTTATATGACATTTACTTTAATTACTTATACTTTGACTTTATTTTGTTGAAAATAAATTTTAAAAATTAAATATAGAAGAGGCTCTTCTTTCCTCATTGCATGTTCTTGGTGCCCTTGTTGAAAATCAGTTGGCTGTAAATAAGTGGATTGATTTCTGGGTTCTCTATTATGTTCCATTGGTTTGTGTGTCTGTTTTTATGCCAGTACCATGCTGTTTTTGTTACTATAGCTTTGTAATATAGTTTGAACTCAGGAAGTATAATGCCTCTGGCTTTATTTTTGTTTTTGCTAAGGATTGCTTTGGCTACTTAGAATCTGTTATTGTTCCATATGAATTTTAAGATTTTTTTTTTCTGTTTCTGTGAAGAATGTCATTGGTATTTTGATGGGAATTGCATTAAATCTGTAGATAGCTTTGGACATTTTCACTACATTGATTCTTCCAACCCACAAACAAGGAGTGTCTTTCCATCTTTTGGTGCTTTTGGTGTCCTCTTTAATTTCTTTCAGCAGTGATTTGTAGTTCTCATTGGAGAGATCTTTCACCTCCTTGGTTAAATTTATTCCTAGGTTTTTTTGTTTGTTTGTTTGTTTGGTGATGACTGTAAATGGGTTTGCTTCCTTATAATGGGGAAAGGAGAGCTTCTTCAATAAATGGTTTGGGGAAAACTGGATATCCTTATGTAGAAGAATGAAACTAGATCTGTACCTCTTGCAATACGCCAATATCAACTCAAAATGGATTAAAGACTTAAATATAAGACCTGAAACTTTAAAACTCCTTGAACAAAACATAGGGGCAACACTCCAGCATGTAGTACTTGGCAGAGACTTTATGTATAAGACTGTAAAAGCACAGACAACAAAAGAAAAAATAAGCAAATGGGACTATATCAAACCAGAAAGCTTCTGAACAGCAAAGGAAAAGATTAACAGAGTGCAGAAACAACCTACAGAATGGGAGAAAATATTTGCAATCTATGCATCTGATAAGGGATTAATATCCCTAATGTACAAGGCACTTAAACAACTTTACATTAAAAAAAAATCCTCAAATAATCCAATTTAAAAATGGGCAAAGGAGCTGAATAGACATTTGTCAAAGGAGGACATAAAAATGGCCAACAGCTATATGAAAAATGCTTAATTAACATCACTAATCATCAGGGAAATGCAATTCAAAACCACTTTGAGATATCACCTCACCCCAATCAGACTTGCTATTACAAAAAAGACAGAGAATAACAAATGCTGGTGAGGATGCAGAGAAAGGGCAACTCTTCTACACTGTTGGTGGGACTATAAATTAGTGCAGCCACTATTGAGAACAGTATGGAGGTTCCTCAAACAACTACAGATAGAAAAGCCATATGATCCAGCAGTCCCTCTACTGGGTATATATACAAAAGAACGGAATCATCATGTTGAAGGGATACCTGCTCTCCCATGTTTACTGCAGCTCTATTTACAATAGCCAGGCTATGGAACCAACCTAAATGTCCATTGATGGATGACTGGATAAGGTAAATGTGGTAAATACATATAATGGAATACTACTCAGCCCTAAATAAGAATGAAATTCTGCCATTCACAGCAACGCGGACGAGCCTGGAGAAAATTATGCTATGTGAGACAACCCAAGTGCAGAAAAAGAAATACTGCATGTCCTCACTCATAAGTGGGAGCTGAATTTATATAAATAAACAATAAAAAGAGAGAAAGAGAGAACAATCACAATAATTTGTTGAATTCTTAGAAGGAGAGAACAGAACTGTGGTTACTAGAGGTGGAAAGGGGCGGGGGAAAGTGAAGGGGGTTAATGAGAAATTGGTTAACAGACACAAAGAACGATTACGTATTTTAATGGTGAATAAGCTAACTATCCTGATCTGACTTTCACACATTGTACACAACTATTGATAGTCAACTTTGTACCCCACAAATATGTATAACAGAAAACAAAAACAAAACAAAAATGATACCTCAAAATTTTTTTTAATAAAAAATATAAAATGTTATTTCTGATGGGACAAAATATTAAAATTTTTTGCACGGATATCAAGAAAAGTATTTTGATTTTGTAAATGTGAAAGCATATCTCAAACAACTACTTTTTCAACAGGTTTATTTTAAATGACAATTGATTTGTTTTCACTATCTTCCGTAATGATGGACATGGAAGATTAGATCCTGCCTGATGAACTTAAGACCACAGAATTATGTCACATTTCTTCTTAAGCAAAAGCAAAGAAAGTCCTTTCCACATAAGGATTCTTGCACTTTGGAGTTTGCAGTCGCTCTACTTTCATCTGATTTGTTTCACATCTGACCCCTACTGTTTGCCTAAATTAGATTGGAAATTAAAGAGCAAAGGACGCCTGCAGCAATAAACAGCACATTTTTTGAAGTTGGAGAAAAATAGCAGAGGAAACATCAGCGGGTCATTTTGACCTAGAACTCATTAAATCAGCTCGGGGATTGCTAATAGAAATAGCTTACTATGTGAAATAATAATAGAAACTTAATTTGTGAAAAGTGTGTAACATAAAAGTAAGGTATTTTATATTTCATAGAATCCACTAACAGGACATATCCGTTTTAGCATTTTGTATTTCTACACCACTTGCATCCAATTTTCCTTTATTATTATCTTTTTCTTCTAAAAATGAACAACCACCACGACAAAGAAAAACTCAGATCAACTTGTGCATGATGTTTTGTAATCGAGCATCTTTTTATTTACACACATTTTGCTTATGTATTTTGAGGAGACTGTCATATTATTAGATATTCCTTACTGCTTGCACAAGTTCACCATTTTGGGGAATCTACATAACATAAGGCATTGAGCCAAGTGCTTTAAGGAATACACTAATGAATATAATACAGATGCTACCTTCTAGGAGCTTACTGGGGCTACAAGACAAATAGTTCAATCACGAGGCATAGACTTACAAGGGCCATATGCTTGTGCCATGGAAATTCAAAATAGAAAAAGACACTCCTGCCATTTGAGAAGAAAAACACTGCTACCTGCTACTCATGTGGTAGATAACATCTGAACTGAGCTCTAAAGAATAAGTAATATCTTCATATGCATACCAGGGACACCTGTGCAGAGGCACAGGTTAGAACATGTTATAAAATGAGCAAATATCGGTTTGACTGGAAAAACAGAGTGTGATGTCGAGAGAAGAGAAGTAATGCTAGAAAGCAAAGGAGACAGGTCTTGGAGAACTTGAATTCCAACAGGAAGTTTTTATACTTAATGAAGTAGGTAATGATGATTCATGAATAGCTTTTGATTAGCAGAATAACATGGCCATGGCTGTGTTTTGGAAGATAAACCTAGCAGTGAAGTGTGAAAATGAGCTAAGAGAATAGGCGGAAGGGCGAGGAGATTGGAGGTCAGGAGAAGGACCTTTCAAAAGCTTAGACAAAAGTCACTAGGCTGAAAATAGAAAGGGAGGGATTTGAGAAATGCCTAGATGGCAGAAGCAGTTTGACGTGCTGCTGTGAGAGAGAGGATAGAGAATTAATCCCCAAATGGCTATTTATAGCCCCAGATGATCTCAAAATAGCAGATCCTCAGTTTTAATAGAAGGCATGAGTGTTTATTTTCTATTGCTGTGTAACAAATTACCACACACTTGAGACTTAAAACAACATCTATGTATTAGCTTACAGTCTGTAGGTCAGAAATCCAGCAAGTCATTGCTGGATTCTCTGCTTAGGGTCTCATGGGGCCAAAGTCAAGATGACAGGCAGTCTCAGCTCTTATCTGAGGCTCTGGAGAGGAATCTGTCTCTAAGCTCTTTCATGTGGTTGGAAGGTTCCAGTTCCTCACAGTTGCAGGATGGAGGTCCTTACTTTATTGCTGGATGTCGGCCAGGGTTCACTCTCAGTCCCTAGAGATCTCTCACTTGTCCTTGCGTAGTCCCTCTCTGTCTTCAAAGCCAGACATGATGCGTTGACTCCTAATCTTGCTTAGAATACCTCTGACTCCCCTCTGTTAACAGCCAGAGGAAAAAAATCTGTTTTTAAAGGACTCCTGAGACAGGCTTAGACCCACATTAGGATAATCTTCCTTTTAATTAACTCTAAACCAAATGAGTAGTAACCGTAACCATATTTACATCTTTAAAAACCCTTTTGACTTTAAGATAACTTAAGCAGGGAGTGAAATCTCATACTCGCAGTTCCATGCACCAGGGCAGGGAACTGTGGGCTTGGGACATGCTAGATTTCTGCAAACCACAGTATCTCTTAAGGAATTACTCTAATTCAGGAGCAACTCAATGTTTCTAACACTTTCTTCTTTGCACCATCTGCCTACTCGATGGCCTTTTGCATTTTAATTCAAGAAACAAAAGCAAAGGAAATGCACAGGTAAGGAGATAAAGAAAAGGGCTGAAATGAAGCAAAATCCGTGTCTTAAAACAGTTCTTTCTTGGAAAAGTGTGGGATGAGCACATATGTTGCGAGCTGGTGCAGAACCGAGCTTGTCAGGGGCTGGGACGATATTCAAATAGGAGGAAATCTGTCACTACTCAACTCATGCCAACAAAAACTTCAGGCCACATCAGCAATGAGTATGTGAGAATTTAGTGGCAGTAATGTGATAAAATAGAGAATTAGAAATGCAGTAGAAGATTTTAAAACTGGCTACTCTACAGTGTTTGTTTTATGGCTACAAGATCAAAAAGACAGTCACTTGAAATTTATAAAAGTAACAAGTGTAAAATTGTAGGTATAACAGAATCTTCTCTCTCCTAGAGATGAATTAAAACCCCTGGACTACCTGCCTCGTCTGCCTGTGTCTGGGCTGATTGTGCCGCATAAAAACTGTGTTTCGTCGAATCTTCATTTTGTCACTTTTACCTTCTTGCTGCTCACATTAAGAAACATTGCAGAACTAAATTCTGGGATGTGGAGTCAACTTAACTCCCTCCATATTTAGAAAAGCAAACGAATTAGATTAAAACAATGGAATTTATATGGAACAGAAATTGGATTTCTAATGGGATTTGTTCCATGGGACTGTTCTTGCCACTGTTACTTTAATCACATAACACCCCATTGCAATGGTAAAGCATGATGTTAGAGCCACTGCTATAAAGACAGCCGGCCATGTGGCAGTGAGCTTACAGGAAGGTCATGGGGCTTTCCAATAGCATGGGGTAAAATCAGAAAGCAGATACGCCACACTTATAATTTACTTTTGTTCTGTCTCTCTCATGCTCTCTGTCCCTTCTGCTGACCTGATTTCCTGATGACCCTTTATGTTTTAATTGTTTAGGTTTTTTGGAGTTTAAACAAAAACAAAAATCTCATAGAAGCTTCAGTTTTTCTTTGTCACAGAGTTATGTAAAATATCCTACAGTTCTTGTTCTGATCAACATGGCAATATTTATTTTCAATATATTCCTTCTGGGGCCCGTAATTTTATTGCAAGCTATGGCTTTCAACTCTAATGCAACTATACAACGACCTTGCTTCAAATCAGTTCAAAGTATTCTAAAATTCCAGGTATGATATTAATAATAAACCCATACGTAATGACAGAACCATTATTTATGCATTTAAACTTAGTTTACTAGAAAATAAATATGTATAAAGACTGAGAGAGTACAGAAGTCATGTTAACCTAAGACACTTTTGAGAGATGTAAATTTTTCCTCATGGGAAAACAAAAATCAGGGATGTATACAATGGAGTGAGGTATTTTTAAATAAAATATAGCTTTATGGTCCATTCTCCTCAATATGAGAATGTTGTACAATTGATAAAATTATGGCATTTTAAATTTAAGTCACATTGTTCTTGTCTTATATTTTAGGCATTAAATATTTTATTGGATGAGAGAAGAAGCAAATTATTTAAATATAGATAGTTTTCATACAATCTCTAAGTAAATTCATAGATGACAGCATAAAAGTGACATTTGTTAGGTATTATAAACATGCTATGTACAGTATTTCTTAGTTGTCATGAAATTAGATTTGGTATAAATTTCCAACATTGAAGTTGAAATAATTTCCATGCTGTGTTCTACATTTGTTCTTGGCCCAAGAGAAAATCATGTTGGAGTCAGTTTTTTACTTGTGGGTTAGGAAAGATGTGTGTAAGGATATTTGCCTACATTTTCACAAAGTAAACTTCGAAACCACAAATGTAGCCTCCAGCTAGTGGCCGTGTCAATCCTTTAGAACTAAAGCACAGATAAATTGTGAACCTGAGAAGGCTTTCTTTATCCCCAGAGAAGAACTGGCTCAAGAGCTTGGGAATGCCCTGGAATCCACACTCAGATGCCTGTGGTTGGTAGAAAGAACATGAAAGTGAGACTGTAGAAGGGAAGATTCCAGCTCATGGAAAAACCAGTGTGCAATGACCAAGTGGCAGTCGACTCTTTATTTGAGAAATGATTTTACTGCAGGGAAAAATTAAATTTATTTCTCTCCACAGCATAGAAAAATAAAAGCCCTATGCACCATTCCCCAGTTCCAGAGACTTTTTTTTTCCTTAAAATAACACAAAATTTGTCTTAGTAGAGATAACCACAACTGTGTTTTTCCTATGGTGAGAGGAGCCCATAGGTAACCTCACCGCAAAGAGAACAAGCAGCACTTGGAAGTCAAAGAGGGATGAGGAAGTAAGTGTGGTCATCTTACAGATAATCAGCACCGCAAGGGACTGGACAGAGTCCAGGATTGGCTCACATCCTGAAAAGATAAGGATACCCAAGGTGTCAATGAGAGATTCAGACATACAGAAGACAGCACAACTCCCCCAAACAGGTACACTGTGTAAAGAGAAACCATGAGCTCAGATTCTTCAGCATACCAGGTTACCTTTGTTATGTAATCCCTCAGTTGGGTCCTAAAAATTTCAAAGCATCACCTCCTCAAGAGTGAACCATTGAATACGACAGATGTTTCATAAGTGATATCTAAGCTTCTCAGAATTATTAGTATTCATTTAAGAGAGATGACAGCATCTCTAAATAATGTTTGAATACAACTTTTGAAGTATACTTCATAACCTGAATATTTCGTGGTATACACCGCAGATTATGTAACGTCCCCTTTGATGGGCTCAAAATGAAGCTGAGGGCAAACTGGGTATATTTTGGCCCCCCTTCAGTTCCTGGCTCCACGTATGGGCCCATGGCTCCCAACTCTGTCATGAGCAGCACATGTTTTATACTCTTTTCCCCCCCATTTTATTGCTCTAATATCCAATTCAGTGTACTCCGTATCTTATCTTTCATGAATCTGTCAAAATGTCTAATTTCCCGATACCTTCTCTAACTGCTTTGTCAGTTGCTATTATGATTTTAAAAAGCAACTGTACAATCTTTTTGTTGTTGTTGTTTTGGTAGAAGAATGGGTTGATGAGTGTGTTTAGTCTATCAAATTTATCCAAGCTCAGAACAGACCTCTGTAGCTCTCCTTCCCTTGCACGTTTGTGCTGTCGAGTCTCACTCACCTGGCCTGAAGTACTCATTGTGTTAGTTTTCAATTGCTGTTAGAAAATTACCCCAGTTGAATATATTCTTACTGATCCCATTCCATAAGATTTTAAAGTGTGATTTGAACTTGTTCCAAGGAACGGGTAGATCCAAGTCTGAAAAGTCACTGTGGGAAGGAGTAAGAGTTGCCATAAACTTATAAAATTTATTTATATAAAGTAATGGTATAGATAGTAATATTCGATTAGAAAATACAACCTGAACCACCACTATGCACCAGTCACTGCTTGAGGATTCATAATTTTTTTTAAAAAAAAGTACAAGAACTGGCCACTTACATGGAGCATACGGTCAGCTTGAGGAGAGAGATGTGACTCAAATCATGATTCAACTCTGTGTATAACTGAACATTGTGATAAACACTGGGACGGAAAGATACACAGGACCCTGCGACACAACCTCCCGGTGGATGTGAAAGACCGACACGGGGCGTGAAGGGTAAGTAGACGCCTCCCTGTTGACACAGGTGTGGCGGGCAGGTGCACTCCAGCAGAGGGAAGAGTTGCCATCGCTGGGTTTTGGAAGGGAAAGGGGCTAGGGTGAGAGGGATACGTACAGGTGAGTCTTCTGGCCACTGGAGAAAGTTTGGACTTTTTGTATGTGTCATGAGAAATGAACTAAGATCCCAAGAAGCAAACAAGCAAGAAAAGAATGAACAAGGTCTGATTCCCGTCTTGGATAACCTCAAATTGAGGGACAGAGAAATCAAGTAAATATGTAGCTCTAGAGGGAGTTGGCAGAGGTTTCAATAAAGACATATACAAAAGGAGCTGGGGACAAAGAGAAAGATGTGCCCAAGAATCTCAAGGGCATTGGGGCTACAAAGATCTACCAGAAACTCACCACCTTTTTCAGTAATTTAAACAAAAGTCAGGCCTGATGAAATGCCAAGAAACATTTGAAACTACTAGAATATCATGTTTTTAGAGAGAACTTTCTTTCCTAGGGAGTTATATCAACATTCAGCTTAATTTTTATAAATCTCAGTTTGAATTTTATTACTCTAATTTTAAAGCTATTTTACCTGTTTTCTATTCATTTATTTATTTATGTTTGTTTTCTTGAAAAGGATTTATTTGTTTGTTTATTTTCTATCTTGTTTGTATTTGTGTCTTGTGAGGTACAGTGTGTTGTTTCAATACATGCAAATACCACGCAGATTCACTTGTGGTCGATAGCATGGTTTTGTACCTGTTAGTCCACACTTTCTTCTCCCCTCCACCCACCATCTTCCTCCCCTCCCAGGCTCTGGTAACCATTACTCTACTCCATACTTCTATGAGAACCACATTTTTTTCTTTTTTTTTAGATTCCACATATGAGTGAGATCACGCAATATTGGTCTTTCTCTGCCTGACTTACTTCACTTAACGTGATGGTTTCCAATTCCATCCATGTTGCTGCAAATGATAGGATATCATTTCTTTCAATAGCTGCATAGTATTCTATTGGTATATATACCACAGTTATTTTATCCATTTATTCACTGATGGGCATTTAGGCTGATTCCATCTCTTGGCTATTGTGAATAGCGTTGCAATGAATATGGGAGTGCAGGTGTCCTTTTGATATATTGATTTCATTTCCTTTGGGTATATATCCAGCAGTGGGATAGCTGAATGATGAGGTAGATCTATTTTTAGTTCTCTAAGGAACCTCCATACTGCTTTCTACAATGGCTGTACCAATTTACATTCCCACCAGCCATGGGGGAGGGTTCCCTTTTCTCCACGTACTTGCCAGCATTTGTTATTTTCTGTCTTGTTAAGAATAACCATTCCAACTGGAGTGAGATGACATCTCATTGTGGTTTTAATTTGCATTTCCCTGGTGATTAGTGATTTTGAGCATTTTTTTTTTTTAATGTGCTTGTTGGCCATTTCTATGTCTTCTTCTGAGAAATGTTAGTGTGGGTCCTTTGCCCATTTTTTAGTTGGGTTATTTGTTTTCTTGCCATTGAGTTGTTGGAGTTCCTTACATTTTCTAGATATTAGCTCCTTGTCTGATGTGTAGTTGGCAAACACTATCTCCCCTCTGTAGGTTGTTGATAGTATCCCTTGCCATGCAGAAGCTTTTTAGTTTGATGTAGTTTTTATTTTCTTTATTATTTTTTCTGTTCCTAACATTTTATTGTAATTTTGAAAATAAAATAAGTGGCACCATCCAGGAGGAAACCATCTCAGGGGTAGGAGTCTTCAGGGAATAGTCAGATAGAGACCAAGGAGGACTCACAGCTATATCAACAAGGAGGTATTTATTTGTACATTGTCTTCATTGTTTCATATGCCTTGGACTCAAAATTCAATTAGAACACAATAGTCCTTGATAGTCTTAGCCGTGAGTTGTCTTGTATGTAGTTATTGCATGAATCTGTGAATCTCTCTGTGGATAGAGGCTGTCTATTATTTCTTGATATGCCAAATTCCCAGGCATATGGCGGCTTTTCTCCAACGGCTTGTCAATCAAATTTGGCTTCAGACACAAAATTCTATCCAATTCACCGGAAGCTCTTTGGAAACCTAAGAAAAAAACATCTAAATCTTTGCACAACCACAGACTAGCAAGGGTAGCCCAGAATGATGCTTCTCCAAATTGACCAGAATTTTAAGGAAGTCTCAGGTATTTTTAATTGGCAAAATAGTCTATAATATATAAGCATGCACTTATTAATCTGTAGCCAAGAGAGCATTTCTTGATCTCTCCTTTTCTAGCTCAAGTTGGCCTAATATAACAAAGGAAATAGCCAGGAATTAAACAAATGTCAACTTGTATACTTTTTAAATTAAAAAAACAGAATTCACATCAGTGTTTAATATGAAGCTAGCCTACCATTTCCATATTGCAAATATAACTTGAAATTGGAATTGTTTAAAGTCTTTATCTCTCTCTGTAGGATTTTTTCTTTCAGGGCTGTGCATTTGAATGTTGCTATCTCACTAAGAGAAGATGGTCCATCTTCACAAATCTCTCTTTGGAAGACCAAAAATCTATTAAGTCTATTCAGTTGAAAAAACTTAGAATGAATTGCTTGGTCATACATACGACGATGAATATATTATACTTTTTATTTATCAAAGGAGAAAGAGATAGTTATTTTTCTCATATTATCCATGTCTGTCTTGAAAAAAACACACATATTAGAACATAAAAAAGATAGATTATGAGTAGATGGATAATTTTTAAATTATGCAAGGAAAACCTAAAAGTAAAGAACAGAGATACCACCAGCCACTCACATTAGAATCCAACAGAAGGCTATTTGAAAATACAGATTCCCAGGCCATAGGCCTGGATGTTCTGATTCAGATAGTCTGATATAGAGCCTAGGAATCTACATTTTAAGACAAAAGCCAGCCCTTACGCTCATGCGACTTTGGTGTACTGGCACATTTAAATGTCACTAATGTAACTCCAAGTTCTCCCTTTACAGAATAGGAAACTGAAACCATACAGACTCCCTGCTTGTTCAAGATCATTTACGTTGTTTGTCACAAAACACAAAAGCAGGTTTTAAAATCCTAATGTTTCCGGTAGATGCAGCAAAACTCCAGGAGCAAACGTGATCACCTAATTGCTCTTCTGAACATAACGTAACAGTAACTGCTATGAAGGATATAAAAGAAATAAAGACATATCCCTCTCCCCTTAAAATTCTACATAACAGCAAATGAAACAGGCACATCCCATGCAAAAACATAATATAAGTCACAAACTGCTGTCTGAATGGACGACAGGGAAAGTTTTGATGAGGATTGGAATCAGGTATAGCTCACGTGTGGAAATGCAGTAATCTGAGTCTTGAAGCAAAAGGAAGACGTCCATAAAGGGAGTGTGAGGAATGAAGTAGCCAACAATGGACAGAGCAAGGGATCACGTTTCCTCTATGCTCAGGAAGGTGTTGATTTTAGCATATTGTAACAGATGTTTTTTTAAAAATGTTGGATGATATATCTTTGAGCAATTATGTTATGGTGATTAAAAGCAGAGCTGGAAATTCAAGTGCCCACAGGGACCAGGGAGGTAAAAGAAAGAGAAGAGTTAGTCAAGCTGGGGGTGGCATTGGGAACTGGGGGGACTGTGGTAAACCAGAGACAGCATGACACGTCCAAGGCTGAGCAAAGTTCACCACTTCCATAATGCCCTGCTGCCAAGGGAGACACGTCTGTGACACAGACGCTGGCCTGGATGCTACTCTGACATCCTGAGAGCAAAGCCCGTGACTGGAGCTCTCACCCATGCTGCGTTCTCTCCCACGTGGTGTCTGCCATGCCTTGGGCTTCAACTGCTATCACTGCTGGGAATATACCCAAGGAATGGAAATCATCATGTCAAAGGGATACCTGTACTCCAGTGTTACTGCAGCACTGTTTACAGTAGCCAAGAGTTGGAATGAGCCCAGTTGTCCATCACCCGATGAGTGGATTAGGAAGCTGGTTTATCTACACAATGGAATACTACTCTGCTGTAAAAAAGAATAAAATACTACATTCACAAGAACGTGGATGGACTTAGAAAAAATTGTATTAAGTGAAATAAGTCAGGCACAGAAAGAGAAATACCACATGTTCTCACTTATTTGTGGGAGCTAAAAATACATAAATAAATAAATATACAAATAAACGGTGGTGGGCATGGGGACAGGGAAGAAGACACAACAATCACAGCATTTCCTTGAGCTTGTTAAGACAAGTGAACAGATATGATGTTGAGGGGGGAGAAGGGGGAAGGGGCAAAGAGGGATTGGTAAAGGGACACGAAAATCAACTACATTGTATATCGATAAAATAAAAAATATAAATAATTAAATAAAGTAAATACGTAAGTGTTGACAGATGTCCCCAGAATGTATTAACTGCCTTCCTGACTTGCTGCTGCCCCTCAGACTATACTTTCCATCTCTACATCTCAGTGGCCATCTCAATGGCACGTGGAACTTGAACATAACTGCATGAACTAATGTCCCCCCTCAACGATTTTGCCAGTCATATTGCGTCTATCCCCTAGTCCTGCCGGTGTTTCTTGACAAATCTCTCTCAAAGCCATGTCCTGCACACCATGTAGGGTCCAGCTCTAGCCTACTTCCCTAGGCTCACCTGGGACAGCTTTTCTGCTCTTTCTGGGCAATGCCACTGAATTTTTTTTTTCAGTTTTTGGAGCAAATCATGCTTTCCCTGGCCAAACCCAATTGTAAGCACTGTTCTTTCTACTGGAATATTCTTCCTTCCCTTCTTCTCAAAGTTTAGTTCTGTCATCCATCCATCAGGTCTCAGATTTAAGGTCAGGGTCCAGTAAAACTAGTTCCTGATCTCATAGATTCAGCTGTGAGGCTACATGCCTTTTGTCAGCACCGTTAGTTTCCTTTTATACAATTTATCACAATTTACATATTTTTCTGTATTTTATTCTTTTTTTCTTAACACCTGATTATTACTATTCTGTGATAGAAATTGTGCCTATAGCCACTCAGCACTTTATTTGGAGGAGTTAATGAATAAATAAAATAAGTGTGTTGACTGAAAAGCTGCTGCACAGCAAAGCACAACCAACAGAGTGAAACAACAACCTACAGAGTGGGAGAAAATTTTTGCCAACTATGCATCAGACAAGGGATTAATATCCACAATATGCAAGGAACTCAAGCAATTATACAGTAAAAAACAAACAAAAAAAACCCCTGAATATCCCAATTTAAAAATGGGCAAAGGAACTGAATAGACATTTTTCAAAGGAAGACATACAAATGGCCAATACGTACATGGAAAAATGCTCGACATCACTAGTCATCCAGGAAATGCAAATGAAAACCACATTGAGATATCATCTCACCCCAGTTAGACTGGCTGTAATCAAAAAGACTGAAAATAACAAATGCTGGTGAGGAAGCAGAGAGAAGGAAACACTCCTACACTGTTGGTGGGATTGTAAATTAGTAAAACCACTATGGAAAACAGTATGGAGGTTCCTCAACTACAGATAGATCTTCCATATGATCCAGCAATCCCACTTCTGGGTATATACCTGAAGGAATGGAAATCATCATGTTGAAGGGATACCTGCACTCCCATGTTCATCACAGCTCTGTTCACAATGCTAAGATGGAGAACCAACTTAAATGTCCATCAATGGATGATTGGATAAGAAAAGTGTAGTATATATACACCATGGAATACTACTCTGCCATAAAAAGAATGAAATTCTCCCATTTGCAACAACATGGATGAGCTTGGAGAAACTTAAGTTGAGTGAAATAAGCAAAGCACAGTGGGATAAATACCGCATGTGCTCACTCAGAATTGGGAGCAAAGAGATAAAGAAGAAAGGAAAGAAAGACCACAGTGTGCATTGGACTTGCACAGGGAGAGCACATACCTAGGGATACAAAGTGAAGTGGGGAGAGGGGGATGGGGAGGTTGGTCAGGGATAATTGAAGGGATAATTGGGGGACACAGGGTATAATCACAATTTGTGGTAATGGATATGCTGCCAGTATGGATCTGGCCATAACATCTTAGGCACGAGTGGTGACAATTTGCTTTGTACCCTATGAATATTCATAACCAATAAAAACAAAACAAAACATTAAAAAGATAAAATGAAAGCATATGTCCATACAAAGAGTTGTACAAATAAATAAATTAATTAAATAAAATAAGTGTGTTGGAGGATAGTTAAGTATTAAGCTAATGAGTTTCTATTCTATTCTGGAAGTGAAGTTTTTCATTGTTGTTGCTGTTGTTTTTTAACAGGACGATGGTTTGATGTGGCCTTTGGGAGGAGGTGACAGAGTTTTGTAGAGAATACGGAGCAGAGTGGGTGCTTGGAAAGCCCAGGCAGGCTCTGATGTAGGGATGAACTGCAGCAATGGCTGGTGGGAGAGACAGAAAGGACAGATTTCAACGAAACAATGAGGTTCAGTTGACAGAACTTGATGACTCTGTGGATTTAGGTGGCGAGCAGAAAGATGAAATATGAATCAAAATGGCTTTCCAATGTCTGGGCTGGATATGTAGAAAATTACATGGCACCATAACCTGAATTAGGAAAATCAGAAGGAACTCCATGACTGGTCATTCCAATGTCCTCTCATAATCATAGCTAAGGAGATGCATGTTGCTAAATCTCAAGGACACCAACAGTTGTTTCCCATTCAGTTAAAAAATACACCAAGTGGTCAAAACCAGCATATGTCACCAACTTGTATTTTCTAAGCACATAGGCTAACGGGGTGGCTCCATTCAGAGCAAACTATGTAGAGGTTTGTGTGATTGGAATTATTTTACTACTTTACATACATTTTACATTTGTATACTGGTAGCACAAAGACACTTTAGATATTCCCTGTTTTCGAAAATTTATGTGAGCGAACCAGATAATGTTGTAGAATATAACTTAGAGCTGGAATTATATCAATTGTTTTAGGGTAGCTGTAGGGCTAACATGGGTATTACTTTCAGGATACTTGGTAAGCTTAAAAATGTTTGGATTGGTGGATGTGATTCCTGTAGTTATTGAGAGTACAGAAATGGAGAATTTTGTTAATACAATTAACTACTAAGAAATTAGAAAAGGTAATAGGTATGAGCAGCAGTCAGACCATGAGATAACAGAGTAGAGATTTGCTAACGTCCATTCTTATCAAGTCTGGAGCTGGCTTGTTAGTGTGGCAGGCACTCGCCACATGTGAGCACATTTGGATAATTTAATATTTAATAAAATTTAATAATCAGTTCCTCAGTTGCACTAGCCACATTTGAAAATGTGATTGCATCTTGGAAAGTCCATTTATAGAACATTTCCATCACTATAGACGTTTCTACTGGACAGCCCCTGGAAGGGTTTCTTCAACATCCAACTCAAATATCCAGTGTGTTTGGAGCTAATATTAAAAGGAGTAATTACTTTTTTCCTGTTAATCCAACCTTCTCAACCCAGTAGTTCTTTTAAGGATGGTTTCCCTTTTTTCTAGTTTCAGCACTTTCATAAAAGGTCACTTCTTGCATCATGAGCCTCAGATTCATAAACCAAACCCTTCTAGCAAGTAGAACCCCACTCCATAACCAGCCCAGGCTCGTCCACAGCCCTGTTGTCTGCAGGGGAAATGAACTGAACATGTATCATGTGATCTTTTCCTTAAGTAAAGAAATATACATTTCTTCAAAGCGTGATTGTTAATCATATTATTATAAATGAATTATGTCTAAAACGTTGGCTAACTTTCTTGGTTTCATTTGAAAAATGGAGATTACAATGATTATCTATGAAAAAGTATCCTTATGATAAAATAATAGGAAAGTTAAAAAGTTACATAAGGAGTGGCATTTTATAAATTATATACGTGCTATATAAAATATGGTTAATTAATATCACTACCACCAATAATATTTATTATAACAGTGGAGGATTATGGCCTACAGTGGCCACGTTCTAATTATTATGGGGACTTTGGACTTTTTAATAGTTGAACCAAATATTATGTGGAATTCTTCGGCCAATTATTTTTCATGACTTGTAAAACCCAGTTTATTTTGGACATTCTGCATATTTTCAAATTCTCTTGACCAGCACAAACTTATTCACTTGGGAATTTCTTGCAATTTGTTTTTATTCAGGACATCTTTTTTCGATGTTTTGTAAAATCTTAAAAATACATCCTCGTGGTTACAAAATAGCGCTTTATCCTAATTGTTTCATCACAGAATGACAAAGGTAAACATCCACTGTGAGCTGTACTAAATAACATGAGTTGTTGCAGAATGCAAGCAAGTCCCAAAAGGATAGATTGATCTGATTCGCAGCATCCAGAATTGTGTTTTGATCCTATGAGAGGCAGGGCAGCTAAAAATGAAAGTACAACATTACCTTTTGCCTAGTTTTCCCCCCTTCTCCATTTCAATGTATTAAAAGGTTTTTTCCAAAGTGCCTTGCGATGCATTTTACACAGTGAATATTCACGATTTTCCCCATGATTTCACAGGTTGAGAAAAGGAAGGGAAAAGACGGATAAACAAATCTTATCTAGTTCCCAAAAGGCAAAGTGTGTGCAGGTACTTTTCGTATTGGTTTTAACTCATTTATTCAACTAGCTTTAGTTAGCTTGCCTCACTCTAGAACAATTAGTGGTAACTTAGAGAAACACTTACCATAGTCTAGGGAAAATAGATGTAATTAGGGCAGAGGAAAGTAAGGTTAGGATAATAAACCCAAGAATGAGCTAAATGCATGTTACAAAGGAAGCCAGGCTGTCAAATTCTCTCTCTAGAACTGGGAGCCAAGGGTAACCCTCGAGGCACAGAGAGCTTGTATATTCTTCAGTGTGTCCTCATGAATATTAATATTCACAACCCAGCTTTGGTGAGAATTACACAGCAGAAAGTGTGATGTTAGCCACTACGGAGAAAATTGCTGGGAGTATTTTATGTTAACAATTTACCATTTGAACTGGTGCACAGGACACCAGTCTGTATGACTTGCCTAACTTTGACACAGTGGGCCAAGTTGTCACATTCTAAAGAAAATTAAGGAGACTGGTTATAAAAACGTACAACTTTAAATAAACACCTACTCCGGGGGCAGCTCACCAAACCTGCTGAAGGATCATTTTCAAACACTGTTCTTTTGGGAGAAACTGTCATTTGTAATTGAATGGTTTTATAATTTATTTCCCAATTACTTATGGTAATATTGTAAATTAATTTATCATTTTCCCCAGTGACATATATACACATCTATG
Organism: Cynocephalus volans; assembly: GCF_027409185.1. Taxonomy (NCBI): domain Eukaryota; kingdom Metazoa; phylum Chordata; class Mammalia; order Dermoptera; family Cynocephalidae; genus Cynocephalus; species Cynocephalus volans. The sequence goes on from NC_084478.1 coordinate 7,300,055, forward strand.
TGTAAATAATTAAAACTGTTTTCCTATATTGTAAGAACTGTTGTCTCTAAAAAGTATGTTCCGAAACAGCTGAAATTAAAGGTGCATTCTGTGGCTATCAAATTTCAAAGCAAAATTAGCCACATACTTGAGGATTTAACCTAGGACCTTGACCTTGTTAGCACAGCTTTGTGATTGACCTACCTACCCAGCAGCAGACAGGATATTCAGCATGGCCCTGCCATTTGATCTCTTTGTATAACTTATCTCTCCACATCATTACATACCAGTCTCTTTCAAACAAAGCAATCACTTTGATAATTTGGGTCAAATTTTGTTTTTCCTGTTAACTAGATAATTACCTTCTTTTCTGTTAAGTAGGCAGTCAAGTGTAGATGCTGAACCCTAGAACTAATAGGTTACAGGCCACCTACATGAAGCTGTATGTTCAGAGATCGTCTCTGTTAGTGCAAGCAGAAGACTGCCTGGGGGTGATTTGAAAACAAGAACTCATTTGCTGTTTTTGCAAAATCTAAAGTGACAGTGGGGTCCATGAAGTTAAAGTTACATTAAAATATGTCTTTATCTTCATGAGAAGATTGCATCTAACTAGCTAGCATATATTACAAAACCACATGATTTAAAACTTCAAGCTTATAACATTTCTCAACATGTAAATGGAAACTAGTGATTTCTTAAGAAAAGGGAGCATTGCTTTCTACATACATATCAGCAAATTGGCTGGTAAGTTTAATAAAAAGTCATTCATCATTTTAACATTCAGGAATGTTGCCTTAAATGACTACTGACTCAGAAAGAAGTGCACCATGGATTGGAGTCATAAAATGTCATTACAAGGATCAAGAATGTGAGTAGTGAGTAAATCTGATTTTTTAAGTTACAGTGATCTTTTCCAAGAAATGATGATATAAAATAAAATCATATAAAAATAAAATCATCGTTTAATCCAACAACATCTTTTTCCACAATAGAAAAAACAGCTATTTTTGAAGACAGAATCTTTAGTTTGGGGGCTAATTTCTTCATCAGTGTTGGGCAGACCTAGTTGACTTTTGCCAGTTACTTGAGAACCTAAAATCATGTAATTTAAAGGAGTATGTTTTAAAGATGTTAGGTAAAACGAGGACCTTTTTAAATGCAATTACAATGCCCTACTATTAAAAACATTAAAAATAAAAAATATATTTTCCTTACCAGTAAGAGACGGTATGCCAAGTTAATCATAATAAGTTTTATATGTATAAATAACACATTTTATTTTGTAGAATAAACACGTCAGTAAATTTCTGGTTGAAACACTTCCTTTTAAACACTTTGATTTATGGCATTTTATTTATCTGAGAACGTTCAGTGTGGATTTCACCACAGTCACATTAATCACATGAATTGAAATAATTTTCACTTCCGTGTTGTACTGCATGAAGAGCTGGTGTTTACGTCTGCTTTGCCGCTGATTGCTTCATGACTTGGAGCAAAAACTTTTGGCCTTTGTTTTGTCTGGAAAATGAGCTGTTAGAACTGAAGGATCTCTGAGGTCCTTTGACCCTTAAAATTTCTACAATTCTAAATAACGATAAATGGAATCCACTTTTTAGAACAAACTGCCAGTGAGACAATAAAGTTGACAATAATTCTCCCCATTAAATTAATTTATTAAGTGCAAAACACTGCAATAAAGCAAACCTTTCAGAGATCCAGCAGGGCAGAGAGAAACGCAAATAAATACATTCGAGCACAAAGTGGATTATAAAATTGCTATTGCTGATACAGCATCCCACAGGCAGTAACAAAGAGGGAGGAGATAGGGAGAGATGGATTCAGACTATGGAGATTCGTGATTGCTTTTTGGAAGAGATGGGAATTGGTGGGGCAAGTGGGGAGACGCTTTGAATGTCAAGTTAAGGGGTTTAAATTTCAATCCATCCCTGCAACTTTACAGGAACTATCCTGTGTACTTGCATGATGCAATAAAATACAGAGCCCTGTGCTTTAGGAAGGGAACCCCAGGAGAATGGTTTAGATAGAATTGTGGCAGAGAATGGTAGAGCCAGGTAAATCAGAGGCCCAGGTAAGAATGGGCAGGCTTCGTCCAGATGAGCTCTTCCCAGTATTTGAGGTTGCCCGGGACTTCTCTCCCACAAGCCCACCCTCATTTTCCTTGTTGCCTATTTTTATTGTTTTTTTTTTTTTTTTCTTCTATCTCTTTGGCTCTTGCATCTCGATTTTTCTTTACAGGATGAACTTCCTTGAGAAGTTTTAGAAATGTTGCTTTCGCATGGGTGGTACTCTCAGTTCCATGTTTACTTCTAAGACTGAAAAATATCATCTATTCTCATTGCTTCTGAAAGCACGTGCACACCCACGACTGATAACTCCCAAATGTCTAACTCCATCACAGAGCCCTCGATGTCCTGATCCTCGTAACTCACAAATGTTACACTTTACCTCTGGCCATAGCAAGAGCTTCTTGAATTAAAGATGCTCAAAATTCAATTTGTTATTTCCCTCAAAACTTTACCCCCTTCCACATCTGTCTCCTCTGTCAAAGGCATTATTCAAGCCCCTAGTCTTGCCTACGACCTTCTATCTTACCTCCTCCTTTTGATAAATTGACATTTAATCACATACCAAGTCCTGATGATTCAACCTGCTTATCATCTCTCAAAGTCATCTCTTCATTCCAGTAGTCTCTGCTTTTTTAAAAAAATTATTGCAACAAACTCTGAATTATTTCTTCTATTTTTAAACTAGCCCCATTCCAAATGTTACTCCAGACAACTGCTGGAGTGAAAGAGAAACTGATGACATAAATACCATTTGTTAAAATCTTCCAATGGGTCTTTATTAACTTTAAGAGAACATCCAACTTCTTGAGCACAGTGGAGAGGACGTGTCATAATCTGGCCCGTACCGACCTCTAAATTCCTACCTATCCCCACTCTTCTCTGTGGCCCTGGGTCTGGCCATTCTTAATGACCTGCAGTTCCCCCAGTCTGCCTGTCTGTGGTGACTCCCACATCTCCACTTAGATCTCACCTCCCCTGGGTAGCTTTCTTAGGTACACAGATATGCACACATGTGTCAGTATTGTCCAACCCGTGTGTCCACCAAGCATGTATGCCATTGCGTGTTCACTTGCCTGTGTCCCCTCCTCTCTCGTGTATCCTAAAGCTCTCCCTTATATGGTACCCTCTAATACTGGGCACCTTCTTGGCTCTCAATTAATACTTGTGGGTGAAAAAAAAATACATAAATAAGGAATAGCCGAAGAGCGTAGTAATAAATCCTGAATGGGCATTGTTAGAGTAGATGTGAAATATGATGAGAGAAGTGAGAGATAGGCTTATCTAACCAAGTAACTTATCTAACTTGACTAACCAGTCAGGCTAATTAGAAATTGAAGGGGAGAAGTTAAATTGATGCAATCTATTTTCTCTTTTGGGCTGGAGGGTGTTTAATGGTGCTTGCATTCAAGGCATGCACCAGGAGGAGAAATGCATTTGGACAGACAAATATGGAATTCTCTCTTTAAGAAAATGCATCTCAGCCATGTGGGGGACATCCATATGGAAATGTCCAGGAGGCACTAGCAAAGAGAAGTCTGGAAGTAAAATCTGGGACTTAAAAGACAAAGTGATCGGCCTGGAGATGTAGTTGGAGCCATGGAGGTAGGTGATGCTGCCAAGGTGAAAAAGATGTGGACTGATTATAAAACCTGAATAAATGCCAACAGGGAGGGACAGGTGGAGGAGGAAGAGGGGGCATCCAGGTGAAGGGATTGAGAAAGTGCAATCACAGGGAGAGACAGAGCAAGGGGAGTGGAGAAGACCAGACTTCGAGGCGTGTGGTCTGCAAAGCTGGCAGGTTAAAAACAGTAGAAAAGATCATCTGGGAAAGCCAGTTCCAAGAACAGTTTCAATCCGTAGTAGTATGGGAATCAGCATTGCAGGAATCCACAGGAAGTCAGGAGCAAGAAGAGGAGGCATGCTACAGTGTTACCTCCCCATATTATTAGTTTTCCCCTGGAGGGAAGAAGACTGAGTACAAAAATATGAAGAAAAGAAAAGGGTAATTGAGGTGCAGTTTCTCTGAATGGGGGAATGTTGAGCCTGTCTTCAGACCTGGGGGAAGTTAGCAACGGGAAAGTAGAAACTGAAGAGAAGAGAAGTCAAATTATAAATGGAGCAAAATGCTGGAGAAGACTGAGAGACTAAGAGACAGAGATGAAGGTCCGGGGCTTGAAATGGAGAAAGCATGCAAATTTCACTCATACATGAATAAAGGAAAAACAATATAGGAAGCATTCAAGGTAGAAGGGGTAATACTGAGTGACTTTGTGCAGGATAACAATCGTAATATTTAAATACAAAATCAAAATATGAAAAATGCATTTCTTATTAGTGAGAGACCCATATAAAAAGAATATTTTTAGGCATAAGAATAGAATTAGTTTTGTACACAGAGTTTAATACTAACATTTAACACTGCATATGCATTTATTCAATGATGTAAAAATTGTTAATTATTACACCATGAAATAAGATATAAAACAACATATGCACACTTGAAAAGTTAGGTTAGCAATACAGAGAAAAGCCGGTAAATGCTGAACTTCTTCAAGGATTATTAATTTATTCCACTTGACATGATTAAAGCAAGCAAGAGTAGGAGGAAGTTGACATACCCTTCATTAAAAAAGATGTACAAAAAGTGTTGCATTTTTTGAAAAAAATGAAGTAGATAAATTGAGTTTATTTTGATATTTAAAAATGTGTCATTTTCTTAGCCATTTATCAGTCAAGTGATAACAGCATATTTTGGTTCCTTATCACTAATTTGTATGAATAATCATGAGTTAGGACAATAAAGAGATTCAGTCCCTCATTACAAAGGAAATCATTAACCTCCTACACCATGTAAACCTAATGTGGGAAAAAAGCAAGTAATAGCAACACAGCCTCGTGCACCGTCACAGAGAACAGTGCTGCAAGAACCAGCATTCTGGAGAGGAATAATGAAATGTATTGAAGTACAGGGTCTACAGTGTGAAAAGCAAAACTTCATAGCACTGCAACATTAATCAGTAATACATATTACTATAAGAAATCAGAGGATGATACGTATAGTTCTTATTGCTTCTTAGCAGGAAGCCACCAATTTCTACCAAAAAAAAAAAACCTCTTTACAACACATGGAATGATTTTATCCATCTCAAATATTCCCTTTACAGTTATTGCATTTCCAAAATTATTTTTGTATGATATGTTACAAAATAAAATAGATATGTTTATGTTTTCATTCATGAACAAAGAAATATATGATTTACTTTCCCAAATTAAATTAAACTTTTTTAAATTTAGTAACCCACATTACGTTAAAGATGTTATAATCTAATATCTGCATTTTAGAGATTAAGAAACTAAGGCCCATCGAAATAGAGACTTGACCAATGTTGTAATTCAACAGACAAGATGGAAATCAATTCCTTTCCATAATTTTGTCTTTAGTTTTGAAGTGTAGTGGCTTACTGGCCCTTATTCTATCACTTTTATGCTAACGTGGAGTGCATTCATTCATTCCTTAATTCATGAGGCATTGTTTTTATATCTACTTCTCTGTCTAAATATGGTGTTAGGATCACATTATCTCCAATGGGATAGACAGGTAGGAATGTGCTTCAGTATTACTTTGAATATTCCAAACTGGGTGGATATGATTCCCTTATTAAATGCTTGATTAAATTTTGTAGGAAGGAAAAAGTCAGTAATATTTACTGAGCACCTACTTAATCCTATTCTTTAAATGTGCAATTAAATATTATGTCTCGATTTTACATATCAGAAGACCATGGGTCAAAGAAGGTATGTTATTTACCAGAGTTTCTAGCCTAGAAAAGATGTAGGTAGGATTAAAATCAGAACTCTCTGCTTTCATTGTCAATCTCCTTTCTACTACCTTCTTCAGTTTATTAAATATTAACTTTATCCTGAAAGACAAAAGTGTATGAGGTTAGAACAATTCAGGTGCAAGGAGATTGAAGATAGTGATTAATTCTGTGTTTCATTAAAATAAACACACAAGAAAATTACCTTAAAGTAACCACTAAAATTATAAATATAATAATTTATGTAACTGAAAGATCAAGGAAGCAAGAAAAAGAGAAGAAAATGAGACAAAGAGAAGTCACAAACAGTCATGTGGTTTCATGCTCATTAACTAATAATCAATACCATGATTTTGATAATTGATGTCTCTCAAAATAAATGTATGCATCTGCATAAAGAAATAAAAAGCACTGAAAATAATAACTATTCTAGTAAATATATAATATTGTACTTATAGTTTACTGATTTAACTAAGGTAATAAGAATATATTGTGAGAATTTTAACCCCTGGAAAAGTAAAATGCATGCCAAAAGCATAGATTCCAGATGGGAAATGGAAGTCAAGTATCCCAAGGTTCTTTCCTTAAATGTGAAGTAGTATAAAATCAAAAAAGGTAGACTATCATAAGTTAATGATGCATAATGTGAATCCTAAGGCAACCACTACAATAGAAAAATCATAGCTAATATCCCAAAAAAGGAGGTAAAAAGAAATCGTAAAAAAAATCAAAAATGAAGCAGAAAAGGAAACAAAGAATAGATGACACAAATGGAAATAGCAAGATGGGAGCCTTCACCTCCACACACGAATAATCACATTAAATAGAAGTGAATACATGGTCGTATGCACTTGTCGAAATTATTGGAGCTTTGTACTTCAGACGGATGAATTTTATTGCACATAATGTGTGTCTCAACTTGAAGATGATACCACCAAAGAAACAAAAACAGAACAAGCCGAGAGAAAACATTTGCCATACATATTGCCAATAAAAGGAGTATTCATCAGAAATGGGTGTATGCCTGCAAATCAATAAGGAAAATTCTAACAAACCAGGAGAAAAGTAGGAAAATACGTGAGAAAATGTTTTATAGAAGAGAAAGCACAAATTGCAAATAAGTATATAAAAAGATACCCGTTCTTGTCATTAATGGGAGAAATGCAAATTAAAACCAGGGTGACATGCCATTTTGCACTCATCTGATTGACCGAAATCTAAATGTCTGATGAGCGTGAGAGAAGGTGTAGAATAAGGAGACAGCACTGCTGGAGGAAATAAATTATTAATAGCATTTCGGAAAAAAATTTTGAGTTTTGTAGTGAATTTGAACAGTACATAAAGTACTACAAATTTTATTCTACTACTTAAATAATTACTGTGTATGTGCACTAAAGACATTTGTACACATTTTGTAGCACTATTTATAACACATAAAAATAGAAAACAACTCAGATATCTATTGGCAAAGAGAGTGGATGAATTGTAGTATTTTCATTCAAATGAATATTTTACATCTGTACATATCAACATGGATGAATCTCAGAAATTTTTAACTGTATAAAAAAGCAAACCAGAAGCATACATTTAATATAATTTTATTTACATACAAATTTCAAAAATCATACGAGACTAAATACAATATTTTAGTAATACATGAATACATAGTAAAATAATAAATAAAAAATGAGGACTATGTGCTATAATTTTTAGAAAATCAATATAATCACTACTCCTAAGGAGCAGGAAGAATCATTTTCATAGTCTATATAATTTAATTTTTGCCTTTGTGTGTACACGCATGTGTGTGTATGTGTGTGTGCACATGTGTGTCCATGGGCTTAAGACTCAGTTGTTGAAATGGAAGGAAAAGCAGAGTGAAATAAAAAATTATTTAAGTATTTAGCATGAAATAAAACATTTCAAGTAACTAAAAGTTATAAGCATGCCACAGCTATTAACTTTATACGTGGGGCCAGTTTATACAGGTTTGATGAATATCTTTCTTCCTTGAAAATACACATCTAATGCCTCTTGTTATAAAATGTAACCCAGAAATTCTTTTTGGATGGTGAGTAGAGTTCAGTGTGCAGAATTCACCCACGTGCTGTGGTGCAATAGTAATAAAGTAATGTCAAGCAAATCAGATTCCAGGATATGGGGAAGAAAAATTTCATAGCCAGTTACATAAGTTACATAAGGCTTAGTTACATAAGTTGTTTCAGAGATGAAGGCGGCAGTTTATAATTTCATGTGACAATCTCTTTGTACTCATTTGGCTGTTAGTCTTTTTTTTTTTTAATTAACACATTGTCATTATACATACTAATGGGGTACATTCTGATGTTGAGATACATATTATATGTTGTATAATAATCATGTTAGGGTAATTAATGTTATCAATCGCCTCATGCATTTGTCATTTCTTTGTGGCAAAAACGTTCAAAAGCTTTTCCTCTAGCTATTGTGTAATATACAAAACGTAAGGGTGAACCATAGTCACCCTGCTGGCGGTACACCACCAGACTTACTCCTCCTGTGTGACTGAATTTGGTTCACGTTGGCCAGACTTGCCCTGCCTTCCCTCCCCAGTCTCTGGTAACCCCTCTCTGCTCTGCACTGGCTGTTGTCCGTGATGACTACCTCATGCACTGCAGGAGAGCTTGTCACAGCTCAGGGGAAGAGGAGAAATGGCCTTGCTGCTGTTTGCCTACTGTCTTGTCTACCCATTTCTTATGTTTCATCAAAATAAATGAGTGATATTATAAATCCCAGCCTATAAGATTTGCTGCTCGTGATGACCTTGCACACACACACCCAATTCAGGATGCTTTCACAACATCATCGGTCTTTCCTGTCCTTGAGTCATGTATTCAGTACTTAACTTGGCAGGGAAAGGGAGCACATATTTAACTCATTATTGAACTTTTTAAGAAGGAGGTGAAACCTTATGCTTATGTGCAATAAAGCTTTTATGGATCTAAGGAAAATAAAGTCACCATGTTTTTGCAATTGCAAAAAATTCCCTGGTTTTGAAATGTTCTCACTTTATAGATTACAACATAATAAAAACATTTTAAAACTTCACGTTGACAACTAGTAATACAGGGAACTCTTACTATCTAGCATTCTGGTTTTCTGTGCCTGTTCTTAGTTATATTAACTTTATTATATGATATTACATATTATATGAGATAACTATATTCGTCAGTCACTCCTTGTATCTAAGCACATGTTGTATAAACACCCTCATCTTTCTGGCTCTGATAATGTCACTTTCCTTCTCAAAAAGAAAAATAATCCCCTTGTCTATAAAATAATTCCAAACTCAGCCAAATTCCGGCCCTCCCATACTTCTGCATGCTAACGCTCCAAGACTGAACTCGTGTAGTCTCAGTTCAGATCACACAGTGTACCCCAGACCTATCCAACGATTACCCACTTCTGCACCTTTCTTTACCTCACTCCCTTTACCTGGAATATGCCCTTTTGCCAACCCCCTAAAATCAGATTGTCCAAGATGCAATGCCCTCGCCAACTCATTTTCACCAGCGTGCTGGTTGCAGCCTTGCCTTTTGAGCTGGTGCGATTGCTTTATCTACTAAAATCTCATGATGGTTAATTTTATGTCAACTTGGCGAGGCCCAGGTTTGGGCCAAACACCAGTCTAGATGCTGCTATGAATTTATTTTTAGATGTTTTTGACATTTAAAACAATACAATTTGAGGAACTTAGATTACCCTCCACAATGTGTATGGGTCCAATCTACTCAGTTTAAGGTCCTGCAAGAAAAGACTGAGTTCACCTGGGAACAGGGGATTCTGCTTATTTCCTGCCTTCAGACTCCAAACTATGTATGTATATGTACGTATAGATATGTGCGTGTGTGTGTATATATGTACACAAATATACGTACATATGTACATAAATATACACACACATATATGTACACACATACACCCACAAACACATATCCTGTTGGTTCTGTTTCTCTGGCAAACTCTGACTTATAAAAATCTTAAGTCATCTAGCCGGTGCCTCTCTGGTGTTACATCTTGTGTTCTGTATCCACTCCTGTCCTTCTCTCCCCTCAGCCCAGTTAACTTCTAGTCTTACATTAGGTCTCACGTCAACGGCATTTCCTAACTGGATGCTGCTGGGACATCCCTAACCAAGCAGTATCTTTCCATCCCATGCTGTCAAAGTACCTTGGACCTGCCACTATAGGGAATTTATCCTAGTTAGAGTTTCATATTTGTAAATGGTTTTAGTAATGTCTACTTCCTCTGTTACAGTGTAGCATCCAGAAGGGTGTGGTCCAGGTCTGATTTTTGCAGTTTCTGCCGTGTAATACGTGGTATGTATCTTTATAAATGTGTGTGTATGTGTGTGTGTAGTAATGAATTCTTAATTGTCATATATAATTTATTATCGTTACATGACAATATGCTTTATGAGTTTAATATTTATCTGATTTATCTTTTGATTCCCAGTAACTTAATATGTTTCAACACAGTATCTTTCTTTTACCAAGTAGAATTGGTAAAGGTATCAATGTAAAGTAGGTGTTAGATGCCATTTAATCTTCTGGGTCTAAGTTAAGGTGGTATTCAATGAATAAGTGGATGAGTGGATGAATCACTTAAGGCCCTGACTTAAGATCAGATTCTGAGGTCGAAGGTATTGTCATCCTACCTTGTAGAAATGATGATTGAATTATTCATTAAAGGTCACCAATATGGGGGACAAGAACATGGTTGTTAGCCTTCAGTCAACTCAACAGCAAAGGGTTTCAGGCTTTTTATGCATACCCACAACACACCTTAATGTTTCCCAATTATCCATGAAAGGTCCACTCCATGGCGGGAGGAGAGTCTTCCCAGAAATAATAGTGGTCAACGGTGACGAACTCCAATGAAGAGATATCAAGAAGAGAGCTGGCAAATGTCCATTAGATTCAGTGAAGTAAAAGACACTCATGATGTTGGGGAGACCTGCATTGGCCCAGAAATGGGGGCTGAACTCAGACTGGATTAGGTGGTAGAAGGGAGGAGATACAGCTCGCATGTCTGGATTGTACATGCTTTTTTGAGTAATGTGGGGGCAAGGACAGGAGTATGTGTTAGTTGCAAGAAAAGGAAGCACTTTGTGAGGTTTTGTTGATGCTGTGATTTTAACTGAAACAAGCAAAGAGAGTTTCATTATCTCTGTGCACATGGGGGTGGGGAAGGGGCGGTTCTGGCTTATGTATCCCCTCGTGATACTGGAAATGACAAGGTCAGTTGTTGGAAATGTGTTGCAGGAAAGATGTAGAGGTTCACCCTGGGAAATCCATCACCTCATATAAAGTAATCTTATGATGTTTTCACCAATGTGAAGAAACATTTTGAGACACCGTAAATGTTCCTTGTTTTGTTTGTTGTTTTCTTGTCTGGTTTTTGTTTGGTTGCTCACAAGAGCCAGCCTGCAAGATGCAGCTGAGTTGTTGGTGAGTGAGTCAGTGTGTGTGCCTCCACAGAGACACCGATATTTAAAGCATGTCCTCAGGATGTTTGCACAGTATGCACAAGCAGATTCAGGAGAGTAGGGGTGAAAGCAGAGGCATCTTGGAAATCTTACAAAATCTGTCCATAAACGAAAGAGATAATCTCAAAACATCATTATCATGAAGAAATTGGGTGGATGAGCAGTTCACCCAGCTAAAAAGGACACGTCAGCAGAATCTGTGCAATAGGTTGTATAGTTGCCATATCACAACCAGAAAATGAATTATGAAACTTTTCAATGTTTTCCAATTGAACAAATGGGGTAGAAATTTTAAAGGAAATCATAGTTGATAAAAGACTATATGTTCACAACTTTTATCACCTTTTTATTTGTGGAAAAGCTTTAGAGGTCTTCTTTTTGCCTATAAATATATACCAAATTGAATTCACACAACTTAAAGGCTTATAAACCTGCTTAATCCACTCACTTAGATATTGTCAAAGCAACATTTTCACCAGAAAGTTAAATCTAGTTCTTGAATTTAAAAAGGTAAATAATGTTATAAAGATCCCACTTCTGTGTATATACCCAAAGGAATGGAAATCATCATGTAGAAGGGACACCTGCACTCCCATGTTCATTGCAGCTCTATTTACAATAGCCAAGACATGGACCCAACCTAAATGTACATCGATGGATGACTGGATAAAGAAAATGTTGTATATATACACAAGGAATACTACTCTGCCATAAAAAAAATAAAGAAATGCTGCCATGCACGGCCACATGGATGAGCCTGGAGAAAATTATGTTGAGTGAAATAAGCCAGGCACAGCAAGAGAAATGCCACATGCCCTCACTTATCAGTGAGAGATAAGAGAGAAAGAAGGAAAGACCACAGTGGTGTGTTGGACTCACAGAGGGAGAGAACAGACCTATGGTTGTGGGGGTGGGGGGATGGGGAGATGGAGATTGGGGATTAATTGGGTCAGGGACACAGAACAATTGCAATTTCTGGTACTGGGCATGCGGATGGTATCTGGCCATCACATTTTGGGCACAGGTGTTGACGGTCAAATTTGTACCCCATGAATATGTATAATCAACAAAAAATGAATGTAAAGGTAATGAGAAATGTGAAATTAGAAGGCCCAAATTAGACCTTCTTAAAGAGTTTTTATAGTTTTCACGTTGTCTAAAATAATCAAAAAGTGTTCTTGCACACTTTTAATACACAATATAAATTGCACACATTTATATTGTCTGGAAAATATATTTCCACTGAAGTCTTAACATCAGTGAAATATTGCTGTTAACAAAAATAATTAAAAGATGTTTAGGATAAAATAAAAATTGCTCATAAGTAGTTGCATTCGGATATCTAAGGTTACATAGTAACTTTTGTGTAAGTTCCCTTTTTAGAAGATTAAAATTTTGAAGCAATTTATGGTAATACCTAGTACTTATCTTTTTAGGTTATTTTAATTAACTGGATATGACACAGGGCAGGACAGCTGTTGTATCTTCTTGGACTCTAACAGTTAAAACTTCTGACTTAAATCAGTAAATGCCCTTTTATAAATCATTCCAGTCAAGTATAAATTCAAGCCATTTTATAAAAGGCCAAAAGGAAAAGATGAAAAATTTACTTTTTCTTTTAAGTTTTAACCCAATATATAATTCTATTATTCACTCCCCCTGTCATTCAATCCTACCTGTCAATGAGATTAATCCTAATAGTGTGGGCAAAGGAAAGTTGAAGTCCAGTACCTTTTGAATATTTATAAATAGTTGATATGTTATAAATTTTTGATTTAAAAAAGTCACAAATATAAACATTCTATTTTGAAACTTTTTTTGCTGTAATATTACAGGATTATGCTCATTTCTGTGAGTTCTGTGATAGAGACAGATAGATAGATAGATAGATCTGATAGGTCACATTACAGACTGACTATTAAATAGTACAAAGAGAATGGCAAAAATATACTTGGTATCGTAAGTGGTGATGAAATTTTCCAAGGACTATTCCATTGCAAAAGAAAACAAGCATGATTTACAGCCAGAGTTAGGGAACAAAGGTCTCAACAAAAAGTTGCTGGATGAGATAGTTTTCCTAAGGGTACATGCAACAGAAGCTAATAAACCTCAGGCTGAGGAGAGGTAGGGAAGTTTTACCTGTGATTTCCATGCTAAGCCAGATTCCTAGGAAGGATATGTAGAGGTTGCCAGATGTGTGTTACTCCTTGACCACCATAGAAATAGAGGCATATTTCAAATTAAGCCTACAGGAGTCCTAATATTAAGGTCAATGGTGAGTTCATAATCAGAGATTCCTGAGGAAATGCAAAGGAAAGCCACTCTCATGGGAGTCCAGAGATACAATGCATTTGGGAAACTTTAAATACAGAATAAAGAATAGATGGGTATAAAATGTTTTTAAAAAGAGAGAGAGACCGTTCACAAAAATATGCATGCAACTAGAGGTTATTACGAATGAATTTGAAAATTTTTAAAAAGAACTTCTAGAAATGTAAACAATGATGGCTGAAATTTTTAAACAAGGAGGAAGTTTAATTTACAGATTGAAAGCAGACTTAATACAACTGAAGAGCAAACTAGTACACTGCAAAATGTGTTTAGGAGAATTCCTCCAGAATGCATCTCAGAAAAAAAAGAAACGGAAAATATAAAACTCATTTGAGAGATTCAGGGAATTAAATAAGAAAATCTAGCACATATAAAAGTGGAAAACTCAGAAGGAAAAAGTAGAGGAGAAATAATATTGAAAGAGATAAAAGCTGCAAATTTTCCAAAACTGATTTTACAGATGCAGTTTCTTTAGAAGTAAATAATAAAAAGTTACATTCAAAACCACAAGTATATTTGGAATTTAAAACACAACCACACACATGCATAAACACCCCCTCCTCCCCACACACCCTAAGTAATACAAATACCAAATACACACACACACACACACACACACATACTAGAAATATTACAGGTGCTAAAATAGTAAAAATATTTTTAAAAATATATATGCTAATAAGATTTACATTTTTGATGATATGGACAAAATCCTTAAAAATGCAATTTACTAAAAGTAAAGGAAAGGGAAAAAATGAACTCTGAATATTGTTTTGTTAAACAAATTGAATTTAAAAATTAGGGGAAAAAAACCTTAATTTAAAAGTATAGGTCCAGTCTTCAGAAGCGAACTAACCAACACTTAAGAAAATGATAATATCAATCATTTACACCTTCTTTCAGAAAATAGAGAAAGAGGAATTCCTAACTTGCTTTATGAGATCAATTGAAACTTGATACCAAAACTTGACAAGGACTTCACAGGGAAAAATAAATTATAGACCAATATCATTCATGAATTTAGATATAAACATCTTTCTAAAGAAATAGAAGAATGAATCTAGTGATAAATTTGAAGGAATGTATTATGACCAACTGGAGTTTATCCTAGGAATGCAAAGTTGGTAAAGCCCTTGAAAATCAATCAATATAATCCATGTCATTAAAAATTTAAGGAAGAAATTCTCAATACATGAAGAAGAAGCAATTGAAAAAAATAACACCTTTTTATAAGATACATTCTTGGAAAACTAAGAACAAGATAATTCTATCAAGATGTCAAAAAATACTCTCATATGCAATGTTAAGATATTAAACATTTTACTCTTGATGAAGAGAGGTCGACAAGAATATCTGCTCTTGACACTGCTATCAAACGTTGTATGCAAAGTCCCAGCCAGGGGACAAGGCAAGAAGAAAAAAGTGGATGGCCAGATTTATGAAAGAAGCAAAACTGTCATTAACTGGTGTTACCCACAGATGTGCCATTATGCCTGTAAAATCTTACTGAATATATATTAAAAACTATTCAGAATAATAAACAAGATCAGAAGATACAAGATCAATATGAAGTATCCATTGCTCATCTATGCAGTAGCCACACACTGTTGGAAAATGGCTTTAATGTGCTACTCAAAAAGAATACCATTCAAAATAGCATCAGAATACATTAAGTATCAAGGGTCAAATTTAATGGAAGATGGCAGGGTTTCCACACCAAAAATTATAAGACATGTTAGGGATTAATTAGAGAAGACTGAAATAAATGTAAAGATATGAGAATATTCAACTTTTTATAATGCTATTTCCTTTCCAGTTGAGATTCAAATTCAATGCAATCCCAATAAAAATTCCAACATTTTTTAGGACAATTGACAAGCTGATGCCCAAATTTATACTGGAACTGCAAAAGAACTATTTCAGCCAAGATGACGATGAAGATGAAAAATAAAACTGGAGCATTGAGATCATCTGATTTCAGGACTTATCATAAAACTACAGTAATAAAGACAATGTGGTGTTAACCTAAGGAATAACAATAAATTAAAGCAACAGAATAGATAGTCCAGAGGTATAACTGGTTATATGAGTATATAATGACTTGATTTTTTTAAAAAAAAACATAGAAATTCAATGGCAATTGCAAGATCTTTTCAACAATTGTCATATCAAAAGTAGATGCCCATATGAAGAAAAAAGTAAACTCTGACCCTAATCCATAATAATTAATTTGAGATGTAACCAAGACAAAAAGGTAAGCAGTGATGCTATAAAGTTTCTGGAAGGATGTAGGAGTGTTATGTTGTTAACCTTAGCATGAGTGATAATTTCTTCGTCAAGATGAAGATTTCACTATTTAATAAATAACAGTAATAGTAAATTGAACAACATTGAAATGAAAAATAGCTCCTTAGAAAAGATACA
This sequence comes from Cynocephalus volans, assembly GCF_027409185.1. Taxonomy (NCBI): domain Eukaryota; kingdom Metazoa; phylum Chordata; class Mammalia; order Dermoptera; family Cynocephalidae; genus Cynocephalus; species Cynocephalus volans. Next base: position 7,316,221 of record NC_084478.1, read on the forward strand.
ATTAAGGAAGTAAGAAAATAATTCTCATACCATGAGAAAACATGCACAATTCATATGTCAAACAAATGACCTTTAAACAACATTTATAATAAAGTTATAAATCAGTAAAGACAAACAACCCAGTTTTTAGATGAGCTAATTTTTAAAAAGTGGACAAAAGTTGTTATCAGGCAATTCATTTAAGAAGATATCCAAATTTCCATTAACATAGAAAAGGTGCTTAACAATACTCATCAGAGAAATATAAATTAAAATCACAAATACCAGAACATGCATAGCAGAACTAAAAAAAAAAAAATTTAATTGACAATATGAAGTGATGATAAGGACACCGAATAACTGGAACTCTCACACTCTGCTGATGGGAGTGACAAAAAACTGACAAAATGTTGGAAAATGGACTGTCTCTGATCTAATTAAACATATACCTACTGAAGGATCCAGTAATTCCACTCATAACAGTATACCCAAAAGAAATGAGTGCATTTCTCCACAAAGTTGACCAAAAAAAATTGAAAGAAACTTAATTCATAGCAGGTAGAAATAAAAGCAACTGAAATGTTTATTCTCTGGACACTGAATAAAGACATTTTCATATATTCATACAACCGAAGATTATGTAGAAATACAGAGGAGCAACCTAGCAATACTTGTGACAACGTTGATGAATACCAAAAATATTGTATTGAGTAAAAGAAGACAGACATAGAAGGATACATCCTGTGTGATAAACATTTACATCAAAAACTACAACAGGCAAAATTAACTTATGATGATGTCATTCAGAATAGTGAGTGGTACCTCAGTGGAGAGATTATTGATTGGGTAGGGGCATGAAAAACCATTTTGTGATAATGGAAGTGTTCTGTACATCTTTAAGTGGGTGAAAGTTGCTTGTATGTGCTCCTGTGTAAAAAAATTACTGAACATCATACTCAAGACTAGTGTATTTCACTTTCTGTAAATTGCACCTCAGTAAAAATGCACATATTTAATTAGTATGCAAGATGGAAGAAATGAAACGAAATATATTAGCTATCATTCTAAATGTGAATGGAATGAAATTTTTAAAAGCAAAGGAAATCAGATTAGGTTAATATATTCGATCCAACAATGTTCCTTAACCAAAAAACAATCGCATCTAATGCCAAATGATGAAAAAAGGCTAAATAGAAAGGCACGGACCAGTTTATATCAAGCAAAGGCAAACCCAAGGAAACCGAGAACAGCAATATCAACATCAGCTGAAGCAAAATCAAGCTGAAAACAATATAAAAAACAATGAAAGAGATTAATAAAATAAAAATATTAAGTATCAAATTTGATTCAAGAAGTCAAATCCCTGAATAAATCCATAATAATAAAAGAAACAAAGGCTAAATAAGGACTCTCTCTCCCAAACAACTCCAGGTCCAGTGTCAATAAAAAGATAACCCTTGAGGCATATCTTTGTATATAACTTGTTCTAGGACAGTAATTAAAACGTCAGAAGGCTGCACACATAAATCATAGAAACATCTCACATAAAAACAATGGAGCCATCTCACGTATGAACATGGATATGGTAGGGACGTTTAAATCAAAACAGTTGATAAGTCTACCCAGACTTGTAAATTCCGCATACAGTGTCCATGTTCTCAGCAATTTTCTGCTACAAATCTCCTCTCATGAGAGAGCCTCTGGAAACCCCCAGGCATATCCTGCATTGTTTTCCTTTCCTTCATGTAATAGATGGAATTGCCTGAGCAAGCAACTCCAAAGATTTGTGTGTCTTCTTCTACAAAACAGAACAATAAAGGAGAATAATGCAACAAGAAAAGAATGTGTGTTGTAAATTTCTGTGGGAAGTGCCTTCTTGCCAACAGAGCATGCATCCTTGATGTTCGATGATTCTGTGGGAGAAGACAAAATGTTGTTCCTTGATGTTAGAAGGATTCTAACTGCTTAGAAGTATTAGAAGCTTTCTTCCAGTCTTGCCCTGCCCTTAGAGATTATTATGTGAATACTTGTGGATGAACTCTGAGTCAAACATTCCTGAATGGAATCACAATCACACCAGTGTCAGACCTCCACCTTCAGCAGGGATCTGAAGTGGCACAGGCACCGGGTCCTAAATCCCAAATATAGAAATCACTCAATTATATCCAGACATCTAGTTTCAAAACTTGCATGTCTGTCCAGGAAGGGAAGGCATTTCTAGTTTTGTTAAGTCCTTACACTTCCTCATTCCTGAACTATTTCAGGTGACTGAGAATTAGAAACAGCAGGAAGGTTGGACGTCTCACAACCGTCCCTTTGAAAGCCACAAATACCACACACTAATCAGTTCATATCTACCAACAAGGGTTCTGGAATGCAATCTACCTGACATGAAAAAAATAAGGTGAGAACTGGTCCCCTTTGGTGGCTACACATGTATCACCAAAATGTTAACATGATGCCAAACAGTGTTGAAACCCTTTTTTGTTTGTTTGCTTTTAAAACTGGTATCAGAACCAGTTTATGAGTCACATTAAGGAAAAGATAACTGATATTTGCGGGAAAAATAAGTCCCAGATACTGTTGAAATACTTTCACACAGAATATCAAAATGAAGTAAATATTATTTTCTTTTTTTCTGCAAATGAAGAAATGGATCTCAAGGCTATAAGTAAATTGTCCAAAAAGTCAAATGAAATATTTCACAATTAACTCCTTTTCTGTTAGCAAAATCTCAAAATAAAATAATTTCTTAAATACCACGTGGACTCATATATATGTGAGGTAATGCACATGTTAATTAGCTTGATGTGGCCATTCTACAGTGCATGCCTATTTCAAAATATCATGTTGTCCACCATAAATTTATACAATTTCATTTATCGATTAATTTTTTATATTGCTTTCTTCATCTACCTGTCTTGATGTGAAATTAGCTATGTCTCTTTTGTAAATCTAACATTGGCTCAAAAGATTAAGATTTTCACTGTTTTGATAGTCAAAAGAATATGCCCCATAAACTTCAATATGATATTTTGTATAACTAGACATAATTTATTGAAAAAGTATCCTGTTAGGGATACTCCTTTACATCTGGACTATATAGAGCATGAGCTGTGGATGTAAGAAATGAGGACTAAAAGATATCTCAGGTCAATATGTCATTGTGAGTCTGGGATTTATTCACTGGCAAGGAAACCATTGAAGGATATAAACAAAGAGCAAGATGTCTAGTGTGGAATTTCAGAAACATGGCACTGTACGCAACACCTATCACAAGGATGCAAGGTGAGAAAATTGTATAAAAGGAATTTGCTTAGGAGCCTGTGTCATTAATGCAAGTGAAAGATGAAATTTCAAGCTAGGATGATGCCTTGTAGGATAGAAATGGAAGGGTGTAGATTCAAGCTATAATAGCCCCCAAAGCTATTTGGGGGGTTGGGTATAAGAAGGCAAACATGGTGGAGGATGACTTCTACCTTTTATATAATGTGAAAGAAAAGGTCATAAAATAATAAATCATGTTTTTATGTAATGAAAATGATACCAACTCTGTCATCTCACAGTAGCAGCAGCTTGTAACAGAAACTCAAATCTGCCCTGAGTAGTGATGTGAATTCTCTGAACAGGGATTTAGTCCTCTGCTACAAAGGATTCAACCAACATTTTACACAAGACATTTCGGGAACTTTCCAAAATTATTTCTTTAATCTTTAAGACTACTGAGGACTCGTTTGCACCAGTTTACACAGATCCTAAGTAACAGAGCTGATAGTTATTTTCTGACTAGTTGGCACCAAAGTTTGAGATTTTTCATCCATTATCTAAGGGGGTTTGGCTAATGCTGCATACCAGGGGAAAATCAATGATTAAGGGGAGATTTAGGGAAAGCTGTGGTGGTGGTGGTGAGGAGTGGGGATGGGTGGGGACGGATGTGGCTGGGTTCACACAAGGAGGGTTCATCACCACACTCAGTTTTCCCAGTTCCACGGGCTTCTCTCTATCGAAGTTTTCTGCATTGTTCATCTTCCATATGGCATATTAAGGGGTAAAATGTAGCTGATTACTCCTACATTTGGTCAGTCCCACTCAGAAGACCACAGCATCAAATCCAACCTATAGAAACTCATCTATAATTACATTGGAAGCACGGCTACCTTGCTGGCTTATCCCATTTGATGTCACAAAAAGTTCCCTCAAAAAAATAATCACTGATTGCATTTCAAAGTACGTATTTCATAGGTTAAAACAACTTGTAAACTCTCAAAAGAATGAGGGGGGGAAAAAACCCCAGAAAATTACAGAATAAGAAGTAAAATCCTTTCCAGAAAATTAAGACTGTTGGATATTTCTATTTATTTCTCCCTGGGAGAAGTACATTTTATTTTAAAAACTTTTTAAAAAAATTTACATTGTGATATGAAGGGGTTGGAAAAGGTCACTTCCACTTGTCAACTCATATAATTTATTCAATTGAAGATTTATGGAAGTATTAAAATGTTTTTCCCCCTCCTAAAAAGATTGCTCTGGAAATCTTTATTTTCATATTATTTTTCCTAATTGTGTCATCTTCTGAAGGAGTTTTAATACCAGCAAATGCCATTCGAACCATTAACTTGGTTCCAAAAATAGTACAATTCGAAGTCTCATTTGTGTTGACAGAGAGCGGGGAGGTGATGACTAACAAAAAGAAAAACAAAAAGGTTGCTATTTACTTCATAACACACCATGTGGGATGACTTATTCAATTGAATTTTATATTAGTTCTCTTCATTAAGTTCTAAATTTGTACCGCTTTTGAGACATGATTTTCTGTTCCATTTTAAGTTATACATACTTAATTTCAGGGAGGCTTAAGATTAAATTGAAGCCATAACATGCTATTTCTTTCTTTATTACTAATGATTTCCCTAGTTCCATGAAGATATGAAACTCCTTGTTTTTCATACATTAGAAAAAACACGCATGAAAAAATTTTACGACTCTTTCAAGAAAGTCGTGGAAAAGTCATGAGTATTCAAAAATAAATGTATTTTTGGATCCATGGAAAGAGAACATGTCTTCACATTTTAAAATGATTCCATCTATTGCATTTTCCATTTGTAAGAGCATATATTTTTTGACCCTACTGATGAGAAAAGGTAAGTTTCTTCTGATCTCCTGTGCTAAGGAAAATACAATCGGCCTTATGGTTTCTGACTTTGAGGAATAACATGACAATGCTCTTAAGTGAAGATTAATTACAGCACTAAATCATCATGTACCCTGACTTCAACAAAAATCTGTAATTTTGTTGTGGGGAATTTGTCTGGCATAATAATTCACTCTAAGGTTCATAGCCAAACTTTTCTCTAGAAATACCAGGTATTTTGAAATAATTGTCAATTTAATCTTTGCATGATGATCTACTTTACCTTAACATGCTCAAATATACACCCCACAAAAAGAGAATCGTATTAATTTAACAAGTTTTTGCTTACTTTCCAAAGAAAGAAAGAAATACACTTAGTAATAATCTGGTGCCTCTGGTGGAAAATATAAACTGAAATATAAACTGATGGGCTGTATGCAAGTTTATGTGGTGAGGCTTTGTGCATGTCTTTTTTAGTTTGTTTTAGGATGTGCGTGTGTGTTTTTGACACTAGGGTTATGAGTTTTGTGAGTGCCCTAAAAACTCTTCAAAAACAACCAAGTAAAAACACTCCTTGATTTCATGGTTCACACATCTTCTTTTTAAAAATGTATTTGTATAGCACAATAGAGAATTCTATCCACTTTATGTGCCATAGTAATGAAATAATAATTTATTAACAAGACAAAAAAATGTTGGCCCCTGACTGAGATTCAAGGAATATTCAGTGTAACACACTTGATTTTGAAAATGCTATTGATTCAATATATGCTTTCCCCTTTCTCTGACAAATTTCTCTTTGGCATTTACCCACGTCAGCTGGCAAACGTTCATGCATCAGAAGCAATTGGAACCAGCCCAAATGTCCATCATCAGATGAGTGGATACGGAAAATGTGGTATATCTACACAATGGAATACTACTCAGCTATAAAAACGAATGAAATACTGCCATTTGCAACAACATGGATGGACCTTGAGAGAATTATATTAAGTGAAACGAGTCAGGCACAGAAAGAGAAATACCACATGTTCTCACTTATTGGTGGGAGCTAAAAATTAATATATAAATTCACAGACACACACACACACACACACACACACACAAAACCGGGGGGGGGGAGATATAACAACCACAATTACTTGAAGTTGATACACAAGCAAACAGAAAGGACATTGTTGGGGGGGAGGGGGGGAGGGAGAAGGGAGGGAGGTTTTGGTGATGGGGAGCAATAATCAGCCACAATGTATATCGACAAAATAAAATTAAATAAATAAATAAATAAATAATTTTAAAAAAAACAAAAAAAGAGCACAGATTCTGAAAAAAAAAAAAAAGAAGCAATCACACAAGTGTTTTACATTTGGTAATCCTGTGGGAGGCAAATATCTTGACATCTTTAGGAAGCAGATGGATAACTTACTTCTTTCAAAGTGAGTTGTCTCCATTAAACACATCAGGGAATAAAGGTGTAATTGGTACTTGGTAGTTGCTCATTGTAGGTACATGCTTAAAGGACAGCAATTTTGCACCAGGTAAACCCAGCTGACCTCAATATAACTTTGAGGGCTTCTGTGGTTCAGTGGAGGCACACACTCTACTTTTGAAATTGTTTGTTACCGTTTACTTGTTATATACTTGCACATAAAATTCTGTGTGTGATATTTCGTGGTACAAATGAACAATCTCATCTCTTCATTCCCCAATACTCAGTGAGAGTTCCATGACCCATTTTGTAATTATACTTGTAGTTTTATTCAATTAGTTGAGTAACTGGCATTAGTCATGTTAATTGGAAGTGCCCGACTTGCAAGCCGTGCTAAGCATAACTCGTAAAGCAACACTATTCTTTATTATAACAGTTAACCTTCAGCAACGCATTTTATTTAAAGTTTGGCATACTTTAATGGAATACATATTTATTTATTTGTCGTCTTTGTTCTCCGAGAGCAAGAACTGTGCTTTATTAAAAGTCTCCATTTTCCCATTTTCCTATTTTCCATTTTCCTTATTTTCTGCTCACTCGGTGAATTTTAGTTGAATTGGCTGTGCATAACCAATTAGTCACAGTTTAATCTAACCCTGTTATTAATGCCATGCTCGGAGTAAAATTATTTATTTTCATGTAACTAATTTCATCTTTAAGTCAAATCCATCCTGAGATTGATGTATAATTTGAGACCTTGAGGGAATGTGGTGTCTTTCATATTTGCCGTCATTTAAATTAGATTGAATTGACTGGGCACACTTTTCAGAGATGGACTTTGCTTCCTTCTGGAGCTATTATGGATGAGTTAGGCCTGAAGCTACAGATTGCTGCCAACACAGAGCAGTGGTTCCTTTGAATTTCATAGAACTCGAGCTAATAATTTGCATGAGATTTAAGGAACCTGGTCTATCCATATTATTTTCAGAACTCTATAGATTAGATAGATTGTCCCATTTGCAAATAAATTCATAATATCTTTGCAGGAAGCAAGGAGGTAATTTAGTTTGACTTATTTTATAGTTGAGGGAACTGAGATCTAGCAAGGTGTTAGAAAATAATGTATCGTATGGTAGTTCTATTTTGGTTTTTTTGAGGAACCTCCATACTGTTTTCCGTAATGGCTGTACTAATTTGCATTCCCAACAAAAGTGTATGAGTTCCCTTTTCTCCCCATCCTTAGCATGTGTTCTTTTTTCTCTTTTTGATAATGGCCATTCTAACTGGGGTGAGATAATATCTCATTGTGGTTTTGATTTGCATTTCCCTGATGCTTAGTGATGTGGAGTATTTTTTTTTCATATACCTATTGGCCATTTGTATGTTTTCTTTTGAGAAATGGAGATAATATTCTAAAGGAAATCGTTACGAATAAGCAGAGCACAGAGAACTTTTAAGACACTGAAGCTATTTAGATAACTAAAGCTAGTTAGAAGCTATTTAGATATTTAGAAATCAGTTCCATGAAATTAGTTACATTAACATCATACATAGTGTGTAATGACATGTACCCACCATTAAATGATACTTTAATACTTTAATGGTGGATACATGTCATTGTACATTTGACCAAGCCCATAGAATGTACAACACCAACAGTGAACCTTATGGAGACCATGGTGATAATCAAGTGTCAATGCGGGTTCACCAATTGTAACAAATGCACCACTGTGGTGCAGGTTATTGATAGTGGGGGAGGTTATGACTCGGGGGAGGGGGGCAGGAGGTATATGGGAACTCTCTTTACTTTCCACTCAATTTTGCATTATTAGAAAACCTAATACTGCTCTAAAAGAATTAAGTATATTTAAAAAAAGAAAATAATTGCTATTACGATTCATAGTCCTTTGCCATCAATAGCTTCTATTAAATGTAATTAACTTACTCAGTCTCTTTGGGGCCTTCTAAACACAGCTTTCAACGTTGAAGTTGGTTGTTGTGTGACCTTACTGGTAAGTTTTTAACTTCTCTCTGAGCCTCCGTTTTCCTAACTATACAATGGGAACCTAGCTTGCAGAAGTGTTAACATGAGATGGAAATAAAACATATGAAGTCATTTTGAATACCCATGGCAGGCATTTTTGAATAAATGATAGTAGTTCCAATTACTGGGTTTTTTTGGATTAGATGTTTATTCTAAAATATGCTAACTTTCCTATCAATGCAGTCTTCCTCACACCCTGATCTGGGCTCAGGGATTCCTATAATGGACTTTTGACCTTTAGAACTGCAAGATTAAAAATGTATGTTGTTTTATGCCACTACCTTTTCTGTAATTAGTTATGGCCATGATGATATAACAGACATTTCATTCATTAATTTAATGAACATTTTCAAGTGTTGGATAAATGAAACACGACACCTACACATTTAATTATGTAGCATGGTAGGTGTTAAAATGGAAATATGACAAAATTGCTGTGTGGTTCAGAGAACAGACTACCCTTAGTTTGGACAGTAAGAGAAGATTGGACAGAGGAACAGACTGTTTATTTGGAGCATTGTTGCCAAGTGGAGAAGAAAATAATTAAGTTTGTTTTTTTCTTCTTATGCCCCACACCTAGAATAGTCTGCCATTCAGTCATGCTGTGTATAACATGAATGCTTTAGTGTAGTATAGACTGAGGCCCCCTCAAATATTCTTTTAACCACCTCAGAAGCCATGTGCATCTTGGTGGAAATTTCTGCACACGCCTGCAGCTTCATACCTCACGTACCTTTGTCTCCCAGCCCAAGGACCTTCTCTGGCTGCTGGAAGCACACCTGGCCCATGGAAGTGCTGGGGATTCAAGATCCTGGCTGGATTCTAATCTGGTAGTAACATTCAATTAAAGAGGGATGAGAGTTCTTTATGTCTGGTGGAAGAAAATCCCGACGTGTGATCCACCAGTCTTGTAGAGGTTCCCTAGTGGGATTGAGCTCATGTCCATGGCAATTTCCCACTCATTAACATATCGGCTATTAATTCAGCTCTTTTCCTAGTCATCATGTGTCTCATGACCATTTCCGGAAAGAACTACTTGCCCTCAAATCTTCATTTCAAGATCTGCTTTGGGGAAAACCCCAACAAAGATGATCACTGGACATTTTTCTAACCCATGGGAGATTGACAAATAGTGCTAAAATTTAGTGGTAATAATAATAATAAATTACCTATTATTTAGGGCTCATGTCATGCCTCTGAAACCAAAAGAACTTATTCCTTTGTATTTTTCGGTACCTGCAACACCCTCTCATAGTGCTAAAAGAATTTGAGAAAAATCTCAGGAATTATAAAAAAGGAAAGTGAAATCTTAGACACTGATGCTTCAGGACACTTGACTATAGACTAATCTGGTACCATTAAAAAACAAACAAACAAAAAACAAAAAACCCCACTAGGTTGTGCATAGGAAGTGAGTGCATGCCAACAAACTGTGTTGTGTAGAACTGCTTGGAACGTTACTGAATGCTGGAACATACCCGTCTCTGATAGTAGTGCCCGAGGGAACTCAGCCGACTCAGACATTTCACGTGGAAAACACAGGGCCAGCCAACCCATTTACAGAAATACCAAACTAAGTGCCAAAACTCTGTTGATTGATTTAATGTTCCAGAAACCATAATTAAAGCATTGCTCTTATAACCTATTTATTACAAATAGGAAAAGTAATAATTATATGGGTTTCTAAAATAAATTACAACAATATGTATAGAAGCCAAAAACTAAATGGGACCTCGAAAGGTCATTCTCTGTATTTCTTTGCTGCAAGACAGAAATGTTTTACTCTTGGATTATTATATTCCTCCAAATCTTGAAGATTCACAGACAAAGAGCTTCCAACAGCAACATCGTCATTTTGCTTTTGAATTTCAGTGGAGAACAGATGCTCACATTTTATGATAAATGCACGTAAGTATATGAGATAATTTTTATATCATGCCAGTCTTTTAAAATCAAAATAATGCCAGTACTTTATTTCTTATTAATTTTATCACTGCTACATATTTTTCATGATCTCTTGATTAATGCATAGTGCCTGGCATCCTGTGTAGACAAATCCTTAATAAGAACAAAAAAATGCCTAATAAGTTTTGATCTTTGGAAGAATATTATTAGTCTTTCTATTTTCAGGTGATACACAAAGTCGTGTCAGTCTTCCTGGCTGTTGGGTGGAGTTTGGAATAAACCCCACATATTTGCTCTCCTATTTGAATTCTGAATTTGAAGAACAGACCAATGATTGTTGCACTTCTTACCAGTCTATCAAAAATGGCATAATAAGTATGCCACTCATGTCAGCAAACGGCCTAGGTAATTACAGATTAAATACATTTATGATGCAGATCAGTTATCTGGAGACATTTCTAAAGATATAGATGACTAGAAAAGCATACTTTCACCTTAGTTTTCTTGGTGCTGGTGGACATGGCTTAGCTGTAATGGCACGGCAAACCTTCCCAAGGTCCCCTGGTCTCTGACTTCTCCAAATTGTGTGGGAAATCATCCTGTCAATGATCATGAAGAAATGAGCTTCAGCATGCAGTCTTCATGCCAAAACCATTGTCCACAGGAAAAATACCTTTCAGAAACCAAGAAATGTACATCTCCACATCCTGTGTATCCGAGCCTTCCTTTGGGCAGCTACACCATTGCCTGCCTTGCCTGCGGGCCCGGCTGCTGCTGTGGGGAGGAGTTGCTCGCAAGTCTGATCCACTTTTCCCTGACAGCATCTCCCTTCAAGTGCACGCTGGACCTTCTCCAGCTTGGTGAGACCTCTGGGTGTGTGTTTCAGTCCAGAAACAAAGCAAATTAGCTTCCTAGGACAACCACCCTCAGGCGACAGGAGACGATGCTGTTGGACAAATACTTCTGCTTACGGTGAAATTCCCAAAGTCTTTTTACACACTTCTAAGCAGAGAGGGAAGGATTGATCCCGTTTACCCAAACCCTTTCACTCTTCCATTCTTTGCCTGTAATGCCTGAGGTCATCACCTCAGTAAACTACCTGCTGTGCTTGTTCCAGGCTTTGTTTTTGGAAGAAACCCAGGAAAGACAACTATTTTCTTTCTCTCTCTCTCTCTCCCTCCCCCCAACTATCTCTCATCTACATCAAACATGATAGAAACACAGTGACTTCTCAAGAGTCATTTTAAAGGAATGTATGAGTATTAAAATCAAATTCATCTGAATCAGTAAAAGCAACTTATTTCTAATCAAGAATTCTTTCTTTTAGTTACTGAAGTTTATGAAAGACCAAGTTTCTCTGTCTTTGAAGAAAGTTGGCATGGCAGTCATGACAGGAAATTTTCAGTAAGTTCAGGAACATAAAGTAAATGATAGAGCCTCTTTAAAATATAAACTGGATTACAAATATATGTTTTTTAAAGAAAAGACACAAATAAAGCAGGCTTGTATAAGGTACACTCTTTACTCCCACCTCGTTCTGAAAATTTGTTCAGTGATTATCATTAAGGAGCTGTGTAAATACTTTTCTAGATGTTCTATATCTTATAGATTTCCCTTATTAAAAACACAATCCTGTATTATTTTCATAGTAATAGTGCTATGACTTGCTGCTTGTTTTTTTCACTTAATGATTACAAGAGATATCTTTTTCTTATTTGATTTTTCTTCAAATAATGAGCTGCCTATTACATCTCGTATAAACATGGAACCTCAGCCAAGTCTAACTCAAATTAGATCATCCTTGGCATTTCCCTATGCTAAATGTTATGTCTATAAGTTCATCAGAGAGTAGCATCCAGTTCCATACAATGAGCATACATTCCTGGCTTCCATTTAACAGTGATTGGGCAGGAAGCTCCAGTACATGAAATCACTTACCATGAATCCATGTCCAAACACTGGCCAGTAACCTCCTGGGAAGGTGAGGTATGGAAGAGACTTTCAATTTGGAACTGGTTCCACTCTGCAAGCTATTTCATCAAAACATTTATTCAGCCTGTATCGATGGTCTTTGAAATAGATTTGCCAGACTGGCTGTGGGTGGGTCATAAACACCCATGGGAGACGTCTTGCAGTACTTCCTCTCAATCAGCGTGGACAAACACTAACAAGAAGAAATGCTGGAGGCTGTCAGTGTAAACATAAATGAGCTTACGTGTTTAAGTTATTTTCTTGATAATATAGCATAACGAATAATTCCAAAATCATGAGTTTTAACTCTTTCCATATGTATGGGTAAACTCTCTATTTCACATAATCCTGCTGTGAATCATCCCATAAAATAAAAAGTCATTCTTTCAAGTAAGTGATCAGTCTCTCTATGTGTAAACCTTGTTTTTGTCCCTACGTATTTTATTTTCCTAAGGAAGAGCTGCTTGAAAAAAATCATCTGATTTTAATAAGCTCAAAATTGTTTTTTTCCATATCGGAAGAATTATTACTTTCAGTTTGATAGATGTCTCAAAGAAATAAAAATCTCACTTTTGTAAAGAGGGTATAGTTTTATTGATGATTAAATTGATGGTATTTGATCAGTCATTTTTACATGAAGCTTGTAGGACTCCCTGTACCCAACAGGCATCACCTTCCAACGCCACCCTACAGGCCTGGGTCACACCTGCAATTCGAAAACGTGCACATGGATCTTTTACCATGACATTATCAATGAAAATGTAAAATAAATACATAGTCATTAGCAATGATTACACAAATGCTGAGAACTTTTCCACACAGAATATAATGATCATGTTGAGATTAGATTTACAAAAATGAGATACGTTCTTTGGAACAGTATGTGTTACAGGCAGTGTCTACTGGTAACTAACGTGGGGTTGGTATAACTTGTATATCGTGTTTATTAAAATCAGAAGAGAAGGAGGACTGTGAATTGGCCAGCTGGTGCAAACTGTAGAGAAAAGTCTCCCTCTCTCTCTCTCTGTCTTGGTCTCTCTCTCATCAAAATAAAATGTTTGCAGCTCATTAGTTTGCCGTATCCATGTGGATTCAATCTACTACTTGATTCAAAGAGAATACACTTGACAGCTGTCTGACCCAAGATGTGTAGGTTGCTTGATCTTTTTTATTTTTTTTTTCAATTTTGCCATTTTGAAATCTCTTCAGGACTGTGCCTGAAGCTATTCTTCTGCAGACTTTATGCTGTGATACTCTGATATATTACTGCTCTTGTGTGGAATTAAAATGCTCCATGGGTTAGTTCAGAGTTCAAAATCTCTCACCCAAAGACATTTGTCGATAAATCAGGTAGCATAAAACCAGTTGCTTTTCAAATATAGGTAAGATGTATAAATAACCTCCCTCTTTCTCTTTCACCTATTAATTTACACCTACATGTATATGTATGTATCTACGCTCAAATAAATACTTAAAATCAAATATTGGGTCACTCATATCTGAACCATTTCAAATGGTTTCATCATAAGCAGAACATAATCATTTTATTCGCTATGGATATCTAGGCTGACTCAGTTCAGAGGCATGAGCTTCTGCATAATATTGACTCTGGGACATCAGAGTAGCCAAACCTAGCCCTGGTCCCATCATATGGCATGACCTCTGTACTATTTACACATTTCATATTTTGTAGAACTCAGGACTTGCCAAAGGTCATAAAGAACAACACCTCCTTCCTCTCCTTAAAACTTTCAGGGCCTCGCCATCACACACAGAGTAAGCCTCAAACACCAGGCATGGTGCAAGAAGTCCTGAACACCCGTGCGAGCCGACTTTGTGGTTTTGCTTCTGCCACCCCACTCTCATCTCCACATCTTCTCACCATGCTCCTATAGACTTTGCCTGGAGCATCCAAGAACTAGATGGAAATACCATATTCTGCGAGACTCCTGGGGTGTTTTAATCGAGATGTTTCCTGTATCTGGAATCTATTCCGGTCCCTTCTTGGCAAGAACCTAAAAAACCCAGCTCAAAAGTCACCTGAGCCTGTCACTGGAGCCGCTAAGCTAAGCAGGCCACTCTCCCCTGATTTCCCCATCATTTCAGGCAGTAGCGAGTGAATGGGTTTCTCCCTGTCTCACACCTGTTCACAACAGGGCAAGAATTTCAGTCAGACTCATACCATGTATCTATGTGTATGGTTCCATGGATTCTGTATCAAATAAACTTAAGGGTATATTTGATTGTATCATCATGCTGCAAGCTGTACAAACTGAAAGAGCAGTAAAAGTTAGTATGGTATTGGCCCCTTGTATGAAAGTTTTCTCACCATGAAATGAGGCCCAAATATATCATAAGCAAATTTCATAGAGTTGCAGTTTTTTAATTTCAGTGAGCCACCTTTTTTGCATTGTATAAAATGCAACGAGATCCAAAAAGTCTACAAACGGTATAATCGGTTTAATCTTTTCCCTAAAAGAAATAGCCATAAGTATACATCACTGGTAGGACCCTCCCATGGGTTAATGGAGTAGGTCTTATCAGCAAACTGCCAGTGAGGTTGATTTGAGGGACACACAAGACAGTTCCCATAAAAAATACATTTCCCCCCTTTTGCTGGAATCCCACAAACATTTTTGAGTCTTCCTGAGGTCATCATTGCCTTTCCATTAAAATTTCAATATGCATATGGCCTTATTAACCACAAGGCCAGAGTCTGAAAATGTGGGAGACATTTAGGTGCATTGGGACAAAGGATGTTTCCCTTTTTTGCACGGAACCATTTTTGTAAATGGGCTCTAATGCAGGGACATATAAAGTAGAGCTGTTCAGGCTAGATTGGAAGGGCCATTCCATTGCATTCATGGAGAGTGCAGCATGGATAATGGTGCTCCTTCTGTGTACTGGGTATTAAAAATCCTGCCTCTGTGCCTCATCCTCGAGCCAACCCTTATGCAATTCAGGGTTGCCATGGGGACAACTCTGTGCAACCCTATATTGCTCCTCCTTACACAGTATAGAAAACTATTGACTCCAGCCTCGCTCCTTTACTTTACCTGAGGCAGATGGAGTGGGTGGATTATCAGAGGCATGCATCCTCCAAAAATGCTCTTGCTGGGGAGTGGGAAAGAAACCTCCTGCTATATTTATACATAAAGGAAGCTACAGTACAGTACATAAACAGATAAAGGTGTATCCGTGGCATTAAAATTTCATGGAGGCTTGATTAGGAAAAAATGTCTCAAAAGCCTTTTTGTAGGGAAATAATAAAAAAAAGGGCTTCTTTGCTCTGTGTCACAGCGGATGCTACAGGCTTGATTGCACAGACGGTGACATGAAATGTGAACAGCAGCTGCTCCAAGTCCAACTAATGGAGATACCAGAGAGAGGAAATATACCCAAGGGTCTGCTAGAATGAAAATGGAGCTAGCAAATTGCACAATTCTGAACTAAGAGAGCATCAAAGAGGAAAAGGCTTTATCTTTACCACTGCCTTCAAATGTGTCACATCTGAGGGACCTTTTCCCAACCCTTAGAAACATCTTGGTCATGTCCCACGGCTTCCCGGGCATCTCCAGTTATGAAGAAAAGTCTCGTTGTTGTAATTCAGTCTCATTTTCTGGTATTGAGACCTTATACTTAGTTTCAAATTTTTATCTTCTTTCCCAAACCTGTGGCTTAGGATAGTCAAAAGCAAGGAGAGAGTGCATAGTAAGGATTGGGGAGGTGCCTATGTCCTTCAACTCGATGTGACAAGAACATGTTGAAAGTTATGTGGACAATGAAAAAGGTCACTAGGCTTTGGTTTATCTTAAAGTTAGTATGTTAAGTGGTACAACGTTAGAGAACTTCAATAGTGGAGCCTGGGGGTGTAACACTTGGAGAGAGATCTTGGAAGGTCAATGGGAGACCAGTTAGAGAACACTTGCCTGTAATGAGCAGCTGTGCAATTGCTGGGATCCTGAGGGTCTCCTAAAGAGCTCACATTGGCAACCCATGAAAAGACCAACACCCAAACACCTGCCACAGAGTCAGCACTGATCACCAGCCAATGTTAGCAAAGAGAACCCTGAAATGGCAACACTAGTTCAATGAATCAACTTTTCCTCTGTTCATAATCCTTTTTCCCGCTCCAGATATGTAAGAGGCAAAGAGGGAAAAGAAGGAAATAGAGGGAGAGTTTTGTGGGTTGCCAGGTCAACAGCAGTTCCCACTCACTGTGCTCATATAGACCCTCAAGCACTCAGGAACATAAGCAAGATTCCTAGGAACTTTCCAACACATGTGGCCATGCTCAAGTGGCAAGAAAATAACTCAAGCTCTGCAAACCAGCAAGCATCCATCCAGAGGAGATGTCTGTCTGTCGTCTCTCACCCCCTGGGGTGGCTCTTTTGGAACCCTCCTTACATAGCATGGAACACAGAAAGCACTCACCTCCCTGCCTCATGCCACAAGACTTCTATCTGGATGGTAACCCACTAAAAGCATACATTCTCTACTTAAATCAAATTCCCTTGAATTTCCAATCTTCTCCTTTTTATGGGCAAGAGGTTGGGAGGTTGTCACAGAACAGGACCTGCCACCTTTATTGTAAGTAATAAAAGTATGTATCCAGAAATTCCTCTTATGAATATGGGGATACTTGGGGAGTCCTGTCCTCAGACCCCACTCAGCTCCTGATGTCATAACATCGACATGTTGCTAAGGACTGTTTTAAACTCTCAGGTTTGGAAAAAAGCCTTTAACTCTGTATTACATAAAATATTAGTTATGAGGAAAAAAAATACCACTTTGGTGCATAAAATTTTTCACTCTCTTTCATATAATTATTTAGGCCAAATGACTTCACCATGAATTTTCAAACTCAGTGTTTAAAAACCTTCATTATGCCACCTGGAAGCACTTAAACCCATGGGGTCAGTAAGTTCTAAATTAGTATAATAAAAGAGCTCAACTATGCCACAGCTAGGTAAACTTCTCTTTTAAATCGTTGAATCTAACATATCTGTGAGTCTTTTTGAATGAAAATAAAAGTGTTCTGTTTATCATGCAAAATGAATTAGGCAGCCAGCCTGAAGTAGCCAGGCCTATCTCTATAGAACATAAAAAGGCCGTAACATTTGGCTCCTCTGATCTCAGAGCTCTGACTCCATACATTTTTCTCTCTAGCACGTACCTCCTGAAGAACCCAGCTCTCCTCAGCTGCTCTCTGGTCTCTCATGCAGTGGGTTGCCTCTGGCGACATATAGCCTCAACTCTCTCAATACTTCAAAACTTTCCTAAATAGGACCCATCCTCTCAGAGCCAACATTTCCCTGTCATTTGCAAAACAACCTTTCAGCTTCCGCACAGAGGGCATTAGTATTCACTGCATCAGTTCTTCCAGAAGCCGCTGTGTTCCAATGTTGGCAGAACTAGTTCTGAAAGACTCCCATCCCGAGGACACCTGTAAGGAAAACTGAGCATGAAATTACAAGCAAACAATCAGGGAGATATCTGGGGAGGGCTTTTCTCAGGGACCCTCAAATTCCATCGAAGAATAGAACTCTCAGCCTTTGTGGATATCTCCTCCCGGATGCACCATTTGGGTCCTTTCCTTTCTCGGTATCCCTTAGGTGTTCTGTTTTGTTTTGTTTCTTGATCTGACTCTAATTATTCAGTTTATTGATTATGCAGTAGGGTGCAATTTTCTTCTGTGCGTAGGATTACTTGTTTACTTTGAAAGAAAGAAGCTGATGTTTTTGGTAGCCTGAAAGACTCCAGAGAAAATAATGGGTTGAGTTTGGTTTCTTGCTCAGATCTCCCAGCTGCAGAATAAAGAGATGAGTTTATGAATGTAGCTAGATAAAGATATTATGCTCTATGCAGGGATTCCACCATAGATACGGCTCTCTAAAATAAAACTTGTTCTTAGTTACGAGGGTTTTTTTTTTTTTTTCTTCTCTGTGAACACAGGTTATTCAAGATCCAGGCAGCAAAACATTCTGTTCTGATTCGTGACTTGGGAAATGAGTGTAGCCGCTGCAGAGCCCTTATACGCTATTTGAGTGATGAATTGACTATCATCGACCGCATAATTCATTCCATTATCAAAGCAGAGAAATCACTCTCTCTTGTTGCTTTGTCCTGATCTCTTTGTTGCAACATGACATGCACCATCTGAAATGTTTCATGAGCTTATTTCAGATGGAGCCGACCACAACACTTTATTCTGGGGAATCCCTTCTGCAATTAGCAGTATTATTTTTGCAATATCGGAGAGTGGACCTTTCCTACTGGAGACCCACATTTACAAAGAGAGAATTTGAATCTTATTTGAGGAGGCCCGGCAGAATAAGGTATATGGTAGGAAGATGATTTGCATGTGCTCTCTATTTCTGCAATTAGTTATTTTATATTAAACCCTGTGTTATTCTGTTTCTGCGAGTAAGAAAAGGAGACCCCAAAAAGTCTGAGTTTTAAGGAGCTGTAAAGGAGTTGTTACAGATGGGCCAAAAGAAAACAGACGTTTCCTTTAGCGGAAACCATATTTTACTTCCAAGTAAAAAGTGATCTCTTCTCTCTGATTAAAAAAAGGAGGAAAAGACACGCAGACAGAAGAGCCAACCTGCTATGCTCCACCTCGTCCTCGAAGAGCACTTCCCAGGGTGTGAGTGAGGCCACCCGACAGCAGCGACGTCTACATGACCCACAGCTGAAGGGGGCTCTTCAGAGTTCTCATCAATCAAACCAGATTTGCCTAAAATTGTGGCACGGGAGAGGCCGAGCTCAAACAGACCTAACTGGAAGTGCATTTTGTAGAATTGAACCACTGCAGCTTGGACATATTCCTAACTGTAAAAGAAGATGCTTTAAACTGTTCTAAGTAGCAACCTGCCAAGTTTAATTGTTGATGGTATAAATAGATTATATGCTTCATTGTAGTTTTTCTTCTGTTTTTTGATGAATGGTTTTTGTGTGTGAGCGCATTTTTACTATTATTTTGTTTTTTAATCTCTTAAATGTCTATAGCAAAGGGTATTTGGCTCCAAATTGCAAATGGTTCCCCACGGCAGATTTCCTGCTAATCTGAGAAATCTTCCAAGTGACTATTCGAAGAGTAAATTTCCATCTGAGAGAAAAGCTCTTCCACAAATCCTGGTCGTTGACCTAAAAATGATAGATGTAAACTGCTACTAAGTCTTTTTCATTTTGCTCTAGTTCAGGTATTCTGGCATCCGTAGAACTCTCTTTTTTTCCTCCGTAACTTTGGAAAGTTCACATTCTGAGCACCTCCTCTCCTCAACCAACAATGATCTTTTGTATCTTCATCCCAGTTGAAGAGCCTGGCACACAAACAGCCTGGCCTATTCATTCCTAGAGCAATTTTGCATATGCAAGACTGAAGCCAGGATTAATGTCTTCATCCCAGACGTGCTCAGTCAAACACATTCTGGTTAAGTTCGAACGCTGAGATCATTAAGATGAGAACATGTTCCTGATCAATACGCCTACTCTTGCTCACATAGCTACCCCTTTGATGCAACTCAATTATCCACATGGCATTTATTTGGCCCCAATTGGAGGTCTTCCACTGGGCCAGAGATGGCGTCACCTGCGCGGGTGGTCGTCTTGGCTCCTACGGGGCAGGGCTACTGCCAAGCTGGACAGAATCCCTCACATTGCCTCCCAGACTGGCATCGCGGTGGAAAGAAAACTCTAGAACTCTACACTCTCACCAGCCAGCTACTTTGAATAAACTCTATGTCCTTAGTCCTGGCAATTCTTCATACTGTTGTTTGGGATTGTGCACAGTGCTACTAGAGAAATGCCCCTTTCATTGGGCACAAAAATGAGGGTTATGCAAATGAATATTATCAGAAGCTGAGAGGTGAAAGCAGAACAACATCGCATATGACATGAGGACTGAAGAAAGGGTGTTTAGGAGAAATAGTTGGATTCAATGCATAAGGCTACGGGTGGCTTTATGAAATGTGCTGGAGGCATACCTGCAACAGGGCCATCTTGTGCCTGTCTACATTGGAAATCGGAAAGGACGAGGGTGAGTGAGAATAGTCATGTGGTGGGGTGGTGTAACGGAAGGCTGCCTTTGAAAGAACTGGTGGCTTGGCCTAGTTTCTGTTGTCTGGTGTAGTAAAAAATAAAAGTCAAACCCAACAACTGACACATACTTAGCACTGTTTTTTTCTTTGTTTTGTTTTTTTTTCCAGTCTATTTTGCAGTGATTTAGTCTTTTTCATTCTGCAATGTTCCTCTGTTCCAGGAAACAATGTGACCTTTATTCTATTTAAATTGTACTTTATCATGTAACTTCGAAGATAAACTTCATAGGACATTCAAGCCATGACTCTGTATTCCATTCACATGAACATAAAAATAGTAGGCTATCAAGATGATTTTTCATTGTATCTTTACTTATATTTTCGATCCAATTGAAATAACCTTTCTTCTTGAAAAATTATCAGAAAATTGAGTGTACAACTCTCCTGATGGTATAGAATACTAAACAAGATCCTAGAAGGGAAACTGTTTAGCTGAGCCTTTATTTAGCAAATATTATATGGAAAATATGTGGTTGAGGTATACAGAAACACACTGACTCATAACAGCTTTTGCTTTTACTTTTCTCTGAAATACACCTGTTATAAACGGGAGAAATGGAAACGAAATGTTTTGCTTTTTACTGAATTATCTTATATAAGGAATGATAAAGTAATTGCCATTTGAGGAATGACTGCAATTAGCTGTATCCACATCTGCCTGTTTGAATCCAATCAGCAATACCAAAAATACAAGATGCAATTACTAGCTGGAATTTGGATCTTTCACTGGTTACAAAATCAGTGTGCTCTATCTGCTGTGCAGGAGTCAGCATGCTTTTTTGTAAAGGTCCAGACAGTAAATATATCAGCCTTTGTGAACCATACAGTATTAGTTTCAACTAGTTAGTTTTGACTCTGCTATTGTAGGAAAAAAGCAGCCAGAGATATGTGAAATGTAAACAAATAGGTATGCCTCTGCCCCAATAAAGCTTTATTTACAAAACTAGGTGGTGGGCCGTATCTGGCCCAAGGACCAGAGTCATCTTTCCCTTGAATTATTTCATCATTTCTCTTTAAAACAATAAACTTTTCCCCCTCTGAAATATCCACATTTTCCATCTTCGCTGTATGCCACATTATGACTCTTTTTTCTACTGCGCTGTTCTTCATAAATTCCAAAATATAAAACCACCTTCATAAGTTTCTGCTGTCCTAATACTTCATTGCAAGGTGAGTTTTGCTATGTCGGAAAGTTATAATCCTGTTCAAAATTGCCTATAAAACAGCCTGCATTGTGTGTTTATTTGGGAAAGGAGGCTTTGAGGCGTGATTCCTGGAAAGATTAGAGAACTGGAGAACTCATGAAAATGTGTGTTTATTGCAAATGTGGGTGAGCTCAGAGTCATGGAAAAAGTCAGAGTAATGGAAAGTGGCTACTGTTTGTGCAATGTTTCTAAAAGATAAAGGTGAAAAGGGTTTCATGATTCCAGAATTTGAGAAAGAGAAAAGATCCTCATTCTTGGCCCCAATTACTATGCTGAACTGTGCTACAGATGAGGCTCCTTTTTATTTAAATAAACACAGTTTTGTAAATTCACATAACTCAGGGAGAAATTCCAATTGGCCATATTCCAATGCTTACAAGTTTTGCATTGTGAGTCAGATTTCAGCTTTACAACAAAATAAACCTCCATCCGAGTAACATGATGCGCATGAAAAGGTTGAACTTGAATTTTTTGTCTATGTATCACTGTTACGCTCTCGAGTGGTAGGAGGACGTTCTGGATGATGAGACTTAATGCTATGGGGATCTAATATTAAACATGAGGGGACCAAATAGTCAACGGATTTAAACTCAACGAATCAGGAGGAAACACAATACGATCATCCTATGTGTCCAAAAATGCATTAGCTTGATATGTTCCTATATTTTCCTTTAATTGGTCTCTCTAACTGATATCAAATACTGTTGCTATTTCTTTTGCTTCATTCCTATTAGCTTTCAGTCCATCTGCTAAGAATCTAGTGTTCTCTATAGCATGCAAATTTTCTTTAATAAAATCTACGTAAGCAGCAATAACTCTAACAGTTAATATTCTGTGATCAATGAAATACTATGAGGATGTCCACAAATTATCTCATTTAATTTTCTCCTTATAGATATGGGATTGGTAATATAATAACCCTCATTGTATGCAGGAAGAAACAATGGCTGTAAATTGCTCAGGGTTACTGATGTATGCCAAGGATTTGAATCAGAACAGTTTCACTTCCTGAAACCAGAGCTACAAAGCTTAATACCACACTCCAGGAGGTGCTGCATCAGAGAATACCTAAGAACAAGGAAAGAAGAGCACTTCTTTGCTTCTGGCCCATCAGATCATCTTGGGGAAAAAGAGTTGACTTTGTGAAATGGGCAAAGCCATTATTGGGAAGTGTATTAGTTATCTATCGCTGTGTAACAAATTACCACAAATTTAGCAGCTTAAAATACATTGATTATCTCAAAGTTGTCATGGGTCAGGAGTCTGGCCAGGGCTTGTCTGGATCTCTGCTCAGAGGTTCACAAGGCTTCAATAGAGGTGTCACCAGGGCTATGTTCTTGGCCAGGGAAGGATCCACTTCTAAGCTCCTTTGGGTTCATAGTAGGGTCCCGTTCCCTGTGGCTATTGACTTCATGGAAGAACTGAAAAAAGCAAAACACAAACACTGAAGTAATGTAGAGGTTGTAATTTCAGCAAGAAGCTACCATCCCCTGGTTAAGCAAATGAAGGGAAATGGTTGGGAGTATTGTTTTAAGCCATCAAATTTGTGATGATGTGTTACCCAGCAATAGGAGAACAAGTGTACGTTTCTTTAGCAACATGGATAGAAATTAAAAGCACAGTTTGGTGTGAAAATAAAAACACATAATGGGATATGTTAATTTTAATATTAATTATGTAAGCCTGAAACACACACACATAAAACAATATACATTTTGTAAGGACAGATGAGCCAAAAACCCATAGTAAGCACATTATATGGTTGCCAATGGGACTGGAGGGGAAGTTGGGACGGGGAATAGGAAGAGAAGGGAATGCATGAAAAGAAGAGACACGTTTTACATGGACCAGTGGTGATGATGCAGCATAATCTAAACAGTGTAGGGAATAATTAACTCAACCTTCTGCACCACAGATTCAAAAAGAGAGAGGGGGTATATTTTAAAGTATTAGTCAACGTGTTTTCCCCAAAAATTGATTAAAATAAAAGTAAGCAGACAAAAATAATCCTCTCCTACAATAAATTAATCTGTTACAGTAAAATTATTTTGGTGCCCCCAATCATTGGTACATGGAATTCTGCAGACCCTATAAATTTACATGAAGGAGATACTATCTAGTTCCCCTCCAATTTACTCCTCAACATAGCAAACAGCCCACACTTCTCACAGCTGGATAGTTACTTTCTACATGATTAGCGATGCTCTTTTATCATTATTTGTCTGTTGTTCCTCTGGGCAGAAAATGGCGTGGAGAAGCAAATTTCATTATAAACTAAGAGTTCAGAAAAATGGGGGCCGAGCCCGTGGCGCACTCGGGAGAGTGCGGCGCTGGGAGCGCAGCGACGCTCCTGCAGCGGGTTTGGATCCTATATAGGTATGGCCAGTGCACTCACTGGCTGAGTGCCGGTCATGAAAAAGACAAAAAAAAAGAAAGAAAGAAAGAAAGAAAGAAAAGTGGATGGGTGTCAGCCAGCCATGAGAGGAACTTCTTGCCAGAAATTTTAAACTTGGAAACTGAGCTCACTGTTTGGGTTCGATTGTCCTTGCGGATTAAAGCCATCACAACCAAATGTGTTTATGCATTTGCTACATTTACTGAGGCTCTTCTTCCACTGTGTTGAAGGAAGCCAGTTGAAGCAAAAGCAAACTCTGCCGGGAATCCAAATTTGGTTATAAACACATTCTTCAGGTGGACACCCAGGCTTCTCACTTTCTACTTGCAGTAGGTTCCCAGACACCACTCTTCTTTCTTTGATGGTGAATAGAACAGCATTATTTACCCATGGGCTCAGGAACAGAGATGTTTGTGAAAATGAGTGAAAAACACACATGCCTGTGTTTTCCTTTTCAAAGGGAAGCTCGGAAATAATGGATCTGTTAGAACCATTCTGATCCCCTTTTAGGTGCCACTCTCAGGAAATGCTTTACCCATTTCTCATCATTAATGATGGCTTGGGAAGCCAGCTCTGCTTGAGCTCCTGGGTTCGCAGGATTGCTTACTTTACCATAATGACTCCTTTACTAAGTTTAGATGCACACGAAAGGGTTTCCCAATTTCGTATTTAGAAACCGGGCGCCTTCAGACACTACATTAAATCTCCCAAACAACTCGTTTATTTTGTTCAGTGTTTTGATCTGTAGTGAGAGAGGAAATATGGATAGAGAACACTAGCTTTAACCAACACAAATAATTTTACTCGCGCATCAAAAAGTAATACAAAAAATGAAAGCCCTTTTCTCCACACAGTGTCATCTTTAATGGGATCATGCACAAGAATACAAATAAAATGCAAAATGATAATTACTTAATACAAGGACACTTAAGGTGAAGACAAGTGTGTTTATGTGGGGCCACATAGTCATAGGGAGATCCCCATAAGCGATGGCTTTTGAGCTGAGGATTCAATGTATGAAGTTGGCCGAGGAAATTGTGGGAGGAGTATCTACACTATCCATCGGACGCTGTCAGGCACGAGAGACTGAGACAGAACTAAATACGTCTATGGCACAAATATACAGGCAGACACACAGCAGGCAAGAGAAGTACTTTGATAGGCCAGTTCCTGAGAGAACTACGCCCTAAGAATCAATGTGAACTTTACCCCTACTGACAGTAGGCTACCACGGAAGACTTGTAAGCCAGAAAGTAGCATGGTCATATAGCATGGTCTAGTAGCATGCTAGAATGTCAGTCTGTTAACAGTATAGAGGATGAGCTAATGAGAAAGGTGGGAGACCGATGGTGAGTCTGGGAGAACAGTAGAGAGAATTACAAGAGCCCTGTATGCACGGGGCAAGGGAATAATGGGGCACGTCCCATGCAAAAGTGTAAGGAGGCATGTTCACGTGTAGGGTGAGAAAGTCAAATTAACAAGACTTGGTTACTGATTGGATCTGGACTTGCATTGACTTGTGAGTCTGTGGTGGGCTGGAGATTATCGAAAGACTAAGGAATGACCTACTTCCCTTAGCCTGGCCAAAGAGGGAACCCAAGAAGATAGCATCTTTGATGAAGGGGGTGGAGGTGAACGAATCACTTAGGTTTAGGATGTAATAAATTTGGGAGATCTGTTGAATGTTCAGGTGGAGACACCTAGTTGATAAATTGAACTACATATTGGAAAATCAGGATAAAATTCTGGAAATTCAGATTTAAATTTAGAAGCCAACAGTGTATAGGAAGGGGTAAAAGGTATCTGTGGGTTTATCCATAAATTGTGTAGGATGATAAGAGAATCACATTAGGGACATTATGTTTTAAATGCTGGTGAAGGGAAAAGAAGTCTACACATAACCACCGAGAAGACGCAGAGAGAAAAGTGAAGACAGTGGTACAGCGAACCCCAAGGTGCTCTTGGAAAGAATGGATTCGTCGTGACCAAGTGCCATATATTCTAGCAAGATCCCTTGATTCCAGCCTTTGGTCAAATACTTACTGTTTTGGCAGGAAATATAGATTCGGTGCCACCCCTAGTCTTTCCTACACTCTGGCTCCTGATACAAAACCACTTAACTTCTCTCAGCCCTGACTCCTCAGGACGCACAAACGCTGGCATCTCTCATCAGAGTATTGCAAATCAAAGGCACTCTGACTTTCAAAATATTGTTTCTGCTATGTTTAAAGATTCAACCAGAGAGTCAAATGGACTCCTGTATACTGCATGCTCAATTTGGCCTCTTGCATTAAATTTCACATACATAGAAGAGAAGTATGGAAAGGGAAATAAAGAAACATCAGTCGTTTTCACACTTTGCAAATGATTCATTCATTAGTAATTCTTCAGGCATAACCAGCCAGTGTCTGGACTTGGCAGAAAGGACACAGCCATGGACGAGATACTCATAGTTTCTGCCCTCATGGAACTTACTGTCTACAGTTATGTACTATGGAATCCCAAGAATACCACTAATATAGTTTGGATCCCTCAATAGAAGGACCCAAGGCAAGGACTACAGTGCAAGTAACTAATTTGAGATGTGATCTTTTAAGACTGGTAGGTGAAAGGAGAAGGGAGTCTGAAAAAAGGAGGAGACCCATAAAGGGCGAGTTATTGCTTAAATTACACGATGGGTACTGGGACTTACTTAATTCCTCTAAAGAATCCTGACGGTAGGTAGAATGCATATGCCATAGCATTAGCCTACTCCTGGTAGGGAGCTGAGGTATGTATCCTCCCACTTCTCTCTGTTACTGGTTGAGGACCTCTCCCTGGAAGCCTCTAGTTCCTGACACCTGTGGCCTATCCCCCTAATTACTAGAGGTGTGTCAGGTGTGCATAGAATTAAGTGCCAGGAGCGCATGGCAGACCCCTAAGAGCATCTGCTAGGACCTCCTTTAACAAGTACAGAACTCATAAAGCCAATGCCCTTCAAAGCAATTTCCAAGACAAGGTGTTGTGAGAATCAAACCACAGTGGTTCTGCAGCACCTGTTGGGGGGATGGAGTGTTGATGTCAGGTGTAGACTGATAAGGACTAAGCTTAACGCATACCCTATGGAATCAGATATGAGTTCAGACTCACCTCTGCCACTGGGAGGTTTTATGTACTGGTCGAATCCATTCCGTTCTGTCAGCCTGACTTTCCACATCTATAAAATGGGATTGTAAGTGAGAAATGAGTTAATGCACTTATACAATGCACTTGGCCCCTTGCTTGCACATGGTAAGCAATTAAAGTTACCCTTAATAATTAATACTATTATTACCCATTCCTTGACTTAAAGTCTCTTATTACCATCCTGTTCTCATACCATGTTTACTATTCTCTCATACTTCTGAATCTCTCATAAACATTTTTCTCTTCCCCTTACCACTACTCCCTGCTAACTGGCTAATGTGACTAGTACATCTTTTCAAAAGGATGATCAGAGAAAGCAAAGAGGTGGGTGTCCCAAAGAAATGATGAAGAGAAAAGTCCAAAATCTGTAGTGATATGTCTTCAACCTAAGAACCCACAGAGTGCTAAGCACGGTGAATAAAAACAGACTTACGTTAGGCACATCATTGTGAAATTTCTGAGCACCAGGAATGAAGAAAGCACACGTGTGCCCTCATTATTCGTGAATTTTGTATTTGCAAGTTCACCTACCTGAAAATCAATACTAAGGGCAGTGTCAAGGTCATTTGCAAACAAGTGCACAGTGGCAGAATATGTGGTTCGCTCGACACACACGTCCCCAGCTGAGTTCTAACACGGGCATGCTCTGCGTTCTTGTTTCAGCTCCCGCGCTGAAGACAGTGTCCTTTTCTGCAGTCTCTTGAGTGCCATATTTTCACCTTTTTGTGCTTTATTTCAGTGATTCCACCCCCAAGTAGAGTGTTGAAGTGCTGCTAGGGTCCCCACGTGTGAAAAGAGAAACTATGAGCCTTCTACAGTCTTCCTTCAGGCATGAGTTTAGTGTTGTTGGCTGGGAGTTCAGTGTTAATAAATCCGCTTTATATATTAAATAAGATGTCTTTAAATAAAAATACACATAAAGCAAAATTATGTATTGATTGATGCAAGTGTGGTGACCAGAGGCTCACAGGAACCTAGCTCTATATTTTCTCTTTCAGGTGCAGGTCAGTGTTTGCAAATTCAGTGTTTGCAGAAACGTTATAGAACATAACTACTGTGAATAGTGAGAATTAGCCTATGATAAAAAGACAGAAAAATTTTTTAATGTAATAAATACAGGGGAACCATGAAGAGAAGAAAGACATTTAAGAACCCAGGAATATAAAATAAATTCTACCAAAAAAAAATTACATGATCAAATATATTATCTGATGCAGAAGTAAGCAGCATTGATAACGCTGGTGTTAATCATGTGTACTGATTTTCCCGTATAGAATTAATCTACATATGAGGCAGGGGCACTATAATTATGGCTTCAGAAATAAACATAAGCGTTATCACAACTGACAGTATTCAAGTCAATAGAGAGATGATAGGATTGTTTAAGTAGGGGGTTGGGATAAAGGGCCTGGAGTAGGTGTATTAATATCCTTATCTTCTGAAGTCAGGCCATGTGCCCCACTTCAGATCTCTATGTGGATTTGGGTGCTGGTCAAAATTTAATGTTATGCAGGTAACCAAGAGTTACTAAAATTATTGATTGTTGTGCTAATTAAGTTGTAATTATGGGAGGGAATGAGGGATGTATAAGGAAGCTAGGAAGTCTAGAAGTTAGTAACCTATATCTCTGGAAAATAAATCAAGAAATAGCTATGTCAACATATTTGAAGTGGGGAGATAGAATCTTAGAACTATTAAAATATTAACTATGAGTAGCAGTATTTGCTGTTGGGAGTGGCACATACAGCAGGTGGTAGAGAGCAGCAGCAGGCCCACTTCACTAAGTGATGTTTTTCAGACGTGTCCTGGATCCTGATGAAACAGATTGTATTAGATTAAAGGTGGTTAATTTCATCAGTTTGTCAAAACCAGTACATAGACAATTGCCTTAATTCCAGGTTTAACCAAGTCAGAGATTTCCTTCTGCAGATGCACGAAGCTCTATGAAATGCTGATAACATTTATTTGTGCAATTCATATCATTGTACCTGTAACCTCTGAAGGAAGAAAACATTTATCAAAATCACGCATTTTCCAGTATCCTGCACAAGCAATTCCCGAGGTTCCATGAATCTCAGAAGTGTGACAGTCAGCTTTTAATGATATCAACCTAATGTTATTTTTTGTAGTTCTTCAGTGCACACGGGGGAATAAATGCCATAGGCGCTTAGTTTGGAGCTGTGTATGCTTCCAGCAAGGTAAAAAACTATTTTTTACGTGTGGAACACTCCTGTAAGAGTGACACTGTTGAATTCCCAGCTGTTCCGCCGACCAGTATGGAGACTGACAGCTCACGGAGAATTCCTTTTACAGACTTCTTTTCAAACTTCAAATAAAGCATAGCCTAGAAATGGGCTTAAATTCTTGATGTGCATGTTGGTTAGATAAAGCTTTAATGAGAGAAAACATTTTCATTTTGATCACATACATAAACAAACCAAAGAGAAAAACCAATACTTTTATTCTTTCTCCAAAATCCCAAGGATGATCAAAAAGTTTATAAGGAAAAATATTTTTCAACAAAGATGAGAAGGAAAGACTGCTTTCATTGGGGAAATCTTGAAATTTCCTGTGATGATTCTTGTCTTTAATATTTGTGCACCACCTTTTCCCAGTGTAATGGTTACTCTTGCTTTTTTGGCTTCTTTCCCAAGCACAGTGGGGGCTCACACATGCCTGTACTGCCACTACCTCCAACGCACGCGGACACACACGTGCACGGTCACCACCTCGTGACCACGACCTTGGCGAACAAAATCATTCTATTCCCATTCATAAAAGAAAACTGTCATTCTTTATAAGATAGGGTACCCCTCCAGAAAATAAAGTTGGATCATTTCTGATGAGGCTGAATTTCCTGCCATCTCTGGCCTTGGGTTCTGTCCACAGACTTCATATTGGACCTCCTGTTATCAACGATGTCAGGAAGAAAAAGAGCTATGTTTTTTCCAACTACGATGTTCCTTTCCCCCTTTTCCGTGACTGCACATTAGCCACAGTCACCAGGATGAATTTTAACTGTGACTTCAAATCGAATGCCAGCAAGCCTTTGAGATTATACACACGGTCCCCTAGGCTGGCCATTATCCTGAGAATCACTGTGATCATAATAAAAATGGTAAAATGGGGCAAATGGAAAATGGCTTTTTAAACTTTAGATGGCCTGGGAAATGGTATCCCAGTGCACTTGCTCCTGTGGCCTGTTGCCCCGGAAACCGGGAAAGAGGTGCTGCAGAGCGTTCTTATACTAGTCAAAAAGAGCTAAAAATATCACTAGAGAGGATTGTAAGAAAAGTTTACAAACTATTTGAAAAGGGGAATAATTTGCATTTCTCTTTTGTTCTTCGTATTCTTTTTCGACAGAATTCAGGCTGCAATGACAGTGAAACTCTCCTACCTAAAGAAGCAAGAATCAGCCACAGGACCTTTGTGCCCTTGCTGATAATCCACAAAGATTTCAGGAAGAAATCATTTTTTTAGAAAATATCTCAAAGTCTTTAAGAGTCAACTTCACGTTTAGGGGGAAGAAAACTTTTTTATGTTTTTTTGGTTTTTTGTTTTTAAAGTTGCTTTTCAGTATGCCAACATGGACATGATTGATTTTCCAAGGAAAGGGTCTGACTTTCTACCTGGAGACCATCTGAAATGCACTATGTCAGAAATTCAGCACGAAAGTTCATTGTCTGACGAAACTTCACACTGTTTCTTCTCTCGTGATAGCTCATCAACTGCTTTCGCTTCACCAGAGTTGCAATGTTTTACTATCCAATGGTTCTGCTTAAGTTCCTCTTTTAGACTAAAATTCCCTAAATGTAAAATTCATTTAGCATAACATTCTGCTTCATTGAACCCATTTTTTTTTCCTAAAGCAGGTAAAAGAAAAATAGAGAAGAAATAAATATTAATGATCATACTTTTTACAGAGAATCATACTTAAATGCTCACGTACTCTTAAAAGGGGCCTTTCATTCTTACAGGATAATTTTCAATGTATTGCATCTGGACAGCTAAAGGAATATTAATATTTCAGAATCTCTTCTGATCTACTGCTTAAAAATATTTAATATAATTGTTAACATTGAATATGTGTTTAAAAATGCTTACTAAAAGAGATGCTGTGCAGAAAATGCATTTGGTAAAATGTACTGTGCATTCATAACTTTTAAAACAACCTCAAACCAAAGGCCAGCATCATGGGTATTTATAAAATGGAAAAATCATAATTAAAACTAGTAACTGTAAAAAGCAAGTACTGCAAAGGGCAGTAATTACTACTGCTTCATAAAAACATTTTTCTATCAGTAAAACTCCCCCCAAAAAAGAAAATGTTTAAAATAGATATTAGATGAAAGAAAGCAAAAATGATCATCATTTGGAGAAAAGACTATGATGGTTAATTTTAGGTGTCAACTTGACTAGATTAAGGAATACCCAGAAGCCTGGTGAAACATTACTTTTGGGAGTATCTGTGAGGGTGTTTTCAGAGGAGATTAGCATGTGTGTATAGTGGACTGAGTGGGAAAGATCCGCCTTCAGTATGGGCAAGCACCATCCATCCAATCCATTGGGGACCTGGAGAGAACCAAAACAGAGGAAAGGGGGAATCTGTCACCCTGTTTCTGCTGGAGCTGGGATACACTCTTCTCTCCTGTCTGTGGACATCTGAACTCAAGACTCTTCAGCCTTTGGGTTGCAGGACTTACACCAGTGGCACCCTCGGCTCTCATACCTTCGGCTTTGGACTGAGAATCGTACCATTGGCTCGCCCGGTTCTGAGACTTCCAGATTTGGACTGAGCATCCAGTTTGCAGATGGCCTATTGTGAGACTCCTCTTCACAATTTCATGAGCCAATTCCCCTAAAAAATCCCCTCTCATATATGTATATGCATATCCTATTGGTTCTGTCTCTCTGAAGAACCCTGACTAATACAGTCTCTATTTAAAGAATCAACTGAATATTTATTAAAAGAGTGAGAAAGTTTAGTAAATTGGTTGATGACAAAATGAACATACAATTTCCTCTACACAAAAACTCCCAGTTGTAAAATATGATGGGAAAAAAAAAAGTCCCCATGGATAAAAGCAGCAACCAGAAGGGAAAATATAAGTAATTCTCCTTATAGAGTATATGCTGGAACTGTAGAAAGAAAATCTTGAGATTTGACTGAGAGACATAGGAGAAATAATTGGAAAGGTATCCCTGTTCTTGGAATGGAATATTACCATAACCTCCAATGAGCGTTTGCCTTCCACTTAAGGGTGAAAATCGTAGAGATCCTGAGTCGCTAATCAAGTATCCCAGCTTTTCCAATCATCATTGCAGAGGGATTTAAAATGCATACCAAAATGCCATGGTTAAGAATGCATAAGTTGATTCTACTGACAAGTATATTTGGGGAACATTTTATAATTTATTTCCAATGAACCTATAAAAATCTTACATTAAAGAATTCACTAGATAATATTTTTTTAAAGTATCAAATTTTCCCAATTGGTTATTCCACTCAGTGTTCTGCAACATTTGTACTTCCTGATATATTCAGTAGTTGAAAGGAAATTAACCCTAATTCCTTGTAGCCATTACATGCACAGCAGGCTTTTTACTTATGCTTCATGATTTAATTCCCCCAATAATCTCATTATTTAATTCCCATCTAATCTCATGTTAGATGTGCTTATTCTTATTTTATAAATAAGAAAAGAAAAACACTAGGAGGTTAATTAGATAACCCTCAAACAATAATTTTACTTGCTAAGCTGCTGGCAGTCATCTCAAAAAATTATACAAAAATTGTTTTGGATAGAAGTACGTCATAAAATACTAGCCATTTGTTTATAAGTCTGTGACATTTTCAAATACTGTCTCAGGTGAGATTCCCTGATGGCAGAGCCTGAGATGGGATTCTTCTGGGGGTGATTGATAGGAAAGGTGCTCTCAGGGGAGGAGGGACAAGTGACAAGAAGCAGGACAGGACCAGGACACAGTCTCAGCTGGCGCATAGATCAGCAGGTTCCATTGGGGCTCTGGAGCACCAGCTGGAGCCCCAACTGAAGGTCGCTGGTTGTAGGCAATTCAGCAGAGAGAGATGCAGTTGTGAGCTTTGAGCCCACACTACAGCAGCTGGGGAAGGGGACGTACAGGAGGCTGGTGGTGGGTGTCAGTAATCCACACTACAGACAACCACAGTGGCACAGTATGCTGGCATTGTCAGCACCGTTTAACATCCAGGATCACCAGGTGCTTAATCGAATTCATAGTACAAAGTAAATGTCAATCTTGCTTATATTTCAGTCAATTTAACGCATAAATTCATCTCAAGGAATAATTAAAAGTATTTTGCATTACGTTAATTAGCTTACTGAATCAACAGTGTATACCTATATCAAAATATCATATTGTATCTCATACATATACAAAATTGTCAACTAAAAATAAATTGATTTTAAAAAGATAAACATGAGATTAAATTTTTAAAAATTGTAAAAATGGTTATAAGTTGAAATGGAATGTTTATAATAGTTCTTAAAAGTAAAAATATGCAAAGCAAAAAGCAAAAGAATAATAAACTCTTTCAAAAATGAAAAAAGTGTTATTATTTGGTCTTAAATTGTTTCTCACTTATTAATTTAAGGGGGAAAATAGTATTTTATCTTTAAAAGCTTAAATAAAATGACACACTATTCTCAAACTGAGAGTTTACTTGCATTTTGAAATAAAAGTAATAAAAGCATTATCAAGCAAGATTTAAATATGTATATGTGTTTATATTTAATTTATGAAACATCAGATTATGTAAGGCTGCCAATTAGAAGAAAATATGAAGAAAAAAGTTGGGTGAGCATTTTGCACATATTTTCTATAATGCAATTGAATTTAAAAAAAGAAACAAAGAAACCTCATGCTAAAAGTAATGAAATGCTTTCTAAATACAAAGTGCATATGCAAAAGTATTTTAATAGACTTTTAATTAATTGGGCAATGAGATCAAGCTGAGCATTCAAAGGAAGCTTCCCTGAGAGGATACCAAGATCCCTGAAGCGATTTCTGCATGTACGACACATCATCGCAAAGCCTGGGCAGAAAGGAGGACACGTTCATTTAAAAATAAAAAAGATTATGGAGGAACTCACTCCTCCCATCCTTGCCTTTCTTCTTCGTTCAGCCTAATCTCATCCATTATAAATAGCTACTTTATTAGTTTCTTTATGCAAATATAAGAAGTAAACACTACTTTCTCTCCATATCCACGTGTAAAGATCTTACACTCTTTTGTGTGTGTGTGTGTACAAATGCATGGCATTTGAATGTGTGGCTTACCATATTTAGCAATCTCTGTTAAAGGATACTTGAATTGTCTCCAATCATTTATAAATTCCAAAAATTAACTATATCTAGCTATACTATTGACCATGACAAATCAAGCATTGATGATGAAAAGTAATGCTATCTGTTTTCCTGTCTCTAGTTAAATATAGATCTGTTCCCTCAGTTAGCAACTTTGTTTTGTATGTAGGTGTGAACATTTATCAGGAATATCATTGCTGAACCTGCTACAGTTTTTCAACATGCGTCAATTCTCCCCCAGCCACAAAATGGTCATACAATAAAAATATAAATCGATGCTAATCCATCAAGTTTGATGCTGTTCATTATTAATAAACACCTTTGATGATTTTTAAATCCTTGCCAGCTGTTTAGAAATAGTTGACAGTGGGAAGCATGGAAGACCACAGCCGTTTCTGAGCAAACTGAGTTTTGTTGATAGTGTGTAAATTTCTGTGACTATTATTTTTAGATATGAATCTACTGAAGCAAACTAACACATTTAAATCCGTCTCAATCCAATTTGGAAACAGGAGACATCTATATTCCACACTTGCTATTGAAGTTATTAATCACTAATCTGAACTCCACTGCCTCTTTAGATTTTGTGAAATCTGGGGTGAGACAAAGAATCCTCAGATATATTTAATTTCAGGTCGATCCCTCCTGAATATGCCAGGATGGGTGTACTGTTGTCTATAGCAGACGTCATTCTGAGCTAGGCCGTTCCATTTTGATCACTGCATGCCTTATGTGATTAGTTATTCACTATTTGAAACCACCCCTGCCTATTGGTAACACACTTTTGTGCATATGTTCCCATGTAAACTTTCTAAAAGAGGCCAGATGGGCCCTCTGAGCTCAGAATAAGTAAACATTTCACAGAACAAGTACCCTGAGACACAAAAGTCTTTTGGAACTGGTGGACTCCTCTGAGAAGGCAACTATCCACATTGTGACATTCATTCTAACTCAATTGAGGAAGTTTACCATCTGAGAAGTTTGACTTGGTGGCTGCTGTAAAATTGGTTTATGAGATAAAAATCTATTCAAACCCACTATTAAGGTGGGCTGTGACATAATCAGATTTAGGGACTCTTGGTTTTGACAAAGACAGCTCTCCAGCATGAGCTTTGTCTAAAACAAATGGTCAGGTCGGTGGGAGTTTCGTAGGGATTGCTTCTCCCTGTGCTGACCCCATGGAGGAGCCAAGTTCCCCAAACACGAGCAAACATCAGTTAAAATTCGTACGCACCCTGCCATCATTAACCTGCTCTTCAAAATAGAGATCAGATTTAAACAACTGATAGTCTAATTATTTTCTAATTGTTTCTAACTGCTTATGTCCAATAACTACAGTCCACTAACTTCCAAAGTCTTCAGTCTTATGACAAACCGGTTAGCACACCATCTTCAACTTGTAAATGAGACCTACAAGCATTTCCAAGAGCAGATGGAATGTTGACCCTGGGTTGAATCTGTCACTCTCTGTTATCACTATGATTTTAGGAAAAGTTCCAGAGTTAAAGGAAAGCAGAAAGAATAATATGTAATGCATTACCCCACATATAAATTGCATTTCTCTATTATTACAAATTATCTGACATTAGTGGCTGTGTTTTCAGTATTTGAAGGTCATAGCTTGAAGAACACAAGGGATGGTCCCAGGTAGACTTTTGTAATTACTGTTCAGCTCTCAGGTCTTCCATTCACCAGATGACTGACTTCATCTGTCCTCATTTGGTTATTCGGTTTCCTTGAGCCTTGGGCTTCTCATCCGCACAGTGAAGATATGTGGGGTGTAAACTAGATACAGTACGTCATACCTTCAAAAAAGTGTGGACTCAACACAAGTATTTTCTCTTTTGACTCAATCCCCTTAACTACTATAAAATATCGCAATGAATTGTCCCTTTCTCTCTTGGCCTTTTGTTTATTATATCTAACCCAGGTCTTTTTTTCGCAATGTATTTGAAGCAATGTCTAAGACACATGCAGGGATACAAAATCTACAAAATTTAGGATGAAATCTCTGGATTTCATGGGAAGACGAACAGTAACTACAAAGAAATGAAAAGAAATGCTGGATTATTGAGGGGCAGCTGAAAACTTAACTTTGCGTTCCCAGGAACCACCTCAAAGGAGAGAAACGTGAGTGGAGGGGGCTTGCTATCTAGTGAGATGATGACTCTGTGTCATCAGAAGAGACTGATGTTTTCCTGAATCCAAGTGGTATTTATGGCACATACTTTCACATTAATCTATGAAAAGATTTTTTTAGTGATGGTTTTTTTCCAAAAATGTACAATGTTGACTTCCACTGGCTCTTTAACAGAAGCTGTTGCTGCCACATGAGTTCACCTACAGACCAGGTTGTAGAATGACTTTAGTTTCCCGGGCTTGAGTCATTCTTCCATTCTGTGGAAGCGAGCTTCCCTGGAGCCTGTCCCCCCCTAGGTGGATTGCCCAGAAAAATAGAGGAGTTTACTGCCCTGAAGCCACTTCAGCCTCCCCACTTTTTGGTAGGAAAACTCTGCGGTTTCTAAGCGCTTTCATTTAGAAGAAGCTCTATATGCCCAGGGCTAGAAACT
The DNA here is from genome assembly GCF_027409185.1 of Cynocephalus volans. Taxonomy (NCBI): domain Eukaryota; kingdom Metazoa; phylum Chordata; class Mammalia; order Dermoptera; family Cynocephalidae; genus Cynocephalus; species Cynocephalus volans. Next base: position 7,353,461 of record NC_084478.1, read on the forward strand.
TTTCTAGCTTTACCCCCCTCTTTATTCAACCTTATTTCCTCAGTGGTGCTTCCTAGGATCCCTTTCCAAAAAACATGTGCCTTTAAGTCCTTCACTCAAGGTGTTTTTTTATGGGAACATAAACTAAGACAGAGCTCAGTAAAAGTCAAGGCACACTGCTAAATTATAGCTTTGCAAAGGCTTTTCTATAGGGGAAAAGAAGAAACCAATATAGTATAATCCACAGTAGTTGTATAGTGTCCCAACCCCCTGCAGAAATAAAATTTAAATAATCCCGAGTAATGAATGGACAGCATGCACTCTGTCCCAGCATAATTCGGTTGACTCACCCAGGCTCATGTCAAGGGTTTAGAAGACTAAAAAGGAAAAGGCATGAATGAGGCTTAAGTAGTACCAACAATGTTCCGCTTTTTGATCTTCCCTTGTTCACTTTATAAAGTTCTTTTGTGAATTTACATTATTAATTCATTGTGAAATTCATGTTTGCAATTTTCTGTATTATGTTACACTTCAATGAAAAGATTACCTTTAAAAATACAGCTACTTAAAAAGTTTTCCAAATTAAGATTTATGGTGTAGACCTAAAATTCAGGCATTTTCTGTTCCTTTTCTGTAAAGTAGAATAATTCCTCATTAGTAGGACTATGGTGAGATATCAGTGGTATGTGTAGAGTATGCAGCCGTGGGTGGACACATGGGAACTCAATCGATAGCCACTTTTGTCCTGTGTTTTCAGGGGGCATCATTCATCTACTCTTAGTATCAAGAAAGTAGGTAGCACAGTGATAATTGATTATAAAACTAAAGATCTTAATGTGCATTCTTAGCCTGGTTGATACATGCTCAGTGTTACAACATGTAAACAACAATTTGACTTAAAGTCCTTGATTTCAATAAAGGTTTATTGAAGGCTGGTGAAGAAACTATGAGGTTTTACAGACAAGAAGTGCCAACATCTGCTCATAACCTGGCTGTGTTTTCATCCTTGGGTTTCTTACAGCACCTGACTTTGAGCACAGCCCCACAGTCCCTCCACAGTGAATCTTTCTTTTCATCATAAATTGATCCTATTGATTCCTGAGCATTATGGAGTCATAGCTATTGAATTCAACTATTAAACTCCTCAGTGGTATCTTGCATTTTATAATTTTTATCTGTCTTCAAACCCTTGTATTTTAAATTGTGGGCACTCATTAGGCTCAATGATGGAAAATGTACTAACTCATAAGAACCCATGGGGTTCCATCTCAAGAGGTCCATGATATGACAGGAACTTTACTTGATTCCACGTTGCTAGTCCATTTTGTGTTGTAACAGAATACCTGAGACTGGGTAACTTATTGAGAAAAGAGGTTTATTTGGTTCAGGATTCTGTTGGCTGGAAAGTCTAAGGTTGAGCGGTACTTCTGGTGCGGGTCTCATGCTACTTGAACTCGTTGCAGGAAAATGGACAGGGGGGAATTGGTCACATGCAAAGAGACCAGACACGAAAAGAAACAGCCCTCTGTTGAGGTAACTAGTCCAGTTGCACTAAAGCAAGAACTCACTCCCGTGAGGCGGCCTTAATCTATTTGTGAGGGATATGACCTCTTGACCCAAACACCTCCCACTGGGCTCACCTCCCAACACTGCCACACTGGGGATCAAATCTTGACATGAGTTCCGAAGGGGAGAAACCATATTCAAACCATAGCACACATATAATGTGAAACATAACCTGGGTTAAAAAACACAGATTTTAATATTTGAATTTTTGGTGTTTCAATCAAGAATCAGGTCTTTTGATTACATGTATACACACACTCACATAACAACATAAATATAACAGTATATGTGTATAATAAAGCATGGGTATATGTGTATATATGCATAATATATATTATTCAGTGAACAACGTTTTCCTCCAATGAACAAGAGAACGGTTCAATAATTTGGCCTGATCACTGGGCTAAGAAGGCAGGAATTTTTCTGATTTTCTCTAATTTTTCTCTAGACCACATACGCAATGAATAAGAAATTCAGCCAAATCACAACAAAGGAAACACCTGGCTGTGTATTTCACATACTTGATACGTTCCACCACACAATATTTTTAGTGAACATGTTCTATATATCCACTATGGACCAGGTTCTTGCAGAGGGTGAAAAGACACAGCCCAGGGAGATAGGCTGAGAGTAGGTGCACATTGCGAATAGCATGTCTCTGTTTTACAACATCACTCATGATCAAGTGCCAGAAGGAAAGGTAGAAATAAACCCTACTGGAGACCAGGAAGGACATTGTGGGCCAGAGTGGTTGAAAAAGCTTCACCAAGACAGAGCTGCTCTTTAAAGGGCGGCTGTGTTTGCATCTGGTCAAACATCAGGAGCGTTCTTCATAATGCAGGAGTGCAGTCTGAGTGAAAACACAGAGCAGATCAGAAAGGATGTCGTGAGAGGTTGGAGGATTGTGGAGGTCAGGGAGCAGAAATTAATTCACTTGTGTAGAGACTTCTTAGATTGGTATAGAGATGTGAGGATTTCAGGAGCATGCGGGCTGTGGATTCCAGTGTAGGAAGTTTACAGCAATGAGGTTTTTGATAGCATGATTACCGTCCACTAACCATGTTTCCCTGGCTCCTAGACGTCAGCCTGGTGAAAAGCAGGCCCACAATATTAGTTGCCTGGCCGAATGCCTGAAAGCTAATTTAACAATTTATGGGCTGCCATTGTACTTTGGTTGTCGCAAGAAAATATGCAAAATAACAACAATTAAACAATTAAAAACACAGACTGAAGGCAGAAAAACTTAGCAGATAAGGGCAAAAGAAAAAGAAAAAAACTGATAGGAGGAAACAGTGTTGGATAAAGACTGGGAACTGGATCAGGAATGTAAAGCAAAAGTGACAGAGAGAAAAAGAGAGAAGAGAGGAAGAAAAAGCAGTTGTCTGTAAATTATAGAAGCTTCTCTAGGAGATAAACTATTGAGTGATACTATTTCCCACAGTAAGTCTTCCTATAAAATATCGAGGGACATGTAAGTGCCAGGAGACATTTCAGAGCTGGAGTTCATCCTGAAAACCATTGAGCTCACTCTGCATTTTTCCAAATGAGGTACGCGATGAGCCTTATTTACGTTGGTACTTCCTGAATATCATAGATCAACTCAGGGAGAGGACGGGATGGGAGCCCAGGTATCCCAAATTTGCCACAGAACAAATTTTGTTTTCCCCAGTCCATGTGATCTAAAACTCTTCTTAAAGATCAGAAAAATTATTATACTATTTTACGATGGGAGAATGTAAGGAGAAATATACAATCACATTTATTCTGAAGAATTTTTATTTTAATGGTACCATTTACATAACAAAATATGAGTATATATGAAAATCTGTTTCATTTTTAAATAAGAGAAAAGCTTACATATTAACATTTTGGAAAAATTCTAAAACTAATAGTATCCAGCATTCATTAAGCATTTATCTGCCTACCAGACAAGGTGATTTGCATGGGTAATCTTATCCAATCCTATCAACACTATCAAGAAAATATTAATTTTTATTTTCTAAACCTTATAGATGAGGAAACTGAGGCTTTGATGATTTAATTTACTGCTGAACACACAGCCAAAAATGGTGAGGTTGAAATTTGAAATCAGGGAATCTCTCTCTAGTGCCCCAGCTCTTAACCGTGTACAAATACTGAAGGGCTTTCTAGGATTGAGCAAGTGAGCTGAGAATGAAAACATTTGCATGGCAGTGAATAATTAATCAGTGCTCTCCTGGGGTGTAGTCTCTGCTGACCATACATCTGTTTCTGCTTACAGGCTTTGGACACTTTCCATTTAATAGGGTTTCAAAACTTCTTATCTGTATGCAGCTTAGTTATTTGATTGTAGTATCTCTCACACTAATTTCCCTGTAACAAGCAGAGTATTTTTACAGTAATAGTCTATCTTTACTCATGACATGGATTACTTTTTTTAAAGTTGGCATTTAGTTCTCTTTTTTATTGGGATCTGGTTTTCTTTTTACCTACATAAACTTTGGGTGAAAGTGGGAAATGGGGGGAAACTTTTCTCCACTTTCTACACATTATTCTTTTTAGTTGTTCAGAGGGAAAAAGAAATCCATCTTACTCTCTTAAAATTCTACCTTTCCTGACTGCTCCTCAAATCCACCTCTTGCCCCTTCCCTTTGCCAATCAGGGTAGCCAGAGATGTGTTTGACCTGAGTCATCTTAGGAAGAAAGCTTTGGCCTTGGACACAGGGAAATTTTCTACTTTCATGAAAATGCAAGTAAGGGTACAGAATCCCTGTCTTGAATCATTATAATTTGGAGACGGCATTTCACAAAAGACTGATATTTCTCAGTGTTTTTTGTTTGGTTTGTGTGTGTCTGTCTGTGTTAATTGCTTAGGAATCTTAAGTTATTTTCGAAAACAAGCAAAAAATTAGTTCTCCTTCAATCATTGCCGAAATTTTGAGTTGAACATTTAATTATTCACAAGCTTCTCCTAGGTCATTCTGAAGGTGGGCTTTAAGATGTAGGAAAATTATGTTTTAAGTGCTAAGATTGTGGTCCTGGTGCCTGCGTGCATTGGTTCCAATCCTGGCTTCATCATTTAAGAGCTGTGTGACTTTGGGCTAATTAAGTGAGTGCTCTGTCCCTAAGATTGTCCTTGTGGACAAGGGAAACAGTATTAGTACTTGCCTCACGGTTCTGTGAGGATATATGAATTAGGTGCCTAGCACATAGTAAGTACTCAACAAATATTAGGTGCTTGTATGAAAATTCAGAGAGAATTCTTTAAAGAATTTCAAATATTAAAGCAATGATATGGCTTCCATTTGTAGTATACACAAGCTGCAGAAAATGTAGATTAGTTATAGTCCACACATGTCAAACTCATGGAAAAGCTAATTCCATTTTGGAGAAGTATTGTGAAAGGAAACACTTTGTTATTAAGGTAAGACTCAAAAGAGATGTCATGCACAGACAGGGCAGGGAAACATCGGACTGCCCGATCTATTTTGGATGGCCCAGGAAGGCTTCCTGATAGAAATTGGTGGGCAGCTACTCTTAATGACAACAAACAGGAAATGGGAAGGGCTGAGAGGGGTACGATGTCTAGTGATGCTTCGTGGTCCTTGGAAGCTGAGAATAAATAGGAAAGCCATCTGGTCAAGCTTCTCTTGCTACAGGCACCACTCAAATCCGGCATCTTTGAGGTCACGGAGTCAATGGGTGAGACTGGAACACATAGCATTGATCGCGAAGTCCAAAGAGACCTACAAGGCAATGTGCCTACATCATGATGTTAGCAACATCTCACTCCTGTGGATGGCTAGTCGTACCATGAACAAGTCCAGTGGGCCCCATAGGGAACTTAACAAGATTGCAGACCCCACTGTCCACATCCTGTTTTCCAGGTCCTATCGGCATGACATCATCAATAGAGGAATATAGGTCCACTCTTTGAGGGGAGAGGGCAGATGATCAAAGTCCCAAAGCCATAAATGGTAAAAGTGTCTTGCTATTGTAACAGAAGAGAAGGCTAAATTTGGTGATGGCACAAATCTCTTAACCATTTTGATAGTACGAGTGAGTGCTAGGGGCTCATTGGACTTGGGGTATCAGGAAGCCCGTGTGGGGCTTGTACCCATAGGTTGAAATATCTATACCAAGTATACAATTAAGAAATGGAGAAATAACCACGGGAGGGGACACTTGTCACACCTGACTTGCTGTGAAGCAGACTCAGGTCAAACCTCTATTCTCAGCTGACTCCATAACTCCACATTCGGACAATGGCACTGCTCAGGTGTAGAATCCAAGAAACTCTGAAAAGTTTGGGTGTTTCCATCTCCTCAGTATGCAACAACTCTTTCCGTGACCACACCATTCCAGGAGAAAGATCAGAGTATACACCTGAGAGATTAATGAAGGGTGCCTTTTAAGAATGTTCAGCCTGCCTTTTAGTCCAGGGTCTCCGAGTCCATGGAGTGACTCAGGTCCTGGAATTAGTGAAGTATGAGAACTCGTGTTGGTTTGCATGAGGACTCCATCTACCTACCAGCTTTGGATTTTTGTTCGTTTATACCAATCAGTGAGCAGCTTGGGGGGCCATGCGTCTTCTTTGGTGGCAGGCATTTTTGAATCACTCATCACCTCCAAACCTCCTGTGGGGCATGCTCTTCTTAGTTCTGATACCGGTTTTGCAGCTTCTCTGATAACCAGGTTATCTTGCTGTGGATGCTCTGATACTTATCCCCTTCTTCTACAGTGGTTCCCCAACCAGCTTCTCCATTCTGCAGAAAACGAGTCTGCACACAACTATTCCTGGGTGCTGGTACTCTCCTCTCAGTTTGCAAAAGGAGACTATCAGATTGGTCATCTCAGGGAAGATAATTATGGGGTAGGAGGCAATTGCCTGTGACAAGTCCACTCCAATAGTTCTGTGTCCCTACATTTTAGGCTTTCTTTGTTCTTTGTGGAATTGCAGGTATCTCAGTCTCACATAAGCATGGGACGACTTTAGGTCTAATCAAATCCGCATCTGGATAGAATGGGTGCCTCATGAGCACATGTCTTCACAGGACATTTGGGCATGGTCCCTACAGGGTCTCTTCCCAAGGTAGTAATGAGTGGTGCCTTGGCTCAGAGGGCACGTTCCAGTTCAGAGGACACTGAACTTCCCAAATATCCCCACATGCCTTGATTTAAGTTCTCAAGTCTTCTTGTTTCCCTCCTCCAGGAGCCTCGCTTTCACGTAAGAGAACTGGTGAAGCTGCCCCATTCATCCAGCAATGACGTCCACCTGGGGAGTCACATCCAAAATCAGGTCACCAGACTACTCAGGTACCGTCCCCAGTGGAGAATCCTGGATGTCCCAGCCTACACCCCAACACCGTGGTCCCCCGCATGCTACTGCTGCCCCAGAAATCATGAGTGAAGCTATTCCTTCAAGAGAGGGACATCTTTGCATCATTTGTCCCTTATCTAAAGTCCACAGAAGATGTATCTGACATCCAGGCCTAGCTCATGTACTTGCTCTTATGACGGGGAGTGGGGGGAGAGAGAGAGAGAGAGAAAGAGAGAGAGAGAATGTTCATTTCTCTATTACTTGGGTAGGAAGGAAATCTTATGGAAAGAAAGCTTCGTGTCTTGCTCTGTTTCCTGCCAGAGCAGAGTCTGTCTTTGCCAAGAGGAGACCTGCTGTTGGGGGGCTATGTTAGTTTAGGGAGGCTGGAATGAAGAGGCCTATTTAATTGTCTATCCACATTCTACTACCAGCTTTATTCGTGGTAGAAGTGATGTTGTGTCATGGTTCTCATTCCCAGTGAAACCGGGAAGAGAAGACGACTCCCTCTGTGGTGTCCTATCTACAGTTGGACCTGCAGATAAACTACCTGGCATTTTCCACCGCTGTAGTGGGACTATAGGCTTGACTTGCTGCTGAGATTCACAAGGTCAAGAACCTCCCTTCCACAGGAAAGGCTGTGCTCATCAGGGAGCAGCCAATCCTGGACGGGGACTGTGCAAAGTGTGTTTGAGTCTAGTGACAAGGAGGAGTGAGCAGGGGGACAGATGAAGAAAGTGAGGTCTGCTGAGATGCAGGGGCTTCTCCGGAGACCACAGCACCATCTCGCCCCACCTGTCAGCTCAGCGTGCATCAGAGGCCACTGGCTGTTCTGTGACATCTTCTTTTTCACGACCTTGCCGGGAGTCTCTTCATCTCAAAACGATGGCATCCTTGATCCCCACCCCCAACCCCCAAGCAATAACTAGAATCTTCAAGGAAAACCTGAAAAGCAAATCTGTGTGTATGTTGGGAGACAGGGGAAGAGGGTAAAGTATTTGATGAGGCCCCTTCCTGAGAACTTGTCTCTAATATTTTGATTAAGGTTCACGAATGTGCTTGATTCATTGTCGGTTCACAATAAATAAGCTGAGTCAATCTATCAGTCAGATGAATGCACTCGCAGAGGCATAGATCAAACCAAGTGGAAGTGACTAATTTTTCTCTTTTGGTTGGTCTAAAAAAATAATACTTTCTTTCTTTTTTTTTCACACTGTTCTGTTTTTTTTTCCCCTCCAAGAAGGTAAGAGCAGAAACGGATTCTCATCAAACATATGCTGAGCTTATGCAAGATTCTCTTTGCTCACAGCAAGGTTTTCTACCTGAGTTGCTTACTCTGACTGCCTCTTTAGAGCTTTCTAAATGTTCAATTTAAATCACCTTTGCTATCCTTAGCTTCAATCCAACTCTAGAAAGGAAAGCGCAGGATAATGAACAAAGCCATTTCTTTTTTCTAAGTCCCACGACCCCCTCACCGGAGGCTTTGCCTACGTCACGAGTGCTTGTTCACCTGCAATGGCACCTGGGCTTCCTTCCTCTGACAGCTTTCTGCAGTAGCTTCTCTACTTCACCTGTCTTTCACTTGCATTTTACATTTCCTTATGAGTTACTCGTTTGCATCATGTAGACAATGTCAGCCTTGTGGGGACTGATGACATGTGGAATCCCTGGTGGGGGTTATGCTGTGTCCCCTCTATAACTTTTCTGTTGGTCCCACTAACTGTATCCTCTTGGCATCACACTCCAGTAGAGTTTGAGGTTGGGCTGATGGCTGTTGTGAAGCAATAAAAATATATGTTTGGTTGCTGTCCTCGTTTTCTGGCACAGAGCTTCTAAAACCCTTGTAATTTTCTGAGCAGTGCTGGTGCAAGGAGAATATTTTGTTCAGATATTTGGTCTTTGACCCTGGTTCCTGACACAGAGCTCCAATCCTTTGGAATCTCCTGGGTTACAGGAGTACCTTTTGTCCTAATGAGGTGACTCGTGGCAGGTTCCCGGATGAGGGCTGCACACCAGAAAGACCAAGCCATAATGAGGAGCATGGGAATTTCAGACCCTTCCGCCATTCTCCAGAGAGGGTGGAGCAGCTACAAATGGAGTTAATAATCAATCATCCCTGTGTGATGAAACCTCCATAAAATTCCCCAAAGCACAGGTTTTGGAGCGCCTCCAGGCTGATGAACACATCCATGTGCCTGGACGGTGCTGACCCCAACTCCATGGGACAGAAACTCCGGACTCTTCCAGACCTCACCCTAGGTATCTCTTTGTCTGGCTGTTCTTCTGTGTCCTTTATCATGTCCTTTATTAATATAGTCAAGTGGTAAACATAAGTAGGTGCTTTCCTGAGTTCTGGGAGCTGCTCTAGCACGTTTAGCAAACCTGAGTAGGGGTCAGAAGCACAGGTGAACACCCTGGGGCTTGCAGTCTTGTGGGACTGAGCCCTTACCAGTGGGATTTGACACTGTCTCCAGGTAGATATTATCGTGATTGAGTTAAACTGTAGGACACCCAGCTGGTGTTGCAGAATAGCTTCATATTTTGGTGACCAGGAGTGTGTTATGTTGAGAGTATAGTAGGAGAAAACTATTCTTTATTTCCCACCTTACAGCTATATACAATTTTTGGCTGAAAATTTGATAAAAATTATTAGCTCAAATATTTTTGTTTTCTCTGATTATTCCATCCTTGTGGGGGAAAAAAGGCCTCTTCCATTAAAAGAGCATGTATTGCACTGATGAAATATTTCAACCTTCCTTGTAATTCTGAGTGTTCTAGGAACTACCTCAACACATAAAGGTTTGAATCTGAACACTTTTTTTTCATGCTAAACACATCTAGAAACACTTCTGAAACACTGAAGGATCTTTTTTAATGTCTGGTTGTTTCAAAAGACAGATTGATGAACTTGAAATGTTTTCTCACTTTCCCACTCATATGTTTGCAGCTGATGCTTCAAGCAGAGGCGTCATCAGAAAAGCAATTCACAGATACAAGGAGGAACTGCTCTTTGAGCTTCTGTTTAAAAGGAAAAAAAAAAACTTTAATAATAAGAAATCCCATTCATGCTCCCTACCTTATCAATGGTGGCTGTTGTATTTGGCTGGCTGGTTGGAGAGAGTTTCAAAGCTTACTGCTGTGTGATGTGTATCATTTAATGTTTAAACTATTAACTTTTATTCCTCACAGGAGTACATCACTTCAAAAAAGGGTTGCTGCCCTGGAAAAGTGACCATCAAAAAAAACTTCCCATTTCCAACAAACACCTCTCTAGATATAAAGAAGAAAAACAAGGTGGAGTACAATGTCAAACAAAATAATTTGACTGTAAATTCTCTAGTCTGATTTTCAATGAGTTTATAACTTATAAATATATGGTAGATATGAGCACAGGTTCTATATGGATATAAAATATATAACAGTGCATATGCCACATTTGAAGAAATACTTTCAATTATGTGATGCAAAACTACCACAGACTTCATCTTGCCTCGTGAAGAAGAAAAGAAAAGAAAAAATAATTGGGTTTGGCAGACAGGAGTTTCAGGAAATACCCTGAACCAGAAGGAAACAGCTTGGACTAAGCCAGCAATGGTGGGGACAGGGAACAGGTAAAAGGTATTGAAATGTGAGACTATATAGCATTTCCTCAGTGAGCAACTAGCCCTCAGAATGCAAGGAGAGAACAAACTCCAGATCCCCAACTGGGTTTCTGACTTGGTTTATCGCATCAAGGAGACGAACACAGGGGGAAGAGTAGGTGTGGTAGGGCAGAAGAGTGCAGAGTTTAGACCTGCTGAGTTGGATGTGTCTGTGCTGCACTCAGATGGAGTTATCCTGTACACAGCCATGTGAACAGGTTAGCACTTCAGCCCAGGGGTATGAGCTAATGATACAGATTAGAAGTATTCCAAAGACTCCATAAGACTGGGCAAACCTGCCGATACAAACAATGGGAATCACACATTTAGCACATGACCCAACATAAGGAAAGAAAAACAACAACAAGAAAAAAAGGAGCAGAGAGCTTTGGAGCTACACCTGTAGCCAGAAATCTGATGAGAGACTTGTAATTTGGAGCCATGTAGGGTTGAAAATGCCCAATTATGTCTGAACCATGATGGGTAGTGAATATGTGTAGTGGCTGCAAAAAAGCAGCTCTTAAAAGAATTCATACTGGTGTCCACCAGACCAAGAGTGTACTGAGCATATAATCTTCCACTCCAGCCTCCTGTTATAACTTAACACTCTAGTAGTCATTAAATTGAGATCTAGATATTTATGCAGAATATAAGCCTATAACTAAAGGATAAATTTTTTCAGATGTTAGAATCTTAAAAACAATGGAAAAAACAGGTGAACAGGTATAGCTTCCAAGAAAGTGGTGCAAACTCCAAACAGATTGGCCGTCTTGCAGATGGTAACTGTAATATCCTTGTCATGCTTTGGCAGAACAAACAGTTAAGGAAAGAGGAGATCATGGGAGCCCTGCCATGCTGCTGCCACTTCATGCTTGTCTCATCCAAAGGATGAGGCAGCAGGGGAAACAAAGTCAGATGGTCCTGGGGAAGGCTGTACTTCTAAACACCTCTTGGACTTTTCACACTGTCTGAATCATGAACACTTCTCTTCTGTATTAATCAGTGTTCTCCAGAGGGGCAGGACCAAGAGGATCTATGTAGACATATAAGAGCAGATGTACTATGGAAATTAGCTCACATGATTATGGAGGCTGAGAATTCTCACAATCTGTTCTCTGTAAGCTGAAGAACTAGGAAAGCCAGTGGTGTAGTTCAGCCCAAGAACCAGGGGCTCCATGTCTGAAGGCAGAAGAAAATGAATGTCCCAGATCAAGGGGAGAGAGAGAGATAGAGAGAAAATTTGCCCCTTGTTTTGTTGTATTTGGACCCTCAGTGGACTGAAGGATGCCCGTCCACACTAATGAGAGTGGATTTTCTTCACTCGATCTACTGATTTGAATGGTAATCTCTTCCAGACACCCCTTCACAGATACTCCAGCTATCTGTGCACCCCTTAGTGTGGTCAAGTTGACACATAAAATTAACCATCACACCATCTTTAAGGATCCCATGCTTAAAGAAACGTTGCATGAATGGAGTCCACACACATGAAATGACGTTTCCCCAGTGTGCCTTCTCCAGCACTGGTAGAGATCAAATTATGGAGGATCGATGTCCACAAGAAGAATGACCAAATGACCGTTCCTCAGCTCAACAAGGTGCTGATGATTGGCCCTTGCTGTTTGCCATCAGAGACTTCATCCTTTCCCTGCCCCTACTGAGGACATGTTGGGGGCAAGATCCTTCCCTGTTCCTTCTGTCCCAGTACCTATTTCACTGACTGATCCATGAAATGAATGAATGAGGACCTATCCTTCTGGAAACCACAGAGTTCCAACTACTGATGCATTAGCTGCTTAATATTCTTCTCACAGCACACATGAGAGAGTTTCAGTATAGCCAGTTAACAAAGATAGTTACAAAACCCTCTGTAAGCTTTGCTACTTGAGATGCAGAAAGTGGTGGCCCAGTCTTCAAGAATTTTTGCTTTTTATATTGAAGAATTTCAAAGTTCCAGCAAAGGGGATCTTGGGGTATCAGCTGTTTGTTTGAGGGATCCATCCTTAGAGCTCAACAATGCTGTATTTTTGCCATATAGTAGACGTCTTAGCAAGTCAAGCATGAGCACTGACATAGTTCAGATCCCTGAGCTCAGGAGCACTTTCCACAGCAACTCATGTCTACAGGATTCACTCCCGCAAGGGAAAAAAAGAAAATGTTCTCAGTTTAACTAGAGGTTCAAACTCAGACTGAATGTTGCTGTCCACAGAATGAGTCTATGTTCAGCAGATTTTCTTATTTTCTATTGTTTCCAGATGTCATCAGAATTCTGAGGTTAACCAAAATTTTTAGCCAGGATGATGTGTAGGTATGATGATGGTGGTCAAGACAGGCAGAGAATTATGCTGTAAGCCTGGGTTTTCTTGAAAGAAAAGACAGAATGCGAGGGTGTATTTAATGTAGGGTGTTTTGCAACATCTTGTTTTTATCTCAAACGAGTACCAGGCACGTACACTGAGGAATATAAAAGATCACAGAGGAAGTTTCCAAATGTCAGGAAGCCTAAAAATCACTGTGATAATACACAAATATGTCCAGGAAATAAAAGGGCTATCTTATTTCACCTGGACAGCAGGCAAGACAACATCAATAAGGGAAAAGTGATGAACTACAGTTAGATATAAAGCAAGAATTGTTCGATTGGGATGCTCTGTAAATACTATCTCAAGGTCAGGTGACAGATATGCTAATTAGCTTAATTTAATCATTCCACATTTTATGCACATATCATAACATCATATTGGACCCCATAAATATATGCAATTATAATTTGTCAATTAACAGCAAAAATACATTAAAACAAAGACTGCATCAGGGAAGTTGATTTTTATATATGCTAATTATAAGGAACATTGATTTATATATATTTTTATCTGACAAAAATTAAAATGAATCATAGTTCTCAATCATGTAGTTTATTCTTGCCAATGTAAAGCATAAATGAAATGGCCTCAACTCCAAGAAAACAAAACGCTGTTTCAGGATCGCCCTCGAATATTCATGAATTCACCCACATCTCTTGATATGCTTCCACCCCAGAACAAGTCTCCATTGTCACTGTGTCGACAGTTCCCATCGCTTCCTCACAGAATAGCTCTTTCCCTGGTGCTGGGCTGCGAGTCGTCCTCCACGTGTGTCCAGCATGCTCTTAACTCACACATGTGATCGGGCCATTCCTGGCTCACATCCCTTCATCGGCCTCCCCGTGCTCAGAATAAACTCCACATGCCCCCCATGGTTCCCCTGGCCTCTGACCTCCTTGTGTAACATGTTCTCCTTTGCTCACCACCTCCAGACACACGACCTTCACTCTGCTTCTCCAGCAGGACTTGCCAAACTCTCTCATGCCTCAGGACCTTTGCATCTGCCATTTCTTCTTCTAGGAAAGTGCTTCCTCCAGACCTTCCTCTGCCTGGCTCTGTTATCATGAAGTTTTAACACAGATTCCATCTCCTCAGAGAAGGCTCCCCCGAGCATACAGCTTAACACTCACTACTGCATCACCCTGTCTCGTTTTCTCCACAGCATTTGTCCCTCTGTGAAATCACCTGGTTTATTCACTGAAGCACGCAGCGCGTCTGCTCACTGTAATGCAACATTGATGAAAAATTTGTAATTGTCTCACTTCATACATCACCAGGATCTAGAATATTGCTTGATACATATTAAGACCTCAACAATGAGCATCTGTTGAATCAAATTTCTTTGAGATGATCTAATATCTAATTCATTCTCTGGACAATTATAAAATATGTCAGACCTACCCCACTGGGTAACTGTGAAGAATAAACATGCTACGTTTTGAGGGGACTTTGTGGCGTCTGGCACACAACAGTGATTCAATGAGAAATGAGAGCATAAGAAAATCTATGAAGTTTGCAAGGGTGCATCATTCCAGTTGAGAGAGTGATGATTATACGTCTTTTATGTTAGCTTCAGTCTCCAGAAAGAAGGAACAAAAGTGACCTAGGTCTTTCTGCAGTCTTAACAGGTGAGAGGAGCCTTTGACTCGGGCTGGGTTGAGTAGGTGCTGTCCAAGGTGGGACTACAGCAGAGCAGGAAGAAATGCACAGCTGGAATATGAGGTGACCACTGGGCCAGTCATGGGATTTTCCTTGACATTCTGGATCTCCTTAGCCATTTACCTTAAAGTTTTAAGAAGGTGTGAACACTCAAAGCCAGTGAAGAGTCACCTGATTCTTTCATGGTTAACTACTGATAGACAGGCTTCTATTTTGTTTGTCAGATTCATTAGATTTCCCCATCTCATGACTAAACAAGGAATTGGATTTGAGCAGAAAAACAGGTAGGTATGGAGCGTGCAACCACATGTCAATGTGATGGGCGTCCGAGTGAAGGTGCTGGGCAGGGAGTGGGCAGCGTGAGGGCACGTGGACTGGGGGAGAACAGAAAGGCACCTTGTGGGCAAGGGCATGTTTACAAGTTTCAAGTTTACAAACGGGGTTGAGGGGCACAGAGAACAAAGTCACCTTCATCTGCACTTTCCCCACCCAAATCTGACTGAGGCAAGTGAGCCATGGGGGAGCCCAGAGGTACCAGAGACCATAGTCCTGCTCCCCCTCCATAGCCCAGTCCCTACCACCATGTTCGGACAGGGCATCCCTGTGTGACCTGAGGAAGGGGCAGATGACAGAGGGAAAATGCTCTGCAGAATTATCCATGGAGAAACTACCTTAAACCAGACGAGGAGCAAAGAGTTCATGTTGTGACAGACATTGGTGGTGGCCAAGGCATGAAAGGAGTTTAATGTGTGGTGAATAACCACCCAGCTTGCCTGGGACTGAGGGGTTTCCTGAAACTCAGGACTTTCAGTGCTAAAACAGAAAATGCCCAGGCAAACCTAATCGAGCTGGTCACCCTTGAAGGAACCTAAAAGAGATTTTTGAAGGGAAACAGTGCGGTTTGCTTGTAACATGGGAAGAAAGTAGGAGGCTAATTAAAAGACTAATATAAAGCAAGTAAACCTAGATTTAGCTTTTAAAAAAAAAAAAAAAACACTGCACTTTACTGTGTTGAATAATGTCACCCAAAATTCATGTCTACCCACAACCTGTGAATGTGACCTTATTTGAAAAAAGGATCTTTACCGATGTAATCCAGTTAAGTTGAGGTCATGCTGGACTAGGGTGGACCCTAAATCCGATGGCTATGTCCTTATAAGAAGAGGAAGGTGTGGACACAGAAATACAGACACACAGAAGAAAATTCCATGTGATGAAAGAGGCAGAGATTGGAGGGATGCACCTGCAAGCCAAGGACTGCAAGGACTGGCAGCAAGCACAAGAATTTAGAAGAGGTTAGGAAGAACCTCTCCACCCCACCGAGACCCTTCAGAGAGAGCATAGTCCTGCTGACACCGTGATTCGCACTTCTGGCCTCCAGAACTGTGAGAGAATAAACTTATGCTGCTTTGAGCCACCTCGTTTGTGGTAATGCATTATCGCTGCCACAGGAAACTAATACAAACACAGAAGTTTTCATTCTTACTTGTCTAAGCAGGAACGCCTCCTGATAGAAGCTTGGGGCCTGGACTCTTCCGTCTTCATTCACGGTTCTGCATCTTCCTGGCATGAATGGAACGTGAATGAATTGCTCCTTAATTAAATGCCATATCCAGGCACTGTCAAGATGATGAGCGACTCCCATCAGAAGTCTTTTTAAAACACGATTCCATCCGATCAGCTCTGCCAGGGAACCCATAGCCTTCAGAATCCAAGGAGGGAACAAAGTAAATGAGAACCAATTTGTGTCGATGCTATATTCTTGAATGATGCCTATTTAAAAAAAATTTTAAAAAATCCCTTTGACATTAATCAAAATTCAGAGCTTTTTAGGCAATACACAGCATCAAAATGACTAGGATACATCGTGGCAATGAGACATATACATGCTTTGAAATGTGTGAAAACTGGGTGTAGAACCCAGCCTGTGGGTAAGTGGGAAAGAAACATAGCCCCTTTGAGCATCGTCTTTCTTATCTCCCAGTGGGGATGACATAAGTTGATCCCTTCCAGTGTCCCTTCTGCATGACATATGCATGGCATATGAGGAGTCTGTGACCCAGTCTGTTCAACGGGTTTGAAGGGTC
Source organism: Cynocephalus volans (assembly GCF_027409185.1). Taxonomy (NCBI): domain Eukaryota; kingdom Metazoa; phylum Chordata; class Mammalia; order Dermoptera; family Cynocephalidae; genus Cynocephalus; species Cynocephalus volans. The sequence goes on from NC_084478.1 coordinate 7,370,052, forward strand.
TGTGACCCAGCCCAACAGACCTCATTTTAATTTACCTTGTTATGTCTACAAAGACCCTATTTCCAAATAAGGTCACATTCCGCAATTCCGGTAGCCATGAATTTGGGGGGCAGACAGTTTAACCCAGTGCAATACAGAAACAGAGCCCTGGCACAACTGGAGGAGCAAAGATTTGACCTGGAAGATCTCTCTGTCTTTTGTTAATGGATGTACTTTGCTTTTTTCTGTTTGTTTTCCTTGTGTTTGCTTTTTTGTTTTTATTAGAGGAAGGCCCTGGGGGTCAGAAGGTTGATTTGATCTGTCGTATTCAGGCTGATGCAAAATTATTAATGGACTTAGTGCAGCCTCAGTTCTTCAATGGGCATATTTTTTACACATCGATTTCATCCTCTGATTTTTACAGAAGATGTCTTAAGAGGGTGTCCACACGTGGTAGTTTATCACTCACCTGGAACCAAGAGCATGCACTGAGACTTATCTGCCTTCTCTTTGGGTTTCCATCTTCCCTTCCTCTTCTGTCTCCATCGCTACCCACTCTCCCCACCTTGATGCTAGCCTGCCTTGCCTTTCCTGCTCAGACCCAGGCAACCTCTTTCACCTGCTTGTCGCCAAGGCTGGCCAGACCCATTTGCAGCTGATGCTATTGGATGCAACACCTGTGCATAAGCATCTGCCTCATGGCTCCTGCTCCTGCTCAGAGAGCATGGCCCTGATGCATTTCTACTCTGTAAGATGCCCTCAAATCTAACTGGCAGTTGCTTGACTAGAGCATTAATTGTAGGAGAGGGCAGTAGGAATCTCTGGACTTTGTGTAAACGAGGCCCTAGGCTTTATCCTATTGCTTTAAGTCATGCAGAAGAAGCAACAGAGACAGGACAATAAGAAACTCTGATCTGCCATGGAGGCAACTAGAAACCCATAACTTCAAACACAAGCACGCAACTTCTAGGCTGTATCTCGATTGCTCCATTACCCAGACTCACAGCAAAGTTAATTCAGTGTAAGAGCAATGCCAAACCACTGGAAGTGTAGCGTTGGAACACATGGAAACGTGCCCCAACACTGGATAGCCAAGAGAGGTGCTCTTTGCAAAGATCGTGATTTACATCCAGCTATGAGCAGGGACCATGTCCTCTTCGTGTGTCTGTGCCACATATGAGGAACTCAACCACTGTTTATTAAATGAGTACATATGTGGCCAAAAACGAGCTTAGCAAAGCCATTTATGCCACTGCGCTTTTTTCTCTGTTCAAGTATCTTCTTGTGTTATAAATCGACCGCTCCCTCCATCTGGGGAGCATTGTTATCTCTGCTCCCTGCCCTTTCACAGAAACATGCAGAAATCCTGCAGAAAGGAAGCAAGTCAGTACAGACAGTCCATTTTACACATCAGACTTTTGCAATGTGATAGTCTTAAGAGAAGAAATGGTTACGAGCACGTAGATTGCTAAGCAGTAGCTTTAGTAGAAAGGATAGAGGCCTTTGTGTTTTTTTTCCTTACATGCTAACATTTTTCTTGCATAATACAAACTGCTGTGGGAGCAGTTGGTGAATTCACATATGATGAATACATGTACACGCACATACAAAGGTACTTCAAAAAATTCACGGAAAGACTCCCATTATCTTTTAATCCTATTTTTCCATGAAGTATCCTCATATATGTATATAGGTTTGTATAGGAATGCATGTGTGTGTATATATATATGTATATGTGTATTTTTAACCATACACATTGGGACACTTTATTAATGCTGTAGGACTGAAAAAAAACCATTAACTGGAATTATCCTGGGGAAACAGGACATTACAGCCACGCTCACTGTTGAGGAGACATAAACAAATATCCAAGCTGGACATGTTCCTAACGACCCAGCATGCCGAACAGATTGAACCATGGGATTTCTCATCTTCATTTCAAGAAACCACACATAACCCCAGGAGCAAGCTGTATCACTGCTGTGCACCCTTAGCTGCCAAGTCACGTTGTCCGACTTTAACAGCTGCTTGCAAACAAATCGCCTTGAGTCCTTGTCTCCCGTCCTCCTCTCCTTCCTACATTTAATTTCTTGGATTTCTTGCCACCAGCACTACCTCCGCCCTCCCGGTTTCTCCAATTTCTCCGCTTCCTGGTTTCCTGTCTGCTTTAGGGCTTTCGGATCAAAGTCCTGAGATGGTTTCCCTGCCGCCCTGGGTAAAGTTTAGGTTTTCTCCCTGTGCTTTAGCAATCTGTGCCAGGTCTTTCTGACTCACCAGACTGCCTTGTCCACCTACTTATATTTATTCCCTGGTACACATTACCTGAACAAATTATCCTGTATTTAGCTAATCTTCCTGCCCTCTCCAGAGCTTTCCCCTGGGCTACACCCACCCAAGGCTGGAATATGCTCTCTGAGTCACGACACTGGTTCTGGAGGTAGCACTAAGAAGCATTCCCCTCACTTGCTAATTAGAAAGCAGGGATTGACCTTTACTGTGAAAACATCACCACCTCTCAGAGCACACACAGCCCCTGGACTTGGATTTTGTTCTTTAGTGACCTGAAATGTGTTGGTTTCAACAGGAGCTCCGATTCTACGGTAGCAAGAGCATGATGCATGCTGTGTCTTGTCTGGGCCACCCAGTAGCATCAGATGCCAGATCCTTACCAGTGAATAAGATTTCTGTGAGTATCTTAAGACATGCCCTACCTTGGACTGAATACATAGGATGATTCGACCCAATGGAATGTATGGAGATAATTAAAGATCCGAAGCAATTCATTCATTTATACAAGTAATGTGTAGCAAGTGTCTACCATTTGCTAGGCAGCAGGCTATGTGTTGCATATGTTGTGGTAACCCAAAAACTTGGTGTTTCTGCTCTCCTTGTGCTTATAGCTCATCAGGAATCAAAAAGTAATTGTTTAAACAATGCACAAGTACAAAATGGGATAAAGCCAATAGCTGAAGTATAAGAAGGAGGGAGCCATGGTAAGATTCAGAGGAAGAGCATTCCAGGTAGAGGTCAACAGCAGATGCACTGCCACATGTGTGAACTCCACGGTAAGAGAATCATTTTATGCATTTTATTTCAAGCAAAGGCATCTGGTGGTTGGGTTGAGGAAGGGTGGGCTAGGGAAGGGGGACCAGCCTGAATTCCATAAATTACTTATTTGCCCAGACTCATTCAATCGCCACTCATATTTTAATTTTGCTTTACCTATGTTGACATACCCTTAGAGTGTTTGATCACAGCAAACATATCTGCTCAAAAGGTTTTTGTGTCTTTGTTGTTTTGTTTTGCTTTTTTATGAGAGAGCTGAATAGCTAATTTCCACTTTTCCTTCCATCCATAAGATTGTATAAACAAAAATTCCAGTTTGAAAGAGTCTAAGAAAAGGGAAGAGAATACTTTTGTAAGCCTGTATTTCAGGCACGGAAATCAGTGGTTTACATGTGATTTATCAAACTAGCCACAGAAATTGTTGATTCAAAATCAAGACAAACCACGTGTGCTTGTTTAACACAGCAGTCATCTTCCTGATAGAGCTAAATATAGATATTTGTATATATTTATATATGTGAATAAGCTAAGCATGAATTCTTGAGATGGCAGAAGGTTCATTCTTACCTCTTCTTTTCCCCCATGCACAAATAAGACTGTGATTTGGCACACACTGGTTTGCTGAAAGTAAAGTTGTATAAGGTGTAAACTCACCATGAATTAAGGTCCCTAGCAAGTAGAAATAAGTCACCCATGGGATGAGATTTTGTTCCAATTTCTCAGATGGCTGAGATGGCTTACATGGTTATCAAATTGATTCAGGTTCAGGCTTAGATATATCATCACATTTGATATTATACTCTTCTGTATGCATGAGATTAAACCTGTGAATTTGAAAGTCTTTAAAAAATATATCTTTGGCCTTTAAACAACTAAGAGTTTTGAAAGCCATAATTTTCTACCCCTTCACATATAATTGCCTCTCTGCTGAGGACTTCAGACAGACTTTGTGATGTGCTGTGAATAACAGTACTGACTTCATGTTGGCTGAATTCTTCATGCATTTCAGTCACCCGTTTTATTCCTTGGTGTGGACACAAGCAAGGGAAATCCTCAGCCTACTGGAGGGGGCATTCGTGCTGCATAGATGCAGAGAAAACACGTCGGTTGCTCACCCATAATTTGTTGTTATAAGGCAGCCTGCTGCCTGGGCACATCCAAGCCCTGTATCTTGCTCACACAAGATCAGACAAGGCTGTTAAATCAGTTTATTTTTTTGTAAACCAAAATCATCCCTATGGCTATCCAGGCTGCAGTTTGTTTATTCGTGCCTCTGACATCTAAGCCTCCAACTTTGAGAACATATTAAAGATGTTGGTGGACCCCAAGGTATGGAATCATTGAGGTCTAACAGAGGGAAAAGAAGAGCTGGAAGTATGTCTTTCATCGTAGGAAATATTTCCATGATTAATACTGTGTAATGGAAATATAAACACAAGTGCAAAACTGGACCAGATCCTGAGGGATGGTATAAAAATACCAGCTGGGAAAGTTTAATTCAAGACCAGACTCCAACCAAAGGCTCTCAACTGTGCTTCAAGTGCCTTTTATCAGATCCTGGAGGAGTTTAAAGGGGCACTGGGTGATCCACGGGGACATCAGGGCTCCAGTCCTGACCATATCCCCAACTGTGTGACTACTGGGAAGTCACATGACTTACCTGCAACTCCAGTGCACCATCATCAGCAAAGTGAGTCCTCTGCTGGGATATTCGCCAATATCCTGCTCAGTTCTACAATTCTTCACTCTGTGTGCCATTCATCTTTCCATAGCAGAGGTTCCCTAATTGGAAGTGCTTTCCCCGTTCCGGAATTCCACTCACTTCTCCATGATAAGGTTCATCCCATTAATATGATCACTTGTGTGCCCTCTGGTCTCGTCCCCTGGACTTGACAGCTAGCTTATCCGTGGCTGGCTAAGCCATGTATGCCCACCCATGCCCGGCACCCACAGGCACGTGGAAGGGACTGCACAAATGGATCCTAATTGAAGGCAGGCTTGCCTTTCTACACGACAGCAGAGTGGGGTGCTGAGGCAGGACTAAGGTCTTCTCCCATCTCCGTCACAGCCTGTGCCATTTGCGAGGTGAGGCAGAGGCCTGGTGACCAGGACCTGACAACTCAGTGAGCTAAATCGAAGGCCAGACCAGCCTTCCAGCATCTTCACAACGTGTCTCTCCACAAAGGCTCAGCTGCCTCCCCTGAGTGAGTCACGTCAACTTCTCACTCTAACATGTGTGCTTATAGATCTTTGTTGGTGCAGAAGCGCAGTATAGAAACAACTAGGAGAAAGCTCCAGGTTAGGGCCTTTCTAAAAGCCCAAAGCGAGGTCCCCAGACCAGCTGCAGCAGCATCCCCTGGAAGCTTACTTGAAATGCAGCACCTCAGCCTGCACCCAGCCCTACTGAATCAGCATTTACATTCTAACACCCTCCCCAGGTGTGAGGGTTCATTTTACATGTCAACTTGACTCAGCCACTGAGTGCTAGACAGCTGGTTAAACATCATTTCTGGGTGTGTCTGTGATGGTGTTTCCAAGGAGACTGGCATTTGAGTGAGAGGACAGAGGAAAGGAGATCTGCCGTCCCCAGTGTGGGTGGGCATTACCCCATCCACTGAGGGCCTGAAAGACAAGGCAGAGGAAGGTTGGAACCACGCTCTCTCTGCCTGGCTGCTCGAGCTGCAACAGCAGTCTTCTCCCACATGCTCCTGGTTCTCCAGCCTTCACACCTGCACTGGGGTCTCCATTGGATTCTGGCTCTCAGGTTCTCAAACTACACCACTGGCTTTGCTGGGTCACCAGGCTGTGGACAGCAAGCCGTGGGACTTCTCAGTCTCTGTAACTGCATCAGCCAGCACCTTATAATCAATCTTTATATACATGCGTGTATTATATATTTATATATGTTGTAGGTATGTAGAATATATAGATATAGATCTATAGCTCCTATGAGTTCTATTTATTTGAAGAACCCTGACTGACACACCAAGTGGTTTGAGTTTGGAAGCACCGTCTCAGACCGCTCTGTTGGTTTATTAGTAGAGGGTCATTGCATACCTTCCCGCCAAGCCTGCAACCAATTTTTGTGATTATAATTGCTTTGGAATCAACTTTCATGAACTTCTCAGTCCAGCTCTCCCTTCTACTTAGTTTGGAGGAGAGTAATCGTGTGGGTTAGGGGTGTGTGTGTGTGTGTGTGTGTCTATGTACACACATGCTGGAGCAGAAGAGGCTGGAGAGAGTGTTTTCTTCCACATAGCCTAACAGATTTCTTATCTATTTGCAAAGGTGGCTACATTGCCCACCCTACAGCAGACAGCCCTAACAAATCCTCTGCACACAGTGAAAACAGGCTCACCAGCAGACCTGGGGTGGGTGCGCATACTGACACAGACCTGCAGTTTAATTGTACAGCCTGAGGCTCTGTGTCTTCATAACTCTTATGCAGAAAAACCTATGTCCTTATAACACACCTGTGTCTCAGGAATCCCTTGCTTGGTTACAGTAAAAGCAATTATGGCATAATAGAGTGTGAACCTGTACTATTTTAATAAGTGAGTGTGGACAGATCAGAGAAATCCTGTCCTGAAACCGCAAGGTGGCTATTAAATATCCCCAGACCCCAAGTGCTTACTTTTTTTACTTTATCTTTTTACTACTTAAAAGAAATCTTGTAATTATCTTTTCATATTCCTGTTATATCTACAGGATGATGAAGTCTGGGAAGGCATTTGCCAGATTTAGCAAATAAAAGGACAGGACTCTGTGGATTTTGAATTTCAGAGAAACAATGTTTTTTTTTTGTTTGTTTGTTTTGTTTTCATTTTTCTTTAGTATAAGTATACCCCATTCAATATTTAAACTATACTTTTATTTTTAAACTATTTGTTATTCTCTAAAATTGAAATTTAACTCAGTATATTGTATTTCATCTGGTAACTCTGTCAGGATCTCAGCACTCGACTTAGTACCCAGCCCAGATTAGATGTTCAAAGAATTTTGAACATTTGTATTATCACAGTAATATGCAAGGCAGAGGACTAAATATCTGAAGTATACGAAGGGAGCAGATAATGGAGAAAAATCACTGAGCAAGGAGAAATCAAAACCTAGCTTGTTGAACCAACTTGGAAAACCTTTAGGAATAGCTTATAAAAGGACAGCATTAAATGAATGAGGTCACTTCAGTGAGAAAAAAGGGAAAAATACCCTCAGGGAAGTGAACCTGTGCCTTGAGCTCATAGAAGAGTCAAACTTCCTTAAGAGAGATTTCTGTGAATAGAAGATGGAGAGTAAATTAGCTTTTGAAATGTTTTGGTGGCTTCTTAGGTGACATATGAAATTGTTTAGTGGCCAAACTGAAGATACCAACAATATATACCTGTTTCTGAAGTGAACACAGTAAATTTAGGCATAAAAAGAGGCAAAGCAGCAGTCTTAGTCTGGTTAAGCTGCTATAACAAACACCATACACTGGGTGGCTTGTCAACAACGTTTATTGCTCACAGTTCTGGAGGCTGGAAGTCCCATGATCAGGATGTAGCTGATTTCTTGTCTGCTGAGGACCTGCTTCTCACTGTGCCCTCATGCAGTGGAGGGGGCAAGGGAGCTCTCCAGCACCTCCTTTGTAGGAGCACTAATCCCATTCCTGAGGCTCCACCTTCATGACCTCATCCCCTCCCAAAGGCCTGCTAATACCATCACCTTGAGGATTTCAACATATAAATTTTAAGGGGACACAGACATTGAGACCATAACAGTAGAGATTTTTTTAAAAGTTTTTTTAAAAAAGTGCACCTGTGAAACAGAAAGGTAGCTGTCAATGAATGTATTGGATAATGTAATAAAAGTACTTCATAACAAAAATATAATAAATTAATAATGTAGTAAATTGTTAAATTGAGGGAGACTAACCATCCAATGCAATGTGATTATTTAATATTTAATCCATGGGTAGTAGATTGCATTGTTATTCCCAACTCCTCATCCCTCCTGGTAGCCTTGTCTTTATCCTGCAACTGTGTGGTCATTATTCTACTGTGTTCTTTCTCACCTTGGACTCTGGTCTTACACATGACTTGCTTTGGCAAGTGGGATGTTAGCAGACCTAACGCAAATGGCACATTGGGAGGTGCACGTGTGATTGGGCTGCACTTCCCTCTCGTGCCTCTGCAAATGGCACAAGGATCCATCTAGGTCAGCCTGCAAGGAGGAGAGAGAGCTGGAGTGCAGCCAAGGCCAGCCAACAAACTAGCCTCTGTAGTTGAGAGTGAACTGACCCCCATCAGCCGAATACCTGGCTGGCCCCCAGCTGTCTGCAGACAGTTGAGTAATAAACACTTAGCATCGTATGCCGCTGAAGTTTGTGGATGTTTGTTATGCAGCAGCATCATGGCAATAGATAACTGATACAAGAGCAGACAGCCTGGAAATAAATTTAGGAACACAACAACAGTTGCTAAATCCTATTTCTCTGTAGGAAATCTAGTTCCTGTCAAATACGCCCCAGTGGTTCTGGTCATCCTAACACATGTTCCTGAGTGGTTGGTGAACTCGTCCTGCTTTCTTCCAAGGCACATTTGCCTCTTCGATCCTTTTACTCAGGTAGCTGTGGGAGGTTTCCTCATTCTGAATGTGCTGAAGTTTCTTCTCCACGTCTGCTACCTCCCCAAAAACCCCCAGGATTCTCCAAGGATGATACGACCACTGCCGATTCCACCATCTGTGAAAGAGCTGCCCTTGTCTGTTTTCAAGAGCACAGAAGCCACTTGTCCTTGCTGACCAAAGGGCAAGGATGACCATTGTCACCCCAATGCCTACCAATACCCATATGGATGCTGCTGAAGCTTACAGACAACCCCCCGCTCATATTTTTCTGCTTCACCAAGTCAAGAATGAAGTGGTGTGCTTCAGCCCTTTCTCAGATGCATGAGGTAATTTATTCTTTGTCATACATACTTTTAATGAGATGGAATGATGGTGGCTGCTGTAACATATTACCACTAATTTGGTGGCTTAAAACAAGACACATGTACTCCCTCAGAGGTGTGCAGATCACAAGTCCAGTGTGTGTGTGCGTGTGTGTGTATGTGTGTGTGTGTGTGCTTGTGCATGTTTAAGCTCAGAAAAGTTTTCTTCAGTTGTACTTTTGATACTTTCTTTTGTTCCCATTGTTTTCCTCTTTCATTTAGAACACTGTTGGTTCTCAGGTTCAGACACATACACGCACACACACACACACACACACAGAGTAGCTTAAACTCATCCACCGTTAGAGCAGTGTTATGGCTTTATCCACTTCTCTGTGTGTGTTGCCAGGAGAGATGGTTTGTGCAGGGTGGGAAACCCTTTTGGGTCAGTGTGTACCTTGTTTTACTGTTTTTAAAGAATTTGGAGTCTACTCTCTCCTCTGAGACTGTCTTAAATGTCCTCACTGGATTATTTGTCCATCTGCGAGGAGATAACTTCAGGTTTCAGAGGATTCCCCTGCATTAGCAAACCCTTAAAAGTGGGAAGCCTTGGCAATTGTTTTTGGCCCAGGCTGAGATTTTTTGTCTCACTTTCAGTGATAGGTATCCTCTGCCACCATTAATTGCTTTTTTTTAATGATTTTTTGTTCAGTTCATCTACTCGCTCCCTCTTTACAATCCTCTCTAAATTGATAGAATTTCCAGGATTTTTGACAGGGCGTTTTTACTGCTCTCCCTTAGGGAAGGAGGTAGAAATGATATCTGTGCCTTTGACACTTCAGGTCACTCGAAGCTTCTTTCTCTTTCCTTTTTTGCCACTGGTTGAAGTTTATAAAAAGCATGTCCATATTTTTTGTTTTTCAGCACTCGCAGTTCTGTTTGTTTCTACTTTTGTTTGCTTTTTCTTTATGGTGCCCGGTACTGGTTTCTTTTCCCTGTCACTCTCACTGCATCTTAGCTTTTACCTAAATAATGCATGATTGAAATAAAAAGATGTTCCTTACATTGACAAAATAAATCAAATAAATAACATTTTAAAAGGCCGTGCAAAGACCAATAATGATAATTCTTTTGGAACGAGGTATATAATTACTCTGGTATGTACCCTTAAGATTCAAGAATATTTTAATCCTATTTAGTATACAGGTAAGAAAATACCACCTCAAACATACATTTAAATATTGCCTGGCCTAACTCTCAAATTTAATATAATTATTTGTATCCCATTTTGACTGCAGTTAAAGTATGCAAGATTCATACAAAACTGACATAAAATGACTGGTAAGTCCCTTTTTATTTGAGTCATAACTAAGATTATATGGTAAGCACATGCATTATGAAGAGAGTATTATAGTAAGTAATTAGCAAACAAACTTACCAGAGTGAAGAGACTGCATTCTGAAATAAAATACAGCCTACTTAGCACTATAATTTATTCTTATGACCTACTTTGTGCTGTTTGAATTTATTACTGGTCTTAAGGAGAATGACTAAACAATCATCAATCAAATGATTAAAATAATAATATCATGCTTCCCAGCAGGAATCGTTTCTGAAACAGCTCTTACGTTCTTCTTGGTCCACCTTATGGTGCCATCAAAAGAGCACACACCTTCTGGTTGACTATGGCAATGCAGGATATCACACGGCAAGAGAACGGGTTGAGCAAGAGAGCTCACCTTCTCATTTGTTCTCCTTATAAAGCCATCAGAACCATGATCATTATTCCACGAATGGGTCAATCCATTCATCGGGGCACAGTCTCACAATACAATCACCTCTTAAAGGCTCCACCTTTCAAATACCATAATTAGACTTCCCACCCATTAACAGTGTTAAATAAAATCAGGCATCGTGACCTACCTACACCCCTCACTAACTTTTTTAACTTTAGGTACATTATTTAACATCTCTAAAGTTCAACATTCCTATCTGTAAAATGGTCAGGAAATTAGCTATACCAGTGGTTCTAGATCTTAAGTGTGCATTGAGGACTTGTGAAACACAGATTGTTGCCCCCCTTCCACAGTGTCTGATCCACAGGTCTGGTTTGGGGCTCAGAGGTTGCATTTCTATTAAGTCCCCAGACAATGCTGATGCTGCTGGTCTGGGGATGACACTTCCAACCCCTGGCCCATTGCTATCGGTTGAATGTGTGCTCCAAAAGTTCATGTATTGGAAACTTTATCTCCATTGTAACAGTGTTAAGAGAGTGAAGAACCCAACTATGTTTTGAAACCTTTAAGAGGTGATTAGATTGTGAGGCCTGTGCCCTTGTTAATGGATTGATCTATTTATTCATGGAGCAATGGGTGTGGTTGTGATGGCTTCGTAAGGAGGGCAAGTGAGCAGGTTAGTGCTCTCTTGCTCAGCCCATTCTCTTGCCGTGTGACACCCTGAGTTGCTGTACAAGAAGGCCCTCACCGGATGTATTCCCTGGACTTTGGACTTCCCAGCCTCCAAACTATAAGAAATAAATATTGTTTCTTAATACATTATCCAGTTTCAGGTCTTCTGTTATAAGCAACAGGAACAGACTAATATACTTGTGCAATAGGGTGGCTGGGAAACTAGAAGAAAAAACCTTTTATTAGTGCTGAAGCCTGGAAGAGGAACTTTAAATTGTACCCTTACCCAAGAGATTCTGATTGAATTGATCTGGGGTTGGTGGTGATTTAACAGCCTGCAGGTTGGGAAACCATCAGTTGTGGAAAGCTTTTCACTCAGTGTGTGGTGATTTGCATGGCTCAATACATATCAGTTCTACTTCTTTGCACATGCATTTGTTTTCATTTTATTTTCAAAACTGATTGTCCTAAGTCCCTGAATGAACCCCAATTAGTAAACAGGTGTTTGCTTCTTTGATGAGGATGTACATTTGAGCCTTGACTAATTGAGTTGAAATTTAGGTCCCATCTGCCTGCAGAGTTTAGTCTAACTGTTTAGGTTAATCAATCTTTTGTTTGTGTTTTCTATCACACCTGTTATCTATATGGGTCATTTAGGGCTGGGGCTGGGCAAAGGCAGACTTTAAATGAAATTCAAGAAAAAGGGCTTTAAAAAGCCCTTTATTGTAATTTTGGTTGAGGTTTTAGGGTAATTATTTTCTACTTAAGATTTTATATTTATAAATGTTTCACATTTATAATAAATCCGAGATTCCTGGCTTTGATAATCATTTGCATAAGCATTAAAGTGCACTGAAATACTTATGCAAATGTACTGCCAGAAGGGCTTTGAAAGAAGGTAAGAAAACAAATGAAAAAGTTTCCCAAGTCATTATCCACTTTTGAAATGGCCAACAATTCTCCTAAGGCAGACCTAGTCTTATTTTCTTAAACTACAAAGAAATCTCCAGGGGAATGACCCTTTAGGGAATAAACAAAGACTTTATACTTCTCTTGGCATTAAAAAAAAAATTGGAGGAACTTCTATCTTGTAATTGATAATTATGGGAGAGAGATGAATCTCTAAATAGAAGAGTATTAAATTATTTGCAAAGATCAATTCAGCATACGTTTCTTCAGTAAACATTTAACAGATGCTGACATGTACGAGTTACTGTGTTAGATCTGGGTTACAAAGATCAACAAAACACTGGCTCTGTACTCAAAAATGTGAAAAAAAAATGACTTGATCCTATGGCGAAAATAAGCAAAAATGTGAAAAATGACTTGATCATTAGCCCAGACTTAGTCCTTCAGTCTGGGCTAATGAGTGGGACATTAAAACAAGGGCTAAGAACAAGAGCTGAGAAAACAGAACAAGAGTGGGGGCAGGGTATTGACTGAAAAATTTGGAAAGAATTTAAATATTAAGAGCTTAAGAAATCTCAAAAATCACTTAAACAGACTTTTTCTATAGATGAAAAGATTAGATGTAGATGATTTGTTCAGATTCATACATATATTCAAGCGGTTGACCAATCAGCCTGTTGATGAAGACTATACTATATCTGGTGAGAACTCTGAAAGTTAACTTCGTTGATAATGGAAGGGGCCAGAATTTGCAATAAGATTAAACCACCTTAAAGATCAGGGAAGGAAGTCCAATCTAGTCCTCCACAGACACTATGACCTTGTATCCCCATAGTAAAGTAATAGGCAGTAGGTGATTACATCGAGAAGTTATTGCCTAATACAATGTGGCATTGTGAAAACCAGTAAGGCAAAGCTAAAGAAAAGAAATGGGCAAGAGACAGTTGTGAGTTAAGGCAAGTGGAAGTTAATACCAGCAAAACATTCTAGCAAGACGTGGGGTTCCGCTTCCTGTGATGGCATCCCGGTCAGTACACGAGGCCCTGGATGGTGCCTGAGCACAGCACATCAATCAGCAATACTCAGAGGACTGGGGTGTCAAGTGGCCATCAAGGCCAATGAGGCAACAAGGCAGCCTGATGGAGACCTCAGCATGTTGAACTGTGGATCCTGCATTCCCTCCGGTCTAAGGTCTATGTTAATGCTAGATACCGGGGCAGCTGGACCTACAGAAGATCCCTAGCAGGAGAAGAGAAATAGAAAGTGGGAAACAGGCAGGACCACATGGATTTTCCTAACTGCATGACATGGATTTTAATTCAATATAAGCAGTCTCTTTCTTATATACTGGTCCTTAAAAGTACCTAATAATGCTATTAAGTACTTAAGCCACAAAAATTTTTCATGTGAAAAACTCATAGAAGCACAATATCACCCCATGAATATATTATCTTGGGGGGCTTCACACAGCATCAGCTGGTTTATTCTATTGCCTTCTGCCACGTGAGAACATAGTGTTTTTCCAGTCCTAGGGATGCAGCTGCAAGGTACCATCTCAGAAGCAGAGAGCAGCCCTCACCAGACAAGTGATCTTACTGTTGCCTTGATCTTGGACTTCCCAACCTCCAGAACTGTGGGGGAAAAAAATGTTTATGTTCTTTATAAATTACCCCGTGTTAGGTATTTTGTGATAAGAGCACATTTAGACACCCAGTATATAAAAAATATTATAATTTCAACGTAGTCAATATAAAAAATATTAGCTGTACTAAGTCTGGAATCTAGTGTGTATTGTATATTTAAAGCACATCTCGATTGGATAAGCCACATTTCAAGTTCAGTAGGCACATGAGATAAGTGGCTGCTGTATTAGATGATAAAGATAAGTTGCTGGATTTACTGAAAGAAAATATAAAAAAGAATCCAGCAATATATCTGTCATCAGGCCAGACTTGATCAAAAAGCTCATTTAAACCAAGTCACAAAAGACCCATTGTTTTCTCACTGTGGCGTCCTCTCCAGCGTTGCCTTAAACCACAGGCTCCAGCTGGTGGCTCCGCAGTCTGCAGACCGGGCTGTACATTAGAAGGGCTGAATATACACGTCCAGTATCAGCTTCAAGTTCTCATATCCACCACGGGAAGAATGAACACCACCTCCTGGCTGGTGGATGCATGTGGTATTCAAGTTCTCCCACGGTCCTCAACTGGGTAACCTGACCATTCCAGGGCTGGTCATTGTGGTTAGTATTGCAAGATCTATTGATTGTATAAAGCACTTCGAATCTACTCCTGGAATTCAGAAGTGGGCTCAAGACTTCCAGACCACATTGTTAAGCACAGGGAAAGAGTCAGTTGCCCAAAAGAAAATAAGAGCACATCTAGCAAGACATGAGGTGAGGAGCAGGTAGAAACAGGGACAAAAACTAACACATGTCCACAACCCACTTGCCTGTGATGAAGTGTGCAGGCACATATCTTGAAGTCCGTCTCTGATGTCCTAACCATGAAAGCAGGAGCAAACTGAAGTTGTTAACAAGCTATTAATCTGCAGCCAGAACCACCTACCTAACTTGCAGCTGGGGCTGATCCAATTATTTGTACCTTGAAAGATCTGTGACCCACTTGTAATTCACTAATGCTGTGCCAATGGCCATCTGGAATTTCTACAGACATCAGTAGCATCCTGAATTTACAGAAAGCCAGAAAACGTACTTGAAAATGTACACACTCCTATGTGTCAAAGAGATAACGTTAAATGGAATGTATAATGCGTGCTCACTCACTAAAGCATCACTCAGACTTTTGTATGAATACCGAAATACTTACTATAACCTTAAACTGTTTCTGTTTTTAAAAAGACAGAATATAGAATTCTATTTATTCCTGCTGTTTGAGCTAAATAATCTTTTTAGGGAGTACTAAATGAATATGACTGGATTTGTAGGTCTAACAAAATTACTTGAATACAATTCCTAGTTCTGAAAAAGTCCAAATCAAATAAAATAAATTCTTACCCCCAAAAAGATCACTTTGTACTACACGTTATGCTATAATTGAACCAATGTTTTTAAAATTACATATCCATGTGGACAAAGACAAAATGGGAATATTTTTAAAAATTTAAAAAGGGAGATGCTAAGGTTGAAAGATTGTAGGTGGTATTTTTCTCTTCGCACGGCTTATGTTGATATTAAAGCAGCACTTGTACAAGTTTTTTTAAAAGGCGTCTAAAAGCAATGAGTCACAACATATTTTAACAGCTTTCATGTGGCATTTGAGACTGAAGAGGAAAGTCCTCACACAGAGGCAAGGAGAGGAGAAAGACTGTTCTGTCGCACCCTATTACCATATCACTTGAGTCCTCACCCAAAACTTTCTCAGGAGACAGAAGAAACTCATGCAGAGATGTCTGCAGTACAAATGCCATGGGAACACCAACCATGTCAGAAAAGCAGGCTTCATCTGACCTGAAGGAAATAGCATGTCTTATTCATATAGAATTGATGGTTGGTTGAGGTCCAAATTGATCGCTGTTGGCATGTGAAATGTTCTTCATCCCTTAAGTATATTCAGAGACTCCAAATTCTTCTTCCTAAAGTAACTTTTCTATAAAATGATTTCAAAAAAAGATCGTCTTTCTATTTCAGCAACAGGACTAGATTCGCATCCTGCTTGTAACTCAACCGAAACTTTCCCAAGCAGAACCAAAATAGCTCCCTTAGAATTTCAAAAGATGAGAATCAAGCCCAGATGGTCCAGACTGAAAATGTTAAATATGATGCTATTACTATGGTCAAGTGAAATGACATATTTGCATTTTTCTGTTTCTATTTAAAATTAGTCTTTTTAAGAGGACCATCTGCTTCAAAATATCTTTTTACTGCCCTGCCAGTGCATGAAGTTTCCACCCTGAGTCATGCAGCTGGGTAAAGGAATAACTTTTTAGAAGACCCTTGTTAAATAATAAATATGTCTGTGGAGTAGATGTCACAGGAACCCAGAAGGACCCAGCACTACATCCACATGAAGTCTTTATTGAATAGCCAAGAGGTACTGAGAGCATGATGCTTAGTTCATTTCAATAAGCCTGGAAAGAAGGGAAAAGAGAAAGCCCTCTCCACTTTTCACGGATACTGATTTTCTGGTGCTAAAATAACAGATAAATTACATGAATTCTTCCTTACCAGTCTACTCTGGGTATTTTTTAAATCTATAAGTGTATTACTCCATTGCTGTTACTTATAAAAATACCTGAAACAGGGTAACTTGTAAAGGAACGAAATTTATTTCTTACAGTTTTGGAGGCTGGGAAGTTCAAAGCCCAGGCAGCACATCTGCTGAGAGCCTTCTTCCTGGTGGGGTGACTCTACAGCAACTGAGGGTGTCACATGGTGAGAACAAGCTGAGCAAGGGAGAGCTCACCTCCTCACCCCCACTCCTTATGAATCCATCACAACCATGCCCATTACCCTATGAATGGATCAATCCATGCACAAGGACATAGTCTTCACAATCCAATCACCTCTTAAGCTGCCCCCTTTTAAATACCGTATTGATTTCCCACTCCCATAACACTGTTACACTGTAGATTAAGTTTCTTTCCACTACATGAAGCTTCAGGAGACACATTAAGCCCATAGCAATAAGGAATAATCCTCCGCTCCTGTAAAGCCTGTTAAGGTTGACAGGATCTTTATCTTCTACGTGAGTCATAAGCATCAAGTCCAGTGTATCTAGGTTTCCAGGTAGCTTCTCACATCATCTTCTTTGCATAAGGGCAGCCTTTGTATAAGGCTTTCTCAAATCTCTTTTTCTTACTCTGTGTCTAAAGCTTGGCATTCTGGACAACGATTCCCTGTTAACATCCCAATGTTGCTACTCTAATTGCCTCAGACAGGGAGAAGAGCCTTCCTGTTGTTCATTAACTGAGAAATGGGTGTAAGGACATGGATCCAAGTTTCTTCATAACCCTACTGAGGTCCAGGAGATGACCTCTGGACCAGCATCCTCTATCCTCAGGAACAGTCCACAGCAGAAGGCCTCCTAAGTGTAGTTCTGTTTGACTAATCCTCCTGTCATCTTGATTCCATAATGAATGGATTTTTGACCCATTTTGGCCTCACACCCATTTACACTCTGCTTTTTAGTCACAAATTCAGCAGTCTCTGACTCTGCAGTGACTAAAAGACCAAGAGAATTACGTCCAACGGTTATAGGCAGCTTGGCTAGCTCTAATCAGCTATGTCTGCAAAATGGAAATGAAGAAATGCATAATGAGACTTAGCAAGAGATCGCCATCAATTCTGTGTGCAAAACGGAGGTTTGAGATTGATAATTAAATGTAAGTATCCAATGATATATAGCAGGTGTGGTGGACAGTTCATCTGTCCCTGTCCGGTTTTGGGGTCTTGGACCATAATGATGCAGAACTTAAACCACACACACACCAGGACGTGTGTGCCTGATTGGATTTGGATTTGTCGCAGTATGGCACTGAGCTAGGCAGACATTTCTGCAGGTCAGTTTCTATTAGTTACAGCAAATCTCCCTTGTCCCAGTCTAACGTGGTCCTTCCTACTTATCAGCAAATGGAAAGTTGTTCTTCTGTCTATTAATTGAATAAGATGTGAAGACTAAACTCAGAACTAAGTGTTCGTGGTTGGATAAAAGGCAGGAGATGTCTCCATCATTGTCAATGCTCCATTTGCCAAGACTTTCACTTCATGAACACTCTCAAATCAAGTTAGAGTTTTAGAACTCTCCTATTTTCACTGTGCATTATTAACACGTAGAGAAAAAATTCAGGAGAATGAAGACAATTTAATGAAAATTAATATGAGTGAAAGTATTTGTAGAACGTAAATGTGTACCTATTACAAACAGGTAACATCCAAAAATAAAATAAAATAAACAGGAATAAGATTAGAATTTAGTCACACTGCTAACACATAAATAAATTTAGAGCCATTATGATTTTTGAAACCATTCTAATTATCCAAGAGTAGCTCACACAGAATCCAAACACTAATTAAATAATTTTTATATGTTGCTACCAACCCTCCCTTCTTTGGGTTCAGAGCAACACAAAATGATTAGCTCAAACAAAGCTAGGTCTCATCAATGTTTTTTCCTTAATTATATAGTAGAATTTAACAGTTTTATCAAGATGTAATATATGATACTGTAAAATTCACCCCTTTATAGTGTAAATTTCGGGGTTTTTTTAGTATATTTACAGAGTTGTGCAACCTTCACAATAATTTAACTTTAGTGTAGAAAAACCCTGCCCCTTTGCACCCGCTTTTCATTTTTGTCGGTTACCAATGTGTTGCCCCTCAGCTCCCAATGCACCCCTCAGTATACGTTCAGGGACAATAATGTTCCTTGATAAGAACCCTCTGAAACATCCCTCCTCTGACACCAGCACCTGGCTCTCAGCAGAGGGCGCTGCAGGTATATTGCAAGGGGAAGAAGCTCCTGCAACTTCCGGTGCAGGTGGACGGAGACCGGAAGTGCCCGGAAGTGCCCATAAGAAGACATCCGGAGGAGCCTGCTCCAGCCTTGGGCCCACATTGCAGTCCCTCAGCAACCCTGACACCTAAGCCTGGCCATGATCGTTTCCCAAGCCACTCAGCTCAGGAACCAGAGTCCCACAGAGGCCGCACACCAAGTCGTTGTCCCTCTGCAAGCTCCCCACCTGACTGCTCCCTTTGAACACCTTGTGCTTACTCCAGTGCACAGACTCCCTTTTGCTCACTGGTTCCTAATCACCTGCCCCCTCACCCACACTCCAGAATGGGGCCCACAGATTGCCCAGCAACTCCAGACGCACTCTGGCCTTGCCAAACCACCAGACGTTTCCACTCTTAAATGGCAGTGCCACATGTTTTCCAAGAAGGAACGCCTAAACCTTTTCCTACTTTATCCTTATTTGGACACTCTCCCTGCCCACTAGGGTACCTTATAGAATTTTTATACATCTTACAGTTACTCTTCCATCACTGTTGATCATTCTTTACATTCAACTTCCCCTGTTTAGTGTACTGCATGGTTTCTATCTCCCACTGGACCAAGACTGCTACAGTATTTCATCCTTCAGGTAGACAACATATTGTTTATCTACTCATCAATTGATGCGCATTTGGGTTGTTTCCATTTGTTCAGCTGTTAAGAATAATGCTGCTGTGAACATTTGTGTGCAAGCTTGTGTGGATACACGTTTTATTTTTTTAGGTTAACTACATAGGAGTTGAATTGCTGCATCACATAATACATTTACCTTTAACTTTTTAAGAAACTGCCAAACTATTGTCCAAAGTGGTTGTACTATCTGTCCTTCCCGTCAGCAGTGTATAAGGGTTCCGATTTGTCTACCTCTACATCAACACTTGTTATGGTCTATCATTTTGGATTATAGTCATTCTTATATATTTTGTACCAGAAATTCAAGGTATTGTAGCCAAAAGTGAAGGTCGAGTGAAAAAGAAAAATCAGAATTGTGTACAGTATTGAAGAAGAAATAGAAAAGCTATGTCTATTATTTTGTTCATGTTCTTATCAAAAGTTAAAGAGCCAGTTCCTTCTGGGCTGCAATCATGGTAAAGAGCCCTTTTTTGGATGCCATGAAACTCACATCTTTTAAGAACAAAAGCAGAAAATTTTATTTCAAGAAAAACTTAATACAGTGTAAACTTCAATAAAATAATGTGGAGAATTTTGAGCCAAAAGACAATTTGACTTGGTGTCTTTTTATATTAAAGTAATGTTTTCTTTCTTTTTTTTTATGGGAGGAACTTTAAAACTAACTCATTGGTTGGTCCAAAAACAACATTTAACCAGTATTTCCTAGGCTCCACATTTGGGCCCAGTACAACTCCAAGTAATGGAGAAATACTCTGTTTCCATTTGGAATTCAGAGAATCTCTCTCTCTCTGGCTGTGGTACAGATTTCCTGTTTTCAAGATGGTTGAAATTTGGGCAGTTCAGTCTGGTTCAAATGATGTTAGAGTAGCATTTGCATTCTAGTTAAAAAGCAGGGCTTTGAATTCCCACCCACGCTTTCCTGGCTTCAACCACCGTCCTCATCAGTCTAAAGAAACTTAAATCTTTTAAATAAGACAGGATGAAAGAAAAGTTGGGCTGAAAGAGAAAAATGTAGAAACTTCCCTGATTAAGCTAAATCTCCCTAAGGCATTTAAATCTCAAGCCACTTCCTAGTCCCTCCAGTGTGACATATCGGGCCGGCCCGTGGCTCACTTGGGAGAGTGCGGTGCTGATAACACCAAGGCCACCGGTTCGGATCCTATATAGGGATGGCCGGTTCGGTCACTGGCTGAGCGTGGTGCAGACAGTGTGACATATCATGGCATAATGCACATAGCTACAAGCTGACTGCAATGAACTAGTCAACATCATGGAGTTGGAAAAAAAAATAAAACACTCTGCAAACTGTTCGTTTAAATCTTGCAGAATTTTTACCTGGTTTAAATATCAAACACCAAGTCCAGATATAAAGATATATGAGATTTTGTGGAGGTGGAATCTACCTGACACACTGATATCTACTGAATCACAGAACCTACCTGACACTGATATCTCCTGCTTCACAGCCACTTTCTTCTGTGGTATTGAAATATCATGTCAATTCATTTTTCCCTTTGGGTTTCAATATATACATATGCCAATAATATTTAAAATGTTTTACAGTATTCTAACTCTTAGTAAATTCTATTTGCATGCTGACTCACCATAACTCTACATTTAGTGGTAGGACTATCAGATTCCAAAAAAATGGCATTTTACATAACTAATTTATGTACTTCTCAAAACAAAATATGTCACCTGAGTATGATCCTCTTAGGTATACTGTTTATAGGATGCATTTATTAAATATAAAAAAATAACTTAATGTAAAATGTGAATTTTAGTGGAAATACTGATTACAAGTACTGATTTCAAAATAGTGCTATTTATTCTTACTAATTGCAAACATTCACTAACTTATTTTAAAAACTCATTTTAGGTATTGCTGAAATTTTTCAATCAAAATATTACCTTGAGTGTTTTTTGGTTAGTGCTAACATTAACCAGTATAGAAGTTTGGACATACATGTACATTATAAGTAATTATAATTCAAGAACTATAGCCTCAGGTGTTTGAGTATATTGGCTAGGCAGAAACAATCTTTGGAAAGGTAGCTCAGTGATGGAGAAAGGCACAAAGGGATCTTATTTCAGAGGCAAACTTCCACTCAGAAAGGAATATCTAAAAGCATCGTGCTTGTGCCCACTTACCTATTTTCTGTATCTTGGTTGCCACGTTAGATCATGAGCCAATCTTTATAAAAACAGAAAATGAAACAGACGCATGTTTTCTGTGTTTTGTTCTTTGAATCAAACAGCATTACTGTTTTAGGAGAGAAGATTAGATCAATAGCTCTAAAATGAAACCAAACAGGAGGGTAGTGAGGAAAACATTCTCAGAGGCTGCGTATTTCGGGAAGATAGCATAGCGATATGTATCAAACATCTTAAGGATACTGAGCTCAGCGATTCTTTGTCAAGGAGTCTGGCCCTATTACACAATAAAAACCATAGATCAAGATTTAAAAGCAAAGGTATCCTCTACATAAAAATGTTTAATTTTTTAAAAAGCAAGCAACGCAAAATATCTAACATTCTACAACTAATTAAGTAAAACACTGAAATTACTTTATAGCTTATATAAAAATAGTGCAATTCTACAAAATTTAAAATACTGGGGGAAAAAAGCATTGCAATGACTTACCCCGAATTCATCTCAAATGTAATCAGTGTTAATGTTTATAGGACATTATTCCAGACTTCTTTTGACGTATGGATATCAGGATATGCAGATAGACATATTCTTTAAGGACCATATTTTTCAAGTAAAAATCACTAAATGTATTTTTCTTAAATTTAACTATAGAATAGGAAAATGAAGTAATACCCAAAGGATTGCTAAACTTCAAATATTTGAGGTTGAAATGTCTGGGACTACAGTGGAATGTGAATCCTTAAAAGTCAGAGTCAGCCACGTAGGTAATGTGTCTCAAGCTCATTTTACATAGGTATCATTTTTAAAATGACGTTTGGCGAAAGCCAGCAGTAACATGAAAAACGCGGTGTGTTCTTGGATGAAAATAGAAACTGTTGTCTTTCTGTCTGCACCCCTGCCACTTTTGTTACCCTGCCCTCAAGCCATCTCAATCTGTCCTGTTCCCTCTAAACTGCAGTGACCGACTGTCCTTCAGCCAAAGAGTGGAAGGTCCAAAGTCAAAGAAATGAAGTGGCCTAAGGCTATTCATAAATGGCTGTGCATGGTATTTAAACAAACAACCAACCACAAAAAGTTATGTATGATATGAATCATATCACAACCCTGAAATCAAGATAATTAGTTCCAATGATTCATGCACGTTCATTCATATTCACTGATGAACTCAATATTCATTCATAGCTAGTAATTTATTATTAAAATATTTGGTGGATAAAACTCTTCTTTGCCAGGAAAGTTGTATCCTGCAATAGAAATTTTATAAACATTTATTTTGTACTTTAAAATTCTTAAAAAGAAGAGTAGAAACAGGACAAAATGAGGATTGTATTCCAATAATAACTCTTATTGAAAGTTTCCCAAATAAGGGGATATAAATATAAAAATTCGAAACGAACACAAGTAATTCTCCTTTAGTATACCCATTTTACATAATGAAACTAAAGAAGAAAAAGCTGAGCTGAGATTTTTGTTTTCAAAATAAAATTTACGACTTTGTTACAATAAAAAGTGGACTCCCGTCCTTCCTATGAAACAATGTTTTAAAGATGTCTTATGCAGTTAAATACTCAAACACCAGCATCCTCAGTTGACTCTGTTATTGCAATCAGTAAATGCCACTGTTGGTACACAGGCCTCAGAGGACTGGTGATGTGAATAACATTACACTTCTCTCCCTTTGTATCCATGCAAAGTACTCTGTAGCAAACTTTAGTGGAAGTTTAGGAATATGTAGAGCTAATTTTAATGACCAGAAAATAAACCTTCCTCCCAACTGGATTTTAAATATTACTGTCCACTGGAAAATTTTTTTAAAAAAACAAAAAAAAAAAACTTCACATGGAGACACCGCTTGGTATATCCCAATTCTAACCATGTGCAGTAAACCCGAAGACTAGATCTATTTCTTTCTTCAAATAAGGGGAAGAGAGAGACAAAGTGAGAGTTAATGTAAAAACAAAAGGTGAGAACCCGTGAGAGAGAGAGAAAGAAACAGAAAGAACTTGAGTCCTTAGTCCTCTATGGACCCTGCCCTCAACTTAATATCAAAACAACACTACCCCTTCTTGCTAGGCATCTTCCCACCTTAAAATCACCTGCTATTTCTCCCAGGGTGCAGTCCACACGGTCCACTAGTCCAGAGCCTCTCGGTCCATCTCTCTGTGATGATGGTGATGTTCATGCCATGCTGTCCAATATGGTAGCCCTTGCCCAACGTGGCTGTCGAGCACTGGAAAGGTGAATAGAGTGACAGAGGAACTGAACTTCTTATTTTATTTCATCGTAGTTAATTTTAATTTAAGTGACCACATATGGCTAGTGGCCTGTGGACAGGACAACTTCAGCAAGTGTGGAACTACTCCGTGGGTAAGTCCCTCCAAGGTCTCTTTGTCACTGTGAAGGGAGAATTTATCCCCTTAGTCTTCTTGGTCTTTAAGTGGATAATTGTTAGAAAACCAAAGACCAAGCACACATAGATACACACACACACACACACACACACGCACACATATGCACACTCCTTCTGAGGGTCAACAATTCTCAAAGTTAATGCAGTCCAAGTCCATGGTCAGGAAGAGAAACTGTCCTAACTGGAGAATAACCCCCTTCCCACTGAGAAAGTGTTGTCAGATTCCATGAGCTCTCCCTGTTGTTTCCATACCCAGCTCTGAGCCCTACCAGTGCTTAAGAAACAGACCCATCACCATGCACTTTCAAACCAACCTACCCCTTGGTCAACAGGTATCACACTCGCTAAAGCTTCACATGTGCTCCTCCTCTTTACTTTATGCCAGAACAATTAATAAGCTCAGCACCCCTTATAAGCCTTTGCAATTTCACTCTGGTCAGAGCACAATTCCAGAGAGTTTATGAATTTGTTTCCATTACGATGATTCTTTTAGAGGAAAATATTTTGGCCAAACAAAGAACAAGTTATTAGCTGTTTTCAGGCGTTGCAAATATTTTAAAGCAGAATGAAATGAAACAAAAGTCCTCAAGTATAAAAAGAAAAAAATACCAATGTATTTTCCTTCCTCTGAACAAGGGCCAAATTTTCTCATTATCATAGCAATTATTATATTTTATTAAAAGATAATAAACTTATTTGAGTAGGATGCATATTGAATGTATAATAAAATTGAGTACTATGAATATAGGTTAAATTTAAAAGAAAAAATACTCAATATGGATTTCTTAAATTATCGAATAGATAAAAGTTGAGCGATTTTTTGGTCTGTAAATGGCTAGAAGTAAATGTTTTAAGCTTTGCATACTATGTGGTCTCTGTCACAACTTTACTCAACTCTGCCTTTTTATCACAAAAGAAACCATAGACAATACATCTACAAATGAGCAAGTCTGCATTCCAATAAAACTTTATTGACACAAACCGACCAGTGGGCCTGATTTAAACTGCAGGCTGTGGTGTGCTGGCTAACAGAGTAGATGGAAAATATGAATCAATATTGTTGGTCAATACTGACTGCGCAGAAACTAGAAAAATAAACATATAAATATCTTATTAAACAAGTTGAAAATGTGTTGCTGGCAGCAACAGGAAAGATGAAAGATTCTAAAAGAGATAAACATTCTTTGAACTCTATTCTAGGTAGGAAGCAGTGACCAGGTCAAGGTTGAAATGGAGAGTTAAGCAAGTGTAATGACAGACACTGGTAGTTTGGAGGACATTCAATACCATGTCAGGACAGGACACAACCAGTTTTGGAGCATGACACCTGGGCTTTCATTTCACTGTATCCAGAATTTCCCCCATCATCTTTTTTTTTTTTTTTTTTTAATTAATTAATTTATTTATTATTTTTTTTTTATTTTTTTTTTTAAATTTTATTTTGTCGATATACATTGTAGCTGATTATTGCTCCCCATCACCAACACCTCCCTCCCTTCTCCCTCCCCCCCTCCCCCCAACAATGTCCTTTCTGTTTGCTTGTT
Source organism: Cynocephalus volans (assembly GCF_027409185.1). Lineage (NCBI taxonomy): Eukaryota > Metazoa > Chordata > Mammalia > Dermoptera > Cynocephalidae > Cynocephalus > Cynocephalus volans. The sequence continues at coordinate 7,395,577 of NC_084478.1, forward strand.
GTATCAACTTCAAATAATTGTGGTTGTTATATCTTCTTCCCCCCCCCCGGTTTTGTGTGTGTGTGTGTGTGTGTGTGTGTGTGTGTGTGTGTGTGTGTGTGAATTTATATATTAATTTTTAGCTCCCACCAATAAGTGAGAACATGTGGTATTTCTCTTTCTGTGCCTGACTTGTTTCACTTAATATAATTCTCTCAAGGTCCATCCATGTTGTTGCAAATGGCAGTATTTCATTCGTTTTTATAGCTGAGTAGTATTCCATTGTGTAGATGTACCACATTTTCCGTATCCACTCATCTGATGATGGGCATTTGGGCTGGTTCCAACTCTTGGCTATTGTAAAGAGTGCTGCGATGAACATTGGGGAACAGGTATACCTTCGACTTGATGATTTCCATTCCTCTGGGTATATTCCCAACAGTGGGATGGCTGGGTCGTATGGTAGATCTATTTGCAATTGTTTAAGGAACCTCCATACCATTTTCCATAGAGGCTGCACCATTTTGCAGTCCCACCAACAATGTATGAGAGTTCCTTTTTCTCCGCAGCCTCGCCAGCATTTATCGTTCATAGTCTTTTGGATTTTAGCCATCCTAACTGGGGTTAGATGGTATCTCAATGTGGTTTTGATTTGCATTTCCCGGATGCTGAGTGATGTTGAGCATTTTTTCATATGTCTGTTGGCCATTTGTATATCTTCCTTAGAGAAATGCCTACTTAGCTCTTTTGCCCATTTTTTAATTGGGTTGCTTGTTTTCTTCTTGTAAAGTTGTTTGAGTTCCTTATATATTCTGGATATTAATCCTTTGTCAGATGTATATTTTGCAAATATTTTCTCCCACTCTGTTGGTTGTCTTTTAACTCTTTTAATTGTTTCTTTTGCTGTGCAGAAGCTTTTTAGTTTGATATAATCCCTTTTGTTTATTTTTCCTTTGGTTGCCCGTGCTTTTGGGGTCGTATTCATGAAGTCTGTGCCCAGTCCTATTTCCTGAAGTGTTTCTCCTATGTTTTCTTTAAGAAGTTTTATTGTCTCAGGGTGTATATTTAAATCCTTAATCCATTTTGAGTTGATTTTAGTATATGGTGAGAGGTATGGATCTAGTTTCATTCTCCTGCATATCGATATCCAGTTATCCCAGCACCACTTGCTGAAGAGGCAGTCCCTTCCCCAGTGAATAGGCTTGGTGCCTTTGTCAAAGATCAGATGGCAGTAAGTGTGTGGGTTGATTTCTGGATTCTCTATTCTATTCCATTGGTCAGTGTGTCTGTTTTTATGCCAGTACCATACTGTTTTGGTTATTATAGCTTTGTAGTATAGCTTAAAGTCAGGTAGTGTTATGCCTCCAGCTTTATTTTTTTTGCTGAGCATTGCTTTGGCTATTCGTGGTCTTTTATTGTTCCATATAAATGTCTGAAGTTTTTTCCATTTCTGAGAAAAATGTCTTTGGAATTTTGATGGGGATTGCATTGAATTTGTATATCACTTTGGGTAGTATGGACATTTTCACTATGTTGATTCTTCCAATCCAAGAGCATGGAATATCTTTCCATCTTCTTGTATCCTCTCTAATTTCTCTCAGCAGTGGTTTGTAGTTCTCATTATAGAGATTTTTCACCTCCTTGGTTAACTCAATTCCTAAGTATTTTATTTTTTTGGTGGCTATTGTAAATGGGCAGGCTTTCTTGATTTCTCCTTCTGCATGTTCACTATTGGAGAAAAGAAATGCTACTGATTTTTGTGTGTTGATTTTGTATCCTGCTACTGTGCTGAAATCATTTATCAATTCCAACAGTTTTTTTGTAGAGGTTTTAGGCTGTTTGATATATAGGATCATGTCATCTGCAAACAGGGACAGTTTGACTTCATCTTTTCCAATCTGGATGCCCTTTATTTCCTTCTCTTCTCTGATTGCTCTGGCTAGTACTTCCAACACTATGTTGAATAGGAGTGGTGAGAGTGGGCATCCTTGTCTAGTGCCTGTTCTTAAAGGAAAAGCTTTCAGCTTTTCCCCATTCAGGATGATATTGGCAGTGGGTTTGTCATATATGGCTTTAATTATGTTGAGATACTTTCCCTCTATACCTAACTTATAGAGGGTCTTTGTCATGAATGAGTGCTGAACTTTATCAAATGCTTTTTCAGCATCTATAGAGATGATCATATGGTCCTTGTGTTTGAGTTTATTAATATGGTGTATCACATTTATTGATTTGCATATGTTGAACCAACCTTGCATCCCTGGGATGAATCCCACTTGATCGTGATGAATAATTTTTCGTATGTGTTGCTGTATTCTGTTTGCTAGTATTTTAGTGAGGATTTTTGCATCTATATTCATCAAGGATATCGGCCTGTAGTTTTCTTTTTTGGTTATATCTTTACCTGGTTTTGGTATCAGGATGATGTTTGCTTCATAGAATGAGTTTGGGAGATTTGCGTCCGTTTCAATCTTTTGGAATAGTTTGTAAAGAATCGGTGTCAATTCCTCTTTGAATCTTTGGTAAAATTCTGCTGTGACTCCATCTGGTCCTGGGCTTTTCTTTGTTGGGAGCCTTCTGATAACAGCTTCAATCTCCTTTATTGTTATTGGTCTGTTCAAATTTTCTACGTCTTCACGGTTCAGTTTTGGGAGCTTGTGTGTGTCCAGAAATTTATCCATTTCCTCCAGATTTTCAAATTTGTTGGCGTATAGTTCTTTATAGTAGTCTCGAATGATTCCTTGTATTTCAGATGAATCAGTTGTAATATCGCCTTTTTCATTTCTAATTTTTGTTATTTGAGTCTTCTCTCTTCTTTTTTTTGTTAGCCATGCTAATGGTTTGTCAATTTTATTTATCTTTTCAAAAAACCAACTTTTTGATTCGTTGATCTTTTGAATTGTTTTTTGGTTTTCAATTTCATTCAGTTCTGCTCTGATCTTAATGATTTCTTTCCGTCTGCTAACTTTAGGATTGGATTGTTCTTGTTTTTCTAGTTCTTTAAGGTGAAGTGTTAGGTTGTTCACTTGCCATCTTTCCATTCTTCTGAAGTGAGCATTTAATGCAATAAATTTTCCCCTCAATACTGCTTTTGCAGTATCCCACAGGTTTTGGTATGATGTATCATTGTTTTCATTAGTTTCAATAAACTTTTTGATTTCCTGCTTGATTTCTTCTTGGACCCATATGTCATTAAGTAGAATGCTGTTTAATTTCCATGTGTTTGTATAGTTTCCAGAGTTTTGTTTGTTATTAATTTCTAGTTTTAATCCATTGTGGTCTGAGAAGATACATGGGATAATTCCAATTTTATTGAATTTATTGAGACTTGAGTTGTGACCTAACATGTGATCTATCCTGGAGAATGATCCATGTGCTGATGAGAAGAATGAATATTCTGAGGTTGTTGGGTGGAATGTTCTGTAGATATCTGCCAATTCCAATTGGTCTAGAGTCTTGTTTAGATCTTGTGTTTCTCTACTGATTCTTTGCCTAGATGATCTGTCTAATATTGACAGTGGAGTGTTCAGGTCCCCTGCTATTATGGTATTAGTGTCTATTTCCTTCTTTAGGTCTAATAGAGTTTGTTTTATAAATCTGGCTGCTCCAACATTGGGTGCGTACATATTTATGATTGTTATGTCTTCTTGATGGATCAGTCCTTTTATCATTAAGTAGTGTCCCTCCTTGTCTCTTTTTATGGTTTTTAGTTTAAAGTCTATTTTGTCAGATATAAGAATAGCCACTCCAGCTCGTTTTTCTTTTCTGTTTGCATGGTAAATCTTTTTCCATCCTTTCACTCTTAGTCTGTGTGAATCTTTATGGGTGAGGTGGGTCTCTTGTAGGCAGCATATAGTTGGGTCCTGCTTTTTGATCCAGTCAGCCAGTCTGTGTCTTTTAATTGGGGAATTTAAGCCTTTTATGAGCAGTCACGGCGGGAGCCATACCAAATTGGCAACCACAGCAACATCCTAGTTAGTCATTAGTCTCAAACCGGTGGACTGTGAAACCCCCTGCCACAATGAATAAACACCAAAAAAAAGACACCAGAAATACAAAAAATCAAGAAAGTACACCACCAAAAGTTAATAAATCTCATACTCTAGATCCTGTAGAACAAGAAGCCCTTGAAATAACTGACAAGGAATTTCGAGTGATAATTCTAAGGAAACTGAATGAGATACAAGAAAACTCAGCTAGACATCATGATGAAATGAGGAAAAGTATACAGGATCTGAAAGAGGAAATATACAAGGAAATCAATGTCCTGAAAAAAAAAATGTAGCCGAACTTGCTGAACTGAAGAAGTTATTCAGCGAAATAAAAAACACAACGGAGAGTTTAACCAGCAGGCTTGTCGAAGTTGAAGAGAGAACCTCTGAACTTGAAGATGGGCTGTTTGAAATAACACAAGCAGACAAAAAGAAAGAAAAAAGAATCAAGGACATGGAAGAAAATCTGAGAGAGATATCAGACAACCTCAAGCGCTCAAAAATCCGAGTCATGGGTATTCCAGAAGGGGAGGAAAATGGAGATTCCATTGAAAACATATTCAACAAAATAGTGGCAGAAAACTTCCCAGGTATAGGAAAATCACAGATCTTCAGATCCAGGAAGCTCAACGATCTCCAAACGTATTCAACCCAAAAAGGCCTTCTCAAAGACATGTCATAGTCAAATTGGCAAAACTCAGAGACAAAGAGAGAATCTTAAAAGCTGCAAGAGAGAAGCGTCAAATCACCTATAAGGGAGCCCCAATCAGGTTAACATCAGACTTTTCATCCCAAACCCTAAAAGCTAGAAAGGAATGGGAAGATATTTCAAAATACTAAAAGACAAAGATTGCCAGCCAAGAATACTCTACCCTGCAAGGCTATCCTTCCGAAATGAGGGGCAAATAGTATATTTCTCAGACAAACAAAAACTGCGGGAGTTCACTACCACAAGACCACCCTTACAAGAAGTCCTCAAGGGAGTACTGGGTTTTGTTCCTGAAAAATAACTACCACTGCCATAAAAACCTAAGAAAAATCTAAACCCGCTAGTACAATAAAAATGGCATTCATGAAGAGAAAACAAGCTAACAAAAACACTATCCCCCATCATCTTAAAAGCTCATAACATACTGTCTCTAGCTCCCTTATTTATAAATGATGAGTGTGGAATATATATCTTTAAAGGATACTTTTTAAAATATTGGTATTATAGGAATTTTGCACACATAAAAATAGACAGAATTATATAAAGGGACTACTAACTTCCATTATCAGTCCTGTCAGATCCTCATCCTGCCCGTCACATTAGGCAAAAGACGTTCTCAGGGGTCCCATCATTTTATCTGTAAATATTTTAGTTGGTAGTACTCTAAGATAAGGACACAGAGCAAACCTGTTTTTTTAGGGTCACCCTTGCATGTTTATGCATTTGACCAAAATCTATCTTTTTATCCCACGTATTAAAATAATAAGAACAGATTTTGTAGAAAGGAGATAAAGTGTTATAAAGCAAGAAAACAGGTTTTCTTTGATGGAAGTTTTTGTCACACAAATAAATACTATTTTCTGTTCTATCTCACGATCGGTTTGGATTTTATATAATCAGTGAGCAGTCGTGGTTCCCATAGCAAGAAGAAACCTAGGCAGAGTGCATCTGTTCTTAGAACGTGCAGCAGGTGTTCAATAAAAAATCAATATTGGGACTTGTCTTCCACACTCTCTTGGGAATTTTGACCTGACTCAAATAACAGAAGAGGAAATGGCCTGTAAGTGCAGTCTCAGGAAGTGAGTAACCTCCTTCATTTAACAAGTAACAACAACCCTGTCTTACCTTTGCTTCTTGAGAACAACATAGCAAGCAAATGTAGAAATAGTGGGCTTGAGTCCAAGTGACCTATAACAGATAACAGAAAATGGAGCTATTGAAAATAAAGAGAGTCTACTGACATTGGCCCATTTATCTGTGATTAGATAGCCCCTCATCCGTGAGACGGTGCAATGGATACTAATTCATTCAGACAAGGAAGGGACGTTTCCAACAGTGCTGCAGCAAGAGATGTTAATCTTTCCGGATGTGGAGTGTTAGTGCTACAGTTCTAGAACTAGGGCGATGGGCCAGAACAAGTTGTATGAAAACAAAAGACTGCAAATATAAAACCGCAGAATAATTTGAAACATCCAAAATGCTAACAAATAAACAAATAAACAAAAACTCGGTAAAATAAGTTAAAACTTTTTTTGCAAAGAAAATGTTGTTTTGTGTCACCTCTACTCCTCCCCACCTCTGTTTTGAGTAGGATTTTTCATCATAGGCACTACTGACTTTTGGGGGCCAGATAATTCTTTCTGATGGGGGCTTCCCTGCACTGTAGGATGTTTCGTAGCATCCCTGAGTTCTGCCCACTAGATGCCAGTAGCATCCCCTTCCCCCAACTGTGACAACCAAAACCATCTCCAGACATTGCCAAATGTCCCAGGGGTGAAAGAGGAGACGTAATCTCTCCTGGCTTAGAGCCATCGCTTTAGGGTACAAATATGTGAGGGTTTTTTAGGTGAGATTATCTCAAGCACACCTCATATTTAGATATTATAACTTTACCTTATATCCATATCCTTAAGATAACTTCCAACCAAAAGCATTATTCTTTTTAGCCATTAGTTGTATGTTATAATAGCAACAACAGTTTCTGTCACATTAATAAAAAATGAAGTCTCATAAAGCAAGGGGCAGGGACACATTTCCTAATGAAGAAGATATGTCAGTGAGGGAAACAGTCCATCGTGGGTAACGGTGACTGGAAGCCGTTTGCACTGGAGGATTTTGTACTGGCAAAAGGGAATTCCAGTATGAGCACAAGAGAGGCTCGGCATCGAATCCCTGTTTCGGAAAAGACAGAGCATTCATCCCTCCTTTGAAAAGTATAAATAGTCACTTTGGAAAGTTTTAACTGACCAGCAATGAAGCTGACAGTGTCATAGAGCTCCGTGGGGCATCTGCAGGCAGCTCTGGTGGTGATTCAAGGAACACGGTGACTGTCGGTGATTTATGAATGAATCACACAGGAGGAGGACGTATCTATTTTAGTTCTTACAATGCTAGAGTCAAAAAGTCAAAAAGTTCAATATCCTGTGGGTAAAACACAGCTTTCTTAAGCTGGTTTTTCCATGTATAGTTAGCTTTTGGCCTCTTGGATCTGCAGCTATTTTTGCTTGTTTATTGAATCAGCGTTTTCTTTGCATGCTCATGACTACTATGATAAAATTAGCTGTGTGGTGGTACCAACGACTGCCCCACGGTCACAGCGGATAGTGTGAAACCTGCACGAAATGGACGTAGATGTGGTGCTACTTGAAGTGAGGTAGAAGGATTCGGCTGGCACAAGATAAACCGAAAGTATGTCTCCACAGGATTGGAAGGAAATCTATGGTTTCTCTTGTAGATGAGGCAGTTGAAATACAGAGAAGTGGGAAGGACCACCCAAGATGACTTAACTGGGCAGTCACATTCTCACCTTCTTATCCTTAAATCACTTTTGCATTGACATTGCTTAAACCAATTAACCAGACTGCAGAAAAAATGCACTGCAAAAACTACAAATTCGTTCATCAAACTATTTTGAGATCAAAAATGAAATTATAACAGTAAATCCACACCCCCCAACATCTGCATCCAGCCCAGCCACAAACACCAGGCTGTGGCTGGAAGGGCCCCAGGCTCCCCCGCTGGAATGAGACGGGTGCCACGGGCCTTGACCATGTCCACTCCCTCCTTCCTCCTCCGTCTCCCCTGACCCCTCACCCCCTGACCCCCAGTGGCTCCACAACACCATCTTAGAATGTAAAAAAATAATAATAATAAATAAATAAACAGCAAATCCACTCTTAAGAGTGCTAAAATTTTTGATTAGTTGACTGCCTATTACTATGAACCTTTAAAATATTATTTCTGTCACTTATTACCAGTCGTGGCTGCAGTGCCTTTGGGCGTTTACCTGTCCTTTGTGGACACAACCTTTCAAACATCAGTATAGTCTCTTAAAATTGCAAAATTGTATAATTTGTGTGATTCGAAAACAAAAAACAAAATGAAAAGAATGCTTAAAACTGTTGTGATGCAAACTAAAGAAACATATGGAAAATACTATATTTCTTTCGTATTAAATTTTCATTCAAAATTCAGTGCCTTCGCTCTTTTCAGTGAGTTCAGGACAGTAGAAGGAGATACTTGAGCCTGGGTTGGGATAAATATGAAAAGGGATTTCTCAGAAAATGAAGTAAAAGATCCCATGAAGGCACATTCTGTCACCTTCTTCTCAGTCCTTGGGACTGTAGTAACAGTGTTCTGAGGACCAAGAATGACAACAGACACAGTGCGGAAAACTGGAACCAGGGCCAGTGAGTTAAAGTGGCAGGTGAGCTTGTTCACAAATGTTGGTCAGGGTGACAAGAAGAAAGAGCAAATGCTCTGTCCAACTTACCACCAAGAAATGAGTGGGGGCACGTCCTCTGCTCTAAATTGGAACCATCTCAAATGGCATATCCAACAGTGTCATGGCCCGCCCTTCCCAAGGGACACGGTGCTGAGCACTGGAATCTGTGTGCCTTCGAGCTCCCCTAGATTGTCTCTCTGCATATTCATTCATGATGCAAACGTCTTCTGAGTGCCCGCCGTGTGTGTGGAACTGTTGTCGAGGCTCCCAGTGAGTCCTTGGTCCTAGGGATTGCAGGAGAGACAAATCAGAAACTAAAATATAATCAATCGGTTGTCATGAGAACCACACACACAAAAGTGGGCTGGTCAGAGAGTGATGGAGGTAGGGGCAGGGGGGGTGGGGAAATGTAAAGTTTTCCAAGATGAGCAAGGAGGTGAGCCAGGAAGGAAGGTTTTGAGGGAAAGATACTGGAGACCAGGTCAGACAATATGGAAGGCCAGACCATCTAGTGGAGGGGTGACCTTAAGGACTGTGGCTTTTACACAAAATTAGTTGAGAGGTCACTGAGAGGTTTTGAACAGGGAAGCGATAGGATTGACTGACTTTGTAACAGGTTTACTGTGACTATGGGGTGGGGGGTGGATTGAATAGGGTAAGAACGGAGGATGATTAAAGAGCCAGTTGCCTCGGTCCAGTTGAAAGATTTGGATGGCGCGGACTCACCTTTCCAGGAAACCCTTCCTGTGGTGTAGGAATTTCTGTTAAAAGCCAGAAAAATAAAATCAATCTGGATTAAGTTGAAAGCAGAAGGTCAAACTTTCTTGAGCATATTGCAAATGTTAAGACAGAGAAGTTAAATATTCCTAGCGATGTACATTTCTGCTCCATCTCCTCGTATATGTAATACACACATATAGACACACAGTTTAAACATCAACTGTATTACTTTCTATATAGTTTAAATATAAACTACCCAGCAGATTAAATATAAACTATGGAAACTAACATGCCTTACAAATGCCTGCAGTCCCATGGTTTGAATTCATTTAACTCTTTATTAACGATTACACATTCTCTGTGTGGCTTTTTGGGCTTCCTGAATAAACTCAGTTTCTCTCTCTGTGTTAGTGGATGCTGGAGATGAAGGTGCTGGCAGACTCTTATGAGAAGTGACGTCGCAGAACAGATAGCACTTGCACCCGGCTGCTGTGGGAGACGAGCATGATGCGAGCCAGGCTGGCATGGAAACCTTGTCCTAGTCACAGCACAGGGAGGCTGTTCTTCCTGTCCCCCTCCCTGGGTCACTACTTGTTCTACAGCTGTACCCTCCCCCCCCCACACACACACACTGTACCCTAGAGAACTCTTAGGGGATCCCTTGTAATTCTGCTCAGAGTGGCTTATCCGCATACCCTTAAATCAGAGCATGGACAATAAAGCCAATTTTTTTTGCAAAACAGACAAGAGGAGGCAAAAAAAAATGAATGATCACCTTTACCCCCAAAAAGAACAAGAATGTAGTTATTTTAATGAAATAATGAGGCAGCTATGGAGGGGGACGTCTGGGTGAACAGTCCTGGCGTAGGTACTCAATGACTTTGAAGTTCAATTTTGTTCTGCGTCAAATGCATCTCGTAGGTTTAAGAGACGTAATCCCTGCCCAGCATTTAGCATGCCGTAGATCAGCACAATTAAATTGCACCACTCGTATTAGTTTCCCCATTGTTTACCCATTTTGTGAGTTCTTTAGTGAAGCTTTTAAAGAAGAGAACATGATATATAGTTCACTCTGTTAGGTCCCTGGGACTGAGAACCTGACATTTAGAAAGCCCCCACCCTTTGATTTCGTTTCTCTTTCCTTCTTCAAGGTCTCTGCTTCCCTAAGGCTCAGCTCCCCCAAGCAGGCTGAGCAGGCTGTACCCCAGAATGTAACATTATAACTGTTTCCCTATGTTAGTCCAAGCTTTCTGTTTCCCCGAGTCTCTGTTCCCATGAGCAAGCTGTACCTGGAACGAGACATAGAGACTGTCTTCCTAGGCTAGGCCAGATGCCAATCTTAACCCTGCAAAAGAGGATGCCCAAGGGCCTCGCTGTGCAGACACCATTTTTTGGCTCAGCCCAGCAGGTCCGCTTGTCCCTTGCTAATAAAATCTTTTCTTCTTTTACCTGACTAGCATCTCCTTCCTCAGCAACCTTACACATCCATTATATGTTGACATTATTAGATCATCTACAGCATGTTACTATTTCTAAATATGCATTAATCGAAAGCAATAATATGTAGAAAAATATCAAATCTTTTTTAGGGAAAAATGGGGATTAATCATGAAATATCAATAAAGACATAGCACTATGTATCACTGAAAACATTTTATTATGTTGGAGCATTCTTTTCCAAAGAATGCTGATATTCCTGATGAAAATTTAGAGCAGTGATCTTATGTCATCATACAACAGAATCACCTGGAAGGTGTGTTGATCCTAAATCACTGGGTCTGGGTGGGGCCCAATAATTTACATTTCTACAGGTCTCCAAGTGATGCTGGTGCTGCTGGCCTGGAAAGCACATTTCGAGAATCATTAATCTAGAGAAATGTTTTCACTTCTGCCACCATATAAGAATGTTGGTATTTGCCGAAAAATTAAATGAAATACAGAAAATTGCCTTTCCTTTTGTAGCTGCAGCAGCAGGTATGAGTATTCAGGCTTCAGAAGAGGCTTGCCTTCACTGTGTCCTTCAGTGTGGCAACAAGAAGGTCTGGCTGGACCCTAGTGAGACCAGTGAAATTGCCAATGCCAAGTCCCATCAGCAGATCCAGAAGCTGATCAAAGATGAGCTGATCCTCCACAAGCCCATGACCATCCTTTCCAGTGCTTGATGCTGGAAAAACACATTGGGCCACCAGAAAGGCAGGCATATGGGCATAGGTAAGCAAGAGGGTATGGCCTGTGTACCAATGCTGGGGAAGGTAACCTGGATGAGGGGGATGAGGATTCTGCGCCAGGGGCTAAGAAGATACCGTGAATCTGAGAAGGCTGACCGCCACATGTATTACAGCCTGTACCTGTGAAGGGGAACATGTTTTAGTCTGTTTTGTGTTGCTATAACAGAATTACCTGAGACTGAGTAATTTATAAAGAAGAGAGGTTTATTTGGCTTACGATTCTGGGACAGCTGCATCTGGCACAGGCCGCAGGCTGCTTCTACTCATGGCAGAAAGTGGCAGGCAGCCGGCGGGTACAAGCAGATCACATGGTGAGAGGAAGCAAGAGAGAGAGAGAGAGAAGGTACCAGGGTCTTTTAAACAACCAGCTCTCGCAGGAACTAATAGTGCGAGAACTCACTCATTAATCTCCCCTCCCCCAGGGAGAGCATTAATCCATTCATGAGGGATCCGCCCCCATGACTCAATCAGTTTCCAACACTGCCACACTGGGGATCAAATTTCCACATGAGTTTGGGAGGGGACAACACGTCCAAACTCCATCAGAACGTGCAAAAACAAGCGGATTCTCATGGAGCACATCCACACGCTGAAGGCAGACAAGGTTTGCAAGAAGCTCATGGCTAACCAGGCTGAGGCCCACAGATCTAAGAGCAAGGAAGCATGTAGACCCATAAAGATGCCTGCAGGAAAGGAGGAGGAGGTCATCAAGATTCTGTGCAAGGACGAAGAGACCACGGAATAAAGCTCCCCTCCTATTGCTCCTATTGTTTGTACACAGTGGCCTCAGTGACCCCATAAATCAACCACTCAGATAAAACAAACCTCGGTCCACTAAAAACCAAAAACAAACAGAAAAACCCAAAAAACAGAATATTAATGTTGCGGTTGAAACGGTACTTCATGAATTCGGCTGTCTGCATTTCCTAAAAACATGCAAGGAAAAACACTGAAAGAAAGGTCAAGGGGAGATTGGGAGCATCAGACAAGAAACGCTCCTGATACCACCACAGGCATCAATCTGGAACAGAACACGGGTTGTGACATCAGGGGCACCCCAAAGACTCAAGATGTGGAGAAATCTCAGAATTGTGATCTTTCCCTCTTGTGCAGAAGTGGCATGAGTCTGTGTTTCAGTGTCTGTCCGTTATCTCTCAGCAAACATCGCAGATGTAATGAAGGAACAAAGTGCTGTTTCTCTCAAGGTGACTTAGCTGCCTCAATAAATAGGAAGGAAAATCCCAGTTGCTTATTGAAGTATTTGACTTTCCTTATGACAGAGAGAGCTTTAAAATTCCTCAAGGTATTAGCAGAACCAAAAGAGATGGAGGCAAACCTCTCTTTTCCGCGTTGGCCAGTCTCCCTGCAGATGCCTTCTGCATAGCTGTGTTCACCTTGGAGGCTGATAGACATGGAAATGTCACCTGGTCTACTGACAGATGAGAAATCGAAGAATAACAGAGAAGGTGGCTAACTTTAGTCCAGGGAGCATCATTATCCTAAAAGTTCTAGAGTCTAGACGTGCATCATTGATCAGCGTAGCAGCTACTGTCTTTGAAATATATGGATATGGGATGGATTCAGCTGTTTTCCTCCAAACATGAGCAGAATTAAATAGATAGTGAAGCAGTAAAAGTAATTTTCAAATGAATACCCCACAAAGGGGTGATTGCTTAATGTTTATGGCTGTTCTTATGTTGTGTGCTAGACCATCTAATCAGTAAGGTTTTTTTTCCCTTTTGTAATGTAGAACACAGATCACCTGCATCAGAACAGCCTGTATTGGCTGTTTGCAATGCAGATTTCTGAGCCCTGCTGCAAACATAAAAAAACAAAAGTATGAGTGCTGTGGTCTGGAGGTTTGTGTCCTCCCAAAATTCATATGTTGAAATCCTCACCCCCAAGGTGATCGTGTTAGGGGGTGGGGCCTTTGGGAGGTGATGGGGTCATGGAGGTGGGGCCTCATGAATGGGATTAGTGCCCTTATGAAAGAGACCCCAGAGAGCTGCCTCATTCCTTCCACCATGTGAGGACACAGAGAAGCTGCTGTCTATGAACCAGGAAACAGGTCCTCACCAGACACTGAATCTTCCATGCCTTGATCTTGGACATCAGCCTCCAGACTGTGAGAAATAAATGTGTGTTGTTTATAGGCCACCCAGTCTGTGGCATTTTGTTATAGCAGCCCTAATGGAGTAAGACAGTGGAAAACAGGAATCTTCCCTTTTGTAAAATCTCACCTGAGGATTCTGATGGACATTAAAGACAAGAAGCAGTACTCTGAGACACTTGTCTTGGAACAAGACTACCCTAAAATCTTATCCACCAGGCCGGGCCTTCAGGGACCCTTGGAGCCAACATTTCTGACACATCTGAGATTCAACATGAATCCATAGAGTGCCCAGCAAGAACTCAGAAAGTCAGCCTCTGGGTGGATTAGTCCTACTCCCTATGATATGCATTGGGGTCCCTCTGGGAGAAGAGAGAGGACCCCTCTGCAAGCTCCAGGACCCTGACCCTATTTATACTCTGGCTCCTCAGACAAAGGAAGGGAGATTTGAAAGAGGATAAAACAGTACTAAAGTAGAATGCCCCGGTAGTGACTTGGAAAATTGGCCTTGTTTGGGGTGCTCATCTGGGTAATAGGGAGAAAATTATGAGAGAGGTTCTTTAGGACACGCACAGAGAGATGAAACCTTCTAACTTGTGAAACTTATTATCAGCTGAACGTAACAGGAGTCTAGTTTAAAACTCTCAATGCACACACACACACGCACACACAGAAAGCGTGTGCATTCACACACAATCAGCACTTCACAATTCTATTTTGGACCTTATGTAGCTTGAATTCCCTAAAAAGCATCCTCTAGACAAGGACTTGGGTGCAGGTGGCGTATTTGGAAGGCCATCCCAAGAAACACATTAAGGGAGCGGGGGAGGGAGGCGAAGACCAGATAAGTCAGACAGCTGTTTTTGTGCTTCCAGAACAGAGCTGATTTGCAGCAGTAACTGCATGGCTGCAATACCTAAACTATTTCACATGTGGTTGTTTACAGAAAGAAAAAATAAAAGAATTGCTGAGTCCTCTCCTAAACAGTGAAAAACTTTTTCATTTTTTAAGGAAAAAAAATTTTTAAAGGTTTTCTTATGATTATTTCATTTTGAGGGATGAAGGAAGTATTCCGAATATCACATGTGTACACGCGCTCTAAGGACTGTCACAGAGAAGACAATTTGATCTCGTACTCTGTCATAGTGCTAACCACAAGAATGATGCCTGCTCTCACTAAGATTTTGCTTCTGAAGAAAGCAATATGCATCTGAACTAAGAAAAAGGGAGCCCCTACTTGTAAGTTGACAGTCTGGGAAAGGGTCCTTCTTTTTGTTGGCCAAAATGAGGAACGTACTTAGGAGACCTGAACCTGGTGTTAAATGGTCTAGATGATGCCCCAAAGCTCACCTGTAACTTTGAATTTATCTGAACAAGCCACCAAGGTAAAGGTGGCCAAACCATGGTCCTGTGGAGAGAGGGGCTGAATCTCAGACCTTTCTTGAGGGCATTAGATGGTCCAGTTGGGGACAAGAGTGAAGGATAGGCCAGGTGAGGCTGGGCTGCCTCCTTCCCTCTCTGTCTCTGGAGGCTTGTTATACCCTTCTACATGGGAAGAACTTAATTCATTTGGTTCCTGTTGGGGAGTTAGAGAATTGTGATAAAGTGCACAACTTATTTAATAGTTAAGTGTCTTCCAATGGCCTCAGGCAATGAGAGTTGGTTCTAGGGTTGATAATGCCACATCTAATTTTATGACTTTGGAAGAATCATTCAATTCCACGTTCCCATCTACCGCAGCTATGACTATGCTATGTAAAGGTATTTTCTCTCTTCAAAATGTAGTTTTCATCATTAATCCAGATGTAGTATCAATCTACTATGGGTTTGATAGCAATTTCTATTAAAATAGAAAACCATATCTCTGCAATTCATATTATGCCTATTTCACATAAAGATTTTTAAGCCTAATTAAGTATTTTAATACACTGTAACATACATGATTTTATGTTCATTGATGTGGAAATAAAATTAAAGAGAAATATTTTATTCATTTTAAGAATATGCCCATCAAAGAGCAAAAACACTTATCCTCCAAAAAAAACATAAATTAGAAATAATGGTAATTTACCTAAAACAAGTCATTTAAAAATGCATTTCAATATTGCTCTTGTTTTCTACTTTTAAAGAATTTTGTATATAACTCAAGGTAAACCAAACTACTTCACATTTTTCTAAAATAAGATAAAAGCTGTCCACAGGAATACGTAAAAAAGTTATGAGAATCCTTTCCCAAACAAGCAAAGTAAATGTAAAGATTTTTGTGATTATGTAGACATTGAAAGTAATAAAATATGATCCTGGTGTTCCAAAGACCAAGACTAATCTCCTAACAATCCATCCTTTATCAAGTTGGCTTCTTAATGAAACAGAGCATAGAGAAACCTGATTCAAGCTGCCAAGTTAGTAGCTGTTTATGTGGCGAAAAAGAATAATCCTCTTTACAAAGAATACTATTCTTTAAAGCAACTTTTAAAAAAAAATTACCCTGATGGATGCTCCAGAAAAAAATGTCTCAATTATAGTGAGTTCTTCCTTATATAATGCACAAATAATTTGTTCCTTTAATATCTACGCACATTAAGGAGGCAAATGATACAGGCCGAATCAGTGTATTTATTTTCTGGCTCTGTTTCTCCAAAATTCTGTAAAGAATCTCAAAGGCATCGTGAGAAATGGTAGATGCGGGAGACTCTTGTCTTTTGAAATCCCAGCAAAATGCCTCAGATCTTCACCATTTACTAGCTTATATGATCTCGTGCGTGCTAGGCCATGTGGTTGTTGAGAACAGAATTAATAATCTATTTGCACAAAGCAGTGGCTCTCCACCAGGGATCATTTAGTGATAACACTGCACCAAGGACCCCACTCCCGCAGCAGACACTTGGCAATGTGTAGAGATATTTTTGGTTTGGGGAGGGGTGTTTCCACTGGCATCTAATGGGTAGAGGCCAAGAATATTGTTAAACATCCTTCAATACACAGGACGGTCCCCCATCAAAGGATTATTCAGTCCCCAATGTCACTTTTGCAGAGGCTGAGAAACCCTGGACTAAAGGTAGGCTGGTTTTTAACCTTCTTAAGCTTTGAATTTTTGTTGGCATGGTCCCACTCCAGCTGGGAATAGATGCTTCAGTCTTCCAGGAAAAAGACCTGTGTGAGTCCAGACCTACCTGCTTTTCAGCTTAACCACAGCAAGAAATGCCCAGCCTCGCTGTAGCTGCGTCTGATGTCACGCCAGCACAGCCCCATAAATCTGTGCCAGGAAGCCCACCTGAGTGGAGCTGCTTTCTGCACAGGGATGCCTGAGCAGACACTGTTGTGCAGCTGTGTTTTTACTCTGTTCTTTTGTTTTCAAGCATTGGCCATTCGTAAAGTCATTCCAAAAGATGGGAAACTACTTAGGTACATAGAAGTGCAATTGGATCTAGTATTACTAAGTAATTTGTATAGAGAGAGACATTGTGGCTGGCAAAATGAGCTTTCCTGGCAGACCAGATTGTTTTTTAAAATGAGGATGATTAACAGATACAAAATCACAGCTAGATAGGAAAACTAAGTTCTAGAGGTCTACAGCAGTGCTAGGCATCTATAATTAACAATAATTTTCTCTGCTCTCACAAGGCTAGAGGAGAGGAGTTCAAATGCTCTCATCACAAAGAAATGATAAATTTTTGCAATGGTGAATATGGTAATTACCCTGATTTGATCATCACACATTGCACACATGTATTGAAATATAACTAACTCCATACCCTCAAAATATGTACAATCAACACATATCAATTAAAAATAAATGTTAAAAATATTTTTAATGAGGATGATTAATAGTCCCTTTCAATGTGTCACAGATGTTGGGAATTTAGGGCAAATAAAGGAATTTGTTTCTGTCTTCTGCAGGCACTACTCTGTGATGTTTTTGGACAAGCACACAGCACAATTTATTAGTTATCTATTACTGCGTAAAAAAATTACTACAAATTTCTACAAATTCCTGAGTCTCACTGGTGATGTAAAAAAAAAAAAAAAACCCTCTGGACTTGGGATTTGAACCTTGCTCTTTGGACAGGAAATTCCATGGGATTACAAATTGCTGCTGTGGTAGTCAGACTTCCTACCCCTGTCACGCACCCCTGTAAAATTCCCTCCTCTTGAGTGAGGCAAGTCCTGTGTATATGAGGGGATGATACTTCCTCCACTAGGTTACCTAACATGACAAAGGGAACGGGGTGTGCACCCCATGATTCCACTACGTTATAAAACTCTACTGGAGTTGACTGGGGAAAGAGTCTTCTCCTGGTTTTGAACCAGTCAGTTGCCATGTTGTGGGAGGACCATGTGAATAGGATCTACAAACAGACTCCAGGAGCTGAGAGCAATCCCTGGTGAACAGCCAGCAAGCGAAGAGGACCCCAGTCCCGTCACCACAAGGAACTGGTTACTGCCAACCACCCCCGTGAGCCAGAAAAAGGACTCCATGCTCCAGAAAAGAATGCAGCCCAGCTGTCATCATGAATGATGTGGTAATTACCATTTGTGGGTCTCAGGAATTGGTCTCCAAACGGACACCTAACTCAGAGGCAGGCTGTGAGCTTTAAATGAGGTGGCACGTAAAGAACTTGGCACAGACCGGGCACTCAGTAAGTGCTAACTCCCTTTACTTCTATGTCCCTCACAGAGGGGCAGGGAGAGGCCATTACAATACAGAATAAAGTTCTGTCCCAAAGTTTTAAATTGCGACATAGTAGATCAGAATGCAATGAAGTGTAATAAAATTATTGTTTCTGGATGCTAAGGTACATTATTGACAACATGAATCATTTGTGCATTTATTCCTATGTTGGTTAAATTTATTTGTTGACTCCCTGCCTGGACTACTTCTATAGGGGGACCTGAAAATAGAACAGTGCTCAAGCAAGCAGCACACTCTCAAGGAGCATAAAGCCTGGAAGGGAACTAGGTCAGTGAACTGGGAATGGCCACAGGGTGTGGGTGGGACATGACAGGCACTGGACAGTTGCTACAACAGGAGAAGCTTTCCACTAGATTTATCTGGGTTGGTGGAAGCTTCCTACGTAAGCTGAGATGTGAAGGTGTGCATTGGGCAAAAGAAAGGGGTTCAGGGATAGGGTGAGGAGGAAATTATTCAGGCAGAAGCAGCAGTCAGTGCAGAGTCCCAGAGTGGGGCAGAGAAGGTGCTTTTTGTGGCAACTGTAAACAGATCAATGGCTAGATGATGAGATTTTATGAGAGGGGTGGGGATAATCTAAACAATTAGGGACCAGAATCGAGGAGAGGCCACGTCATAGAGAACATCTTGCATGCCATGCTACAGAGTGTGCACTTTGTCCTAAGGATGCGGAGAGGTATTGAGATCTGAAGGTACTTGCAAGGCATGGGCAGCTGGAACTTTAATATGATAGCTCTGGTTGCATTTGGAATGTTTGAAAGCCCCAGTATACTTTAGGGAGCTGTTGCACTCATTGGAGAGAGACAGTGGATGCTGGAGAAGAGATAGAATTAGTGGAGAGAGAGAGAAGAGGCTGGAAACTAAGGAAGTGGAATCTAATGGACTCGGTTCTGGATTAGATGTGTGGTAAAGGGGGCACCCAGGTCTCAGCTTGAGAAGTTAAGCAGATGGCGATGCTGTTTGCTGAGGTCAGAAATCTCAGAGCAGAACAGACAGACAAGGGAGGGGTAGAAGATGAGTTTCATGTGGGGAATGGTGAACTTATATTCCTGTGCTTTTGGAATAGCCATGTAAAGTTATCAGATAGGGTTGAAGAATCTGGTACACAGGAGAAAATCCTGGGCTGAGAATATAAATGTGAACATGTCTAGTTATGGATTGCAATATACTAGCTGAAGTCATAGAGAGTCTGTAAACCACAGAGCTCAACCATAGGTGATTTTTCTCCCAAGGGAACATGGGGCTATGTCAGCAGACATTTCTAGTCTTACACCCAGAGGAAGGGATGCTACCAGCATGTTGTGTGTAGAGACCAGGGATACTGCTAAACATCCTATGATGCACAGGGCAGCTCCTGCACAGAGAGTCACTCAGCCCAAAGGTCGTTATTGCTGAGGTCAAGAAACCTTGATGCACAGCCATGGGAGTGGAGGAGTGAGGTTTGAGAACAGCATCTGTACTAGTCACGGTTGTCCAAAGAGAAAAACCAGTAGGATAGACAGATAATCTAGATCTAGATATATGAGAGGGGATTTACTAGGGAAATGGGCCCACATGATTATAGAGGCTTAAAGGCCTACAACAGGCCATCTGCAAGCTGGGGACCCTGGGATGCTGGTAATTGGCTCAGTCCAAATCCGACTGCTCAGAACCAGCTGACGGTGTAACTCTCAGTCTGAAGCCAAAGGCCTGATAACCTGAGGGCTGCTCGTGTAAGTCCTAGAGTCCCAAGGCCAGAGAACCTGGAGTTCTGAGGTCAAGGGCAGGAAGAGGACATTCCCAGCTTCTCTCTCTTTCGCTGTTCTTTCTACCTGAGCCCTGAGCTGCCTGGGTGGTGTCCTCACACACTGAGGGCAGATCTTCCCCACTCAGTCCCCTGACACACACCAGTCTCCTCTGGAATCACCCTAACAGTCTCACCCAGATGGAATGCTTTGCTGGTTCTTTAAGTATTCCTTAATCCAGCCAAGTTGACACCTAAAATTAACCCATCACAGCATCTGGTGATGAAAGGAAAAGTATTAGGAAAGGATCCCACAGAAGTGACTGTAAAGAAACAGCAGAGACACAGAAAATCAGGGCACTGTGATGTCATAGAGGCTAAGGGAAGAGACAAAGAGGACAGAGGCAAACGCCACAGGGAAATCACATAGAAGAACACCAAGAGAACAGGAGCTCATCAGATGCAGTCGGATGGGTGTAACAGACACCACGCCATGCCATGATGGGCTCAGGGATGAACAGAGGTTGGAAGGAGAGGCGGAAAATAGAGACACATCTCTTGAGAAATGCAACCCTGAAGGGGAGAAGAGACGTTGGTTGATCTAAGAGAAGGCAAAGTTGAGGGAAAAGATGCTTTTTATGGAAGATACTTTACCTGCAGATGCTCATGGAAGGGGACCAGAGGAGAGGATACAGGAAAAGCAACCTGGTCCCTAAGGCAGGTCAGGATCACTAGCTGTGGTGGAAGAATTAATCTTCGATTAGAGTTAGATCTCTTCCCCATGGGGCAAGAGGGATCTTACGGAGAGAACCCGCCAATTACTTAGACTAGGAGCTAAGGAGATACTGGGTGCCTTAGGTTCTAATTCCATCCATTCCAAGATGTTTAGGCTGGAGCAGGTGACTTAACCTCTTTCTGACTCCATTCTCTTTTCTACAAAATCAAGCCATAAGAGTAACAAACACTCGGTTATTGTGATGATCAAATATGTAAATATACTGAAAGTTCTTAGAGTGACTCCTAGCATTTAGTAAAAACTCGATAAATGTTTGCTCATTCTCTTTATCAGGGCAGATGAGTCGATGGAACGTTTAACTGCAGTGATGGAAAGTTTAAAGAGAGTAGGGCGGTTTTAAAATAGCCTCTGGGCTGAACAGAGGAGGTAAGTAAACAAAGAAAGTGAATAATTGGGTTGCTGTGGGTCCCCTTTTTGGGGTGCCCAACTGGGAGCTGGCAGCCAGACACTAAAGCCTTAGCATCCGGCACGTGAGCGCTCTCCCTGGTTGCCTTGCTCTAAATTCCTTCCTGGTGTTCCTGTTCATCTTCTCCTCTTTCTGAAGTCAAACAGACAGACCACAGGTGATAATCATTCACTTCTAATTAGAAGATGTGCTTCGAAGCCTGAGACTGAGCTGTGCGGCCTTGCACATGCCACTTCCCATCTAGGCACACTCCTCCTTTTTGCAAGTAGGTCTGAAGCTCCTGTTATACACCAGGCAAAGGGGGTAGAGCAGTGATTAATACAGACAGCTTTGCTGATGTCAAGACCATTCCCATCCGGTGGCATGGGACAGAAGAGTGCAAAGTAGACCATGAAGACACAGGGAGAGGAGAAGCTACGGCTCATGACAACATGTGATTTGTGCCTGGTCTCAGGGATGTGCTGCCTGCTCTGCAGACCCTGCAGAGAGCTAAGGAGAATCCAGTCAGCTGAGGCTCACGTGCATGCTTTGCAAATGCTACGATGGTAAGGAGTTGCTGGTTTTCAAGCTTCCCAGGACATGGACTGGCTTTCAGCTCTCCTCCCCTCTGCATCACACTCAGGCTCTTGTAGGATGCTTCACACTAGTGGCCACCCCAGGTCCTCCCAGACGTTACTGTCTCAAGGGTGTACCTTGATTTCTGAAGCTCTGACTGCCCTCAATACCACTCCTCCCACACGCTCAGCCCGGACACTCCCTCCAGCTCCACTGAAGTGTGCTGACCCTGCCTGTTCCTGAACTTCAAGTCTTGGACAATCCCAGTAGTATCCAACCTACTCTGGACATGTTTAGATACAGGTACAGCCAGATGATGGAGGGTCTGGATTTAGGATTTGGGGCTTTAGCCCAGAGGAGCCAGGGCTATGAAATGTGAGTGTGTAGGGAGCATTTATGAAATAGCACAAAGACTTAGACTTCTGACCTAATATACCTCCTTGAGGAAATTACCTACCTGTTAAGGGAAGCAGGTTGTCACTCGGTGATTTTAGGTTATTTGAACAGATACAGTCATTTATATTTACCACTTACTGACAGGTTTAAAATACAGACATTTGGTACCTGATAGAAAGAAAAATGCCAGCCACATAAGGTCATATTCAAAAAGAAGTAAAGGAAGGTCATAAAATTGACTGTTTTGTCTCCAATATGAGCAGATAGATAACTATTGAATTTTTGTATCCAGCAACCAATGGACAGTCAATAAATATGTTTTCCTGACATCTTTGACAGCTTACATATTTCCTACAGTTGAAATGACAATTATAAATCTGCACCATGAACTCTAGTTTCACCGTAACGTATTTCTCTTTAGCAACGCATGACGGAATTTTGTTGGCAAATTAGGATGATACGTGCATAGTTATGTCATGATCTGGAATTTGAACCTAGACACAATATGTAAAATAACAGTATATACTCATGGACAGAGAGAAGGAAGTCTTAAAAAATATATATTTATTATTATTATGCTTATGACTATCAGAGGGGTCCAAGGCTCCAGATTTTGCTGGCAAAATCACACACAGTAAAACAGACTTCATACTGATGTGGTCAGGGCTGTTTATTTTGTGTATATATTAGCTCTCCGTTGTATTCAAGGTCTTTTCCCTCTGCTGGCTGAACAGATGTTGGGCTCACCACTCCGGAGGAAGCATTCTTTCAGCTGCCAGTGCTTTCTGTGGGAGGGAACAATTAAATCACCCCAGGGCCCAATTGAATAAAAGCTCATTCATAACAATCCATGGAAGGTGGGATGGACGCACATTCACTCCATTTAAACCGCATGTGGCAAGCTGTGACATTTGCCACCACTCTCTTCTGCAGACCTTGACCTCATGAGTTGACGCCTGCTCCTCCAGCTCTTCAGGAAAGGCAACACGTTCAGATCAATGTTGTCATTTCTTATTACTGCTGGTTTCAACACAGGCTGACACTTTTATTTTTTTTTAAATGCTTCTGCCTCAAACAACTTTGGGTGGAGGGTCTGAGGCTAAATAAAAGACATTGAGAGACATGATGAAGAACATAACATTTACACTAGGAGTTCATCTCTTTGTTTTTTCCTAAAATAGAGCTTTGCCCTAAAGTAGTCACATTCAGTTAAATGTCATTTCTGTTCTTCCTGGTGCCATCAGGAAGACTTCACAGAGAGACTATAATTGTCTTACTTTATTTTGTCACAATAGGGAGCAATCATCAGGGAAAAAGAAATAATAAAACTATCATACATCTATGAGAAAATACACTAGGAAAAAATTAGTAGATTATATTTCAAAGCTTCAGGACACTGAATATTGTTCCTTATAAAATACATTCCGTGGTATTATTTCCTGGAATGCTCAATAAAATTTTTTTAACTACCTGATGGCTAACCACAAACATGTAGCTAATAGTCGTATAAGCTGGAGAGATGACATGTTGTGATTTTTTTCCTTAATTAGGCTTAGTTGTAGCCTCCAGCATTATTAGTGAGAAGTGTTACGTCTCAATAATTAGGTTTTACATAAAAGTGTCATTCGAAGTTTGTAAAATACTGCATAATCTCTGCAGCGCTGACCCGCCCCACTGCAACTCTTTGCAATGAGCACCAGGTTACTACTTGAAATATGAGTGAAGCTGAGATATCAAAGAGAGGAATTTCTTGGGAGAATCAGAAGCGGATGCCGAAGGATCGCCCTCCCATGTAACTTCCCTCCTAAAAGATGCGCTTTTGAAACCAGAAACTTCATGGGTGCCTCATGCCACCGGTTGAGATACAAGTAAAATTTGAGTCACTGAGTTGTTGTTGACCTAATAACACCAGCTCGTGACATCCATGTCCACACTTGGCTGCTGATGGTCACTACCACAGAGTCTGAACCGTGCCTCTGATCTCCACCTGGGGATGGACAGACAAACACCTGGGTGCCATGGCGTGCGCTGCACAGCGGCGAGCTCGCCTTGCAGGGCCAGGTTTTGCGTCCTCTCTTAGCATCTCCTCCATACAGATTCCGGGCTGCCTGCAGTGACGGTGACATCCCAAGCTCAAGTGTGGCCTGGAGGGCGATATTGGATACAGCGGATGCCTCTCAGTCAACAGGGGACACATGAGTGGCAAAATTCTGACTGTAGGAAAAAAAAAACTTCCAGAGAATATCAAGCCCCAGAGACAGTGTGATAACACCTTGGGTTAGTCGGTCTCCAAAGGACAGGAAAAGTGTTGCTTTATTTTAAATTTGCTTCAGGTAACTTGGTGATGAGCCCCTCTATTTCCTGAGAAGCAAAAACAGTTAAGTCACTACAAACTTGCAGGACATAATTAGTTTCTATTCACCATGGTGGAGACAAAGCAAGCGTGTGCTAGGAAGGGAAGTGAGGTTCTGGTGCCTTCCTGACTGATGTTTACAGGAAAAAGGCAAAGGATGTTTCACTCACATGGCTCGATTGCACTGGCCACCCTAATCTTTGACTTTCTTTCATGCAAAGAGCTTATTTGTTTGTTTGTCATGAAAGTTGGACCCTCCCTGAAGAAAAGGCAACCTTTACAAACCATTCTGAATTTATATTATCTAAAGTAACAGGATATTATACTTTTTTTTTTTTTACATTTACATGGAATTCTGGTATATGTGATGCTGTTTAACTGGAAGAAGAGATGTACGTATCTGTATAGTTATAGGTACAGGTACAGTTATAGGACCAGGTATAGGTGCAGGTTAGAGATAGAGGTAGACGCAGACATAGACATTGTAGTGGGTTGAATTATGTCCCCCAAAACTCACTGGCATTTGAATTGTGTCCGCCAACTTTTATGTAGTAGAAACTTAGCCCCGTCTATGACTGCTAAGAGGTGGGAAATCCTATTATAGTAATTGAAAGAGTAATTATAGTACCTTGAAGAGGTGTTTGGATTGTAGGACCATGCAGTAATGAATGGATTAAAAATGGTGGTCAGGGGTGTGATTCTAAGGGCATTAAAACAAGAGCGAGGAAAGTCTGTCTCTCTCTCTCTCTGCTCCACCATTTTAAAAATGTGATACCCTGCCATCACTGTCACCACCATCAAGACTCTCACCAGAAGTGTTCCCTGGACTTTGGACTTCCCAGCCTCTGAAACTGTAAGCAATAAATTTGGTTTTCTTATAAATCACCTAGTTCCAGGTATTTTGTTACAAGCAACAGAAATGGATAAAAATAGACGTAGACATAGATCTGGACATAGATATAGCATAGGCATAGTTATTTAAAGACATTCACGTTTCATTGTTTAACCTCAAAGGAAAGAAGAAACTGTCCACATAATTTACGTTATTTAACTCTCAAAATTCCTTACCCACTTGAGCCCTCTATCAACTCTGTCCTGGATGTAAAGGAGGGGAAATACGGCGTACCAGGTAAGAGCACAAACAATGGCAGTGGACTGTATTCACATCTTATTTGCTGCGTAAACTCAGGCAAGCTTTGTAACCTCTCTGAACATCAGTTTTTTTCATCTGCCATGGGGGAAATGATAACAGTGCCCTATGCATGAGATCAACGTGAGAATTAAACACATAAAATAAGAGGTTAATGGAACACTCCATGACACGTAATGAGTGGTATAGAAGTATCAGCTACGAGAATAGTATTTTTATACATGTACAAAACAATGGTCTACAATACTCTCTGGAGCTCCAGTTTCATAAGCTACAATATGTTCCTCTTGGGCCTCAATTTCCCTATTTGCAAACTCTGATCATAGGGACCTGTTCTCAGTGCAACTCCTATGTTCCTCGGAGTTTCGGTAAGAATCCAACAATCTAAAACAGGTACAAATTATAAAAAGGGTTAGTGGTATTGTGATTTCTCATTTTAGGTAAAAAAATCTTCATTCTGTAGATGCAAACATGTAATATAAACATTGCCCAACACGAAGGTCCCTAAGAGAAGGAAATTAGACATCCGTGGAGATCCCTCAAGACTGGGTCTACAAGATATTGCTTTTTCTTATTTCTTAAATTTTATAGAAATTTATGTTTTCTGGATCGACTTGAGTGTTCTGCTTTTTTTTTTACTTATGTTATACTTAATGCATAGACATCTAAATATCTAGAAAATATTTTGAAAAGAAGTAGAATTGGTAAAGAAATAATGTTAAACCAATGTCATCTTTTCCAAGCAGATAGAAAATATAACCCAGTCCCAAAACTCTAGGCATACAATTTGATATATTCCTGGGAAACATGGCCTCTTTTCCCTAAAAAAATAACATGGGAACAACTTTGGGACATTAAGTAGCTTGTAAAAGAAAATATTTGATGAGTTGAGCAAACGACTGAATAAAAGCCACATGATTTAAATTCCTGAAATTTCTTGAGCTTAAAGCAAAAGAAATTTTGACTTTGGCACAGTACACCTCAAAGTTGTCTGAACCAAACATATTTCAAAAGCAATTGGAACTCTCAAGTTGAACCTAAAACAGGTTTTTTTTTAACCACAAGCCTTAAAACTCTGTCTTATTTTATCCAGAAATGTCATATGTTTACATCATCATGGAAAATGAAAACATGGGCATTCATGAGAATATATGAGAGGTTTAACATGTAGACGATCTGTAAATATGTTTATAAATGGCAGTAGCCTGTCTTGAAATGTCCCCACCGAACAGTCTATCCTCTCGTGTGGTCACCTCTCTCAGTGTGCAAGGTTTTCATCTCTTTTTTCACGTGTATTTTTGAGAGAAGGGCTCATTTCAAGACAACAGAGACTAATATTTCCAGACAAGGGTCAACTATCGGGTTCCTACTTTACATTTTAAAAATTGATGACTGCGTATAAGCAAAGCAACACAAAGAGAAGCCAAAGGGATTTCGGGTGTTTTTCTTAAAAAAAAAACAAATAATATGATAGTTTAGCAATCTTATCCTTGTGTGGACTCAGCACGTGAAGTTTCAATATTTACATTAATTCTATCCACCTATACCTTATGCTTCTGCTTTACAAATATTGGAGAATACCACCTCTCGAATGGATGTTCCTTTTCGGATCCTTGATGTTTATTAAGCTGGGAAAGATGTAAAAGACAAACAGGCAGCAAAACAAGGTTTTACAGGAGAAACAAGGAAGAGAAAAACCCAAGGCTTCTGACTGTAAATATTCCCATACATAATTCCCCAGTTTGAAACAACCTTTCATTCGCCAGAACTTTAAACATAGCACAGAATTCCTAATCCACACCTACCTAACTGGCAGCATTTTTCAAAAGCTGAACATTTTGAAATTACTGCATGGCAGCAAGTTTAAAAAGTAACATTTTTACTTAAATGACTGCTTTGTAGAAATGAATATATTCATTGTCTCCCTAACTTCAAACACACGGCATAGTTCTTCTGTACCTTTGAAGTCAGACTAATCTTTGGCACCCTTTACATCATAGCCACTGGGAAGGTTTACGTGGTCGTGTAGACACAACTAGAATATTTGAAATCATGATTTTGCCAGACCTGGTTTCCTCAGAAATCTGCGTGCACCCACCACTTCAAGGAAGGATTGTGAATACCTGCATCGCTTGCATTTCATGCTCAAATTTCTCTCCACTTGCTTTCATTTCTGTTAGCTCTATGGGAAGAAGATACTGTGGGTTTTTATTCCCTCACTGGATGGGGCATTCTGTTGATGCTACTCATTAACAAAACCTGTTTTTCACTTTTACTGTGGGAAATTACATTCACCCAACTTGCTCATCCTAAAACTTATATTAAAGAAAATCTCATTTAAGAGAGTAAAAGGTTATATATATTTTAGGAGGGTGGAAGGCAGCGTTAAACACAAAAGTAAGTCTCTGTACTGCCCAGAAACTCAATTTTAAGTGCCTGCTTCCTTTGCTTATTAGGTGAATAATTGAAACTCTCTCCTACTCAATTTTTTACCCTTTAGGATAGGAAAAGACTTTCAGGCTCCACATGACAACAAATCTTCCACGGTAATAACGTCATTCTCAGCAGGTGAAAGCTACTCAGCTTGACATATTCAGGGGCTTTATTTTATCATCAGGCAAAAGCTTATATCCCATCAGTTTAAATATGTGTACAAGGTCTTTTAATATGTATTGACAGCATTTTTACATAAAGGTCTCATTGCAGATTTTTAAAACTATCTTGCTGAAAATAATACCCATCAGCCCAATAATATAGAAATAAATGATGTCGCTCTTCAGACAACATTATCCTGAATTGCCAATTTTGGACCATCAAGCCAAACCTTACAGCATTGCAATTCTTAACTTCCGTAGAAGTCCTGGCAGAGATATTACTCCCCAAAACACAGAAGAGGCCTGGCAAAGTGCGCATCAAAATTTCTTTCAGTGGTTATTTCCCACCTGGCATGTTGGAGAAATATTTTTGAAGTTTGCATTTTCATTTGTCTTGCAAATGTTTATTTTAAGTAGATATTTACTCTCATACATCGGTCTCTCTCTCTCTCTCTACGTCATTAGAAATACTGTTCTGCCATCTCCTTGACATATTCACAAATAAGTGGAGGGTTCAGTTTGTTTTTCTGTTGACTCTACCTAGAATACAAACGAAATATCACAGTATCTATTTCAGCAATTGTAAATCAGATGTATCCGGGTGAGAGTGTTTTGACATTTTTGTTTTGAGGGCGTCACTGTGGCCTACCATTTGTTTATTTCGTTTTAATCACAACTACACTAACATTCATGCCTTTTCATTCAGAAAACATTTTGCAGAGCAACTGCACTGCAGTCCCCGGACTGCTTAGTAAAGCATCTCCAACCTGCAATGGAACCCTCGATCAGTTTTCTGTACAATAGGATGAAACCGGTTCTATTTTCTAGATTTTCATTTTTACTTCAATTCATTCTTTTTTTTTTTTTTTTTTTTTTTTGCCATATCAAATTTCACCAACAGCTAATTCTAATCTTTTCGGTGTTCATTTGTGTCAATTGTTTATACCAGGTTCAATTTCCTTTGCCAGTGTTTTTGAGATCGAATTCTGTCTAGAAGATTGAATGTCTGTCGACTTTTAGCCTATTACAAGTTTTACCTTAGGCAGTTTTAGCCAATATCAATAGATAGATAGATAGATAGATAGATAGATAGATAGATAGATAGATAGATAGATAGATAGATAGATAGATAGATAGATAAAAGATAGAAGGGATTTTTTTAAAAAGACATAAAGACAAAACAGGGGTGGGGTGGGGAGGAATTCTTATAAACTTCCCAAGTCCCCTGCATTGAAACGTTTTCTGCATAAGACAGGTGCCTCCAAACATAGGCACTGTTTACCTGCCCCATCCGTGTTACTTTCCCTTCTTTCTGAGCTTTTGTAGGAGGAAGCAACAAGCCAGCCTTGAACATGAAAGACATCACGCAACGTGGCTGACCCCAATACACTTTTTCAAGACCCAACATTGGGAACTTTCATGGAGATAATAAAATGAGCAAGATTATTTGTAATTCCTCATTAAGTTAACTGGATGTCATTTTAGATAAAGTATCTCCCCCTGAAAACATCAGCCATCAAATAATATGGTGTCAGGTTAAGGGAAAACACATAGATGACGCCCTCACTAATCAGCCAGCTCTGGTTCTCTCTCTCTCAAAGCTTAAACAAGCTCCAGTATATCCCCTTTAAAAATAATAATAATACCCTCTTGGAATGATTCTTCTAATAGCTGTGCACCTGCTAACATCCTCTTCACGGCCAGACTCCCTAAGTGAACGCCCCTTCTCCGTGCCTGCTCCAGCCTTGACCCGTCCATCTTCATCCCCTGAAATCGGCCTCCCAGTCTGTCCTCCCCACCCCTCACTGCACCTGCTTTCCAGATCACCAGTAGCTCCACGACTTTCATCTCAGCAGCTTTGCGGCCCTTTTTTCATGTGATTTCTCTGCAGCATTGAATGCCGGTCGTTACTGCTGCTTGGTTGCTTGCAGAAACAGAAAATATTCCTCCTGATTGTCCTGCTTTTCTGTCATATCTTCTGTTTCTTTTTCTCTGTTGATCTTTTAAATGGTGTTTCCTCGAAATTCTTGACTGGACCTTCTTTCCCTTCCTTGTTCAGCATCCTGAAAAAAAAACCCATACCTGGTGACAGTTACTCCTCATTTCTCCTAACCCTCTCCCCAGCCCCTGGCAACCACTAGTTTATTTTCTGTCTCTATGAATTTATCTATTCTGGATGTTTCACATAAATGGAATCATATAGTACATGGTCTTTTATGTCTGGTTTCTTTCACTGAGCATAAAGTTTTCATGGTTCATCTATGCTGTAGCATGTGTTAGAACTTTGTTCCTTTCGATGGCCGAACAATATTCCATGTATGCATAGAGCACATTTTGTTTATCCATTCATTCATTAATAAGCATTTGGATTGTTTGCACTCTGTGGCACTTGTGAATAATGCTTCCATCAACATTCATATACAAGTTTTTATTCGAACACCTGTTTTCAGTTTTGGGGGGTATATACCTAGGAGCGGAATTTCTGGATTACATCCTAACTCCAGACTTAACCGTTCGAGGAATTGCCAAACTGTTTTCCAAAGTGGCTAGAATATTTTACATTACCACCAGCAAGGTGTGATTTCTCTAAATTCTCACAAGGCTTGCTATTATCTTTTTTATTTTACATAGATGGATCTTTCATGTGGCCTTTTACCAAGACTTCCAAGCCCTCTCCCTCCATGCTAAGTTCAGCTCTCTGTCTTCTAGCACACAGGTCTCTCTCAGGTTTTATTTTTTCCCTTTGATATTAGTGGCTAAACATTACCAGCATTTTGTGCTTGGCTCTCCCTTTCCTGGATGCTTTAACACTATTTTTTAAAAATAACTTTTCATTTTGAAATAATGTTAGAGTCATGAGAAGTTGCAAAATAGTAGAGAGAGCCCCTCGGTGATGGCATTTACATGACCCAGTGCATTGTCAACACCAGGAAACTGACTCTAGTACTATTGACCAGACTCACACCCTTATTCAGATTTCACCACTGTTCACATGCACTCATTTTCTGCGGGTTTGTGTGTCACCCTATGAAATCATATCAAACATACAGATTCGTGCAACCACAAGTACAATCGAGACTCAGGATGTCAACACAAAGAAACTCCTTCATTTACAGGCACACCCTCTCCCTTCCAAAATATAATATTGTTTTGCATGCAAAAATTCTTCCTTGTATAATAGCAATGTAAATACCAGTGGGTAAGTTATATTCTGCAATACTGTCTTGCTTAAATTCACAAGCCCTGCTCTTTGCTATGACTGGGCATGTATCCTGCCAATGAAGAAATATACTGTTGCATTATCTTCTCCACTGTTTCTGCTGGTTTCCTGAATTCATGCCTGAGTGATTACCCACAGCTTCAAGCTGGCAGTGTTTGCTGTTCTAACCTCCTGTGTAACAACTATACACAGCAATAGAGGCAAGAAGATTCCATAAAAAATCAGTATACATTTGCTTATAAAGTTGTGTGAAGGTTTAGGAACCCTGAGCCATCCTTCCTGACTTTTTAAGTAAATAAATGCTGAGCCAATCATCTCCTGATCCTGGGTTTGTACCTTCTCCCTCCAGCTCCTGCCTATCTGTGACCAGCAGAGGTAGCTCGGCCCCATCCCAAACCAGGAAGAATCCAGTTTAATCCTCAGAAGAGGGTAAGATGAGGATATAGTCCCACTGGACCTGGGGAATTTTACTGGCAGTTTCCGCATGTGCAAACTGAGATCTTGTCTCTCTATCTGGACCTCCTCATTTGTGACATGTGTTCCTTTCATGTTTGCATGAGAATTATGATTTTTACCTTTTTTAAAAAACTGTCTATTAACAGGAATCCATGGGAACAGAGTTCCAGGTCTCTTGGGAGTTTGCTTATTAATACTGTTTCCCCAGGTTCTGCTGCCTGACTTGGATGTCAACCTGGCAGAGGCCATCTGACCTCACGATGCCCCAATGTGAATGAGTCACTGCACGAACCTTAGAACACAACTGTCTTCACTCACAAGTCTCTCCACGCAGCCCACACTGCTGCCACATTGACAGCCGGGACTCCCTGTGCATCTCGAAGTATGACTGGATGCTGTGAGCTCAGGATCGTGTGGGAGAGAAAATGACAGCCAGCCATGTCCCTGCACGAGCATCTGGTAGGCACCTCATCTGCACTCCTGGAGACTGTGGCAGAGAGTAGACGGGGGGAACTGAGCTCCTCACCAGTGCTGGGCCTCTGTCTGGTGAAACAGCCATAGCTTCAGTTGGGTTGGGAAGTAAAGAGCTGCTCTCCAATTTACACCACAGGGGTCGGCAAACTCTTTCTGTAGAGGATCAGATAGTAAGTAGTTTCAGCTCCGTGGGCCAAGTCATCTCTGTCACAATCATTCAACCTGTGCTTGTGGCGCAAAAGAAGCATACACGATACAGAAACACGTGGACAAGGCTGTGTTCCAATAAAACTTTATGTACAAAAGCAGGAGGGTGCTGGCCACAGACAGTACTGAGCCAGCCTTGTTATGTTATCATAGAACCTAATCTGTGTCCGTTTACATTTCCCCGTCCTCTCCCCTGAGAGTGATTTTTGTGTTTATGTTCTCGAGGTTAGCCCCACAAGAGGATTTGAGTATGAATTTAGCCATTTTTTGTCTTACCTTCTATTATAACCATTGCAAATTCTTTCCAGTGAGAAGTAGGATGCAAGTAAGTTGACCCTAGTACAGATACCAGCACAGCATTATCGGTACTAGCAATGTAACCTTAGACAACATGCTACATAACTAGCTGTAGAAAAAACTGACAAAAGCTGATTGCGTAGAAAGGGACACACCAGTAACAAGACTTTCACTGGAGGAAAATAGACTAGGAAACTTTGAAGATTTAATTCAGCTTCCATACAAGCTTAGAAAACTAAAACACAAGTCATTCATCACTTGCGGTGTAACTACAGGTTGTTGTAGCACTGATTTTACTATAATGATTGATTTCCTGAGATAAAATGTTTTTTTTTGAAATTACCCTTTTCCTTTATAAATATCTCCCAGAATTTGACATAGTTTCTCTGAATCTGACAGACTAAATTGTGTCCCCTTAAAATCTACATGTTGAAGTCCAAACCCCCAGGACCTTAGAATGTGACTGTATTTGGAGATCGGGTCTTTAAATGAGATCATTAAGGGGGGCTCTAATCCAATAGGACAGGTGTCCTTATAAGAAGAGGAGATTAGGACACAGACACACAGAGGGTTGGCCCTGTGAGGGAACAGGGAGAAGACGGCACCTATAAGCCAAGGAGAGAAGCCTCAAGGAGGAACCAGCCTTGATGCACCTTGATCTCAGACTTCCAGCCTCCAGGACTGTGAGAGAATGGATGGTGTGTTGTTGGAGCCCCCAGTTTGTGGTGCTTTGTTGTGGCAGTTTCTGCACTCGTACGACCTCTAAAGACATGTCAAGAGAACCCTAAAGAATGTATAGATGCACCTATTCAAGCAACGTAAAATATTTCTGTGATGTGATAAAAATGAGGTGTCTGAGTTGTTGGAGTGAGAGCTTTCTCAGGAATGCTAAGTTTGTATTATCTCTTCAAAAAATATACATATATGAATTGCTACATCTTCTTTATTTTAGGTTCCAGTGAAATGGGCGGAAGCATGAAATCAATGGAAAACTGTTTTGTGAACATTATTCTACACAAGATGTATGGCCATTCATCTTGCAGCTGTGTTGCATAGTAAAAACACGTCCACACACTTGATTATTTTATTACAGAGGTCTACAACTTATATTTTGGGAAGGAGGAACTACAGTGACTTGAATATGGTGTCTTTCCCGGCCCATGCTTTGCAGCAATGTATGATCTGTGGCATTATGTGTAAATAAACAAATCAGTGTTATGGTTGAGGCATCTTTTAAAAAGCCATTTATTGTGTTCTTCAAAGCACTCTTTTGGCACAAAACTTTATCTTTCAGTGCATTTAATTATACCATACTAATGCTTCAAGTCACCCATTATAAAAGTGTTGGGTGACACACATGTTCAGACACTGATGTTGCTGCTGAAAAGCTGTTTTGAATAGAGCCCATATACTATTTCACTTGTCACCAGGATTCAGCATCCAACACTTAGTTATTGCAGTTTACGTGGCAGAACCAGTCTCAGAAAATGAAAGGTCAGTCGGTAAAGAGAAATCATTTCTTTAATCTGGTGTTGCTTGTGAAAAAGAGAGCTCCCTGCAGAACCCAGCATTCTAGAGGATTTACCACCTCTATACAAAACATCCAGCTGGACTGAATGAAAATGTTATTCCTATACATATGTGCTGTGCTTTCTTTTATTTCTATCCATCCCCTTTGTGGCAGAACCAGAAAGGCTAATAAGACTGTAAATGCCAAAATATGCACAGCAACTTGGCACGCCAGAGAAAGGATAGCTAGTAACATCGCGATGCGCTAGTTGTAAGGTTCTCAGCGTGAATTTATAGATGCAGAAGGAGTCGCGTATCCTCAGTTGCTGGGAGCCTCTCTGAAATCAGCTGCATTTTAGAACTCTCGCTTTTCCTGATTAAAACTAAACAACTGAAGTGTGATGGCAAACTTGAAATTAAAAGGCTGGTAAGACCAGCAAATAAATGTCATTAACAATTTTACTTTAAGTGGAATGAGCAACACTTATATTTTTCTCCTTTTCTCTTTCTAAAATGCCGCATTGCCTTCATAATAAAGAAAAAATATATATGAATCCCGTTTCTATTTAGCAGGCAATTTAATATATTTTTTAACTCGTGGAGTTTGCACTGATTTTAAAAGATTTTTCTTAAAGAGTACTAAATATCTTGCTAATCTTTTAAAAATTGAGCTATGCTATACATACCATAAAATTCACCCTTTTAAAGTGTGCAGTGCAATGGTTTTTTTCGTTGGTGTACAATGTGCTGCAACCATCACTGCTAATCTAATTCCAGAAAGTCTTCATTAATCTAAAAAGAAACCCTGGGTCTTTTAGCTTTTGCTCTCACAAACCCACCTCAGCACTCATTTACTTTGCATCTTCATGACTTGCCTGTTCTAGACATGTCTTATAAATGGAAGCATACAACACATGGCCCTCTGTTTGGGGCTTCTAGAGAAAAGCCAGTCTGTATCTATAAAAGACAAGAAGGTTATCTTGGAAAACTTCAGGCAAAGGCAAGAAATAAAAATTCTGCTGTCACCTAACCCCAGTTAGGATGGCTAAAATCCAAAAGAGTCTGAACGATAAATGCTGGCGAGGTTGCGGAGAAAAAGGAACTCTCATACATTGTTGGTGGGACTGCAAAATGGTGCAGCCTCTGTGGAAAATGGTATGGAGGTTCCTCAAACAATTGCAGATAGATCTACCATATGACCCAGCTATCCCACTGTTGGGAATATGCCCAGAGGAATGGAAATCATCAAGTCGAAGGTATACCTGTTCCCCAATGTTCATCGCAGCACTCTTTACAATAGCCAAGAGTTGGAACCAGCCCAAATGTCCATCATCAGATGAGTGGATACGGAAAATGTGGTACATCTACACAATGGAATACTACTCAGCTATAAAAACGAATGAAATACTGCCATTTGCAACAACATGGATGGACCTCGAGAGAATTATATTAAGTGAAACAAGTCAGGCACAGAAAGAGAAATACCACATGTGCTCACTTATTGGTGGGAGCTAAAAATTAATCTATAAATTCACACACACACACACACACACACACACACACACACACACACACAAAACCGAGGGGGGGGAAGAAGATATAACAACCACAATTACTTGAAGTTGATACGACAAGCAAACAGAAAGGACATTGTTGGGGGGGGGGAGGGAGAAGGGAGGGAGGTTTTGGTGATGGGGAGCAATAATCAGCCACAATGTATATCAACAAAATAAAATTTTAAAAAATTTCTGCTGTCAATTTTGAAAAGCAGCTTCCTTTTGGATCCCAAGAAGATGAATATTCAGTGTGACTTTAGTCATTTACATTCACATTATTGCCCAGGATCTCAATATTTCCTTAATGAATAAAATAATCTATAAGCAGTCCGTGAGTAAAGCTGAATGTTATTAATATGGGGCTGAAAGAATAGTTGTTAGACTTGCTAGTTTCTTAGGTCATGCTGGACTTAAATACAATCACAGCACAGAGTGCTGAGGGAAATAGTGACATGATGTTCGCATTTACTAATGATTCATTATGCACGTGACCTTCCACGTGATTATGCATCACTCTTGTAACCCACAGACAGATCAATGGGACAAAATAGAGAGTCAAGAAAGGGACCCACAAAATAGAGCCAGGTGGTCTTTGATGAAGGAGCAGAGGCAACTCTGTGGGCACGGTAATATCACTTGGTTCTGGATGACTAGATGTCCTTATGCAAATAGATTAACCTAGACACGGACTTTCAGAACAGTGACTCCTTTCAAAAGTTATCACAAGATGGAGCATAAACCATGTGAAATGCAAAACTGTAAAATTACTTTGAAAAGGTAACATGGTAGACAATCCAGGTGACCTTGGGTTTGGCAATGAGTTTTTTAGGTAAAAGCATGACCCATGAAAGAAAAAAATGATAAGGTGGACTTCATTAAAATTAAAAACTTCTGCTCTGTGAAAAACACTGTTAAAAGAATAAAAGTACATGTGACAGACTGACAGGAAATATTTGCAAAATTCATGTCTGTTAAAGGACTTGTGTTCAAAATATACAAAAACTCCTAACCCTCAACAATAAGAACACACAGAACTCAATTAAAAACAGGCCAGAAAAAGAAGATCCGAGCAGACACCTCACTAAAGAAGATATACAGATGGCAAATAAGTATTAAAAAGGATATTCAACATCACTTGTTCTTAGGAAATTGAAAATTAAAATGATATGCGTTGTCTTATACACCTATTGGAATAGCTAAATCAAAAAAAAAAAAAAGAATCCTGACAATAGCAATTGCTAGCAAGGATGTGAAGCAACAGGAACGCCATTCAGTGCTCGTGGGAATGCAAAATGGTACGGTTTGGCACGTTCTAACAAAGCTAAACACAGGCTTACTATTCGATCCAGCAATGTGCTCCTACGCTTTTACCCAACTGACTTGAAACCTGTGTACACACAAAATCCTGCATGCAAATGTTGACGGCATCTTTGCTTAGAATCGCCAAGAACTGGGAGACTCAAAGAAGCTCTTCAACAGCTGAATGGTAGACTAACTGCAGTACATACACACAGTGGAATATTATTCAGCGATTATTTTTAAAAAAGTGAGTTATGAAGTCACCAAAAGACATGGGTCAATCTTACACGCGTATTGCTAAATGAAAAAGTTGATCTTCAAAGGATGCATTCTGTATTATTTCATTTGTATGTCATGCTGGGAAAGGCAAAACCACAGAGATGGTAAAATATCAGTGCTGGCCAGGGCTTGGGGCAGGCTTTGGGGAGGAGAAGACGGAACAAGGGAAGTACAGGAACTTTTTAGAGTGGTGGTCCCGTGCAGTGATGGGTTAGAGGTGGAAGCATCGGTGTAAACTCACAGATGGCTTAATTTATAGACACGAAGGTGCTTCAAAAAGTTCATGGAAAAATAGAACTGGGAGACAATACAAATCTTTCTGTGAACTTTTTGAAGTCCCCTCATACAGATGTTTATGCATAGGAATATTTCTAGATAGGTGGCTGTACATGGGTTAGCATACTTTGGAGACATTGAGATCAGTGTAAATTAGTCTGAAGTGGCAGAAGTCAGAATAGAGGTTCTCTTGGTGCGGTGAGAGCATTAGGAGGACAAGAGACCTCTGTGAGGTGGAGAAAATGTTCTGTATTGTGACTTAGGTATTGTTTGCACAGGTGTTTGCAGAGGTAAAGCCCACAGAGCTCTACACTTAAGATGCGTGCAATTTTCTGTAAGTGAAGTCATACCTCAATTTAAAAACATAAATAAATCATTTCTAATTGTGTAGTTTAGAGTGTATGATTACAGCATTTGGAACATCATCTCTGCAAAGAGCAGAAGTTACTGAGAGAAAGGCTCGAATTCCTAACAGATCTTAAAAGTCAGGCTCGCTGCATTCTTGGTAGTTGACGTGAGGCAGGGATTGAGCCAAATGACCTCTCCCGGTCCCTCCTGATGCTTCCTGGAATATTTGTAATTTTGAGAAATGCTTTTCTTTACCGTGTGCCTTTTCAGTTTACCATCAACACGCTAAAGCAGACACAAATGTAGAAAATTGCACTTTGATGACCCTTTTAGTGTGTTTGGGGGTTTTGTTTCCTCTAGTAATATCTCGGGGTTTTGTTTCCTCTAGTAATATCTCGGGGCACTGTCGCATATGAGGTCTGTCGTTGACCGACAAGCCATGAGGTGGTGCATGGCCATTCTCAAGAGGACAGCGGTGGACTTACCTGGAGCTGCCTTGCCTGTCCTTCACCCAGGGCGTGGGAGCCACTGTGTCCTGACTGAGCCTCAGCCATGCACAGGCAGCTGTGCTCTTAGTGGCCACTCCCCTGGCTCAACGCCTTGGAAAAGGCCCTGTAAGAAAAAAATATATGTATATGGTAAGATCCTCATTTACAAAATTACAAGTGCTAACTTCCTAAAAACTTCCAGATTTCATTTTAGAAGTCCTCGGACACACGACCCTAAGCTGAGGCTGAGAGAATGGACTATAGATTAGGGAACTGTGTGAGTTTGAAAGGCTCACTTGGACATCTGGAAGAGATTGAGTGGAGTGATAGACCTCAATAAATGTCAACCTTACGTGGGGACCAAAATGTGCAAGATCCTTAAGTCTGTGGATGGAAATTCCTAGTGGTATTATTGAATTTGGGGGCTGAGGGGATAAAATGTTATGGCAGAGTATGGACTTTCTTTTCTTGTAATAATTTGGCCCTTAATTTAAAAACACTTCAACCAAAGAAAGTTTTAAAAATTTTTTTAAATTATATTTTTTATAACTAAATGGAGTTCGAGCTACAATATGCAAAGTTCAGAGTTTAATATTATTTTCCTCCTATCGAGCCAAGCATTGTGGTCTCTATAGAGAAAGCTCTGAATTAATTATTTTTGACGGATAGAAGCCTCATCAATCACATTCCTTCAGAGATGAATGCAGAAGGAAGCCCTAAATGGATGGGTTTTCCAGAATGCCATATGTTTCTGCCTCTGTTCTCGGACAAATATAAAATTAATTTCCAAAAGAAAATATTAACTGGCGCCTGGTTATTATTTCTTCCTTTTAGCTGTCAGATCTGTACCCTAAATCTCATATCAACATAAGTCAGAAACAACTGGTAGGAATTCATAGAATGACCTAGCAGCCTAGCCAGTAGGTTTTAAAAGAAATCAAGAATTCTATCGAAGCTTGATGGGAAAAAGTAAAGTATATCGTGTGAGAGGTATTTTAATCACATATCCTAACATCAGAAAATCCAGTCAATTTTAACTCTAGAATATCTTTTAAACCCATCTTCTATGTAACTTCATCTCTCCCATCTACCCCAACAGCAAACTACAGTACAGACCCAAAAGCTTCTCTGATTACACTTCACTCAGCCACTATTTAGCAGCCCTAGTGATCTTTTAAAAACATAAGTCAGATTATATGACCTCCCTCTCATTTTAAATACTTTTCTGACTCCCATTGACTCCTATACTTCCTCATGGGTCCTCGAAATCTTACAACGTGTTTTCTGAAACCAGACCTGAAAATTCTTTGTTCTCTGTCACGCTAGACCCGAAGATTACAGACCACCATCATGTAGCTCACATTGCAAAGATGTGAGATTAAGAAAAAAAAAATTACTGAGAATTTACGAGAACTCTAATCTAAACACTAAAGCATCTTTTCATAAGTAGAATTTATTGTGCTGTGTTTTATGTATCCAAACAACTTGTGTGTTGTGTACACATAAGTTATGAAACACAGTAATAAAATTAACACCTATAGACATCTATAAAGCTAAATTTACTTCTATATTTTTCTTGATGGGGTTTAGGGCGTGCTACCCCAGTATATGGCATTTAAGGAAACAGCAGAGGCAGGAAGGTCCTTCTTTCCTTCCCCTTACACGCTCTTACCTTATTTCACTGTGGACTTCCCAGCCTTCAAAACTGTAAGAAATTAATTCTATTTCTTTATAAATTACCCAGTTTTAGGTATTCAGGCCATAAAAGAAGTCTCTGGTATTCCTCTGAAGTAGGTTAGTTATCAGGAAAGTGTAAATTAAAACCACAGTGAGACATCAATATATACTGACCAAAATAACTAAAATTAAAAAGACTGATCGCATCAAGTATTGGTGAAGATATGGAGCAATTGAAATGCTCACATGCCTGGTAGGGATAAAAAATGGCAAAACAACCTTGGAAAATAATTTGACACTTTCTCAAAGAATTAAACATACTACCTACCATACAGCTCAGCGATTCTGCTCACAAAATTTACACCAAAGAAATAACAACACATGTCCATAGAGAGACATAGGCACAAAAGTTCATAGCAGCTTTACTGGTAATAGTCCCAAACTTGAAGCAACAACAATGCTGCTATGGGTCTCATGTGTCCCCCAAAAGTTCATGTGTTGGAAACTTGACCCCCACTGCAATAGCATTTAGAGGGTGGGAAATCTGATTATGATATTTGAAAGTTCGGGCCTTTGAGAGGGGATTGGATCATGAGGACTGTACCTTCATGAATGAATTATTCCATTCGTGGAATAATGAGTCATCACGGGTGTGGACCAGTGGATCTATAAAGAGCACATGAGAGAGCTCCCACCATGTGATATCCCACATCATTCCGGGACCCTGTAGAGAATTTCCATCCAGAGGAAGGCCCTCACCAGATGCACCACCTGGACCATGGACTTCCCAGCCTCCAAAGCTATAAGAAATAATTGATTTTTCTTTCTTTCTTTCTTTCTTTCTTTCTTTCTTTCTTTCTTTCTTTCTTTCTTTCTTTCTTTCTTTCTTTCTTTCTTTCTTTCTTTTTTTCAAATTACCCTGTTTCAGGTATTCTGTTACAGGCCACAGACATGGCCAA
Organism: Cynocephalus volans; assembly: GCF_027409185.1. Classification (NCBI taxonomy): domain Eukaryota; kingdom Metazoa; phylum Chordata; class Mammalia; order Dermoptera; family Cynocephalidae; genus Cynocephalus; species Cynocephalus volans. The sequence goes on from NC_084478.1 coordinate 7,436,747, forward strand.
ATACAAACACCCATCAATAGGAGAATAGATAAACAAATTCCAGTGCATTGATAGACTGTCAAGACACTCCCATTAAATGCAACAATATGGATAAATCTCAGAATTACTATGTTGAGGAAAAGAAACCAGATTTTACAAAAGGACATACTACATGATTCCATTTATATTATAACAAGCAAGACTAATGCATAGTAACGCCAAAGCAGGTCAGCTTTATTCGCTTCTGTGCATCATAAAGAATGATACTCAACGTAGAGTGTTCAATGACCTGATTTTTGCATTTAGGAACAAGTTTCTAAGACGTGTTGATATAGTTTATTGATCATTTATTCTTCTTGTTGTGCTAACGTTTCACTTGGTAAACCAGTAAGATTTAGCCCGCAGGACAGATTTGGCCCATAGTTCAAAGTTGGCTAAACCCTGCTCTGAGCTTTCACCTCACAACTAATGACCCAGGCTCTAGGTACATGGACAACCTCAGCTCCTACAACAGGGGTCAGCAAACCACAGTCAAATCTAGCCTGCAACTTGCTTTTATAAATAAAGCACGTTTCTGGAACACAGCCACATCTATTTGTTTTCATATGGTCTTTGGCAGTGTTCTCACTACAATGGCAGAGTGAATCACTGCAACAGAGACCTCGTGGCATGCAAAACCTAAATAATTTACAACCTGGCACTTTACAGAAAAAAAAGATTTGCAAGCCCTGTACCGGAGTATGAACAGAGCTCTTAACCTAAAAGTCTGAGCTGAACAGATTCAAGCAAAGAGACACTTCAGGATGTTAGCTGTGAAAAATAAAGGAAAAATAAATTACTTAAAAATATTCGAAAATGAAGCTAACGGAAATATCCCAAACTGAGGCTACTTGCCACACTGAAAAACACCGCATCCAAAATAGTTGGGTCTTTCTAGCCTGCACAGTCTGGTGTCAATAGCTTTGTGATTTTCACACCTTTTCTTGGCCAGGCAGACTTCCTGGCATCAGCTGAAGTTTGTAATAATTTTCCTTGTCTGCCCAGGGTTACCCAAGCCTTGGATGAAGTCAGAAGACTCTAAATAGATCTTTATCAGTCCTGAAATCAACATCCAAGAAAGATTACATCCCAGGGTTTAGGGAGGAAATGCGTCCCCCAATCATGATGTACTCCTGTCCTAAACATGACATTTATTTGCAGAAAACTAACCTGTCCAGGACTGGTGTTTCTTTCTCAGGTTTTTTGCTTAAGTTTAATTTTACACAGACAAACTTTTATTCATAGCAGTGAATGTTTCTATTATCCAGGGCCATCTTCTTGGCATAGGAAACTATCCACATTGGTGACGGTGTAAAAGGGATTTACTTTCAGCTCAGCAAACAGACTTCTTTTCTCTCCTTAAACCCTTTAAAAAAGCTATTAACCAAAGTTATCCTTAAAAGACCCTTTTTTTCTGGCTTAGTAGCAAAAGCACCTTCTACCTACTCTCTTTGGCCCTGAGAAAGGCATTCTCTAAGAAAGTGGACGGCTGGCATTTTGCCAGAAAAGTCCCACAATGACGGAAAAATACACCCCAAGGCATTTGTCTTAAGATCACAAATCCATAGCCCAGACTTGGAAGGGAAATAGTAAGAGGAGTATCGTTCTATTCAGAAATCTTTCCCTTAAACACAACCTAAGAGGTGGCCTCTGAAACAAATACTACGTAGAAAGAAGGAAAGACCCAAGCTCTTGTTTTAAAACTCTCTCATTCTCACTCTGCCAGCCTACAGTGTACAAAAATGTGTATCCTGATTTAACTCGATCTCCACACAGTGATTTGTGTCTTCCCAACGAGATCAGCAACGTCCTCGCACCAGGCAAAGTCTCTATTGAAGCAGCTGGCTGTGTTTGCTGAACTGAAAGGGAATCCAGATTAAGAGGTGAAACTATTCCAGGTTCTGTGCCAAGAAGACAGCGAAGAATGTGCCCGGGTTTCGCAAGTCTCCTGATAACGTGGGGTCTGTGCTGGCAGCCCCGCACCCGTAAGCTGAGAATGTGCGTGTGGACACAGGAGAGAAGCGTGTCACTGCTGCTGGCTGCCACTTGGATCACAACAGCAAAAATCCTGGCAGTTGTTGACATTCTCAGATTACAGGCCATGGCTATATGCTTTTTTTATTAACCACCTTTTACAAGTTCCTAGGGTCACACAGAGGAAAATAAGAATCATCCTTTTTCATTTGGAGGGAGCTTTCTAGGTTGGCATTTTGGCACTTAGGTCTCCATTATCTGACTCAAAATTAGCAATTCACTGGAAGGCAGGTAGGACATTTATTCCTGCCTCCAGAGGGGTAAAACCAGACACTGGAAAAAGAAAAAGTTTCCCCTGTGTGTGCAGCTTCAGAATAAAGATCGTTTACCTCCCAGCTCAGGGTGTGACTGGCCAAGCAAATCCAGGCCCTTTATTTGGCAGGAAGTTTTCTGCTTCTTGTGTGTGCTAAGAAAAGGTTGTGAAATGCTAGTTTGGCTGCTGGAAGAAAGGGAAATCCAGAATAATCTTTCCCCTTGCTTAAAGCTAAGACACAGGATATCTAAACTGTTATTGCTCTAAAGATCCTTAGGAAAGGAGCTGTAATTTTAATCCAACGAGGAAAATTTATTTTCATGGTGGGTTGAGACACCAAGGTGACATATAATTAAAAGATATTTGGAATAAGTCCAATATATGTTGTATCATAGTCTAAAGGTTATTCTTGATTCTGTTCTGTCCACATTTTTTTTTTTTCTCCATAGAGGAATTTTTCCTACAAATTTAGATCCCTTTAAATCACGAAAGCATAACCCTGGCTTAGATAGTTTCTGGTTTTGCTTTAATAATTATTTTATGACTGTGGGTATTTTCCTATCAAGAGAGAATTTGCTCTTGCTCTTGTCTATTTACTGGGCAGCAAATCAAGCCTACCTCCCACCCTGTCCTAATCTCCATCCATCCCCAGCACACAAACGCAGACACACAGGCGGACGCGATTGCTTTGCTTACCTGTAACTTAATACACCGCGTTGACTTAGAAGTGCGGGATGGGGCTGAGAATGAACAGCCTGCCAACACCTTGTGGCTGCACACTTGCTTCTTCAGAATGCAATTCGCACTGCTTCACCAGCAAGTGGTTACCACAACTTGTCTTGAATGTGACACAACCAGAGAAACTTTGTTAATGCTGAGCATTAGGTGTAACTTCCTTTGGGCACTTGTAGAACATGGTTCTGTTTCTGGGCTCGAACGTCTGTGGTTGGAATTTTGCCTCTCACCTCTCCGTGGAGAACATTAATCTATCAGCTATGGAGGAAACCACCACTTACTCCCTAAAAATGTCTCCTCACCTTTAACATGCAGTTTTCTACAACTTAAGCTACCTTAGCAGGGGTGATTTTCTCATGTGTTTCTTTTCAGCCTTTGTCATTGTCACGAAATTTCCTTCTGGGTCGGCAAATACAATTCTGCATGTATGTTCTTTTTGGTTGGAAGAATTCATCCCACACTCTGGATACAATCTGATATTGTCTCTTTAAAATTGTTTTTATTATAGAGTGTGTCATTATAATTTTGGCCTTTGGAATAAAACCAAATGAAATACGGAGGAATCTACTTCACCACCTTCTAAATAACATTTGTCCTCAGTTTTCAACAAATGCACTGACATTTATATTTTTGTTATTTCAAGGTCCAAAATTGGACCATGGCATAGATTAAAAATAGGAAAATGTAGATCACAATGAGAGATGCTAGAGAAAATTAAGTGTGAGGAGTCACTATTGAGATCTATGGTTCCAAATTCCAATGACTCTGTGCACCTCCTCAGAGTCCTTCTCAACAAGGTCAATTGAAAGGAATTTCAAAATCTAAAAATAGTCACACCCATCCTAAAAGAGTTGCAGGCTGAGTGTCAGGCTCCCTGAGAGTATGGGCAAATTTTGACACTTTGAACTTTTAGAGACTTAAGGTGGCAAGTTTTTGAAACTTAAATTCAAGGTAGTGGATTTTTAGAGAATTACACCAAAGCTCACTCAAATCAAAATTTTAGAGAGGAAGGATTGCACATGTGATAAGATTGCACTGAACTATCCAAAAACACACAAATGAGGGCATGTAAAATGGGAGACAGTGATAAGGCTGGTGGATGTCAGTTTCCAGGCTGTAACATTATACCATAGGTAGTTCTTTCTGCAAGATGTTACTCTTGCAGGAAACTGGGTAAAATACACCTGGGCTCTCTCTGCATTATTTCTTACACTTGCATGTGAAACTACAATTATCTCATAATTTAAAATTTAATGAATGAAAACATGGAGAAAGCCCGAAAGATAGCAGTGAGATGCCTGACCCGGGGTTCACAATTATCCATGGAGGGTGGGCAGGCAGAGAAGGTGGGTGTAATCTTAAGGGTGTAAGTAATAAATCATAGAGGGCTGAAGGAAAGCCAAAAAAAAAAAATTCTATGTATTACTTGCAGAGAGAGATCAAATAACAAGTGCATTGTTACGACAACAAAAAGTAACATGTCCAGGGGTTTCCACCCTTGACGCAAACACACAGATATGCAGTGCTGGCGCCTGGATTGAACAGAAGCCACCAGCAGCTGTCCCAGCTACTAGTGCCACCATTACAATGGAATCTTAAGTCTCCCATGTTGCTTTCTTTTACAACTGTGAAGGCTGAAATCTGCCTTCTAAACATATCAAAACCGAATTAGAAGTTCATGGTTTGCTGCCTCTTTGGAAAAACAACCCTTGGGTCAAAATGCTAATCAAGCTTTATTTTAAATCTTGAAGAACAGGGGGGAAAACAGAGAGAGAGAGAGAGATAGTCACCATAGAAAAGCTAATTTATGTTCACTGATATTGCACAGCCTGGCATCACCATGTGGCCCCTGCTTGGGGAATCTGACATCTTTGATTTACTTTTCCTAAAGACCTTTCCTTTATAGGCAGTGCTGGAGAACTGCTGTTTCCCTCCAGATTTACTCTCTACCCAGGGCTCTTTCCCCAGATGGGCCACAAGAACAGGCTTTCTGAACATGACATTGTGGAGAGTCAGTCACACAATTGCTGGATACTGCCAACATTCACACACTCCACTTTATGAGCATGCAACAATCCGCTCCTACGTTTTTCTTTGGATGGAGATTTACATTGCAACTCAATTCCTAGGTATATACCCAAGAGAAATGAGTGCACGTGTACTCAGAAGACTTGCACAAAAATGTGCACAGCAACTTCATTTGCATATACAAGGGTACTTCAAAAAGTTCATGGAAAGATTGGTATTGTCTTTTAATTCTATTTTTCCACAAACTTTTCGAAGCACCTTTGTGCATATGATAAAATAAACATGTGAATGCATGAATGTAGTAAAGAAGAGAGTACTCCGAGGGAAGAGAGAGGTGGGAATTGTGTGGGGGATGAGGCAGAAATTTTGGAGCAGAGGTCCATGAGGCGGTCTCAATGTTAAGAATCATTCTGCGTCCTGCAGCCTCAGTGCAAATGCTATATGATTTTATTTCTCCCTCCCTTAGTTCACACCACTACGATTATATATAAAACACCAATATTCCTGCTATCAAGAGCATTACTTTCACCAATGCAAGTGGCTGGGTCAAAAAGCATTAAAATACACTGACTCTAAATTTCTCTAAATTACAGCCCATTCTAAATTACTGAGCCTTAAAGATTACATTTCTCACCTCACCTTCCAAACAGCTGATACCACAGACAACAAATAGTAGACAAATTACTAGAAGCCATGAGTTTCGTAGAAATGTGGTTGGAGTCGACAACATAACTAGATTTTTACTGTGGTACTGCTACCAGCAAGCTGAGTCAACCTGAATCAACCCTTCTCCTTGTTATAGCACTTTTGACTACAAAATAATGGCATTTGATTATATGATTCTGAGATTTTCTCAGCTCCAGTAACCTAAAAGGTATTTGAAGTTTTCTTATTTAATAAATCAGTAGTTTCATACCTCCTTTTATTTCAACATTTTTTCCCTGCTATCTCTTAAGACTAATTTGGTTTCCTTTTCAGGCTTACACACTCCACACCAAACCAAGTGGTTGGTTTTACCTGGCAGGTACTAACTTTTCTCTATGCTTGCAAGAAAAGACAAAGGGAAGGTAACCATATCATCCATCCATGAATTAAAGCCAGAGGGGCTGCCCACATCTGCCCTGTCAGGGTGCCAGCCAGCTGCAGTTACACCAAGAGAGGAAACTCAATGGGCCATCTGCTGAAGACGACTCGCTGGCTGTGCAGGGTGAGTTTGTAATGGTTCAGCAGTAAAAGCATCATTTCTTGCAGTCGGTCTTGTCCATTAACAGTTTCAGTATTGCTTAGTTCTCCTACACAATATTCTATCTGTGTAAATCAGGATTGAAGCAGAGATGGAGAGCTCCAGAGACAGAGATAGACAGAGATAGAGACATAGACATATATAAAGATCTAGAACACACACATACAGCCTCTCTCTCTTTCTTTCTCTCTATATAATGGATATAAATATATCAAACTTACCTATCTATCTACTATATATTACTACTTACCTACCTACCTATATATTGTTCTGAGAGACAATGAGAGGCAAGTTTGAAATCCACAGGGCAAGCTAGCAAGCTACCAGGAATGACAGCTGGTACTAACCACGCCAACGAAGGCTGTTTTCCAGAGGCAAAATTTCTTCTTCTCTGCCTGATTTTAAGCATCAGTCATGCTTTTAAAGCCTTTCAATTGAAACAAAATAAATAAAAATCAGGTCCACCCAAATTATTTAGTATAATCTCTCTTCGTTAAAAAGTCTACTGATTATGGACTTTTAATTACATATCTCCAGAGCAACACCTATATTACCGTCTGAATAACCAGATGCTATAGCCTGGCCAAGCTGGTACATCAAACATATCATCACAGAATCAGAACAAGGTGGGAAAGATCGAGGGGGTCAGAAATACCAAACATCTCTTGCATGCATAGGGGTGTGCTGAGTGCTATTGATCAAGTTATGTTACCCTGGGTCCTGTGTACTCATCTGGGAAAAGCAGGCAACATGTTGCCCTCAGAGTATTGTTTGAGGACTTAATAGCATAATGTGTATAAAGCACCCTGCCCCCCAGGCAATCGTTTGTCACTTAATAAAATAGTTCCTCCCCTTTCTTCTAAAACTTTGTTCTGAAGAATTTCATGGGGATGTTGTTTCATGTGCAAATCTGGGAATCCTGTCTCTAGCCATCTGCATCCTTACGTCTGTTTTAGGACAGGCCAAACATTTGCATCTTTTATCAGCTTTTAAAACATACTGAACTGGTAGAAATGGATTACAATCTGTGAAACAGAGCCACAGAGGGAAGCGAAAGATATCAAATGCTTATATTTGTAATGGGCTTCAAAGCCATTTAGACACTATTTTTGTCTGTCTTTCCAATATTTTAAAGAAAGAAAAGAGTCGACTTACTGAGAAACTATCATTAGTAAAAAAAGACTTTCTACAAGTTGAAAATCTTACACTTATACATAAATATTATAATTACAAACAAATATGGTAAATATCTAGGGTTTCAATAAATATCTCCATTCTAAAGATAATGGCTAGCTTCTATAAAATCTGAAAATGAATGATTTCAACTTGGTAATTTCTCAATATTTTAAAATGGATTTTTAAAGCTCGATAAACGAAACATCAATTTGCAAAGCCCTCGTGTAGTATTACATCGTCAATTGATAAGCATCGTGCCTCCTCAAGATACGTGAGTGCTCTAGAAAAATAATATATTAAATATTAGAAATGGTCCCGTCTGTCAAAAGTTTAAAATTTGATGGAGGTGTGTTATTTGGTGTGTACAATTGCTAGCATGGAAATCTGCAAAGGTGGTTTGGACACCAGCACTGAGATGCAGTCTCAAGAGTCTTTGGTCCTCAGAAATAAATCATTGTACAAGGGGTGGCTTGTCAATCTACACCTAGAAAGGCCCAGTCAGGAATCCCAAGGAGGGCTCTTCTAAAGGGAGTAGCTGTTTGGAAAGTGTGCTTTTGAATTCCTAAATTTGAATACCTAAAATCACTGGCATATTTCTTCCCAGTCTAGAGTATTTTTTTTTAAGGAAAATGAGTCACCTGAAGTCACACTTACAGTGTTTACATGAGCCACGTCCCTGGTTTACCCTCCACTAAATCTTGGTGCTCCTTTGCACCTCCCTCTCCAGGCCAGACAAACCTGCCACACCTGCTAAAGCACTGAGGAACCATGAGACTTGCTTTGTGTCCCCAAACATGTCCTTCCTCCAGTCTCCCAAGGAGGCACTGGCCAGCACTGTGCAATGCCCACTGTACCCCAAACCCTGCACAGATGCTTGCAGTGAGAAAGGTGGGCAGCAGGCAGAGAGGAATGTGATCTGACCCAGAGTCCAGTCCTTAATTGCTGCTTATTTAACAGACCCACAGGAGGAAACAGACTGCAAGCATGTCACCGCAGCACAGTAAGATATGCTCAGAGACGTGACTGAAATATATGCCACGTGCTGTGCAATCATGGAGAACATCAGTCATGACTGGTAGCAATGGGGGAATGCAGGAAAGGTGGACGTGAGCACCAGGAGCAGGTGCCACCCAAACCGGGAGAGATGCACACTTTGGAGTTCCAGGCTCTGACCTGATGCTTGTCCTCAGCTCCTCTGTCTTCCAAGGACAATTTTAGTTTCATACCATAAGAGAGAAAAAAAGAGAGAGAGAGAAAAAACCAGCATAACCAGCATAACCAGCTAACTAGCTCTCTATTCTTTTTCAAAAGGCATTTCTTTTACCCTTTCAAATAACTGCCTACTGACTTTAAAATATCTACAAAGGAAAAGATGTGTATTAATTACGAGATCCCAATGTGCTGGATATGCAAAATAAACACCAAGGTGCACCTTTTCTTTCATACAGGCCCTTTGGTTATGGCTGAGAAAACAGAAATTCGATGTTTTGGTCAATCCGTGAGCGATATAGGTCCTCCTGATTTTTCTCCTAGCTTTTTGCTTCAGAATGTTGTAAATACACAGGATGATATCTTCTTCTGCTGTTAGCAAAGTAAAAGATTGGCCATTAAAGTCTTAAAATTTTTATTCCTAAACAGAGATATGAACATTCAGCTGGATTTTAAAATTTTTATTCTTCAAGTTGTAATTGAAAACAGCCTCATGCCTGATGCTTTTTGGACAAGGCGTTGCCTCAGCAGATCCCCAAAACCTTACAAGCTGGTCCTGAACTCAGCTTGAATTTCTGTATTTTGGTTTAATCATTCCAGTCCTAGAATTCCCTTTTAGGACGATGTATGAGTTTCCTTCTATTGCTTTCCAGTTTACCACACATTCAGTTGCTTAAACATGCCAATGTATTATCTTACATTTCTGTGTGTTCCAAGTCCAGACTCAGTCTCATTAGGCTAGAGTTGGTATTTTGGCAAGGTTGTGCCCCCTCTGGAGCTCAGAAGAGGATTCTCTTTTCTCAGCTGCTGGCCCCCCCTCACATGGCTCCAACTTCTGCCTCCATGGTCACATCTCCTTCTCTGACTCTGACCTCCTGCCTTCCTCTGATAAGGACCCTGGTGATGATGCTGGACACACTCAGGTGATCCAGGATCATCTCCCATCTCATGCCTGCAAAGTCCCATTTGCCAGATAAGGTGACATGCACACAGATTTTGGTAATTAGGATATGGACTTATTGGGGAAGGGCATTATTCATCTACCACCACTGATAATACTTACAAATTATAATTTTCATAAAAGAGAAAACAAGTGGTTGACAATTTTCAAAACTGTGTTATTGTGTTTGCACTAGTCTACTCGGGATGTCATAACAAAATACCACAAATCTGTTGTGGCTCCAACGACAGAAATTCCTTCTTGCACAGTTCTGGAGGCTGTAAAGTCCAAGATCAAGGTTTGGCAGGGTTACGTTTCTGGTAAGGACTCTCCTCCTGGATTGCAGACAGCTCACAGATGACTGCCTACTCACTGTGTCCTCACGTGGGGGGAGAGGAAGCTCTGGTCTCTCTTCCTCTTCTTATAAGGACCGTCATCTTAGGGCCTCACACTTAGGACTTCAGATTAGGGCCCCACCCTTATGACTTCATTTGACCTTTACCACTTCCTCACAAGCCCTATCTCCAAATATAGTCATATTCGGTGTTGGGGTTTCAAATTGCGAATTTTGAGGGAACACAACTTAGTCCATAACAGTGTTTACATACCCTTAGGTTGCTGCGTAGAGGAGTGACTTCACCAATCTTTGAAAATTGCAAAGCTTAGAGAAGAAATACGTGTAAGACGTGAATATGCAGTTCTAGAAAAATCTCCAAACTATAAAGGAATAACTTCACCAATCTTTGAAAACTGCAAATCTTAGAGAAGAAATACATGTAAGACGTGAGTATGCAGTTCTAGAAAAATCTCCAAACTATAAATCCAAAAGCAAAACCACCCCACCTATGCCTTTATGAACACTGCCTAACTGTATAATCTCTCTAGTCATACCTTGTACAAATACGAAGATAATAATGCCTTTTCTTCTCTTCTTTAAAGGGTCATTTCAAGCACAAAATAGGACCATTGTAAAGGTCTTGAGGAGCTCTGAAGCACTTTATGAGTGTCAGTTGTTTTTTCCAAATGCTTTGAGTTCTGAACAGAATGTGTGTTCAGAAATGCTCTTCCACTTGGGGAAGAACCTACTGATAACGTGAGACCAGTGTGTTACAGACTTTTTGTTTTGGGGGTCCCCCCCCCCACAGTTCTTGGCAAAGAAAGAAGAAAAAATAGCTACTTCCTACAAAGAAATGGCTTTCCCTTATACAGAGACACTAGAAAATTCTGGACAGGTACCACCTGTGACATAAAGTAATGACTAACCAGAAGAAGAAAAGAAAATCAAACTGAAGTTAAGAAATGACTTATAAAAATTTAGATTTATTGGGTTAACCCAATGCAATTTCAAAAAGCATCGTTCAAAGTGAAACATTTGAGAAGATGATTCACAGATCCAATTTTCAATAAAATACATGCTGTGGCATTAACTCACATTTCATAGGTTTAGGATTTTGAAGGGTATCTTTTAAGGAACTGTTTATTTATTTACCCTGTACTTAGGTGCATAAATGTTTTTTTCCCCCCTCACTTTGCATATACTCAGCAAATACACTATTTATATACTTTTATCTTGTCATCTTAATAAAAGAGAATTTTTATAGGAAGATCATGATTAGCTGAACCTGTTGCTAAAAGCCCAGGGACAACATGAAATATTCAAATATGATGACTGTCCACACTCATCCAGTGGCAGCTACTGAAATTATTGAGAAAGAGTTCTTGGGAGATAACCAGTTCCTTAAAGGATGCCCTTTAAAATCCTAAACCTATGAAATGTGGGTTAATGCCACAGACTATATTTTATTGAAAATTGGATCTGTGAATCATCTTCCCAAACGTTTCACTTTGAGTGATGCTTTTCAAAATGTGTATGTACATTGTCTTACAAAATCCAGATTTGGATGAGAAAGGAATCTTAAAATGTCCTCAGAACCCTGGAGGAAGAAATCGTGGTATTCTGTGACAAGGAACAAGTTTGAGCTCTGTTTCATTCTTGTCTGTGGTTCCAGCATCTTAGCCTTGTCCAATGTATGTCACAATGTCACAATGCATAGCTTTTAATCAGCCTAATCAGAGTAACATGATGTTAATTCAGCAGTCTGCCATGTCAGCAAGCAATTTGCAGGACAAGAAACATTTTGCAAGCACAATAAAACCCAGAATTTCCATAAGTCTCTAAAACATAATCAGGGTTGCTAATAGGCTATGTCAGCAGAGAAAATTTTGAAACTGTAATGAAACAGCTAACATTTTTCCCCCAAAAGAATTCTGCAGAAAATTCTTACAAGAGAATCAGGTTACACAGAACATTTTGTGTGCGTGCGTGCGTGCGTGCGTGCGTGTGTGTGTGTGTGTGGTTGTAGCTATGTAAAACCTTGATTTATAATATCTCCTCCAAGATCTCACTTACCATGGCTTAAAACAATTGAAAGTAATCCCCACTATGCTGAATGGTATGGTAAAATCGAGGTTTATTAATTCCAGTGATGTACAGGTGAGTTGGCTACCAAACTATCAAAAGAAAAGAGAAATAATGAACCGCAATAACAAAACCATTCAGTAAGCTTCATGGAAAACACTATTTGAGTAAAATTCAGCTCTCTATAAAGTATCTAGTGTGATATCACTTATGTTTTGGGAGGAAAAAAAAAGACTTAAACTGACATTTATCAGGTTTCCAATGTTGTAAACCTTTCCATTCAAATCTCTTCTAAACAGTGCAGAGCAGTAACAATTTATGGCTTGGCACTTTTGGTGTTGTCTTGCAAATTATGGATAAATTTTACCCTTGGCCAGACACTGTGCTATGAAAATACAAGGCTTTCTACACTTACCAACCATAATATAGCAATTAGCTGTCACATCCAGAATGCATAGTGGAAAATGGAGTGGTAAATGTTATTGGAAGATCCAGAAGTGTACTCATCTGGTCAAAACAAGGAAAACTATTGAGATGATACAAAGAAAATAAGATGATGGCCTCAAGTAAAGGCTTGGTTTCCTCTACATGTTCTAGAATATCAGAGCTCCTGCAACCCTTCTCCTCTTGACACTTGGAGGAGGTCAATGACACCCTCTAGGTTAGTGTCTTCACCATGCTTTTGAAGCCATAAGAGAGTCATCACCACGCACAGCACTGACAGCATATGCGGTTTTACCCATGATCTGAAGTAGATTTTCTGAGCAATTTATATACATCAGAAATTTACTGCTCACAGTTCTGGAGACTGGGAAGTCCAAGACCAAGACATCTCGGATGCAGTGGTTGGTGAGGACTAGGTCTCTGCTGCAGAGATGGCACCTTCTTGCTGCATGTGAACGTGGGGGAAGGTGCAAACTTACTCTTCATTCTCTTTTATAAAGGCACTAATCCCATTTATGAGGGTAGAGCCCTCATGACTTGATCATTTCCCAAAATACTCCACCTCCTAATACTACAACACTCAGGATTAAGTTTCAACATATGAATTTTCAGAGGACACCAATATTCAGATCACAGCACACAAGTTCAGGGAGATTGATTTAAGATGAAAGTCAGAGCAAGTCATTCTTTTGTTCTAAGCCTGCCAGTGGCATCCTGCCTCTCTCAGAACAAAAGTCAAGGCTTTGTAACAGTGGCCGACTCCCTAGATGACTGGTCACTGCCCCTGTCACTGTCTCTGACCTCATCCCCTAGGATGTACATCCATGACGACTCAGCCTCCGCTGCACTCTCTCCCTGAGTGCTTCTTAAATGTGTCAAACCTACTCCTGCCTCCAGAATTTCCTTTTACATCCCCCTGCCTAGAGCAGATACCCACATGACTCGCCCCTCAACTTCCATCACATCTGGGCTCAAATGTCATTTGATGGGGAAGGACTTCCCTGGCTGCACCCCACAAAGTAGGCTGTTGCCTTCTCCCCTAAAGTTGCTATTCCCACATGCCTGGTAAGTTTTCTCCTTGGCACTTTTCACTGTGTGTGTGTGTGAGTGTGTGTGTGTGTGTGTGTGTGTGTGTGTGTGTGTGTGTGACAGAGAGAGAGAGAGAGAACATTCATGGTTTTTCACTGCTGCACCCCCTGACTTAGAGAAGAACCATTCAGGATACAGGGGCCCAATAGATACTTTTGAATGAACAAAGACATGATTTAGGTAATGAATACACTGCGGAGTGCAAAGACATTCTGGGAGTCTGAATACACCAATGACTTTCTTCTCAGGCAAAATAATGCACATATGGTGGGTGCAATGGCCTTGGCTGAGTTTTTCCAACTAAGGGACCCCAGAAATTTCTAGGAGTTCCCTAACTTCATAAACAATGCACTAAATAAATTTTTAGACATAATTTTTAATCTCTGTTTCAGATATCCCCACAGGTTTAAGAAACTAATGGATTTAACACTTAGGAACAACCATTCTGTGAAAGAAAACACCATTACAATTAATGAAAGATTAAGGTGTTGATTGAAAACATGTCAGTCTGAGAAAAATGACGTGCGTTGATGGTTCTAATACACACACACACACACATACAAGGGTACTTCAGAAAGCTTAAGGAAAGATATTATATTTGTGTGTGTGTGCAAATAGAAATAATTTATTGCTTAAAGGATGATAAAACTCAAGTTCCAAAAGAAGGTACTTACAACAAACATATCCTAATAAGGATCTCGAGACTCTTTTTAAAAAACAACTGCACTGAGATATAATTTACATATCATAAAATTCACCCAACTCAATGATTTTCAGTGTTTTCAGGGGTTGTGCAACTATCACCACAATATAGTTTGGGGGGTTTTAAATTTTTTTCTTTTTTGTTGTTGTTGTTTTTACTTTTTTAAAAACTTTAATTGATTTTTTTCAATGTACATGTTTATGGGGTAGAATTTGTTGTTTCAATGCATGCATATATTGTATAATGATCTAATCAGAATCATTAGCATATATATCTATCATTTAAACATTTATCATTTTTTTGTGTTTATAACATTCAAGATCCTCTTTTCTGACTGTTGTAAAATGTACAATGCAATATTATTAGCTATTGTCACCCTGGAGCCCCAAAATTTATTCTTCATATCTAACGGTAACTTTGCAATTATGTACTGGCCTACCAATCATTCCCCACCGCCCTCCCCACCCCCTTTTCCCTTTCCGTACCTCGGTAACCACTATTCTACTCTCTATTTCTTTCTTTTTCTTCTCTCTATTTTAATTTGTTTTTCTTAATTGACCTGTGACAATTGTACGTATTTATGGAGTACAATATGACATTTGGGTACATGCATACTGCATGCAATGATCATATCAGGGTGCTTAGTATATCCATTTCCTCAAACAATTATCACTTCTTTGTGTTGGGGACATTCAACATCATATTAACTAGCTATTCAAAGACACACAGGACTTTGTTGTTAACTGTAGTCTCTCTGTATTGCTATAGATCCCCTTCTTCCTATGTCTCTAGTATTTTGTATCCAATGACCGCCCTCTCCTTATACCCATTTCCCCCTTCCTCCCGTCAGCCTCTAGTAACCACTATTCTACTCTTTACTTGTATGAGATTAACGTTTTGAGCTTCCACTTATGAGTGAGAGCAAATCCCATTTCTCCCTCTGTGCCTGACTTATTTCACTTAATGTAATTTTCTCCAAGCTCATCCATGTTGCAGCAAATGGAAAGTTTCTTTCTTTTTCTGGCTGACTAGTATTCCATTGTGTATATAGACCATATTTTCTTTATCCAATTATTCCTTGCAAGACTTTTTGGTTGGTTCTAATTCTTGCCTATTGTGAATAGAGCCAAGATAAACACGGGAGTGCAGGTATCCCTTCAACTTATTAATTTTCATTCCTTCCAACATATACCCAGGAGTGGGATTGCTGAATCATATGGTAGTTCTATCTGTTTGAGGAACCTCCATTCTGTTTTCCATAATGGCTGTTCTAATTCACAGTCCCACCAACAATGTATAAGTTCCTCTTTCTCCACATTCTCACCAGCATTTGCTATTTTTTGTCTTTTCGGTGATAGCCATTCCAACTGGGATGATATCTCACTGTGGTTTTGATTTGCATTTCTCTGATGATTATGATGTTCAGCATTTTTTTCATATACCTGATGGCCCTTTGCATGTCTTCTTTCAAAATACGTCTCTTCAGTTCCTTTGCCCATTTTTTGATCATATTATTTGGGTTTTTTTTTTTTTATTAAGTTGTTTGAGTTCCTTGCATATTCTGGGTATTAATCCCTTGTCAGATACATAGTTTGCAAATACTTTCTTCCATTATGTGGATTGTCTTTTTGCTCTTTTGGTTGTTCTCCTTTGCTGTGGACTAGCTTTTTAGTTTGATATAATCTCATTTGTTAATTTTTGCTTTTGTACCACTCTCTCAGCACTTGATAGATCATCTAGGCAATAAATTAACAGAGAAACTACACAGGATTTAATCTACACTTTAGACCAATTGTTCCTGGCAGACATTGCAGAACATTCCATCCAACAACTACAGAATGAATATACATTCTTCTCATCAACACATGGAACATTCTCCAAGAAAGAACACATGTTAGCTAATAAATCAAGTCTCAACAAATTTTTAAAAATTTAAATCATTTCAAGTATCTTTTCAGACCACAATGGATTAAAACTAGAAATCAATAACAAGTGAAACTCAGCAGTACTAAGAGGGAAGTTTATTGCAATAAACACTTGCATCAAAAGAACAGAAAGATGTCAGAAAATAACCTAATGCTATACCTCAAAGAACTGAATTAGAAAAACAAGAGCAATCCAATCCCAAAATTAGTACACTGAAAGAAATAATTAAAATCAGAGCAGAACTAAATGAAATAGAGACCCCCAAAAGATACAAAAGATTCATGTAACAAGAAGTTGTTTCGTTAAGAAGGGAGAAGGCCCAAATAACAAAAATCAGAATTGAAAAAGGAAACATTTCAACCAATAAAATAGAAATACAAAGAATCATTAGGGATTATTGTAAACAATTGTATGCCAACATATTTGAAAACCTGGAGGAAATGGATAAATTTTGGACACATACAAAGCTACCAATATTGAACCAAGAAGAAATAGAAAGCCTGAACAGACCAATAACAAGCAATGAGATTGAGCCAGGACTGGATGGCTTTACTGCTGAGTTTTACCAGATCTTTGAAGAGGAATTAATACTCATTCCAAAAAATTGAAACAGACGCCATTCTCCCAAACTCATTCTATGAGGCCAGCATCACTCTGATACCAAAACCAGGCAAAGGTAAAATAAAAAAAAGAAAACTACAGGCTGATATCTCTGATGAACATAGATGCAAAAATCCACAACAAAATATTAGCAATCAGAATACAGCAACACGTCAAAAAAATTATACACTATGACCAATTGGGATTCATCCCAGAGATGCAAGGATGATTCAACACATACGAGTCAATAAGTGTGATACACCACATCAACAAAATCAAGGACAAAAACCATGTGATTATCTCGATAGATGCAGAAAAAGCATTTGACAAAATTCAACATCTCTTTATGATAAAGACAACAAATTAGTTATAGAAGGAAAGTATCTTAACACAAGAAAAGCCATATATGACAAACCCACTGCCAATATCATCCTTTTCCCTTAAGAATGGGAACAAGCAAGGTTGCCCACTCTTGCTACTACTATTTAACATAGTGTTAGAAGTACTAGCCAGAACAATCAGGCAGGAGAAAGAAATAAAGGGTATCCAGATTGGAAAAGATGAAGTCAAACTGTCCTTGTTTGCAAATGACATGATCCTATATATATACATAGAAGTCTAAAGAAAGACTCTTTCAAAAATCTCCAATAAAAACTAGCAGAAAAAGAAATCAAGAAAGCAAGCCCATTTACAATAGGAGTACAGCAATAGTGTGAAGAAATAAATGAGTGATTAAGAGAGTGAGAGAGTGGGGCTGCATTTTTTTGATTTGGGTTTTTAAAAAAATATTTGTAGTCATCACAATTCCAACCTGAAACTTTTGACTAGAACCAAACATTTCAAAATAGCTTAATGCAGTGCAAGTCTATAGAGTTCTGGCAAGTGTCTATAGTGTAGACTAGTATACAAGGGTACTTCAAAAGTTTAAGAAAAGATAAAATTAACAGGTAATACTAATCTTTCCATGAACATTTTGAAGATTCCACATGGTCACTAGTACACTGCCTGACATCTAATGGGCATGTGGAATCATAAGAAGTATGCACTTGGAAACTAGGTGAACCTGGGTTCTAATCTGCATTTTGCAGTACACCTGCTCTTCTCTTTCTGTCTCTTTCTCCTCCTGTTTTGGTCCATTTTGTGCTTCTGTAACAAAATACCACAGGTTGTGTTATTTATAACAAACAGAAATTTATTGGCTCACAGTTCTGGAGGCTGAGAAGTCCATAATCAAAGTGCTGGCATCTGATGAGTGCCTGCTTGCCATGTCACAACATGGCAGAAAGGCAGAGAGAGAGAGAGAGAGAGCGCTGAACCTACTCCCACAATAATCAATGCAGTCTCACAAAAACCACATTAGTGCATTCATGAGGGACCTCTTCAAGGTCTCACCTCTTAATACTGCTAAAATGGCAATTAAATTTCAACATGAATTTTGGAGGGGACAAGCATTCAAACTATAGCACTTTCCTGCCTTATCTTTTGTTGTTATCCTTTTAGAAGATACTTGAATTACCATCTCTGGGTATTGGGCTTTGTAATCACAGTAACGTACAAGTTGAATTTCTTCAAAATAGCACAATGCAGATGCATTTCTTTTATCCATAACAAGAGCACACTGTTATCTACTTGCCCTAATGATTCAATGAGATGATATCTATAAAGATCTTAGGAAGTATTTGCCCTGTAATTGGTGGCTAAAATTTTATTATTCAATATAAGCAAAGGCATTCAGTGTGTTTTTCTTAACATCTAATAATAAACTATTAAGATGTTCTACAGGCAGAGAAAGAAGCAGTGTGTCTCCCGTGGTTCGTCAGGCCATCAGAACTGGAACATAAATTTGCAACAACCCGACCAAAGGCAGTGTCCAAGTTTAGAGGAAAATAAAGTCATGACAGCAATCTGTCCCCACACTGGGTGGAGCCCTCATGAATGGGATTAGTGCCCTTATAAAGGGGCTCGAGGGAGTCTGTTAGTCCACTTTTCTCTTTTTCTCTTTTGCCATGTGAGGACACAGCAAGAGGAAATAAGTATGAAGCAGAGATGAAGTCCTCACCAGACACTGAATCTGCCATGTCTTGATCTTGGACTTCCCAGCCTCCAGAACTGTGAGCAATAAATTTCTATTATTTATAACTTATCCAGTCTAAGGTATTTTACTATAGCAGCAGGAAAGGTCGGAGGCTCTCACTCAGTGCAGGGCACTGTTCCACTGACTGGACATGCACCATCCGTCTGATTGTCAAGATCACCCAGGGAGGCTGGCATTACCCTTGACCCTTTTTACATGGAGAATCCAGGTTTAGATCTGCCCACAGACCCAGAGATAGTGAGTGTCAGAATGGAGAGGGAACCTGAATTCATTCAATTCCACAGCCTGTGTTCTTGACTGCCATGACTTGCTGCCTCCTGATATTACTTGAGGGTCAGTGGAGAAAGATCATAGGATTTGAACCCAGAAAGACAAGTGTTCGATATTGGCTCTGCTTCTATTGCAAATTTTGACCCAAACTCACCTCATCTAAAGTACGTGCACCTGGGAAACACTTCATTACCATATGCTTCTTTGAATATCAAACTGTATTTGTGTAGATATTATGAGATGGTATTTCTATTTGGCAAGAATATACTTATTCAAAATCATTTTGTACCAAAAACTACTCACCAGTGGAAATTTTCCAAAGATGCAATTGCATTTCACATCATTACTTATATGTTTTAAGATGGTTAAACTTGAATTACTTTAGAACGTGAACATTTAGATCAGTCGATGACGTTTTCTATAAATGTCATTAGACACCACAGTGGGGAAAAGGTATAGACATTAAGGAGAGTATCAGCCTATGTACTTGAAACTTATTACTGTTGTTATGAATTTATTTCCTTCAAAACTACCTATCGTTGCAAATTCAGCACACGATCCTGCTTATATTACCCAAGGAGCATTTTATTTCCAGAGATAATGGTACGATATATAAGAAATGAAATGAGGGCAGTGAACAGTCAGGTGTAATATAATTCTACCAGGTAACAATTCTGCTGAAATACCAATTTATAATATGATCAAGGCAATTATTTTTGTAAATGAAAATGGTCATTTCTATGCTCCTTCATAGCCTCAGGCTTTCTTTTTTCCTACTAATATGAAGAAAATGTATTTATTCTCCATTGTTTTGCTGAAATGTACAATATGTGAAAATGTACCTGTGAGTGGGATTCTGAAAAAAAAAATGAACTGGAAATAGATTTTCGCCTCCTATCTTGAAAAAGCTTTTACAATTGTTTTTGTTGTCTTTGCTGTTGTAAAAATGAACATTTTGCATCCTTTGTAAGGAGTAAAATGAGGGTTGTCAAAATTATCCTTGTATCTTAGGCACAGCATACATAAACCATAAAAATCTTTTAGTGTGAAGTTCAGTGAAATTGTACACGTCGATATATCTGCCTCACCCTCACCCCAGTCAAAATATAAAATGTTTCCAGGACCCAGAAGGCTTGCTGTGCTTCTTTTCAACCAGCATCGTCCTCTTACCTGGGATTTGCCCTCACTGTGACCTCTATGGCCACAGTTTAGTTCATCTTTTCTTACACTGCAGAGTACGCACTCTTTGTTTCTGGCTTTTTTCGACCATCATGTCTCGGATTGATTCATGTTGGCAAGTGCAGTGGTAGTGCATCCTTATCTTTATTATTACTTTGTAGTACTCTTTGTAAAAATACACTACAAATTTTTTTATTCATTGTATATTGATGGATATTTGGGTTGTTTCCAGTTTGGGCTATTTATGAATAAAGCCACGATGAACAGGTTTGTACTTTTGTTGGACATCCATATTCTGTTTTCTTGGGTGTACAGCTAGGAATAGAATTGCTGTGTGTGAAGTGTACATTCAAGTCTTTCGAAAATGTTCAATTGTCTTATTTTTTATTGATCTGCAGGATTTATTTATATATTTTAGATACTAGCTCTTTCCAGACTACTGTGTCTCTTTCCCTTTCACTCGTATCTTTTGATTCTCTTACTGGTATCAGCTTACGAACGACATTTCTTGATTTTAACGAAAACCAATTTATCACCTTATTTTTTATTCCTAGGAATTTTTTTTTGCCCTGTTTAAACATTTTGAATACCCCACATTTATAAACATATCCTCCTGGTTTTTCTGTACAAGTTTTACCATTTGCATTTTACACATGGTCTGTGACGTATTGTGCAGTCATTTATCTGACATAGAGGTAAAGATATACTTTTGTAAATACTGAATTCCAAGTGAACCAACATCAGTTATTTAACTGAACACCCCTTTCTTGAATGCATTGCTGTGGCACCTTTTCATAAATAAGTCAGCTGAGTGCATAGGACACTTTCTACATTCAGACTCTGCTTTTTGCCTACTCTTATGTTAGTATCTTGACTATTGCAGCTTTATCGTAAGTCTTCATAAATTAAATCCTTGACGTTAGGTCTTCAGCACTACCTTAGCTAATCTAGTAGGCCCTTTGACTTTCCACATCAGTTTTACAAGCCACCTTCTCAATTTCCACAGACACCCTGGTGAAATATCAACAAGGACTTCATGGAACCTCTAAATCAGCTGGGGAGAATGGGTACCTTAAAAATATTGAGTCTTCCAATCTATAAACATGATATATGAGTATTTCTCTATTTAGGTCTTTTTTTCATTTCTTTGAGCATTTTTTTGGTTTCCTATATAAAAGTTTTTGCTTAATTAATTAGATTTATTTTTCAGTATATGAGACCTTTGATGCTGCTGTAAATTACATGTATGTGTTAATTTATTTATTGGTTCCCTTACATTTACATTCCTAGTTTGGTTTCAATAAGATATTTTACGAGTCCTCAATCAAATATAAACAAGCACTTTTTTGCAATCACATGGCACTCTTTGGGCACATTTTCCAGTGTACCTTGCAGACTCCTAATTTGAGGGGATGTTACCCTAACCTTCTTCTGACATTGTTCAGTCCTCCAGCACAGTCTTTGGTTCATGGTTGATACTTAGTAAATATATGTTGACTTGAATCCAATTTTAATAAATGCAAATAAAAAGCCGTAATGCGCTCTGCTGTCTTTTCTATTTGAGTTATGTCAGCCGGAGGATCCTGAGAGAATCTTTTGAAGTGTTAAGATCAAAAATAGGCAAAACTCCATTCTGCTCTGCCTCAAATATCATTAAAGAATTCTGAACCTTCAGTTTTTTAAAGCATATAACTTCTGTGCATTATAAAGCAACCCCCCTTTTTCTCTAGTTAACATTCTTAATGCAACCTGTCGAAGTGCATTCTCAGTAAATTGCTTTGTTGAATTTGCCAGCCCAGTCAGTTTCTTTTAAAGTGAAGAGGAGAGAGCAAGAAAGAAAAAAGGGGGAAAAAAGAAAGAAAGAAAAACTTGTGCGGCAGCAAAAAAGAAAGGAAATTAAACAGGTCTAGACTTTGCTGCTTATTTTTACATCCAAACTTGCAAATAATCTCGCCTAACACTGTCATGAGCCAGAATTCTGCCTCAAAATTTGCAATTCAAAAGCCCTGTTTTTGTTGTACAACAGATACAGAGTGCCAATTTTAGCTTCCGCCCCACAGAGTTACCCATGAACAGGTCCTAGGCATGCACAGACCTGATATAATAATGTTTAATGCACTGCTAGGAGAGCAATCTTCAGCTTGGCCAAACTGAGCCCCAGCACTTCAAAGTACGAGGCAGATCTCTCTTTTCTAGAGACCCCACTGCAAGACCTCACCTGTAGGCCTCTAAGGACTGGGTCTAAGTTTTGAAATGACTTTTCTCTGTGTGGGAGTTGATATAGCTAATAGAATTTAACAAAACTTTCTGCATATATGTTCCTTGAATATTTAAACAAACTTCTTGGTTTACTTCCCCGACATGAGCTGGTGCTGTTTTTTGTACAAATGTTGGAAAACAGAGTAACAGAGAGTTGCACTTACTGTCTTAAGTGGAGCTTTTGATGAAATTGAGACTTAGCTTAAATGTGTTGATTCAGACACAAAATAGCCACACTGCCTCATTATGTGTCTTTATAAATATGTGTGTGTGTTTTTGCAAATATTCACTGCACACACACACACACTCACTCAGAGAAAAGTAACTTGTGCCTCACTTGGTACTTAGCCAACTATGGAAAGGCTACCCCCTAATTGAGTCAGCTCCAGTTGATCCACGAAAGTTGATCAGGTTAAGAGGGAGTTTCTCTCTTTTGGATTTCTCTGTACTTCCATTGAGACGTAACTGGTGTTTTCTTGTGCGGAAAGATGAAAGTACAGTTTATTAAAGAAAGCAGCAGATTTTTCTGCAGCACAATGTTGACTAAATAATAAAGGAAAATAATCTGTGAATATTTTATTTGTTGTGGTGTGTATACCATTTGTCATTGTGATTTTTTTTTTCATTTTATGGCTGGATATCAATGCCAGCCAGACATTCCCCACCCCCCCAGGTATCACCAGGATTTTTAAAATGCCCTCCTAGTAAATCAGCTTTTGGAAGTCCTTGGTCTGAAAGACTTTGCTCAGGATTTTATTCAAAAGCTTAGGAAATGGCAGCAGATTGATGCCCCTGATTTGCTCCACGTCAGTGGGAAGTGTGTCTGGGAAAGAGTCATAGCTTGGGACACAGGCAGGTGGAGGACACAGGAGGACATGGACTACAAGTGTGCCTTCTGCAATCCCCACCAGTAACAAACCATACAGGTGCACCCCCCCCCCATGGTGACGCTTTGATCACCTCTGAATTGTATTTGATGTCTCCCCAGTATCTCCAGAAGAAATCCACACACCCTAGGTTGAGATTCAAAGCTTTCCAGAATGATGTGGGAGAGGGGAGACGTAGGTAAACATAGTCTAACTTTCAACACTTACACAGGTTGGCTAAACCAGGTTTCTACTCTCTTCTCCTACGGCTCTTGCCCGTGAACTGACTGCCCAACCAGCCTGGCTGATTCACTAGGGCAGCCTTCCTAGACTCCGTGATCATTCTACTTATTCAGTTTATCCCTGCCTGACCTCACACCCCACCAGAAGCCCGTGGATTCCTCACTACGTATCATAACAGACCTCTCCTGGAGTCCACGTCACTGATCCCATGATGGCCCACTCTCATCTGAGATCATAAGACCATTTCCCAACTATGTCCTCATGTGACGATCCTGCCTTTTCTACAAAGCTGTCCTAAGAACAAGGACTAAGAGCTCGCCAGTCCTTGAGGAAGAGAAACCTGAGAAGACAGGATCTGGTCCCACATAGTAAGTTGCTGGAATTGGTTGGGTCATTGCTATGTCTCCCTGGAGTGCAGATTTTTTATTTCTCAAGAGGATGTTGCTTTTCTCAACATGAATATAAAATGCATGGTGATTGAAGATATTTGGCTGTCTTAGTCTGGTTGTGTTGTGTCCCTGCGTAAGCAGCTGTTTTCAAAGGAGAAGACCTCCAAGAAGGAGGTAAAGGACCGTAAAGGTTGAGCCCAGAACGTATGTGGTTATTTAGGACCGAACAACCCCACAGCTTTACACCTTGGAAAGCCTACTGATGACCAAAATCCCTGAAGGCTGGAGCCAGGCTATTTTGTTCAGGACTGTGGTTACAGAATCCAGTGCTGGAAGTGAGCTGTTCACTCAAATATTTAGTAAGTCCTTGAATCAATGAATGGATAGGAATAAACAGATGAGCACAGGATAGTGTTGGGATGAGATTACTCTGTAGGGACCAGAGCAAAGGTGGCCCTCAGCTGTGACGTGTGGCGGGAGGCATTTCTCCTAAGGGGCATTTCTCCCATTCCCAACTGCACCCCCATCTTGGCTCTAAGGAATGGAGTTCTGGACACTCATGGTGGTGACTTTTACATGTTACTAATGATGCATGAACATCAAGTTGCTACTTGGAAAAATCAGTATCAGCTGTGCCCTTCCTTTCCCCTATTGGAACCAATTTAATCTTCAGAAAATGAGGCTTAGACACTACATTCCTTGTCTCATGCCCCAAACCCCATACAGATTGGATTCAAATCTGTCTGCTCTTTGTGTTATCTCCCAGCTTGTTATTTAACAGCTGTTTGATCATCTGTCCTACTTAGAGGCAAACCCCGGAAGGCAGGAGTCATGGTTTACTCTTCGTGGTCTAGAGTAACTAGTACACACAGGCCTTGCCCCTGAATATATTCATACACATGCATTGTGCTCTCTTTGTTTAGTTTTCAGAGTTTGCTCCCCACAGGCCCCTTGCTCAAGGCAATTAAGAAAACTTGACTCTTTGCTTCTGTGTTAATTTTCACAAACAGTATCTCAGCACATGAATACCTGGTTGCTTCCCTGTTATTAATTTCTGAAGACATACTATGGCAGAATTTTGCTTACACTTGACCTATAGTCTTAATAGTTATTCAACATCTCAATTCAAAGTAAGTTTTTATGGTTATCTAGCACTGTACACAGTACTCAAATAGAGCTTCTTCATAATTCCTTTCACAGGGCTGTGATGAAAACCAGGTGTGGCACTGCTCTAGTTAATGAGGGAATCTGGGAACGGCCCCCCATTTCCACAGACCTGCTCTGAGGATGGGCAGCATCTGCACCTTATTGGACACTGCAATCAAATGGGGCTAATATTTATCTTTTTCAAGTTATGCTTTCTTACATACTTCACATACTCACACGAAATTAGTGTTTGCAACGTGCTTTAAGTTCCTGAGATTCCTGTACAAACCAGAAGTGTCAAGAATAGTTTGAATAAAATGAAGTTGAAACGTTTGGCAAATGTGCGGCTATGAACGCTTCAAAGACATAGCTAATAGTAGCTCCCGTCTAAGGTGATGTGAAAGCTTCTGTAGTTACCATTTACATCATTTTGCTGGGGATTAGGTTTAAGTACAGTGACTCAACTAAATTCGAGGTGTCTCAGATCCTTGAAGTGAAAAGGATTGAATGAGATTAACTTTAATATTTCTCCCACTTTGTACATTCATGATTTATTTGTGAACAGTGAAAAGTCTTAAACCTTATCTGCTTTGGAATAGAAAACATTCATTCTTATCAGATTAATACAACTCTCTTTCTAAAGCTCATGGTTTCAGGAAATAAACAACTGTTTCCTTTCTCAGAGTATTTGAAAACTATGTATAATCCAAAATGGCCAACATTTGACTGTACTGTAACACTAAGAACCAAAGATATATTATTTTAATTCTTCCATTTTAAAATATTATTTTTCCAGATGTTAAGACATAAGCAGTACTAATAGTACTAATAAACAGTACTAATAAAAGGTCTACAAATATTATCTTATCTTGGATTTTTTACCACTTCACAAGATGACTAATAAGTTTATCTATGGGCTTAGGTAAATATTCTTATTAAACAAAATATATTTTTTTGTAGATTTGTATTGAGTGCCCAAAACTGTGTTAGTCAAAATTTTTTTAAAAGCACTACATACTTATGTATTTATACCTCAAAAAAAAATCTCTCTCCAAGACTCTGGCAAGTAAATTGCGGGAAGTTTTATAGCATTCCAGAGGACTATAGACATGGTAATTTCCTTTGAATGGGTTTTGTTTGTTTCTTCAAAATATTACAATCAAGAGACAAGTATACAAGAAACCAGATTAAGACAGTGTTTACATTTCTGGCATAAATAGGGCTGGACTTCAAAAGATAGATGTGTATTACAGGCAGATAGGTAAGTAGGTAGATGCTAGAAAGTGAGAGATATGATAGAGAAAGAGATAGACAGACAGACAGACAGATAGATGGACAGACAGATGATAGATGAGAGAGAGACAGAGATAGTTTTAATTCTGGTGACCGTAAAAACAGACAAAAGGAAAGACCAGTGATCATCAAAAGCCAACTATGCTTTCACCTCCAACACCATGCTAAACTATCAATAAGCCCAATCCTGGTTCCTGACATCAGAGCATCTGCAAAGATCAAATTATCCATAATTCTGGATTCCTTGCTGCAAGCTCGACCCTCTGGTTTTAGGCCACATCGCTTGCATTGAATACAATGATGATATTTTTATAGGGACTGGTTCAGCCTGCCATATTCTCTCACTTTTTATCTGGGTGAATGTGGAATGAAAAAGAGAAAAGAAGTTAACAGAAGTAGGTTCTCAAGGTCACAAACCAATGTCAGTACTTTCTGTAAAGCTAGAGAGAGAAGCTTGCTAATAGCAATAGTAAAAATTTGGTCTCCATAATATGAAAAGTTACACAAAATCTTCAAAGGCTTGAATCCATTCAGTCATCAGAAAGGCTGAAATGACCCTTGACAACTGAGAACGGATTATTCCACCTCTTTTAAAGCCCAAAGCTAAATTCCCATTTGACATTTTAAGTTATTGTTCAGGAAGCTAGTTATAAACAACTGACTAGTGATTGGTTTTTTGTTTTATTTTTTTATCATAACCACATCTTGAAATTACAGAATTCCACTAGTGAGAAAAACGTTTTTTAGATAAAATGAAGTTTGACTAAAGACCAAGACAAGAATAAATAACCTTCTATCAATGTTTACATTTTGTCCCTAAGCCCCATAATTTTCTACATTTTAGAATGTTTTTCAACAAGTACTTTTCAACTGTCCAAAGGTTATATGCAGAGGTCACTCTGAATATTAATGATATGTTATATACGATGCTTTGAAAAAAAATATTTACATACATTATCACAGTATCATTTTGACAGGCATAGACACTGTGCAAGATGAATAATCAATATAAAAAAAATATTACTTACTGGGAAAAAGAGATGGTGTGAGTTATATTAAGCATCCAACCAAGTACAGTCCAGTAGTATTTCAGAGCCAGGACAAAACCAACTTTGTCAGACAAAAAAAATTAGTCTTCCCTTCTTGGCATTTCAAAACATAAATAACACAATGACAAGATGATCATAAAAAGAAGGTATATGAACATGCAACACTTGAGAAACTAAATACTAAGAATTATTTGCTCCTCAAAATAACAGGTACATGGGAAGCCATACAGAAAATATTTTTTTAATGTGTTTAATTGTCTAGAATAATACCGCTTAAGTTATTTCCTTAAGGAAAAAAGGAATGTTTGTTTTCAACAGTTAGTATTCATGAATTTGCTTCATTTGATAATGAATATATGTTAAGCACCTACTATGTGCCAAATTGGGTTAAGCATTGGGGATAAAAGTGCGAGCAAAACAAAAATCAAAATAAACTTTATATTTTATGCCTAGTGGAATGTATAGTCTCTTGGTAAAAACAAGTGTTAAGCAAATGATTCAGAAAAATAAATGTTAATTACCTACCTGTTATTCAAGATGAAGAAGTAACTAATGTGACATAGACCTGGGAGTCAGTGAATCACTTTCTATAGGAATAACATTTTAATTGAGACTAGAAATTAAGTGAAAATTTCTATGTTATGACATTGTCAGCTAGGCCAATTCCTGAATCACAGAAATGAAGAAATTGATGCTGTAACGTGGCCGAGTAGGTGACGTTAACCTTGAGACTAAGACTCCAGTCTTCCAGCACCACATCCAGCTCTCACTTACTTCCTATCACATCACATTTTCTCTTTCTTTTTTTTAAATTAATTTTAACATTTACTTGAACATATTTGTAAGGTGCACTGTGTTGTTTCAACATATGCGTACACTGCACAATGTTTCACTTAGTGTAGACTGCATAGTATTCCCTTTCAATCTACTTAATTTAAAAAAAAACTAAAAATGTTAGTTTTATTTAGTTCCAAAATTGGAACTTTTTTTACTAAAGGCTTGAAAATTTTCATTTGGTGTTGTTCTACATAGATTCAATGTCCATGTGTTTATTACTCAATTGAAGTAAATTACTATTTAATCAATCAGTTAACCAAATCCTTTCAATAACTTCCAGCACCATTTTGTATTACTTAATCCAGTCCTTTTAAAATAGCAAAGAAAAACTTGTACCATCCATGAAAAATCACAGGTCAGAAAGAATTTGACCTCTGGAAACACATTTTAGAATGCTTACATATGTGGGATAGCTATTTTCTTCCTGATAAGAGCAAAGACAGATTTACTTGGAAATGTATTAGCACAACATGTTTTTGTGGTAAAAGTAGCATGAGTCTAAACTTTGAGATTTACACAAAAAAGAAAGAAGGAAATAAGAAAGAAAAAAGGAAAGAACCTTTCTAGTTAAACTATCATTCACAAGATAAAGCATTTTAAAAATATAGTATGCAACACTAGACTTGAGCATTTATTTAAATGTTAGATGATTTAGGGATCCTCAGTTAAAGGATGGTTAGGTCTACTTTAAGGATAAAAACAAATTTGAATTGTAAAATCTGGAACTGTTAAGAACAAAACTTATAGTTCTGCATTTGATCCTTATGTCCACATAAATGGTATGCTTAGTTGAATTTGAAAACTAAAAAAAAAAATTTTTATTTGTTAATTTCAGATACAGCATTCAGCCACAGTGAATTAAGATTGAGGTGTGAATAAAAAGTGAGCAAGGTCCTAAATTTTCTGTTTCTGGACTGACATTTTTAGTGTATGTAATGATTTTTTGCTTTGCTAGAATTTTACTGCAAACTGTTGCTGAAATAATTATGCATACAGAGTAGGCAAAACCAAGTAGGGAAACATCTCATCAGTATGTATCCTTAGAAGGATTGTATTTTTGTACAAATGTATTCTAATACTTCCAAAAATACAATAGTCTTAGGTCACTGGGTGACTGTTAGAATCCTTCTGGATCCAACAAGATGTATTTTTAGTCCTGGAGGAACTATCTAGAACACTCTTCCAGAAAGCCAGGATATTCCCACTGAAAGGGAAGTAAAGGAAAATAAAGAATCCTTGGTCAAGACCAGTGAAAGAATGAACCACAGGCATTTTGTGGACTTTTGTTTCTTCTGAACTGACCAGCTTGTGACCACAGCTCCATCACAGGGCAGAGGTCAACCCCACCTGATTGACGCTTGAGCCAATCCTGGTTGCATCTGGTGTCATTTTAGAAGTCCAGTGCTACATGTAGTTGGGATTTGGGACTGCTCTTGCTAAAAGAACGTGAGTGTCTGCAGCAATCCAGCAAACTGGCTCCTCTCCCAGGTCTCCTAAGCCTACCTGGTTTCCTGCTCAAGATGAGGGTTCAGATCTTAACCCAACAGTGATGGTGTCAGGCACCCCTCTGCCTCTGCCCACACGCCGGGTCATGTAACTCTCTTCCTTCCCGCTCAATATGCCTGGTCATCCTTCATTCTGAACTGGGCAATGATGACCATATCACTAATACCCACTGATTCCTAAAATTTCCCAGTCAGGAAACTCCAGATGATAAAATCTGTTGCACTGATAACTGAACTGTGGACCATATTGGGTCCACATTTTCCTCATTTCCACATTTTCCTTGGGCATTTTGATGGGAACTTCTTCCACCCATGGGGCAGCCAGTTTTTTCAGTCCTGTTGAATTCTGTCTTCCAGCCCTTTATTACTGTCCTTTTCTTCCTGTTGGCAGGAGTAGAGACTATGTGGGTTATAAACACAAGAAACTCGATGGGCAGGAATTACAGAAAATGACAACACAAGAAGTTGGAACCTCATGGATACGGTAAAAATAAAAAATAAAAAAATAAAAAAGCAAAGCAAACCTAAAAACAGCAGTGGTCTCAGTAGACTGAAAGGTGAAGATGGAAAAGCCAAGGGACAGAAGAAGGATCCAATAGTGGGGTCAGTGTGTAAATGTAGGTCAGATGGGAGAGGAAAGAAATAGGAGATTTGCAACCAGTTTCTATGAGAGGAGCCACGAGTGAGCCAACAAAATCCGACACCACACTCGGCACATGCTTGTTGAAGAAACATAAAGGATAACACTTAAAAATATATTCACCACTTATTCAAACAACATTGTAAGTATTGCATATGTTTAACTGTTTTGTCTATTATAATTTATACCTCCTATGCATACTAAATTATTCTGAGAAACAAAGGCAACATAGTTAAAATTTACTGAATGTTTCCTAAGTGCAGCATTTTGCCTAATCATCACAAAACCCTATGATGCTGATATCACCATTATCATTTCTCTTATAGATCAAAAATATGTATTTCTACATATTGCATTGATTACAATTTTGGAAAATGACACGTCTAATAAGTAGCTGAGTTTTTTTTTTTTTAATAATGAATTCCAGAGCCCTCTGTGCTGGACACCCTATAAGATGACCCCAACGATGCCTAACTCCTGGTATTCACACCCTTGTGTCAGCCTCTTCCTTTGACTGAGGGCTGGCCCTACGGATTTGCTTCTCTTAAACAGAATATAACAGAGGTGATGGGTGTCATTTCCAAGACTGGATTATTAGAAGACTGTGGCTTCTGTCTCTGAGCCTCTGCTTTCTCTCACCAGTCAATCTGAGGGAAGCCAGCCTCTATGTGAGTGAAGCTCTGCAGGCAGCCAGTGAAGATGCTCCAGTGACAAGGGGTGAGTCCTCCTGCTGGTGGCTGTGTGACTGAGCCCAGAAGCACATGCTCCACCCCCTTCAGGTGACTGAAGCTGCACCCAACAGCCTGGCTGAGCCACAGCGTTCAGCTAAGCAGCTCCTAGACCCCTGACTCTCAGAAATCATGGGAGACAATGAAGGTCTGTTGTTTTACACTGCTCAGTGATGGGGCAATTTGTTATACAGGGAAATTAACAAATCTATCCTGTCCCATAGCAATAACAGCAAAACCTCATGTGGTGATTTGCAGTGTACAAGAGAATACCTACCACGGTTCATTTTATTGTCCCTTACCAAAGCCCTGTGAGCTAGAGATGCTGGAACATCTGAGTTTCAGAGATAAATGACTTGTCCCTTACCAAAGCCCTGTAAGCTAGAGATGCTGGAACATCTGAGTTTCAGAGACAAAGTGACTGAGTTTCAGAGATAAATGACTTGTTCTAAGAAAAAAGCAAGAGGTTGCAGAGACAAAACAAGAACCGAGGCCTTGCACCTCTAGATGCCACACATCTCCATCTTTCATGATGCATTTATTTCTGAGTTCCATTGAAATACTGGCAAACCCTTAGACTGTAATCAGAAAGTTGGTGCAGCATACCATGTGGGGTCAACCTCCAGCCACATTTTCAGAGTTTAAGTGACCACAACACTGCCAAGCTACTCTACAAGTTGGGTGCTTACAGGTACCTTGATAATCTCCAAATCACCACCGAGCCATCTCCTGAGCTCACAAATTTCTTTAAATAGGTTTTGTATTGATTCCAGAGGGCTGACCCAATATTGTTGTGAGATGATGTGCTATACCCAGGACACAAATTCACGTAAAACCTACTTAGATGCATAGGGCTAAAACTCTACAAAGTAGCTTCATGCAGGGCAAAGTTCACTGCAGATAATCAGCGATCTTAAATCCGACAGCAGTCAATCAGGCCCACTCTTTGTTGGGAGAGGCAGTATCACCAGAGAACACGATCACTTGTACTGAAAGATGGTCCCAGTTAATGAATCTTGAGACTGCTCTCCATGTGCAAATAGGATCTCTCTCAAGTACATGTTCATCCAGAGAATGGAAACCGAAGAGAGGTCAACCCCTGTACGTAATGTTGGAATCAAGGCTGTAGGCAATAGAACTATACTACAAGGCAGGAAACACATCAGGTCCCCTGACATTTGTGATAAGTGTGAGGATATTCCTATAGACTCCTGAAGTTTGCACAGGATGCTTCCCCAGGTGGGTTTATAAAGAATATGAAAGAATTTGGTTATCATCTCTCATGGTGGTCACATCACCTATGTCAGCATATCTCCCAGAATGTTGGATTTGTGAAAGGGAACATGTGCCCCCAGGCAGTTTCTGGGACCATAGTATCCATGGAAATACCTCCTGACACAGCCCTTGCAGGCAGAGAAACGCAGAGCTGGCAGACATACATAAACTCTGGGCTACATTGCCCTGATTCTCTGCCAGCACCAGGGACCGAGTATGCTGAAAACTTCATTCAGCTGGTGTTGACACAGATTAAGGTATAATTTTGCTTCATTTTACATTATCAAACCTCAAGTGTGTAAACACAATTCTCCTATAACATACAGGGGTGAGTTATAAGACAAAAATGTGTTGAGAGCGCTCTAGAAGACCTCCTACATTGATAAGCGTGTTAGTGGCAGAGCCTGGGATGGGTCTCTTTAAATCATGCACCTTAACTGATCTTGGGGGATCACTCCCCCACACATGGCTTCACATAGAGCAGAGATTAATTATTTTGAGGAGGCTATTTTACAGAATGATTTCTGATGGGAAAAAAAGGGACTTTTGAAATACAGACTGAACAATTTACAATTTGTGGTAAAATATTCATATCAATGCCAGCTGTTATATATCAGGCATGTTCACACTGCACACCGCTTAGGAGTGACACGTAACTAAGAGTTATAGGAGACATTTTCTAGGAGAGGTAATATTATTATCTTCTACTATCAGAGCACCTGGAAAATGAAACAGCTTTGGATTAAAAGAAAATAATGCACTAGGATTCTAGAATCTGCAAAGTGTGATTTCTAAAGTCCTGGTGCTTGCTTGTGATATAATCTTGTGCAATTCAGCTTACATGCTCAAAGGAGAACAAATTTCAAGCAGAGAAAACCCACTTTTATCAAAAGTATTTATTTTATTTGGGTTTCAAGTTATTTAAAAAAGAACTTTATGTAACTAAAACAAGTTTGAAAATAATTTAGTCTGTAGGTTCCCCAGTGTTAGGCATGGTGTTGTTTCCACTGGGACAAGATGGGTAAGGTATGTGTCCTACCCTCAGGAAGCTCAGTCTGTTGCAGAAGATATGCATAGCAGATTATCATTACCCGCAGACCCCACAATGGCAAGTGTGCCGACCTGCTAAAATATATTCGTAACCCCAATACCAGTGCTCCTGGTGCTTTCACAGTCATCCGCAGAAATGCACAGGAGGTAAAAATGTTCAGTAGACCAACACTAACATTGTTCACATTTTGTGCTTTTTGCTGGTGATTTCACCGGTCTAAATGGCACCTAAACATAGTGCAATGTTCCAAAGTACAAAAAGCCTGCCATGCACCTTACAGAGAAAATAGGTGTGTCAGACCAGCTCTGTTGAAGCATGAGTGATAGCATGGTTGATCATGCATTTGATGTGAATAAATCCACAATATATATAGAATGTGGCATATTTAAACAGAAATGCACAAAAGAAGGTCATTTTTAATCAGCCGATAGAAGAGTTGCCACCAGAGGCTTTCAGGCACCTAACCCTATGTTTACCGTAAAACAGCCAAGTCTAGGAAAGTAAGGGCACTGGAAGCCCAGCATGTCTCTAACCCAGGGCCATAAGAACACAGCAATAGAATAGCACCTGCTTTCTTTGGTGACCATGGTTTACCTCTACCTGTCCTTTCTACCTCCTAAGCAGTTACACGACCCGTAACCATTGCCTCATCAGTTTCAGTCTGCTGACAGCTGAACAACGGAAGAAAGACTGGAAGGGTTCTCTTGGGGACTCTGATGACAAAGATCCTACATGGATGTAGCCTTGTTTGGGAATAAAGACTTCATATTCCATCCTTTGGAAGATTCTTTTTTAAGTGCCAGATCTGACAGAAATTATATTAGTCTCATTTTTTGAATAATGCAAAGAGCAAAACAAAATATCAGCCAATAGAAATTTGTTTCCCTTCTTCCAATATTCCCTCCATATAATAAATTAACTGGCCGAAAGCCAAAAGGGTCTTTATAAAATATAAATTGGGGAGGGAGGGAGGGATGAACAGGCAGAGCACAGAGGATTTTTAGGACAATGAAACTACTCTGTATAACCCTATAACAGTGGATACATGTCATTATACATTTGTCCTAATGCATAGAATGTTCAACACCGGGAGTAAGCCCTAATGTGAACTGTGCCTGTATGATAATGATGTATCCACATAGGTTCATCGATCGTAACAAGCGGACCACTCAGGTGAGCAGTGCTGAGAGTGGGGGAGGCCATGGATGCGTAGAGGCAGGGGGTATATGGGAAATTTCTGAACCATCCACTCAATTTTGTTGTGAACTTACAACTACTCTGAGAAATAATGTCTAATAAGTAATATTATATTTAACATAATATAAATATGTATTTACAATATAATTTAAAGATGTATTTATACATAAAGTCTATTAAATGTATGGACATATACAAATACATAAAAATTAGCTCAAGCCACTCCCCTGTGCATAAAATTTCCACTATTTTTAAAAGAAATTATATGCTCTTTACCATGGCCTGGCCAACAGCTAGCCGACATGATCCCATCTCATCTTCTATCACTGTCTTTTAATCATCAGCAGAGGCAGATACAGGTTTTGTGAGACCTGAAGCTTAAAGAATTATTTTAGAAAAGGAATATAAAACTACAAAATTTGAATTCAGGTTCAGGATTTTAGAACAGAAGGGGCTTGGCAAAGATTCATTAGTTTTAGGGTAAATCCCAAACTGGTCATTAATCCACGGCTGAGTAGGCTTTCTTTCTATTCATTGAAGAGCCCATATGCATTCCCTACTCAAAACATTCATACTAGCTCAAAGCTGGGTCATTCTCATCAATTGTCCACTGAAAATATCAACTTCTTAGAGAGGTGGGTCTCTCTGGATGCCTTATTAAAGTAGTCACACAGTCCTCCCTCCAAAGTCCATGCATGCCATTGCATTAATTTATTTAATCATTGCACAATCTGGAATTATATTAAGTTATGTTTCATTATATTATATTACATTATGTTATATTATGTTATGTTACATTATGTTATATTATACTATGCTATGTTTCATTATATTACATTATGCTATATTAAGTTATGTTATACTGTTATACATATTATACCATGTTACATTATGTCATACTATGTTATGTTGTGCTATACTATGTTATGCTATATTATACTATGTTACATTATATTATACTGTTACGTTATACTATGCTATGTTGTGTTATACTGTTATGTTATACTATGTTTTGTTATATTATATTATACTATGTTAGTTTATGTTTTACTATGTTATGCTATATTATACTGTGTTATGTTATACTATGTTATGTTAAGTGATACTATGTTATGTTATGTTATATTATATTGTTATATATATTGGTATGGAAAAGACAACCAAATATAGGTGGAATGAAGGAATGCAGGAATGAACCTAGCTCTACTTTTTAAAAAAGAGCATATCCTGACATATTACATTGCAGGAATCTGAGGATGGGTCCATGGTAACATTAGCAAATATTAGCACTGATGAGATTCGTCGTGATAAGGCAAAGCAGTTAGATTCTCTTGTTACTGCATAGAACTAGACATCTGAAGAACGTTAGCATTTATTTTAATACAACTTGTTAGTAAAAAGGAAGGGTTTACTACTTTCTTAATCTGAGAGCTGGCACAAGACAAATCCCATCTTCATGCTAAGCAGTGACACAATAGAAACATTTTTAAGCCCATTCAGAATAAATAGAAATGTGCTGTCATTGAAATGTTGAAGCAATCTCATGAAAGTTCTGGTCACTGAAAAACCTTATAGAAGAGTTTGAAACAAATGAGAGAAAACACAAGAATTCAGAGGAATTTTAAAAGATACTTATATTAAAATGTTTCTGTATCCAAATAACATTCAGAATATATTATGAAAGAAAAATTGCATTTACAGTCGCAAACAAAATAATTACACTCCCAGGAGTAAATTTAGCAATTACTATGAATGAAACGTGAGGAAAACTGTAAAGCTAAAGAAAATCAAAATGCTTTAGGAAATGGAGGCATAAATTCTCACTGATTAAAATGACGCAATATTGCAGAAACATTGATACTGTCTAAATTAATTTATTAAAAATTCAAGACAAGCCCAGCAACATTCCCTTTGTTGGCTTATAAAACTCATCTGGAATGAAAGAATAGCCAGAAAATTTTTAAAAAGAGAAATTATGAAGGAGGGGCAATGGAACATATAGGACTATAAAATTTTGAAGCAAAAGTCAGAATAGACAGAATCTGGGGAAGACAGGTAACTCTATGGCTGGGACACAGCACCAGATGGATGGATAGCTGCAGTGTCTCATAGAGCAAGCATGCTGAACCAGTAATGAAAAGATTAATTATTCACATGAAGACCGGATTCCTAACTCATTCCACACGACAGGCTGCATTCCAGATACTTAAAATATTTATGTGTAGTATACAAAAGTACAAAAAAATCTTTCTGTTGTAGAAGGCAACAGTAAGAAATAAATGTAAAGAAAAATTCTGGCATTTTACTCATTCCATGTGGAAAATGCACTATATACAAGACAGAATGACACTATTATCTGGAAACAGATGGTCCTACACCAATAAGCAAAAAGTTAATGTTGTTACCCCTAAAATAGCCTTTACAATCAATAAAACAATAATGGGTAAAGGCATAAATCAGCCATTTCCCAAGAGAAAAAGTACCTAATAAACATATAAAATATTTCAACCTCATTACTATCTCCTCTGCCAAAAAAAAAAAAAAAAAAGACAGAGTTTTCTTTTTTGGCATTTATTTGACAAAGTACTAATTCATGTTTGTTCAAAGAGGATGAAATAAGCACCTGTATTTAATATCAGTGGTATTGTAAATTTGTAAATATGTACAAATTTTACAATATACACACTCATGCTGTAAACTCAATTTTAAAGTGTATAAGTACATACCTTTTGTTAATGTAATTTTCCAATGAGTTAGTCTAAGGAAATATTTGCAAAAGTGCCCAAGACATAGCTATCTAGAAAATATGGGTAGATACATAGATACACAAATCCAAGTGTTTATTTTTATATAGCAAAAAATGAAAACATAATTGTTCAGAAATAGAAAATGATTAAATAACTCATCCTACATTCATCCAGTGGAAAATCGTCCTACACTTTGAAGTACTGCTGTGAAATGAAAACTGTAGTGGAAAAATGTGAATAGTTTATTGTCAGGTTAATGTATAATAAGACCCTATGTTGGCAAATATATATCTACAGTATGTTCTCTAGCTATATCGGGAAGGTAGAACTGGGAGAAATTCTTGAGTGGGTGTCCAGTTTAGAATTCTAAAAACTTATTTCTACATGCAAACCTATTACTTTGAGAACAAGAAAAGAAATTTAAAAAATATAAGCCAGAGTAACTCAACATCAAGAAAATCATCTGTTTTAGAAGTATGATTGGGGAGGCAAGATATGTCTGCGATATGTCTGAGCAAAACTGACAACTACAGTGTATTTCCCTTACCAGACTTTTTCCCCTATTTAAAACAAGAAGAGGCTAAGTCACACCCATTAAAGCTCGATTAATTGCTTTATGGGATAGGGAGATTGACATCTTTTTTCCTGAACAAATACTGTTTTGTATTCATATTCTTGTTATAAAAAAACATAATGGCATTGTCTGTGAAAGTATTTAAGAATTGTCATAATTTTTCTATCATGTTGCAAACCAAGGCGCTGAGACTTGGTAAGACAGTCTGAGTCAGGCCTGCTTGGGGGCTCTGGGTTTGCAGGTGGACTTTGTGGACGCTGACCCCCTGGAAGGAGTAGAGTGGGTCTCTCCAAAAGCTGAGCTGTGGCTGGTGGAGAAAGTGAGTGGGCACACATTTTGTTAGGTGCCTACATTTCCTAGTACTGTGGGTTAAGTTTTTCCTGGATTCCCCTGAAATTTCTTTATGCCCATAAGTACCTTTGTCTGTGTGCATCTGAGCTAGGCTGATGTGATTTCTATTCCTTGCAACCGAAAGAATTCTTACCATTTATTCCCACACGTTTACAGCAAGGCACACATAACCCCATTCTGGGACAGATGGATAACGGACATCAGTGAATGACCTGGGCAAAAATCAAACTATGCCCTTGGGCCTGGGTCAGTTTATGTACCAAGGCGCAAGAGAACAGATAAAGCATGCACGCAAGTTGTAACAGTACGAGAAACTATTTACCCACTGTGGCATAAGATGTGGGTTTTATTGTTCGTACCTAAATAACACGTTTAATCCAGTTCGTGATTTTTAATGGTTGAGAATATTTTTCAAAACATGACTGATTCCACCCAAAAGTGTTTATTTAGGGAAATTTGGCAATACACTTAGAACAAGCCAAGTGATTAAAAGTCAATCTCAATAACCCCGAGTTAACTTGTTTCATTATTTTCAGCATGATGGTATACAGCACGGGAGACAGCTAATGAGATGCACTAAATCACCACCCTAAATTTTACTGTTCTTCAGTTAAAGGAAATTGGAAACATGGGAAGGCTTTGTGGTTTTTTCTTCTGTTTAACTCAATTCAATGTGGATCAATCAGACCAGAAACTATATTAGAGTCTGTTGCAGGTCTTTAACTTCCGAGACAGACATCTGGGAATATGAGCCTAGCATTAGGCAGGGAAAATAACAGGCAGTGACTTCTATAATCACAGCACAAAGATATTTTCTTTTTTTCCGTGAAAAAGATATTTACTTCCCAATGGCAGATAAACTAAAGAAGGGACCACAGAAAAAGACAGGGGGACATAAAAACATTTCTTCACATAAAAAACATTTCCTCTGGGTATCTGTTAGAGGATGACAAGTCAGATTTCTTCTTTTTAGATGTCATGCAAATTGAAGTATTAAACCATTTTGCAGACGATGTCATGCAAATGTTAGGTATTACTGAGGTAAGCATGCAATTGAGGCTGAAGCATTTAATTTCACTATTTACATATTGTGTGGTCAGTTTTATTTTTAAAAATTCATCTTTGACTCCACCTATTTTTTTTATAATACAACCAGTGTCAGTTTAGAAAGTGGGAAAAAGGTGATTTCTTAGCAGTTTGCCTCTACTAAAAATAGCTTGGCTATTTTTTTCATTAGTTAAGAGATTTGTGTTATGAATCTCTTCATATGAATCAGCAGTTGTGCATTGGTTAGACACGACACTAGGCAATATTCACTTCTCACTTCCCCTGCAGACACCCCCCGCCCCCCCACCGTGTGAAATTTGAGAACCAAATTTTGGAAGTAGTCTTTGAAATTTTCCCCAATCATTCCGTAAATTCAAATTGTTGTGTTTTGGTATAGTATAAATATGTAAAAATTCAGCATTTTTCTCTATTGTTCACAATGACACAGCCATCGGAGACAAGCAGGGTAGATGATAAGTGTAAGGATAAAATTTAGAACTTCATTCAGACCTACACAATTCAACAGCTGATATCACAGGTCTACAGGGAAAAGGTAAATCTAGCAGAAAATAAGAAACGAAATATAACAGACAATTCTTACAATTATAGTTGCATATCAACTACTTATAGAAGAAATGCTTGAAGTATACAAAAAGAACTAGAATTAAAAATACAACAACAGTCATAAGGATACCATTTTCATAGATCAGACTGAAAAAAATCAGCAAAGAAAGTTAATATGTAACATTGGAAATAAGATGAGAAAACAGGGGGCTTTTTTGTATACTATTAACAGAGTGCACAGTGTAATTTGAGAGAAAATTAATTTTAAATTCACATCCATATGACTAAACAGTTCCATTCCTATATTTCGGAAATGTTATCACCATCACATGAGATAAATGCAGAAGATAATGCTTTGCAGAATTGTTTTGTAAAGTTATAATAGGTAAATTTCCTAAATGACCAACGGAATAGCACTGGTTAAAGAAATATTAAGAACTGCTAAGAAAAAAGAGATATATCTCCATTGCTTTAGAAAGTTGTTTGTTATATGTTTTAAATGAAAAAAGTAAGTAATACAGAAAATACATGTATTTAATGCAATTACATGTGTTTTAACATGTGTGTTTAAATGTACCAAAAATAACGTGTAGTAGGCTATACACATTGGTTAGCATTATGAAGATACAGGGAAAGAGGGAATAGGTGTAAAAAGAGCTATTTTTCTTTTACTCTCTATATTTCTTATTTATTGAACTTGTAGATTAATAAAAATACAGGTAGTTCGTTCTCTTCAATGTTTTCATGAAGAACACGAAATCGTACAAACCTTCCATTGAACTCCCCAGCTCGCCTCTCATCTGTGAAAATATGATAAAAACAGTCCAATGTCACTACATTATTGGGAAAATTAGATGAGATAATCGGGCAGTGATTTTTCAGTTTATAGATGTAATAAAATATTACTCTGTGATTTCTCATTATTAATCCCTGTTACTACTCACGTATAATTCAGACAAGCTTCAAAAATAGTTAATTACATAAAACTTGAGGTTGTTGCCCCTCAAAATATTTTGAAGAAATATTTTAGGGCCACAGGTTTAAAAATCAGAGCCAAAGTACTCACAAATGTGAGTATTTATCTTAGCATGAGATTGAGCCTGCCAGGCAAGTGTCAATCATCAGTAATGTATTATTTTTTTGCCACAGTAAAGAGTCAGCCACCATGTTTTTCCATCTGTGGTCTGATTATTTGGGCTTTGCAGACCTCCTGTATCCAATATTACACATGTCGACAGATTATAATTTGTTAGTTTCTTACTCATGTGGCAGCACAAAACCCAACAACCACAATTCCATTACCAAGACCAAAGGGAGTAATTCACAAATGTTCCCCGCGTTCATTCCATTCCACAATTAGACCCTTTTACAAATCCTGTGATTGATTGAAATGAACTAACTCCACCCTGCTTATGGGTGGTTTTAAAGTAACTTGCCAAAACTTTGTCCACGTAGATTATTTTTAACTGCCTCTTCTGGTTGGTTTCCTGTTCTCATGCTGGTTTATTAAGCACAATTCATGTATCTCCTTTAAAAAGTAACTGATAGGAACAAATTCAGTAGAGAGCTAGAGGTTGGCTCAGTGCCAGTGGATACATTTGCTTGTATCATGCATGAGCTGTGAGAGCAGATTTCGGAGCAAATTCTTGGCCATGCTGAAAACCTAATGAATATTGGAAAGACAAATATGGTTGGGCAATGTCTGTTTTTAAATAAAATTAATTGAATTTTATTATGTTATAAAATTAATACATATTACTTATAAGCAATTTCAAAAATATATATATAGTCTGCTAGCTATTGACAATCATTTTCTGCTGCATGGACTTTCAGTATTTTATCCCTTATTATTTCATGTTTACTAATTGTGTTGCTTTGTAATTTGTTCTGTATTTATTAAAAGCTATTAATCCATTTTTCATTTTATTGTCAAACATTTTAACAATTGCATAGTATATCATCTTACTTTTTCACTTACACATTTTCTGTTGCTAGACGTTTTTCCATTTTTGCCTAATATTTTCTATTTTGACTAAGATCTTGATATATTTTTGATATTTGCTGATATTTATTAATATCTGATATTTTGATAGATTTGTATGTTTAATACCCTTATGATAACTTTCCCAACATGAAATTGCTAAATAAAGAGTATACACATATTTTAGGTACTTGATACAAATTGCCAAAAAACTTACCAAATTACAGGTTCCTTTCACTGTTCAAACTCTAATAATAGTCTTAATTCTCCCACGTTTTGCCAATTTAACAAATTGAAAGCCTGATATTTATTTTTTACAATGTCTGTTTCTTTCAATAGTGAAATTGAATACTTTTCCATACATTTTTTAACGATATCTATCTACTTTTGTTTGTTTGACAGATTTACTTTGGCAAATAGAACTAGTTATTTTCTTCATAGATGTCTCTTTGAAGACAAGCTTAATGTATTTGCTACTCTATACTAGACGTTTTACTAAAAAATGTTACATAAGGATAAGAAAACATATCATAAACAGACATTATTACTACATTGTTATACTCCAATGTAATAAATGCTAAGCTAATAAAACATAAACCAGGGTGTATTGTACTTACAAGAAAATGACAATTAATTGGACTTGGGCGGTAGATGGTGGAGTGTTCAGTTTATATCATGCGATTATTTCAATGATGCCCAGGTGATCCAAATGTCTTTGGAAGTTAATTTTTACATTTTCTTTAAGAATTAAGACACATTCCTTTCAGTAAACATTTTTTAAACAATTTTCTTATGAAGATGGGTTTGGAATTCTGAAAACGACCATAAGGAGATCATTCCATTAGGGGAAAAGAGTGGAAAATATCATTTAGCAGACATAAGTTTTCAATATCAAAAAGTGAGGTTATTTTTACGTGTCATCACAAGCCATCAATGATAGTAAAATCCTGGCTGCTCTTTGATCATAGTATCACCTGGTCTGTAAAGCGAACTCCCAGGATAATGCCTGAGTGTTCAGAGACCACCTAGAATCACAGAATTTTAGAAATCCAGAATCGGAAAGAACCATAGAGACCAACTATGACTCAGGTTCCTCATTTTAGAAAAAAAAAACCGAGGCCCAAAGAGGTGAAATGACTTTACAAAGGCCCAGACTAATTAGGTCTTAGTTGAGGCAGAACTTAAATCTCCAGTTTCTCAGTTCAGTCTTTCACAGAAACACGGAGAAGTCAGTGGATAATTTGGTATCAATATACCTTGTATGGATGAGCAACCAGTGGGAAATCATAGTAAAGAAATGAATATGGACAATAGTTAACTAAATAAAACTTAGAAACACCCTAATCCACTGAACCTTGAATTTTGAGGGATGTGTAGTTATATATCTTTGTGTTTCAAGTGACAGAGAAGTTGCCAGATCATGGAAAGTTTCCAAAATAGTCATTGAAATACCACTTGACCATGGGATGAGTCACGACACAGTTATTCTTTACCAGAAGTGGAAACTGCCCTAGGTAGGTGGCAGCTGTGTTGGGCAGTGTATTTGAAATGCCAGGACTGATTTTAAATCCCAGCTAAGTCCTCTGTATCACATGAACTGTGCCATAAAAGCCACTTGTACTCAACATTATATAACTTCCAACTGGGAAAATCACCTCTGACCAAATGAATAAAGAGAGAAATCTCTGGATTCGTGGGTGGACCTGAAACATTTGGAATCTCTTTTGCATGTGTCATACATACAGAGTATAGCTCCCCCTCAAATGTGAACTGCTTTGTTCTCACAGAATCTCATGGTCAAGTGCTCAGGATGCCATGCGTGTGTCCAGGCTTGGTCCCCGTGGCAGCTGATGATTTTATACATGTCTGATAGACCACAGATCTCCTCCTGGTTCCTGCATGGTTC
The DNA here is from genome assembly GCF_027409185.1 of Cynocephalus volans. Classification (NCBI taxonomy): domain Eukaryota; kingdom Metazoa; phylum Chordata; class Mammalia; order Dermoptera; family Cynocephalidae; genus Cynocephalus; species Cynocephalus volans. Next base: position 7,480,756 of record NC_084478.1, read on the forward strand.
ACTTTCAAAAACCAGAGAGCTGGGCCTTCTGTTCCCAGCAACAGCTTTCATGGGTTCTTAATAAGAGAAACCAGATGCAGATGCAGTTGTGTCTTGCAGCCCATAAATTTCATAAAGAATGTATTCCTTTTTTCTCCTTTCCCCAAGAAGGTTTGCCAGACCTTGCTGTTGGGTCATAACCTCTGACCCCCGTGCAACCCACAGCAAGCCACGCCAAGCCCACTCCCCAAAGAGTGCACCTGTTGAAGCCATCTGCACATCCCAAACTGAGCAAATTTTCCTCACACTCCAGTTGTGCTAACAGCGTTCACATGGCAGGAACTGAATTCTGCAATGAAGGTGTATGTGGGGATATTGCTGGGTCCACACCAACTTATCTATGCAGATGGTGCTAATGAACATTCACAGTGGAAGGGCTTTTGAAATCTATTGATCAGGTCATTCCGGAAGTGAAGACACCAAAGCATCTGATCAGATAAATGATCCCTCAGAGGATCACTGGAAAACTGGCAGGCACAACTGGAAACAAGGTTTTTTTCTCTCACCCACTTTTCCTGAAAAACCCACTCAGAACATGCAAGTTTGATTGCTGCTTGATGCAATTTCCACCTATTTAAATGTGTTCATTTGGAGAAGGACACATTAGCTAGTGCCTAAGGAGATAAGCAATTTGTTTTAAGAATCTTTTTAATGCTTGAAAAAAAAAAAAAAAAAGGATTAGGCCTGCAGTTAAAAACACTATGATAATGGTATGACATTGTGTAACTGTCATTAAAAAATAAACCACCTTTCTAACCACTCATTTATAAAGTCATTTGTTTAACTTCTTATTTGGACAAAATAGCTAAGTAGAATGACTCCACAGTCAACATGCTGGATATATTTGTATAATTACCTTTATTCTGGAGAAAAGAATAAAGCCATCCTAAATTTTGAGCAGACTCCCTATTTTCACTCATAAAAAAAAATAAGGTTTTTTTTGATAGATAACTGATATCCCCAACTTGATCACTTCACTTTAAAATCCATTCACCTAAATTGAAATAGCATCTAACAATGATGAGTCTTGCAGGTAAAAAGAGGTTGTCCACCTAGATTCCTAGCTCGTCAGTCACTGGTTTGGAGTTTTGGTGTCAGCAAGTTGGAGTTCCATTGAAGACTGCACAAGGGTAGTAAGTGCTTGACAACAGAAACTCTTCCCTCTTGTCCTTCCGAGGGGACTTCCATGCAAAGGGACAAAGAAGCAGACACTTGGGGATAAAAGTGCAGATGGAAAATGAAAGGCAGCTGATAGGAGGTATGGGGGCACAAGTGGAGTCCACCCAAGAGGAGCACCCCCAGCTGTGACCGATAACCCATGACCACGTGGTGTTCACAAACAATAGTTTGTGAACTATTGCCCTATTGCCAGAGCATCTGAACAATAGTTCAGAACATTCGTTTATTCATTCATTCATGTATTCATTCATTCTTGCACTCATTCATGTTTCATTCCTTCATACATTCATGCATGCATTCGTTCATTCCTAGAGTGCACCTGCCAAATGACAGGACATTTTCTGTGCACGAGAAACTGGAAGTGCATGCTACAACTCAATTTCCCACAGTAAAGCAAACCCCCATCTCTGTAAGGCTGTTTCCTTCCTCCTTGAGTCGGAGGCCATTATACAACTAGTCCCTTCCATCAATCATGTAGGAGGGCACTTCAAAAAGTTCATGGAAAAACGGAATTGAAAGAAAATACAAATCTTTTCGCGAACTTTTTGAAGTACCCTTCTACGCATCTGCACACTTTTTTGGTTTTTTGGAAGGGAAGGAAGTATATAAATTTAGTTTAAAATGTTAATAATCAGTTATTTATTTATTTACTGGATTTTGCTTTTATGACCTCGCTTTCTGTATGGGTTTTACATGCTGTACATGTAAAAGACCTAGATGACATCCTATATTGCTTTATAATTTGAAGTGCTATATTGCACTATTTAATGTCTGTATTAGTAATTAACTAAGGCATACTAAGAAATGAAAATGGATGTGCACCTACCAATGTAAATAACTTTTCAAAAGAGTCACCTAGACATACATATATTTAATACTTCTTCAAGGGACAGATAATTTAATTTTTTTGTATTAATTGATTGCGTGCATTTTTCTTCTCTCTCTCTCTAAATTAACTTCTGAAGTATAGAGACATGGCCTGAAGGAGAGCATTCTTAAAATTAGGATATTATTCAAGATTCTATTTGACTTCAAGGATGCAATTTGGCATAAATGATGCAGGTGTAGATCTTTGGCTTTATTCTGAACTCATTAATTTGCCATTAATTTCTAAAGTTCAGGAGGCCTGTCTCTTGCTTTAGTTTTGAAAAGAATGATATAAGTGCTCACGACTTCTTTATTGACAAGCAAGGACACTTTGGGGAATTTCTGACCCAGGTCATACCAGCCATCTGAGGTCAGTAGGGCCACAGGGTCAAGCCCTGTTTTAATTACCTGCGATCATTTGAGCATCACTCCTGATTATCAATAATTGCTGTCTTTCTAAATTGAATCTGCTGCTTCTCAGAGTTTCCACATAATCATGCCATTGCTCTTTCTCAGTTACATTTCAAAATGCAAATTTCCTATTTTAAAATTTCATTCTTTTCAGACCTGCAGATTTTCATGTTCACGCATATGCACACACACAGACACACACAAGGTTATTTCAAAAAGTGCATGGAAAAACGGAATTGAAATATAATACAAATCTTGCCATGAATTTTTTGAAGTACTCTAGAATTAGTGGTTAATCTGGAAAATGCTACACATCCCAGTTGATAAGAAATAAAGCCCTGTAAACAAGCACAACGATGCATGCTGGTCATGATAGTTAAAAAAGACAATTTACCAATACCTGGTAAACTAGCAGAGCTATACAAATGCGTGTTATTAGAATAGAGCCTTGATGTTTGCAAGGGATATATTTTGAGATCTTTGCAAATTTCCAAATTAATGGGAACCATCAGCGTGCATAATATAACCCATGAAGACAGGGAAGATGCACTCAGTATCTCTTGTCAGTGTCTGGACCCAAAGATACAGCATAGTAAGGAAGCTCCATAAGAAAAACAGCCTTTATAACAATGAGAAAGGAGTAACAACAGAAAAGCCATACCAGACTGAGGAGGTCTGGAGGTCTGCTTGCATCACCACAAGGCTAAGGGACATGTTTGTGCAGACCAGCCTTGCCTGGAATTTTAATCGATGCCTTGGCAAAATTCACACTCATTACTGGCTGTAGAATCTTAGGTCACTTAGTAATAGTCCAGAATGGGAATGCCATGAGTCCACTGGGTTGTTTGTGCAGACTGGAAGGGGGTCCAGCCTCCCTACACACCCTTCCTGGGTCCAATATCAGAACTGTAGACTTAAAGCATTCGTACAGAGTAGAATTCATGGACGCAGCAAGTCTCCAGGGAATTAAAATAGCACGTCTCCTTGTTCTGAACGTGGGTCTCTTGTCAGGTCTCCCAATCTAGGAGAGAGTACATAAGCACATCTATCTGAAAAATGTTAAATATTTTGCTGTCTGTCAATTTTCTTTCAATGTGGCAGTGAGATGTGCTTCTATTAAAAAATTCTGAGAACATATCAATCATGGAAAGATGAACTGGTTGGTGTTTTAACGTTCCTCTTAGCTTTAAAATGATTTGACTTTGACATGAATAATGAAAACATTCAATCATTTGTCTGCCTCAATTCTTTATTGGACATATGTAAAGAACATACCTTAGAGTGGAGAAAAAACATGTTTTCTGGCCACTAATAGAAATGAGCTACTCACTTCCCAATATATTCTGACTATGTGTATTTTCTAAATGTTGGATTATACTTTTAATATAAGCATGGAAGATTATTTGAAAGATCATTTGTCAGTGAGTTAGAGGATAAGTAATGTACTTGAAGGAATACAATGTGTATGGTCTCTGAAATGAATCCCTTTCTGAGAATTCAGTATTTGGTTTTGATCACTTAAGTTACCTCAACAATTTTAATTAAACTATTTAATTAATTTTAATGTCAACTTTAATTAAACAATAAATTGCTTCCCTCTGATTCATGTCAGATTATACATATACAGTATTTTTGCCATCTTTATATCATATCTTGGTTTCCTTGTATTTAAAATATTAAAATTAAATATTAACATTTGAAATGCATGGAAATTAATTGTATTTTAAGAGTGTAAGTTACTCCTTATCTCTGCCCATTTAAGAGACTAAAATCTCTCTTTTTTAAGACATTTATTTTTAGAACTAAAATAACTATGATGGAATAAGGTTTTAAAATTATCTGAATGTTTGTCTCAATGCTCCTCCAATGTATTGTTCATAGACAATGAAGGTGAGAAATGCACAGATTTCAACAGCAATTAAAATCGGAGCCCTCTGCCGTACGATGTATCTTGCTGCTGGGTGCATTTCAAGGAGGTGACAGATGCCACTGCACTGGCTCAGCTCAGAGTCAGGAGAGGACATTTAAACAGCAGCACTGGTTCCTCTGATGGAAAGTTGTGTGACAGCTCCCAAGTCTCAGCATCATTTTATCTTCTGAGTGACAGAATTCTTCTCCCAAAGCAAACAACATGAATTTAGGCAGGGGCTGCTATCCATTTTAGACATAGCTTTCTTACATAAAAAAGACGTATATGTATTAAGGGTTTATAGCAGATGAAGCTGGGAAAAGCATTAGTAAAAAAAGTGGAAAAGTCACTCAAGGTAGATTCAGCATTTGACGTGTGTAATCTTTTAAATAATGAATTGTTTATTTAGTCACAAAGCATTAATGATCATGTTGGGAATAAAAAGACACTTGGCTTCTAATTTCTGACAGCCCCATATATAGCTCAGGCATAAAGAAAATGTACTTTGAAAATGCTCAAAATGGAATGATAAATGCTGGCGAGGTTGTAGAGAAAAAGGAACCCTCCTGCACTGTTGGTGGGACTGCAAAATGCTGCAGCCTTTATGGAAAATGGTTTGGAGGTTCCTCAAACAATTACAGATAGATCTACCACATGACCCAGCTATTCCACTGCTGGGAATATACCCAGAGGAATGGAAATCATCACATCAAAGGGATACCTGTACTCCAGTGTTTATGGCAGCATTATTTACAATAGCCAAGAGTTGGAACCAGCCCAAATGCCCATCATCACATGAGTGGATACGGAAAATGTGGTACATCTACAGAATGGAATTCTACTCTGCTATGAAAGGGAATGAGATACTACCATTTGCAGCAACATGGATGGACCTAGAGAGAATTATATTAAGTGAAATGAGTCAGGCACAGAAAGAGAAATATCACATGTTCTCACTTATTTGTGGGAGCTGAAAATAAATAAATACAGAAACAAACGGATGGGCGGGGAAGAAAACACAACAATCACAATTCCTTGAACTTAACACAAGTGCACAGATATGATGTTGATGGGTGGGAAAGGGTGTGGGGGGGGAGAAATTGGTAAAGGGACATGAAAATCAACCACATTGTATATTGATAAAATTAAAAATTAAATTAAATTAAAAAGAAAAAGAAAATGCTCAAAATGCTGTTTGTATAATTTCTCTTGTTTGATTTTGAGAAACAGAATTGTAAACATTTCTGGCAATTTTAATAATTAATGGACCTATGGCAAGAAATGACCCAGTGGAATGACTGGAGAGAGAGAAGTTTTTATGGGATGCAAATTCCCACTAAACATTGCTATTTCCCTTGGAAAGTTCTGAGCAGCAGGAGAATGCTAACGGAATTGGCATTTTCCATGTAGTACTGCTGGGAATGCAGAGACCCAATCGATTCCTCAGTCAGCAAATATGGATTGATAAACAGGTAAGAATGTGTCCCAAACTTATTTTAGAAAAAAATGTGTTTTGTAGCTTGGTTAACATGTCCTAGGAGAAGAAATATTTTTTATTAAGGTCTCTGTATGGGTTTTATTTTGAAAAAGTAGCTTACTTTTTCAAAGGCCAATGTGTGTTTTCCAGGTCTCCTTCCCTGAAAGAGGAGTAGTTGCTGGCATTTCTTCTTAAAAACTCAAGACTAGCATCTTGTGATGATGCAAGCAAAATGAAGATGTGTGACCATGAGAATTCACAGCATATATTCATATAGACTCATCTCCTGCTGATGTTATTCATACCCAGGGACAGGAACACAGGGATGGTGTGATTTACCACGAGGCATACCATTTATAGGTGGCAAGAAAAAATAGTTGCCATACATACATGCAATGCAAAATAACAGCAGGAGTCAAAGGCAGCACCAGGACAGATTTCGATAAGATTGCAATGGAATAAGAGATTGCTTCCCAACTGGAAAAATGAGGAAAGCCTTTCTGTAAGATTCTAGGCTATACCTGGCTCTGCAGAATGCATTCCTGAGTTTGTGCCATGCTGCCTCTAGTGTTTGCTCAATCCTATGGATATAAATGAACTGCTCTTCACCACTTTACTCAAGCAGGCATTCAATTTCCTGGAATGAATTTTTCAAAAAGGAACACATACCTAGATATTGTGTTTCTGCCAAGTGTTCAAAACTGTGCTGTGTTTGGGATCCTTTGCATGCTTCCAGCTTTGTGACCAGAAGTATTTCAACATTGTCTTAATTATGCCCACATCAGTTTTGGTTTGGCACAAGAAATATAATATTATGAGTGAGGATGTAAACATAAGCTGTCAATGAATGGCACATTCATTCCCTAGCACGTGCCATTTCAGTGTGTCTGATGGACACAGCATTGCACTAGACAGAAGTAAGCAATTCAGGAGCAGACAAGGAGTGATCAGAGGAGCACAAAACTTTCATGCAAAATGCAAGGCAAACACACACACACACACACATACACAAGAAATGTACCTAGGATGGGGGAAAGCAAACATCCTTGAAATATTCTGGGTACACATATGATTTAGATTCCAAGAGTTGGATAAATAAGACAATTCCACCCATGGGGAAATCAAAGAGTGACCCAAGGAACAAGTGACTTTCGAGCCCTTCAGGTAGAGTTTGAGCAGGGGAAAGGATAAATGTGTTCTGGGTGGAATAAGAAAAAAAAGAATTGGAAACATTCCAAATGTTCTCACCACAAAAAATAAGATAAGTATTTGAGGTGACTGATATGTTAATTAGCTTGCTTTAATTATTCCCCATTGTATTCATAAATCATAACATCACTTTGTACCCCACAAGTATATACAACTATAATTTGTCAATTCACAGTTAAAAGTAAAAATCAAAATTTAAAAAAAGTACTGGAAGCAAACTGGCAAATAGAATGCATCTCTCTCCTCCTTCATCATAAATGTGGGCTGGATTTAATGACTAGCATCCAAAAAATAGCATATGGAAAGGAGAAAATGGTGATTTTGCTGTGGAGATGCCTGGAAAACATTACCATACCCAGAGATTTCACGTTGGCAGCATGCTCCCAAATCAATGTCATGAGAGCACACCTCACCTCTGCAGGATTCTTCTTCAAGTCAGCCCAGTTTAATCATGAAAAAAACATCAAATAAACCCAAATTAAGAGCATTGTACAAAACACCTGACCTGTGCTCCTCAAATCAGTCAGGGTCATCAAAAACAAGGAAAGTGTGGAAAAGAAAACAATAAATAAAAAGTCTGAGAAATGATCAGAATCCAGCCTAGACTAAGGAGACATGACTAAATGTAATGAAGTATCCAGAATTGAATCGTGGGACAGAAAAGAGACAGTAGTGGGAAAACTAATAAAATTCAAATAAAGTCTTATGTTTAGTTGATAGTAATGCACCAGCGTTGCATTAGTTGTGAAAAACGTACCATGATGATAAAAATTGTTAGAACTAGGAGAAGCTGGGTGAATGGTGACTGGGAATGCTCTGGACCATCTCTGCAACTTTGTTGTAAATCTAAAACTTCAAAAATGAAAAGGTTTCGGTTTTCTCTTCGTTGGTTTGTTTAACAAGAGGGAATAGTTGGTGGGGGAGGGGCAGCATGTTGAGTGGTGACAGGTGGAAGATGGAGCTTACACTGGTCACAGCAGGAAAGTCACCCAGCACTAAGGGGAGATGATGAAGGGTAGCCAGGAGGCCGATGAACTGAAGACTAAGATGTTATGAACAAGAAACATGGCGTCCAAGGCTGAGGTGACAAGAAAGAGGTCACTATGGAAGGAGTTTTGGAGAAAGAACTGGTGCATTTTGCATCTGGGCACGGATGACTGAAGTGACAGGGAATGTTTGAGACATGTTTAAAGATGAAGGAAGTTCTGAGCTGGCTGCCTGGGAAAGCTACCCCGGCATTTACAGAAACAAAGTCCCTTGAGGGGAAATCAGGCAGGAGGAGGAATTCGGTTTGCAACGTGTTGACCTGGAGAAAGGACAAGGTGGATTCCAAGCACAGTCGAGTTTAATAATTTGCTAAGTACTTTTAAAGGGATGTCTGATGCAATACAACAAAATAATGACCCGTGGAAAAATGTGGGGAGAGAGACATGTGGGAACCCTCAGCTGGAGCGATGGGAGTGGGACAAGAAGCTGTGCTGAAGTGGAGCGAGAACATGAAAGGAGGTCAGGGGAAAGAGCTGGATACGATCTCAGGGAGTCAAAGGAATGACATCAAAGGGAACTTCAGGGGCCCCGCAGTGACCTGGCCCAGCATCAGTAGAGCGAGGAAGCAGTTCGAGAAGGCTCTCCACCTCCATGCTGCTGACATTGGGGTCAGGTGATTCCTGCTGGGGCCCGTGCTATGCACTGTAGGATACTGTGCAGCACCCCTGGCCACCACCCATCAGATGCAATACCACACCCTGCCCCAGACAGCCAGAAATGTCTCCAGACATTGCCAAATGTCTGCTTGGAGGAGCAATCAACCATGGAGAAGCACTGAGTTAAATTTCAGTTTGCAAGGGAGAAGTGGAGAGTAGAGAAAGGGGAGAGGAGGAAGGAGGCAGGAGACAGTGACATCTATTTCTGCTTTGGAGAAATCTCAACGTCCAGCCGCCAGCATCAGTGCACTTAAAAACACCACCTCGTGGTATCTGTGGGATGAATTTTGTAGACAGGGAATCCGTGCATTGTGTGTGTCCCTTCGGCGAAGCTAAAGTTTCACAAAGACTCTCTCTCTAAGTAGAAAGAATTATTCTATTTTTGCAGGCCCAAATCCCAGGCTGAGCTGCCTCTGGGCCACACACAGAGCCATGAATGCCCAGGAAAATTTATTCTCTGTGCACATGAGGTGGCACTGTCTGCAGCAGCGTCCAGCTGCTTATAGCAGATGTTGGAGGAACAGAATCACCATGGCAGCCAGCAGAGCAAGGCAGAGTTTTTCAAAGTATCCATCACCCACCTGCTCTTTTGTTTGTTTGCTTGTTTGCCTAATAGCTGATTTCTACAGGTTCCCCCTCAGCTCAAGCGTCTTATGGGGAGCATGTGACATGCCATGATCTGATGCAGTTAAGAATGTTATGTGCCATAAGACATTCTGAGCAAAGGCATTCCAAAAACTAGAGAGTCACTTCTAGAAGATTCACTCTTTCGGAACAACGCGGCACTCACTATTAGCAAATTATTGCTTCAGGTATCTCAAAACAGCACCTTGTCTGGTGCCCCTGGTGTAGTGTGAAAGGAATTTCTCCACTGCTGTGGTGTACCGCCCATAACCCATAGCCCAGTCTAGCTCGCAAAAGCATCTGACAAACCCAGATCGAGGGACATTATAGAAAATACCTGAGCACTACTCCTTGAAATTGTCAAGGTCATGAAAAACAAGGAAAGACAAAGAACCTGCCACACATCATTAGAGGCTAATTAGACTTAACAACATCATCCCAATGTGGGATCCCAAATGGAATCCTGGAACAGAAAAAGGGCATTCATGGAAAAACTGAGGAAACCCTATTACCGAAGCCATGTCCTAATACCTGCCTCTTCCAAGAACCCTGGCTTAGCTCACCAAAACCTGTTACCCGAGGGCACTCAGCTCCTGGCTTGGCTCACCAAAATCTTGTTACCGAACCCAAGTCTGGCTGCCTGCCCCCAAACAAAAGCAAATGACCCAAAAGTCAAATGTTGGTGGAAGAGAAAGTCAGCTTTTATTCAGGAATGCCAGCGACCTGAGGGAGATGTTGGGCTGACCCATCTCTCCAGTAAACCCAAAGGAGATGGCCAGAGGGCGTTGACAGAATGAAATGTGGAAAAGGAAAATCAGGCGGGAGTGGGACATGTGAGGAGCCAGGCGCAAAGTCTCTCCAAGGCTCCTTCTGGCCTCTGTTCTCATCCTTGATATGATCTTAGCAAAGGGAAATGAATGGTCACCAGGTGAACAATGGAAGCAGCTGCTGTGTAGACGTAATCTCTTTCTATTCTCCAAGTGATCTCACATGACAGGTATTTATTATTGTAGATGAAGAAACTCAAGCTCACAGTCACTGTCACGCTTCCAATATCACACAGTTGCATATAGCAGATTTGAATTCAATGTCATCTCGAAAATCCCATCATTTCCACTCATGGCATCCTTCCACCCAATGCAGGTTTGGTGCAAAATCATAGGACACAGGAAAGGAAATTGAGGAGTTTGGGTAGGACTGAGAGAACTTCCAACATGGTTCCAGTTAGGAGCAGTTGGGTAGAGTGGAATGGCAAGATACGGAGTGTAGAAGCAGCAGCTGGGGACAGTGGAAAATATAAACTGTGATGTAAAGGGAGCAGCTGAGGAAAGTGGAGAGCATGAACTATGGAGTGTAAGGAGCAGCTGGAAAGAGTGGAGAAGCATGCACTGTGTAAGGAGCTGGAAAGAGTGGAGAAGCATGCACCATGGAGTGCAAGGAGCAGCTGGGAAGAGGGGAGAAGCATGCACCATGGAGTGCAAGGAACAGCTGGGAAGAGGGGAGAAGCATGCACCATGGAGTGCAAGGAGCAGCTGGGAAGAGGGGAGAAGCATGCACCATGGAGTGCAAGGAGCAGCTGGGAAGAGGGGAGAAGCATGCACCATGGAGTGCAAGGAGCAGCTGGGAAGAGGGGAGAAGCATGCACCATGGAGTGCAAGGAGCAGCTGGGAAGAGGGGAGAAGCATGCACCATGGAGTGCAAGGAGCAGCTGGAAAGAGGGGAGAGGCACACAAATTGGCATAGAAGAAGTGCTGCCAAGGAAAGGAGCCATAGGCTGGCTGTTTAAACATGAGAAAATTAACCTCTCCAACACCACATTCCTCATATGTAAAATAGGGCTAAAGATGCCTCTTTCATACCGTCCAGGGGTTAAATAAAATACTCTATGTAAATCTAGCAGTCTCATGTCTGGCACATAACATGCATTAAATGTAAGTTTCTTTCCCTTTCATGGACTCCCCTGATGCAGCAGTAATATTTGCATCCCTGAATCTTTTTCTGTAGAAATTTTCACGTGCGAGGAAACTGACAGTGAATCGTGCCCACTGTGATTAATTTCTGATAATTCCACTGTGGTTACTATTGATAGACATCAACTCCCAGGGACATAGATGATACAAATCTGTTCCCATGGAGCCCCGTGTCAACCGTAATCCTACCACAATGTTCTCCTGTATGATAGCTGCTATTCCTCAGTTGAAAAGTAGCAACTGATGTGAAATGCACTTTCAGTGCCAAAACTCTTTCTTCACGTCCCCAGATCTCTCAGCTAGGATGTAAGAGGGAGCCTGAGAGCCACAGAGCGACATTTCCAAACAGGAAAAGAAAACAAGGCAAGGGTTTTGCAAATTATTTAAACAGTGTGTTGAGTTTAAGAAAAAAAATGTTTAAGTTCCAGTTTATGGTAAAGACTGAACCTTACTAAGCCTGTTGGTGAGCTGAGAACCTGCTCTGTGAGAGCTTTCACTGGAAATACTCAATGCCTGTGGCACTTAAATATCCTAAACGATATCCTCAGTTCACACTTCATCATGCCTGGGTGTGAGGGTCTGGAAGCAATGACGCATCAACCAGAGTCCAACACTGAGCTGAAATGTTCTGTTTTTGCAGTGAAATCAGATCCTATTATATGCATTTTTCTCTAAAAATGAGTAAACCATATTGAAGACACAATGTAGTTAAAATGGGTGTGTTACTTCCTCCTTTGATTCATTGAGCTTATAGTATCGATAGAAAAATAAGAAAAGCTGGAAAAGAAAGGAATTGTACTAAGGAAAATAGAAGGAAGACATTGTGAAAAAAAATTATACTCAGTATGTAACAGTATGCCTGGATAAAGAAGAACATTGTTTTAAAATAATAATGGCAATAATATGGACTTTAGTGTTAGACTTGGGTGTGTATCTTAGTTCTACCACTTTCTTGTTGGTTAGATTTTTATTAGTCGTTTATTATAAATGCTTTCCAATAATAAAATATTTTTAAAACACCTAGAGAAATACAGAGAATGTTATAACAAACTGTTCTGCACTTTGCACTAAGTTTTAGTATATTGCCTCATTTGCTAGAGACAGGTTTTTAAAAATCACAGACAGAAGCATTAACCACAAATATTGCTCCCTAACCCCATTCTCTCCTTCCCTTCCCAGACACAGCTACTAACTCTTACTTGTTTTTTATTATTCCCATATGAACTTTTCCACTTTTGTTATACATTTGCATCATAAACAATATATAGTATGTTCAATATGCTTGAGTTATGTAGACAGTATCATACTGTCCATATTTTTGACTTGCTTTTTTCACATAAAATTATGCATTTGTGTTTCAGTCATGCTGATAGGTGACAGTATCCTTTGTTAATTTTAAGTGCAGGATAGATTTCATCATATGTATATACTGCAATGCATTTATGTATTCTATCAATTAACGTCTACGGTTTTACCCTATTGCACACATGCTGTGATTTATTGATATAATGCTTGGGATTCAGATCTAGAGATTTTGGATTGCAACCTGGACGTCAAGATTTCCAAGCCTCCCCCTAAAGAACTTAATGGGCAGCCTCGGTTCCTTGCTCAGACAAATCTAGTCAGATTTGAAGGGTCATATCCAGGAATTTCTTTTTTTTTTTTAAGAACATGCATTTTTAACTCTGCCCAGTATTACTATTTGTCCACCAAAAGAATTGGACCAATTACAGATGTTCCCAGCTACACATTGTAAACTACCATTCTTTGGGGATGGAAGTACTTTCTTTTGTGATATTTTGTAATTCCTGATTTGCAGTGAGGTTAAGCTCTTTTACGGTCATCTTTTATTTGGGTGGTGTCTTCAATAAATTGTATCCCATATCATTTGCCCACTTTTAAACGTCTTAAAGAATTTTTAAATTACTAGTTTGTTGGGTTAAACACACACACACACACACACACACACACACACACACACACACACACACACAATTTATATAAAATCAGAAACTATCCCTGCCAGCACATTGAAGTTGCCTATGCCATCAAATTCTTTTCTGTGTTTCGATTTCTACCTCATTTATGGTGTCTTTCATTGTGCAAAATAAAAGGAAACAATTTCAAGTGTTCAATGTTTTTATGAGGCTTTTTTTAAGAAATGATTTACATGGTGTTACAGTTTGGAGAATTCTGTCAAATGCATACACCTGTGCTAAACACACCCGTGTCAAAACACAGAACATTCCACCACCTCAGAACATTCCCTGTCTAATCGGTCACCGCTCCCTTAACCCCCAGAGTCAAACACTGATTCTTTCACCATAGATTAGTTTTGCCTATTCTCAAATATCATGTAAATGTAATTGTACAAAGTGTTCTCTTTTGTGTTTGGCTTCTTTCACTCAAGCGTAATGTTCATTTCTTTTTTTTTTTTTTTTTTTTTGGCAGCTGGTGTATGGGGATCCGAACCCTTGACCTTGGTGTTATCAACACCACACTCTCCCAAGTGAGCTAACCAGCCAGCCCCTCAGCCACAATGTTGTTGAAACTCATCTATGTCAATGTGTGTATCAAAATTTCATTCCTTTGTCTTGCTGAGTAGCAATTACTGCATAAATTTGTTTATCCATCCTGGACTTCAGATCGCTTCCAGTGTTTGGCGATTATGAACGAGACTTGCATGAACGCGTCTTTGTGTGGACACATATTTTCATTTCTCTCGGGTTAATACTTAGGAATGAAATTTCTGGATCATAGCATGAGTGTATATTTAACTTTATAAGAAACTGCCAACATGTTTCGCCAAGTAGCTCACCCCAGGGACCCTGCCAACAATGTTGGAGAGTGCTGGATTTTCCACAGCCTCCCCAACATGTGATCATCTCAGTCTTTTTGATTTTAGTCATTGCAATGAGCGTTGATTGACATCACTCTGCAATTTACATTCCTATCTCTCTGATGCATAATGACATAAGTGCTGTCTCCGGCTATTTAGGTATCTTCCTCTGTAAAGTGTCTGAGTGAGCCCTTGACCTTTTTTTTTTTTTTCTTAGGGTGTGGAAATTCTTTATATGCAACTCTAAAGACAAGACCTGGGTCAGAAGCATGTAATGTGATTATTTCCTATTCTCTTTTTTTTTTTTTTTTTTCATTTCCTTAAAGGTATCCTTTAATGAGTGGGGTTTTTTGTTTGTTTGTTTTTAATTTTAAAAAGCCTAATCTATTAACTTTTCCCCTATAACTCATGCATTCTTGAGTCCTGTCTGAGACATACAATATTCATGCTCAGGATCGTACACTATTCTTTTATTTTATTCTGGAAGTTTTATGACTTCGGATTTTCTGTTTCAGTGTCTGATGCATCCAGGCGCATGATTTTTCCATACAGATATTTAGCTGTTCCATCACCATTTGTTTCAAATTTGTTTTTTTACTTGGCATATAGTCAGTTAGGTTCAGACCCTGAGTTCTTTCTTGCATTCTGTGTGCCACCCACAGATCCGTTGTCAGGTCTATTGTGGAAGCCTCTTCTGGGCTGTTTGAGATGGCCTGGTACATGCATTATCTGGAGGTTAGTCTGGAATTCAGAAGGTGGCTCAATATCGTAGTTCTCAAAGCATTTCTCCTGCTTCCTGGGGACTGTTCTATGCATGCCTGGCTCAGAAGTGAGGCCAGGACTTAAGCTGATCTGTACACAGAAATAGGGGTGCCTTTTTCCAGCCCTCCCCTCTCTAGAATCAGCTTCTCTTGGGTCACCAGATAAAACACAGGATGCCCAGGTCAGAGATACAAAGAGGAAATGTTTAGTTTAGATATGTCCCAAATATTGCATGGAACATACTTATATTAAAAACATCCATTGCATATCTGAAATTCTAATTTTACCTGGAATCTTGTATTTTTATTTGCAAAAATCTGCCAACCCTACCCTATAGTCTGTAGTTCTTTAATGCCTCTTTAACTTGATTCATCTGGTCAGAAAGAATTTCTATCAGGGCTTTAGGGCCCCCCACACACACACACTTTATGTCACAGCATTCTGTGTGGCCAGGGCCTTCTGTGGTATGTACCCACAAGAGATAAAAAGAGACAAAGAGGGATTCCCTCATACCCTGCAGACACCAGAGAAGACTTTTCCTCCTATCTCTGGCCAGAGGGACAGGGTGGGCCTTGTCCTGTGGTTTTAGCTGACTGCCACCACATCTGTGCAGCGCTCAACTTAGATTGGTGAGGAGAAAGAGAGGAGAAAAAAGAAGAAAAAAGGTCTCCCAAAACACGGATTCCCTCCACAGTCTCCAGCGCACGAGGCCCTTTCTCTGGCTCTCTCTGGCTGGAAGCAGAGGGTCTCTCCTCGAGTTACACTTGTCAGCCCTCTGCTCTTTCCAAGCGTCCATCCGCCTTCTCGTCAACACCAAGAAGGAAAGAATGTGAAACTCAGTTCTGTTATGGGGTTTTCTTCGAGTTTTGATTTCAGTCCCCAGAGTGCCTGCAATGGTTTACTTTGCAGAGGGCTCAAGTAGTTGCTTTTTGTTACTTTGCAGAGGGCTCAAGTAGTTGCTTTTTGTGTTTTATCCAGATATTTTAGCTGTAATCAGTAGAAGGAGGTTGTAGTTGGCTTACTTCTTCTTGGCCTCATTTTTATTTTTTGGAAAGACTTTTCTTTTCCCGTTAAAATTACTTTGGCACTGTTCCATTTCATCATACATGCATCTATGGGTGTGTGTCTATTTCCAAACACTCCATTTTGTTCTGTGGGTCTGTTCACGTGTCCTCCTGCTGACTCCACGCAGTCCTGATTCAGTCTAGACAGCAATAGCTTTATAAAATAACCTGAAAAACAAGTCATGTGAGTCCTCTGAATTTGTTGTTGTTTTTCAAGGTTGTTTTGGCTATTCTAGGTCTTTTGCAGCCCCATAGAAATTTCAGGAATGGTTTGTCAACAAAGTTTGTGAGAAACATGATTAGAATTTTATTCTGCCTGTAGATAATCTTCAGAGACCTGCGATCTTAGCAATAATGAATTTTCTAATCCATGAGCATGATATATCTTTTTATTTACCTAAATATACTTTAATCTCTTTCAGCAATGTTTCATAGTTTCAGGGTAGAGGTTTTGCTCAACTTTTGTTAAATTTACTCTGAATATGCTGTGTTATGATGTTTTTGTAGATGGTATCTTGGTATTTAGAATTCCACTTTATTAGTAGTACGACAAGATAGAACTAATATTGGTATGTGACCTTGTACTCTGTACTCAAGCTAAATTCACTAATTAGGACTAATAGTTGTTTATATACCATAGCATTTTCTACATCCAAAATCATGTCCTCTACAAATATAGTCTTACCTTTACCTTTTTAACATACTTACTTTACCTTAAATAATACATTTTATTGTGTTATTGCATTAACTCTGATCTCTAATACGATACTGAAAAAAAAAAAGAGTAGTCTCTCTTTTTTCCCCTTGTTTTAGTAGAAAGTATTTGGTCCTTCATCCTCAGACTCCTATAATCATAACTGGGTCTTGAATTTTATCAAAAGTCCTTTCTACCTCGACTAAAATTACTGTCTTTTTCTCTTTTATATTATTAATACAACAAATTACACCAATTGATTTTGTTAATGTTGACCCAACCTTGCATTTGTGGAATAAATCTCACTTGGCCATAATATATCTTTTTATGTCTGATTATTGCTGAGTTTGATTTTGTTAAGGATTTTTGTGTTCATGATTCATTTCTTATACCATTTTTATCTGTTTTGGGTCTTAGGGTGATGCTGATTGTATTAAAACATATATGGTGTCTTCTATTTTCCGAAAGAGTTTGCATAAGTTTCATATTATTTCTTTCCTTAGTGTTTCTTGGAATTTATCAATAAGCTATTCGATCTCAAGTTTTCTTTGGAGGAAGATTTTAATTACAAATTCAATTTCAGGGCTGTTCTGATTTGGTAACATGGTGTTTGGGGAATTTTTTATGTCATTTTTTTCTAAGTGTTTAATTTTATTGGTGTGAATTTTTTTGTAGCATCCCCCTTATTGATTTTATTGATTTTTTTTTATTGTACCATATTTTGGTTTGGTTGATATTTGCCAGTATTTGTTCATTTTCTACTTCAATGGTTTTTGATATTATCTTTGATATTTACCTCCTTTTACTTAATTTGGGTTTAATTTGTGCTTCTTTCTCTAGCTTCTTAAGTAGAAGCTCAACTTGTTGATTTTAAACTTTCCTTCTTTCCTATTATGAGCTCCAGAGCTATGAATTTTCCTCTAAGTATGCATTAGCTGCACCCCACAAATTTTGATGTGCTCAGTTTTTTATCATTCAGTTTTAAATGTTTGCTGATTTCCCTTTTCATTTCTCTTTAGTCCTACAGGTTCTCAGAAGCATGTTGGTTACTTTCAAAATATATTGGTATTCCCTAGATACTTTTTGCCATAGATTTGTAATTATTTTTTAATCAGTGAATATGCAGTGTATATTTTCAATCCTTTTAAAGCTATTGAGATATTTTATGATTAAACACATAGACTCTCTTGATAAATGTTCTGTTTATACCTTTAAAAGAATTTATATTCTGCTGTTGGGTAAAGTATTCCATAAATATCAATGAAGTTAAAAAGTTAGACAGTGTTGTTCATATCTTCTATGTATTTTGACATTTTTATTTTATCTATTTATACTAACAATTTCTGAGAGAAGACCGTTTTCATTACCTTCTGGCACTATTTCTGCAAATGAGAAATATGCTGGAAGATTATCACAGTTCTTATCAGGTAAACTGTCTTTCATCTGTACATTTTATTATTTTACATTTATCCTTGAAATTCTGCCATTTCACTATGATTGACTAGGATTTAGTTGGTCTTTATTGATCCTACTTGATATTTGATTACACATTTATTTGGAGTAATCTTGCCCTTCTTAATTTTCATAAAGCAACCAGTTATTATTTCTCTCTTAAGATGTTTATTTTTTTCTGGAACTTTAATTAAATTTATGTGGTAGCTTCTCAATCTGTTTTCCATATTACTTAACTCCTTTTTCATATTTCTTCCTTCTATTTTTTTTTGCTGGACTCTAAATTTATGCATCCTCCTTTCCTGGTCATAAATTTTCTGTTTGGATTTGCCCAGTTTATTCTATCCTCACAGTATTCACAGTATTTTTTTTTAAGTTTATAGAACTTTTTTTTAATTTTAATTTTATTTTTCATTAGCATATTCATTGTTACAAATCATACTTATTCTTTATGCCCCTTATGCAATCTTTACTCTCTCTCCTCCCCCTTTCCCATCCCTCCTTCCCTGTCCCCCTTCCTCCTCCCTAAAGAACATATTCTTTATCTCCAATATTTCCAATTGCCTCTTTTTAAAATCCATTTTTATTTCATATCTGGCTTTTCCCCCCCCCAATTCCTTTTTTTTAAATAGAGTACTTCCATTTATCCTTATGGACATCCAAAATAATTATTTTTAAATCTTTGACACATTTCTATATTTTTATCTTCCTCCGAACTATACTTATCAACAATCAGTGGTCTTATTAGCTGTCTTTCATAGACTTATATTTTTCTGTATTCTTGTAAATTTGTATTTATGGGTTCATTTGGACAGGAAATATTCTTTTCTATCTTACATCTTGTGATCTTCACAGTCACTAGGTACATTTACCATGCCCCAGACTCCTCAGTTCAAAGCTACATCATGCACTGATGCTCAATAGTCCCTGCCCTAGTGACATTGGAAATTGGGCTGCTCCTCTTATGATTAATATGGAGAGGCAGTTATTTTAGTTCCTGGTTACATGTGTCAACCCTGATCCTATACCTTTAAACTAAGTTAAAGTCAACCAAACAGCCCAAGATAGCTGCTGTTCTCAGCTTCCTTTCCCATGTCCCTAGTTTTATGCAGGCAAATCTAGCTCCAGTCCCCTACTTAAGTAAGGAAAATGCAGTCCTGATTATTCCAGTGGAAGCAAACTCATGGTGAGCCTTGACCTTAGTTGTCCAGACCCCTGGCTTTATCCTACCTATATTTAAATTTTCTCTTTTTATATTCATCTGCATTGCTGCATGTTTGAAACAGAAGGGGTTCAACTTACTGAGCTATCTTGATCAATGATCATCATTTGCTTATGGTTTTGGTTTTGGTTTTACCCCAATAAAAGGGCTCTAATGTCTCATCAGAGAGGAAGTGTCACAAAGGAGATCCAGCCCTTAGAAATTGTCTCCTTGCTCTTGAGGTTGGAGTCCTTAGCAACATAGTGTTGATGCCCCTCTCTGTTGGAAAAGGTGTAATGGTCTTATTCCTTTTTCATTCCTGGGCCAAGGAATGACCCAAGGATAGACCAAAGGGCTTCTTCTAGAGCAGCAGGAAGTACAAATTGCTTTTTCCAGTCCTGCTACATTTAAAGTAAAAATCATGGAGGAACCAGCTGAAATCTAAGGGCCCCCTCCAGCTGTAAGGGTCTAGGATTCTGTGAATGGACTATATCTTCTCTAGGGTTGCAAGACCCAGAACCATTGAGGGGCTCATTTGGATCTTTAGCAAGAGAAGATGGCTGTCAGCCCAATCTTTGGCCTCGATGAAAAGCCTCCTTTGGTCGGGCCTTTTTCTAGCCATGGACATAGACTGGATAACATCTCTTGAGAAACTACCGCACAAGTGCAGCTGATCTTCAAATGAGAATAGAAACAGAAAGAAGGACTGTGGAAAAACTGGTTTTATGTTATCTGTCAACAGTTCTTATTTTAGCTCCTGCTATATACTGCATGTACAGAGGTGAATGAGAAAGGGGATTCCCCAGCCTGAATCATTTAGGTTACGGGCAGTTGCTTACAGCCAAGAGACAGGAAGCTTAATAAGTTACATGAAATTGGGCAAAATGCTACACTTCTTGGGTCTGCATGTCCTCTTCTGTAAAAATAAGAACTAGCATCCTTTGGGCCTTTGCTAGCGGCCAGGAGCCAAATGCATTATGTGTAGCATCATTTTTAATCTTCACAGGCTGTGATGAGGCAGGCACTGTTGCTAATCCCTCTACTAATTGTCCAACATCACATAACTGATGACGTTAGCCTGAGACTTCCGATTGTGCTAGCTCATTACGTTACATTATGCTGCCTCTGTACATAAAACAGGAATAATTGTTTCTGCCTTACTAGTTACTAAGAGAAGTAAATGAGATGTGTCAAGGCCCCAGCCCATAACACACATTCAAAAATATTCATTCATCTGCAATGTGGAGGCAATATCTGTCAGTGTTAAACCTGTTAAAAGATGCTCATCAAATTTTCCTGGGGTTCTTCTTATCTCCTTCTATCCCTAAACCATTATTGTCCTTGACACAGCTTCATTTGTGTTATTTTCTCCCCCTGCTTGCATGCATTGTTGTAACACCAGGTATTCGCGGACTCAAGGGCTCAGTTTGAGACCTTGAGCTCTTCAGAGGAAATGTTTTCTTTTCATTTCTAATGTTATGATTTACGTCATGTGCTCTAGTATGGCACGGGCAGGGTTGACACACATTCTGGCTCATATCAATACAGTTCAGGACACTGTCTCAAGAATGGGTGGTAATTTTATGTCTCATCTCATGGAGAACAAGATGCTTGGGACAAAAATTACAGGGTAGTCCCGATGCTCCATGCTTACCATGAGTGACAGAATGCGGGAGGTTGATCTCAAACTGTGCTTATTAGTGGGAGAAGAGCTGCGCATCTGGCCAGAGTAAACCTCCAATGGCATCCCCCATTTGGGAAATGGGAAAGAGCCTTCCATGTCTACCAATACCTCTGCTTCCTTTTCCTGCCTAGAGGAAATCTCTCTCATTCCAGTTATCCATTTAGAGCCATATAAAAAAAGCAAGGATGTTGAAAGAACATCTGTAACCTGCACTTCTGTGTATCTCTAAAGACCTTTAACATAATTTGAGTTGAGACCAACAGATGTCTCTAAAAAGGAATGTTCAGCTGGAACCACAAAATGGAAAAAACCTTATAAACCTCAAGTTCCTTTTCAAAATAAAGCTGTTTTTCTACTTTAGTAAGAAATGTTTAGAAAGTAGGTTTCCCTGTATTTGAGCAGTCTTGTCTTCCAATGTAATTGGTAGAAAATCACTAATACCAGGAAGAAAGTCCATAGAAACATCCCAAGGCAGTGTAAATGGATTAAAGAGAGTTCAGTTTCCCTTGTTTTGACCAAGGATTCTTTCCCCCCAGTTTTTTCTTTTCTTTTTTTTTTTTTCTTTTGTCTTTTTTGTTTTTTTTGTTTGTTTGTTTGCTTGTTTTGTTTTTTTTTTTTTTTTTTTGCTAACTTGCCCTTCTCTGAATCTGCTAGGTTCACAACAGTTCTCAAAAGAACTCTTCTGACAATTGCCAATGGGATTTCATCAGCAGTCCCAACTAAGGGACATGAAAATGGGAACAATCTCCACTCATTCCAACTGCAACTTTTGCAGCAGTTGAAGAAGGAAACTGCTATCCAGCCAGACCACAAGGACATGGACCTTTCCCTTCCTCTTCTCCTGGTCCTCTGTAACTCCAATTCGGCTTTGTCTTGGGAAGTTACCTTGTCTCCAAGTGCTCCCCGCTGCACATCTGTAGAGTAAAGCCTTTCACCATGAGTCACTTTAATTATTTCTTGTCATGATCACTGTAGCCACTGGCCTTACCAGCTCTCTGAAAAAGGCTTTATAAGAAATGGCCTACAGAAGGGCAAGTGAGTGTCCTCACCTTCTCGTGTCTATGGCTTTTGGACTCTCCACCACCTCCAGCTGGAGCAATGCTACTCAACTCTCAAAATTCATCTGCTCCATTACTGCTTGTGACAATGGCCACAGCATGAAGTGGTAGCTCCTTTTCTGAATATAGTGTCTCACTGCTGTTGCCATGCATGGCCTCTGGATATAATTGCACATACATATGGATTTTTACCCAAACAGACAGATAAGCTATTTAAGGGCAGGGACCATATCTTATGTCTTAGCATCTATCACTATGTTTATTTAGGGCATGTGGTCTACAAACTATTTTTTATTGCTGAAATCTGCAATTATCAATAAATGGGATTTTTGGTAAAAATTTTCTTCCTTACCAATGTATTTCATTGAAGACATATTTCACAGAAAAATTGAAGTAGACAATAGCAAATGCAGCTCCTGGATGGATTATTGTGCTTCCTGGCATAATAGTTTGTGTATCTTCCACTAGTTTATTGTTAAATTAACTAAGAGCAAGGATTAGGCCTTTTTCTTTCTTTGAAATTTCCATCACACCAGACACCAAGGGTTTGATGCACTTTAGAATCAATATTTCACCACAGATTTTTGATTTATTAACTTCGTCTTGAGAAAATTTGTTTCCTGGTTTTTATTAGGATATACCTTCCAAAATTTTTTATTGAAGTATTTTGAGGCATTACTGTTCAGATTGGGCACTAAAAGTGACAGAAGATCCATTGTCTGTGCTCTTAAATATTGAATCGTGGGCTCATGTCACATAAAAGTCTTCATAAGCTCCTGGATGAATTATTAGAGTCCTGAATCCATTTTTCTTCACTTCTCTTGGTTTTTCCAACTTTCATCCCTTCAGCCTGGCATCCTTTATGACCCTTTGCCCACCACCCCACTTAAATTTAGTATGCGAGGATTTCCAGCACCTGTACAGGCATTGGTATTAATACTATCATCTCTGAATCAACCCCAGGGCCAGGGAACAACATGCCCTTGGTTTCATTTGTGTGAGGTACCTCCATCAGTCGCTATGGGAAACAAGCAGGATTCCAGTGATTGGTGGCTGCTATGGATTTATGCAAATAAGGACCCACCCCTCAAGCTGGATGTGATGTCACAATGGGTAGGGTGAGGGCTGAGAGTGCACTATGGGAAAATAGGAAGACTAGCATAAAACCAACCATGACTGTACAGTAATTTAAGGTATAATACATAACGTTCCAAATGGCATTTTTAAGAAACCAGTTAGCAACTTTAAAAAGTAATAATCTACCAGTTTTTAACTCTTCAGTGAAATCAGTATGTGCTTGTAATGTCCATAGGAATCTTAGGAAGATTTTGAGAGTTGATCTGGTTTGAGCTTATCATTTGTCTATTCGAGTTCTCCAGATAAACAGAATCAAAAGGATATGTATGGACATGTGAGAAGATATTTTTATGAGAATTTTCTCATGGGATTATGGAGGCTGAGAAGTCCCACCATCTGCCACCTGTGATTTGGAGAAACAAAATCCAGTGATGTGATTCCGTGTCTCCCAGTCTGAAGCCAAAGACCTGAGAATTGGAAGGGGCTGGGTATGCTGGTGGGAGTCCTGGAGATCAAACGCCTGAGAACCAGGAGCTCCAATGTCCAAGATCACAAGAAGATGGATGTCTCAGCTCAAGAATCGGGAGGAAATTCACCCTTCCTCTACCTTTTTGTTCTATTCAGGCCCTCAGTGTATTGGATGAGGCCCACCTACACTGGTGAGAATGTTTTTACTCAGTCCACTGACTCAAATGCTAATCTCCTCTAGAAATACCCTCACAGACACACCCAGAAATAATGCTTTACCAACTCTCTGGGCATCCCTTAGCCCAGTCAAGTTGACACATACAATTAACTGTCACAATTTGTATTTGAATTATAAGTAGCATTTAAGAGAAATAAAGGTAAAAGTTTTTGTGTGTATGTACAAAATAAAAATTAATTTTGTAGAATCTCATTTATCTCTACCATTGCATTATTAGATATGACTCATTTGAGTTTTAAAAAATTGTACTTACTTTAGTGATAATAATGCATTTTATACACCTTTAAATAATAACATAATACTTTGTATATACTGTAAGATGCTCACAACAGTATTCTACACTCCCTGTTTTTTGTGCTGTTTTTAATCACACATTTTACTTCAATGTATTGGGAGACTCATAATTAATTACAGTATCTTTACTTTAAACTGTTAATTATATATTTTTTTAATTTAAAATACGAAAATAAATGTCTTTTATGCTGTCACATGTTCACCATTGTGTCTCTTCACTTTATATCAGTTCAGTTTTCCATCTGACGTCATTCCCATTGCACCTGAGAACTTTGTTTAACATTTCTTCAAGTGCAGGTCTGCAGGAGACAGATGTCCTGAGCTTTTGTATGTCTTAAAATGTCTTTACTTCCCTCTCATTTTAAAATATTTTTGCTGTGTATGGAATTATAGACTAACAGTTTTTTTCCTTTCTTTTCAGATTTTGTACATGACATTCCATTGCCTTCTGGCTACCTCCATGCAGGTAAGAGTTTGTATCTTAATTCACAGAAGGAAAACAAGACTACAGAGCAGGTAACAGATTGACCCAAGTTGATTTATATATTCTTCAAAATTGGAATCTAGGTCTCCCAACTCCTACACAAGCTCACATTGCCAAAATATACCTCTATTCTTCACCAGGGAGTTTGTACGCTGAGTGTATTTATTGGGATGATAAATGCCAAAGTATCTAGAGTGATTTTGACCAATTTTGAGGAAGGAAAATGTTTAATAGCTTAATTGACTAATTCATCAAGGTACCCAATAGGTTTTCAAAATGTAGGTATTCCCCAAACATCACTGCTCCCTTAAATTAATTCTACATTTCATTGGCCTTGGCATGCCACTGTTTGGATGGTTCTGGAAACCACAACTACAGAAGCAGTAAATACAGGAGGTTTCTTCAGAACTCACCAGTCAAAATCTTGACACACTAATTCATTTACTTGGGTTTAAATATTTATCGATTAAGGAAGCAATTGCTAAATATTATTTCCTTTACTTAACTGGGCAAACATGTAACTTGAGTACAATCCACCAATGAATGTTTTAGCATCCTGCATAGACACTCTTAAAAGAAATAGCTTTAAATTGAATAAAGTGTATGTTGCTTTCACATTTTAATGGATAGACAATCTGGGGCACACTTCAAAGTCTTCATTTTGTCTCCATTAAGCAACGAAGAGTTAGGGGTGATGGCTTTGAATTGTGCATATTTGAATTGTGCCTATCAACTTGGTTTATTTTTTTCAAAGTAAAATGGTTCTGCCAGTTAGCATTTATTTTACAGAGAACACTAATGTCTCAGGTAAACAGTATGTAAAGTGTATTTAAACTCTCACAAATGAATTCCAGATTCAACAGAAATTTATCTTCTTGATTTTTTATCTGTTGTCATTGCCATTTTTAAGAACTCCCAAGCGATCATGGGTGAAAGATAAAATTACTAAAAATCAAAACAAAAAATATGGGAAGTGAAAAAAAACAGTACTAAAAAGTAGAGGCTGGTTGATTATGAAGCAATGACAAAGTCCTTAGAAAGGAAAAATTATATATTTCTTCCAGAAAAAAGAAAGCAAGTTTGAAAAACATCCATTTTTCCATAAAATACCACTTACAGTGTCTGATTGCCCAGAAATGTTATTGTTAATACAGGAACTTGTTCCAAACTGACGTTGTAATGACCTTGAAGAACAGATCTGAAGGAAACTGCTGGTTTATAGTTGGTTATAAACGGCCTGGATTTAATGAGCAACCTTCTGCCAGTAGGTATCACAGGCATTGGAATTCCCAAAAGATGTTGTGCTGCCGTCATCTTACTTAACTGAATTCAACAAGACACACTCAAAACTAATAAAAATTGAAAGAAAGCATCACAATCTGAATTTACTTGGAAAACTTTGTCTTTTTAAATACCTGATATGAAGTGACCTGATACCTATCATAGGCAAAATATTGCATAGAAACAAAATCACACGTGGTTTTCTGCAACCCCTCGTTATTAGTTTAATAACATTAACTGAGCATGCACTACACATCAGGCAATGAGTAATGTTGTGGATGAAGATACATATGGAAGACAAGCTCCCTGTCTGGTGATGAAACCAGATGCACACGCACAATAAGGCTAGTGCAATCTGATCATCAATGTGTTCTCTAAGCGTCCTTTACTAAGCATCTTAGCAGACGGTATAATAATCTTCACCTTCAGGTAGATTAGGTTGCCTATAATATGAGGTGGTTCTCATTAGATGAGTTAAAAATAATTTATATCTTGGATGCTGAAATCCTTTACTTGCAAACTGTTTAATTTTCCTAAACTGTGTACCTGTAGTTTTCAGAGAGGGTCATAGCACAGTAGTTTCTAGACTTGGTGACAAAGGGATGTTGGATCCATAAATATACAAAAAAGTGATACAACAGAGATGAGCATAGATATTTTATTCTCAGAGCAGTGGGCTTAATTTTACTAATTTCTGAAAACAATATCATAATTTCAAACAAAAATGAATATTTATGGTGTAAATAAATTCCACCTTTATGTGATATTAACACAACCTTCACAAGATTTTATTCACTCATTTCTCTCTTTTTAAAATTGTTGACCTAGGCAACTGTATATTAATCTATATTTGTTATGTAAAAATAAGCTTTATTCAAAGACACTGTTCAAAATTTTTTCTCCTGCTTGGTATAATGCAAATGCTAGAATTTTAATGTGGAAATTGGTGCAGGTCACCACTATCAAGCCTTAAGAAGTCCAAGAGCCCTTAAGTATCATGCTACAATGAACCTGCTTTTGCAGCAGGCCTGGGTGGCACCTGAGACTGCTTTCCTCACATGCTCCCAGGTGATGCCAACGATTTTGGTCCTCGGGCCCCCATAGGAGCTCATGATTAAGACCACTCTAACTGACTCCTTTTGTTTACACTATCTCTGGGCTTGGTTCTGACCATGCCACTAGAATATTCAAACAAAGGGCATCCCCAGGGCCCTCTGAATCTGCCGCTCATGTAGATAGCATCAGTGTCATGAAATCCACAGAATTCAACTGGCTTTCATGCCAAGTCCCATTCCCTTGCACAAGTTAGTCTTAAAGACATTTCCTAACTTGAGAAATTTTAGGCAACTTAGAATGGTTTACCATGCATTGCCATGGTCTTGATGACTATCATTACAAAACAGCCTGTCTAAAGTTCATGTTTAATGTTAGTCTAAAGTTAATACTACTCCTGGGGATGGATTGAGAACTTTTGCTATTTGTATTGTTTTGTTTTAGTGTAATAATAATTGTACACTAACCAGGAAAGATGGTGGGCACAGATTATTCTCATTTTATCCTATTAAAATCTCCCACTTAATGGTCATAGTGAATATTCTAAATTACAGTCTTATATTTTCAAGAATTTACAATTTCAGCAATGATAACATTATCTACAACACGTTGGATGCTTGCTATGTGCTATTTGCTTTATATTAACTACTCCCAATGACCTTAAAATTTAGGTATCATTTCTTCCTTGTTTTGCTGTGAAAAAAAACGAACTTTTGAGAAGTCAATGCATTTATTCTTTATATCACTTTATAGCACATTAAAGGTAGAATCTGTCAGAGTGTGTCTCTGATGGCAGCTTAGCTTGAGAGCTCCATTGGAGAAGAGACTCTATTTTGCAGACCCAAAGGACACCACAGCTATCCATTCTAGGAGGTTGAGACACCGATGCATTTAGTTCTGCTTTCCCTTTCTTTTCTCTCAGGGAAGGCTAGTTTTCCATGAGGTCCCAGATGGATTGTGAGGGTGATCTTGGGCCGGGTAGCCCCGGGCTTAGATCCTATTAAAGCTCCCCCATACCTCTCTGGAGTCTCAGGAGAACCAGGACACTGTCTGTGTCCCTCTTTCTTTCTGCCCTTCCATACATACCTATGTTTCTTTCTGGAGGAAGATACTGCCTATCCTAAGAGTTTCCAATGAAAAAAGGGTGACTTAATGGTATCCCATTGTTTCCATCCTCTTTCTGACAAAACTCCAGCGTGGGGGGTGGGTGCAGTGACATCCCTTCATCCTGTCCTTTCTGCTGGAACTCTGGTCTTCTTTTAACTGGGCAGGGTTCAATCTCATTGTGCATCTCTCTCACTCGAGGGTTAGCCATAACCTTAATGTTTTGAGTTCTCCAGGCTTTGCCTTTTGATATTTATATGCAAAATTTGAAATAAAAAAGGATACTTTCTCAAGCGCCAACTCCTTGTAAGAAAAACTGCCTTCAAGACAAATATTTCTGCTATGATCTGGAAGAAAGCCCTACATTGCTACTCAAAGCCACAAATTTAATTCTGATCTTGCTGGGTTACTCTGTGTCCTCCTTTCCTGGGGCAAGCAGCTTCACCCCAAAGGCTGACTTTCATGGTGGGGATTTGCTGAAAATAAAGAAGAGAAGATGTATCAGATATTATTTCAAAAAATTATACAATAGGACATATTCATAGGGTTTGAAATCAGAGTAAAAATCTAAACAAGACGCTTTGGGGGAGTTATCATAACAAAAATAACTGAGCAACTGAAAGTTGTTTGTTTTGTTTTGTTTTGTCTTCATCTACACTCGCAGTTGTAGAGGTTGAATCAAGAATCCAACCTTATTGGAAATTTTATTTTGTTTCCTATAACTTTATTTGAAGTCATAAGGAGAAGGAACTTGTCTGAGACAAAATGCCACCACAGTTTTATAGAAGTTATGAATGAGACTCATGAACACTTTGGAAGTGTTGACATGGCAAATCAAAAATTGCTTTTTGTTTGTTTCATTTTTATTTTCTATTCTCTTTTTAAGGAGATTTTTCTTATCTAGATATAACCTCCCAAGTCTAGAATGGATTTTTTTTTTCAGTTGTTTCGAATTGCTGATAAGGAAATGTTTCAATTTTTAAAAGTTAAAATGTTTTCTAGATGTTCTTATAATTCCCAACTATGTAAACTGATATAATTTATATTAATAGAATAAACATTGACAACTATAATGTATTTTTTTCCCACAAAAACATATGGTTTTGTTCTTTTACCAAAGTTACAAGTGATTGAAAACAGAGATATTTTGCTAAAATAAAAAGGTAAATTATGGGCATGCTTGAAGTGTTTGGAGGATGTTTAACACAAAGCTGGAGGGGACAGGAGTAATACTGCCATTTTTCTGAGCTATCATGGCAGGAAAATGGTATCCTTGTGACTCATAATGCTCCTAGAATATCTCTGTGAGCTATTACACATCTCACGGGGCAAGCAGACCACGGGAATGCTGGCCTCATGAATTCTTCATACAAGCCTTTTTAACATGCTCAAGATTTATGGCTCGTGAATCCACAGGCAGGAATACAACTCTTCTGACTCCAGTTGCTCAGGTAAGACAATACCAAATAATCCATCTCTGTAGTGAATGCAGGCACTGAAGGGTGCCAGGATTTGAGGTTTAAAGTGTTTACTCTTGCATGTGGGGGACTATGGAAAATCACTTAGCAATCTCCCTTCTCCCCTGCCTCTGAGGGACGCTTCCAACGAATGCACCTGAGGAAATGGAAGAACTCATAAAATGTGCAGGCTTAGGAATACAATATCTCCACTTGGAATTTTCAGTCCTTTATACATCAGGAAATTTATAGTGCTCATCTAACGGAGTCACACTGTAGGTGTTATGCAGTGATGCATGCCTCCTCGTGGAATAACACATTCACAGCTATTCTATTTTACCAAAATATATACAATTAATAACTTAAATCTGAGCATTAATCCATTTCTCCATCTGAGCATTATTCATATTTTAGGTAAAAAATAAAAGTCATAGTAATTTAGAAGTAGGCAAGATGTAAATAACGTCTTGGGGAGTATCTGAAGTTTTCAACGAACATAACGCAAAATGAGCTGGTGGCATCAGTATGGGTCTTTAGGAAATGTAAATACTGCTAAATCCAAACCTAGTAGGAATTTATTAACATCACTAATGGTGCTTCTCATGTCTGTTTTAAATGGCTTAGATTTGGAATGATAATAAATTTAGTTGGAGTGTGGACAGATGCGTGAGGTAAGGTCTTCACAGGCAATTAAGGTTCATAACTAAAAAGACGTATTCCCTGTTGTGATACTTTTAAGATTTGACCCTAGTTTACGGAATGGAGCAGGGGGTGGGCAGTGATCTGTGAGTGGGCACCGGGAGAGAGCTGATTTGTCCTGAGGTTCGTCTGCATTGTACTTTACCTACGACTGGCAGATGGGCGGCTGTCCTCATGAATAACCATGCAGCAGGTGCTGATGGAGATTCACGTTCCATTGGAGCACCCATCGTGCCATCCTCATGAGGAACACATGCTTTGGTGGGAAGCACATGCTTACTTTCTAGGAACAAGGTTTCATTTCTAACCTGCTGTCATTTGGATTCAAGAGACCCTCAGAACCTGCTAGCTGAAGGAAGAACCATCTCTCCCATCTTACCCCCCCAAAGTGCAACGTTGAAACAAGTGAATGGTTACCAACCTAGGGATCCCTGGAGGCTGTCATCCATGTAGGGGCCACGGTCACAAAGAGCTCTTCCACAATGTCATTTTTATTTTATATTTTTTCTTGGCAACTCTTTTAGATTGCTCATATGAGTGAGATCATGCAGTATTTGTTCTGTTCTTAGCTTATTTCACTTAACATAATGTCCTCTAGGTTCATCCATGTTGTCACAAATGACAGGGTTTTATTCTTTATTTATGGCTGAATAGTGTTTCATTATATATATAATACTTTTTTTCAAGAAAATAACTTTTCGCTCATCTTAAATTCTTTATATACAGGTAGTGGTTCTGATGTAATACTGTATGATCGTATCCCATATGTTTAGAAAATATTTAAGTGAGAATAAGAACTATATCACAGTTTAAACTTGGCCATAACGTAACATAGTTGCTTATTATGATTCTATAAAGCACAAACCTGTCTAGAATTGAAACTGGCCATTAGTTTACATTTTTTGCAGACAATGGGGTCATTAATCTTGGGCCACAGGAGTAAATGATTCAAAAATCAAGGTTTAAATTGACAACAAAATAATATTATTACATGAACAAAAATACATGTTGGGGTACTTTAAAAATCATAGTGTACTGGAATGCTTAAATATGGAAAACTGGTATTGAAATCACTAATTCTAATGAAAATAGAGCTTGATTTTTTTTATTCTCCTATATGTTTACTGGCTATTAAGAGGTGAATTAAAAAATCATGCTTTGTTTTTTTTTTTTTTTTAATTTCATGGTGTTATTTTTAGTCTTAAAGAGGCACAATAGTGGTGGAATTTCAAAAGCCTAAGAAGAGTAAGACTATAATGCTTTAGCTTAAATTCTCTTGGCCAAATGCTTTCTGCTCATTTACCATCTATATCCGTGGTTGCTTGACTCAGGGGCTAGCTAGTGGGGACAGGACCCTATGCTTCTTTCTAGGACAAAAGGAGCAGAAAACACTTGAGACTAAGTTACAGATTTTGTGCTCATTTTCCAAGAAATATTTTGAGATCTATACTTTTCACTGAGCAGATGAAACTACTTGCAATGTCCTTAAAACCCACTTGAAAATACAAATAAGAAACTCAATGGTCATTTGCATTTTTAAAATCTATTTTTCTGCCTCTAGACATTTCGCTGCCTCTGTGGTTTCCCCTTAGACAGGGGGACTAAAGGATGCATTTTTTTCCAACCAGTGAAAGACTATTGCCACCAAGGATTTCTAGCCTAAATTCCTCAAAACATCACTCGTGCCACTAATGTTCCTGAAAAATCAATGACATTGAATTCTATGAATAATTTGAGCAACTTGTGTACATATAATTAAACTTGGATTCTGTTACTGGAAGCCAAGATTGAATTAATTATTTTTTTCATATTTCAATTATTTGATAATGCTACTTCTGTGAACATTTTATGTAAAATTTGGAATAACCACAGAATGAAGCTCACACCACATTACTTGACAGTTTACCATATATAAACAAGCACATTGTAAAATGTGTATCATTATAGTTTAAATTAAGAAAAGCATGATAGTTCCCAGCTTTTACATTGTGGCATGGGGCTCTGTAGGAATTTTGCAACTGCTGTTAAGAAGTTCAGGCATTCTAGACATTATGTTGGCTCAAATGGTGTAGTCCCAAACAGCTTAAGAAACTTACGTTTCTGGTTAAGTACTTCAAACTACAAGATACTGTTCTGTATTCTTGTTAAATGCCTACTATAAGCTGTTGTACTTTATTTCTGCTTTCTCAGAACCTGAGTTTTGTGTATCAGATAGCCTAACAGCATAGCACAAATCTATCAGAAAGCAAGATCCATTGCTAAAGCCAATTCAGCAAAATATGCAGTCAGAATGAACTCAAAAACGAATTGGTTACACAGAGATGCATCATCGTTTGGATTTGTTTATCGTTTATCCCAATTTTCATCCCTATTTCTCTTTTAATTCTTACAGCTTTTTATTTTTACACATTTTCAAGCATACGGAAAATATTTAAGTAAAGTATAGTACAAAATTTACTATAAATATTCACCCAGATTCAGGACACTTTAAAAGTTTGCCACATTGATTTTGTCCTTTTGTTTCCTTCCTTCCTTCCTTCCTTCCTTCCTTCCTTCCTTCCTTCCTTCCTTCATTCTTTCTCTACATATCAATCATCTATCTATCTATATCTACCTACTGATCTATTTATCTGTATCTGTCTATCTACCTACCTACCTCTCTACCCCATCTATTTACCTACCCACCTTTCGTATCTATTATCTCTCTATATACCTACCTGTCTACCTGCCCATGTGCCTATCTGTACCTAATTCTATCTGTATCTACCCACCTTATACCTATCCATCTTTCCATCATCTTTCGATCCATCTTCTCTCTCCTGTATCTTTTCATGCACACACACACCTATATGTAAAACACATGTATTTTTTTTTTCTGAATTATTCGTAACTAAGTTGCAGATAACACATCCACTTAGCCCTAAATATTTTGGCGTGTATTTCCTAAGGATAAAGATTGCATAAACCTAGTATAATTATCAAATCAAGATTGGTACAATACTACCATCTAATTCACAACCATATTAAAGATGTCCTCATTATAATATCCTTTTTAGTTATGTTCCTGCTGGTCCAGGATGAAATCCACAGTCGTGAACTGCATTACATTGTCACGTATCTTTAATTTCCTTCACTCTGGAAGAGTTCCTCAGTTTCTCATTTGTTTTTTCATGGAGTTGATATTTCTGGAGATTATAGGCCAGTTATTATGTTGAATGTCCTTCCACGTGAGCTTGTCTAATAATCCCTGATTATTGGATTCAATTTATTCATTTTTGGCAGGAAAGTCATGAAAACGATGGTGTGTTTTCTCCAGTATGTCATATCGAGATGCACATGATGTAGTTTGTCCCATTACTGGATGCTAAACTTCCTCATTTGGTTAATGTGGAGTCTTCTGGATCTTCTCCCGCAAAGTTACAAATTTTCCCTTTGCAGTTTGTAAGAAATGTGTGGTGTTGATGAGAAATCAGTGAGATATTTGGGGACTACGTGTATATCATTTGTTTGTCTCATTGCTATTGATGCTGAGGTGGTGGTCACCAAGGGGAGATTTTCTAACTTGTCGTTCCTTCTACATTTCGTAGCTGGGTATCCATGAGGAAGGGCTCTCTACTGTCTTTTACTGTCTTACTCACCGTCTGTGTGGACTCCTGGGAAACACTCATGCATTTTCCTGAAGTTAGCGCTTTCAAGCTGGCACCTGTGTACTTGTGACGTGCTCCAGCATTTCCTAAGCACTTTCTGACATACCATTACCGTAGTCTCTAAAATGTCAAAATGAAGATAAAAACAAATGCAGAATGACGATCTCTACCTATTAATTTGTTAGAATGCACACGTAAGTACTTTTATCCCTGATGAATGCTTCCAATTGTTTGTGGCATCCAAAACTGATGCAGATAGCTTTAACAAGTACTTTGAGTCTAAGGTCAGTTTTGGTTTTATTTTTGCCCAAAGAGCTTTCAGTGGGATAGATGTCCACAGTCTTCTTGAATATACAAATCATTTCTGCAAATCAGACTCAGTAATTATGCTGTGCTAAAATATTTGAATTTATTAAGACATAATCTGGTTTAGATGGTGGCAAAATAATTATCTCCATGAAAATCCAATAGTGTTTAATGTCATAGTGTGGCATTTGGAAGTTAATTTAGTGACTACCTAGTTCACTGTCACCAAACTCTTCCTGAACGTTGGTACCTCTGCCACTTTTGAATAGTTTAGTGGCTGAGAGTATCTATTACACTTCAAGAGTGTTTCTTTCACTAGTTGGCATTTCCTATTTATTATGAGTTCTCAGGGTCCACTGGGTCTTGTCATTTTTTTGCTAAATATTCCCAATTCCCAATTCCATTTTCAAAGGTAGTTTCATTAATGATTCACTCTACTATGGACACTGTTGAATCTGTGTCATAAAAGGTATAAAGCTGATTAATAAGTGTGGGAATCTAGATTTATGCTAAAACACTAAGAGGTCATGTTCAGTTCTTTTGATTACTAATGTGTGTCAGAACCATGCGGAAGAGTGCTTATTTGTCATCTTACATAATCAGTGTAGACAATGGCTTAGGTATAATACTTAGATGTGGTCATGTTGCATAAACATGACATTATATAGGAAATGAAATCATTCTTCTAATACACCAATTTCTTACATCGTTTAGAATGTATCAAACTGTTAGCTTAGGACAAATTGGTAGTCAACTTAAAATGTTAGGATTTTTGTCTTTCTTGTAACATGCTTTCTGGATCATGGTTTATTACATAATCTATCACTAGATGGCTTGGAAAATCTCTTGATTGGACAAATTGAGAAAAAATATAATGAGATGAATAAATATTATCCTTTCATTTAGCTTTAACAAAATTATTAGGCAGAACAGGTGAATACTTACTTTACTTTTATCCATATGAAAATTATTTTGAATGTTTTGAAACAGATGAAAATTTTGTCAATATTTTCAAGGAAAAATCTTCACCTGTGCTCACCAAGCAAAAAACATAAAACAATTATACGATAGCAACATTTTTTCATAAATTTTTGCTATCTTAAAACACATTCATATATATTTTTCATTTAAAATGTGCTTCTCTGTTCTATGTTGTGAATAAAGACAATTTTTAGGGGATAAAGAGTAAATCATAAGACTATAAATATTTAACTTAACAGAAAAGATCTTTCAGGGGTTTATTCTTTGATCAAATAAATGCTTTCTTTATGTGCGACATGTTGGAAAGCCTTTTAAAATTTTTCAGAGAGTAAACTAAGTGGTATCCATAGCAGTCCTGTAATCTAAAATGATAACTTTTAAAAAGAGAAAAGCTATGGCAAACTATAAGATAGAGGCAGACATTTCTGGAGGGAAAAAGCAAAATTGCTTTGGTTTCCACAGTTTTTATCCCATCCCATTAAGTCATTCATAGGCCATAAAGTGTTCACTCAAGAGAATGTCATAGGAATAGTCCCAAGAATGCTGTCTTCCTAAAGATGACATATTTATACTAGGAGGTAAATACTTTTGATAGCTGATCACTATTTGATTTTTAACTAAAACGATTAATGACGGTATAAAAGAATCATTAAAATTCCAATATTCTCTTTTATCTAAAGGTCTATAGAGGATAGTTTGCCTACGTTGTGTTCATTCTCTTTGATAAACCAGCAGAAACATAAATTCTACCCCAAAAGAAGTAGCAATTCATTCAACATGGAGGAAGACACCCCAATAAATAACTCTTCCTTACAACTTCAAACATTCTGACAAAGGTAAACAGACACACCTACTGCCACGGTGGGACCATCATGGACAACAAAAATAGTAATAGCTCACATTTGCGTAGAATGTTCCATTCATGTGATAGAGGAACATAGCATGCAGCTTTATCACTTTGGAGCCACGGATGTTGTGTTCAGCCTACTGGGGACTGACAAAACCTGCTGTACTCAGTATCTGGGAGGCCTTATAATTCCGCTTTACACCTGAGGAGCTGGTCACCACAGCCCTTTTCCACCCACCGGAAGACTCCAGAAAGTGTCTGGGGCTTAGCTATTCTCTTGCAAATAGCTACTGGCTCTAAAAAACTGGCTTAAGAGCTGAGTTTGATTTTACTTCATCCGTTGAAGTTGCGTAGCATTTAAGACATTGCACTACAGCATCAGACAAAAAAGAAAACAGGAAACACAAAGGTAAAATTTTCCACTGTGTACTTAAAATGGATTCAGCTGAAAATGTGTGTGTGTGTGTGTGTGTGTGTGTGTGTGTGTGTGTGTGTGTGTGTGTGTGTGTTTAGCCAGAAAATGACAAACTCAAACTACCCGGTGAATTTGGAGAAATGCAGCTTTAAGAACAGTAATTGAACATTAAAACAAAGCAGTTTGCAATAAGACATTTTAATGAGCTATTTATGCCTTATCTAAGCTCTCATTTCCTGAAAGTTGAACCAAAGAAATGTTTAATGAACCTTTTACATCATGCAGAAATGTCATTTATTATCAGAGACTGTGTGCTGTACAATGTAGTAGAACCATCCATTCATTAGGTAATATATATTTTTTAAATATATGATTTATTTGCTTTGCTTGTAGTTGAATTACAGATCAAACTTACACATTCGCTTCCTTCTAACTTGACTTAGGAAAACCCATAAGTAATTGATAAGGCTGGCCTCCCTTTCAAAAGCAGCTAATGAAGCCTTGCTAAGGGGAAAAATTACCCATTTTTCACTTCCCTCCTTTAAGAGGCAATTGACTAAAAATATTCATAGTATTTAGAGGAAGAAGTGATCACTCCTCAGCCGGTCTCCACTGAATGCTAAATCCACCTCTATTACATGTTCCATAGCTGGTCACTGGGGACATGAAAATAGTATTTGTAGTGGATTAAGGTCCCCTAAATGTCAGATGCTCAACAAATATAACAAGTATTTTATTCTCACAAAAATGCCGCAAGATTGATTTATTATGTCCATTTAGTTAATAAGATAATAGGCTCAAAAAGATCAAGTCAGCTCAGGACTGTACAATAAATCAGTGGCCAATTTGGGACTTTATTCCAACAATATTTTTCAAATTTAAAAAAATTGTACATATTTATTGGGTATTGAGCAATATTTTGATACATGATATATACATTGTGTGGTGATTAATCGGGCTAATTAGCATATCCACTACCACTAACATTTGTCATTTCTTTGTGATGAGAACATTTGAAATTCTTTCTTGTACCCATTTGAAAATATGTAATAAATTATTGTTATTTATAAACACCTAGCACTACTATCACATACTAGAACTTACTTTTCTTATCTATGTGTAATTCTGTATCTGTTAACCAACTACCATGCTTCCCAGCCTCTAGCAGCCTCCATTCTGCTCCCTACTTCTTATGAGCTCAATTTTTTAAGCTCCACATGTGAGTGAGAACATGCAGTATTTATCTTTCTGCACCTGAGTTATTTCACTTAACAAAGTCTTCCAGTCTCATCCATGTTGCTGCGAATGGCAAGGTTTCATTCTTTTTTATGGCTGAGTAGTATTCCATTGTGTGTGTGTGTGTGTGTGTGTGTGTGTGTGTGTGTGTGTGTGTGTGTGTGTGTGTGTGTGTGTGTGCCACATTTTCCTTATCCATTCTGTTGATGCACACTTAGGTTGATTTCATATTTTGGCTATTGTGACTAGTGCTGCAGTAAACATGAGGGTGCAGGTATCTCTTTGATATACTGATTTCCTTTCTTTTGGATAAATACTTTGTACTGGATTGTTGGGTTATATGACAGTTCTATGTAGTTGTTTGAGGAAATTCCATACTGATTTTTGTAATGGCTGTACTAATTTACAGTCCCACCAACAGTGTATGAGCTCCCTTTTCTTCACATCCTCACCAACATTTGTTGTTTTTTGTCTTTTTGATAATAACCAGTCTAACTGGGGTGAGACAACATCTCATTGTGGTTTTGATTTGCATTTCCCTGATGGCTAGTGATGTTGGACATCTATATCTGTTGGCCACTGGTATGTCTTCATTTGAGAAATATCTATTCAGGTCATTTGACCATTTTTAAATTGAGTTATTTGTTGGTTTTTTGCTATGGAGCTGAGTTCTTTGTATATTCTGTATATTAATCCCTTGTCTGATAAATACTTTGCAAATATTTTCTCCCATTCTGCAGATTGCCTCTTCAATCTTTTGATCCTTTCCCATGCAGAGGCTTTTTAGTTTGGTATAGTCCTATTTGTCTATTTTTGCTTCTGTTGCCTGTGCCTTAGATGTCTTCTTCATAAAATTTTTCTCCAGGCCAATGTCCTGAAGTGTTTCCCCTCTGTTTTCTTCTAGTAGTCCTACACTTTCAGGTCTTGCATTTGTCTTTAATCTATTTTAAGTTGAGTTTTGTAAATGATGAGAGACAGGGCTCTAGTTTCTTTCTTCTGCATATGGATAACCAGTTTTCCCAATACCATTTATTGAAGATGCTGCCCTTTCCCCACTGTATGTTCTTGGTTCCGTTGTCAAAAATCGGTTGGTTATAGATTACATGGATTAATTTGGGGGATTTGTGTTCTGTTCCTTTGGTTTATGCATCTGTTTTTATGCCAGTACCATGCTGTTTTGATTACTGTGGCTTTGTAGTATATTTTGAAGCCAGGGAGTGTGAAGCCTCCTGCTTTGTTCAGGATTGCTTTGGCTATTTGGGCCTTTTGTGGTTCCATGTAAATTTTAGAATTGATTTTCTATTTCTGTGAAAAATCTCATTGGTATTTTGATAGGAATTGCATTTTGGATCTCTAGATCACTTTGGGTAATATGGTCATTTTGACAATATTAATTCTTCCAATCTATGAACATGGATGTCTTTCCCCTTTTTTGTTTGTGTCCTCTTTAATTTCTTTCATCAGTGTCTTATAGTTTTCATGCTGGAGCTCTTTCACCTCTTTGGTTGAATTTATTCCTAGGTATTTTACTTTCTGTGTGGCTATTGTAAATGGGATTGCTTTCTTTATTTCTTTTACAGCTGGTTTGTTGTCGGTGTGTAGAAATGCTACTACTGATTTTTGTATGCTGATTTTGTATCCTGCCACTTTACTCAATTCGTTCACTACTTCCAAGTTTTTTTGGTGAAATCATCAGGTTTTTCTATACATAAGATCATGTTGTGAACCACCGACCCCCAGGCCCCAAGGCAGCAACTCTGACCCAGCAGCCCCCATGGGATCCAGAAAATGGTATGGAGTTTCCTCGAACAATTTCAGATAGACCTACTGTATGATCCAGACATATACTCTGAGGAATGGAAGTCATCATGTCAAAGGGATACCTGTACTCTCATGTAGATTGCAGCACTGTTTACAATAGCCAAGAGTTGGAACCAGCCCAAATGTCCATCATCAGATGAGTGGATAAGGAAATGTTGTATATCTACACAATGGAATACTACTCTGCTATTTACAAAAAATGAAATACTCCCACTCACAGCAACATAGAGAGAAAGTGAAATAAACCAGGCACAGAAAGAGAAATACTGCATGTTCTCTCTTATTTGTGGCAGCTAATAAAAATAAAAAGAAAATATACAAACAAATAAATTTAAGGGAGAAGACACAACAATCCTAACAATTCCTTGAACTTGTTAAGACAAGTTATATGATGTTGGACAGAGATGGAGGGAGGGTGGAGAAGGAGGTGGGGAAGTAGAAATTGGCAAAGGGAAACAAAAATCCACTGCATTGTATATTGATAAATTAAAAAATAAATAAAATGGGCAATTTGGTGGTAAAAAAACAAAACAAAAACGAAAAATTATGATATTTATGAGACATTTGGGAATGTGAACAAAGAATGGATATTCATTACATTAAAAGTTATTGTCATTTTTTTGAAGTTAAAAAAAAAGATCATGACATCTGCAAATAGGGACACTTTGACTTCCTTTTTTCCAATTTGGACACCCTTTATTTCTTTCTCTTGCCTAATTTAATTGCTCTGTCTGGGACTTCCAGTATTATTTCAAATGAGAGTGGTGAAAGTGGAAGGATTTCAAATTAGAAATTTGATGCTGCATTTCAAGGAACTAGAAAAGCAAAAACAAACTAGTTCCAAAACTAGTAGACAAAAAGAAATAATAAAGATCAGAGCATAACTAAATGAGATAGAGACCACAAAAAGGTACAAAAGATCAATTAAGTGTAAAGTTTTTTTTGAAAATGTAAACAAAAGGGACAAATCATTAGCTAGACTAAGAAAAACAGAGAGGAGACCTAAATAAAATAGATGAAAAAGGAGACATTACAACTCATACCACAGAAATACAAAGAATTATTAGAGATTATTATAAACAAGTGTATGCCAACAAACTGGAAAGCCTAGAGGAAATGGATAAATTTCTGGACACATAAACTACCAAGACTGAACCAAGGTGAAACAGAAAACCTGAACAGACCAATAACAAGATTGAATCAGTACTCTGCAGCTCCCAATAATGAAAAGCCTAGGATCAGATGGCTGCATTACTGAATTCTACTAAACTTTGAAAGAAGAATTAATACCAATTCTCCTCAAACTATTCCAAAAAATTCAAAGCACAGGTTATTCTCCCAAACTCATTCTGTGAGGCCAAGCATCACTTTGCTACCAAATCAGATAAAAACACAACTAAAAAGAAAATTACAGACCAATATACCTGATGCACGTACATGCAAAAATCCTCAACAATTCGCTAGAAAATGAATTTGGCAGCACATCAAAGAGATTATACACCGTGGTCAAGTGAGTTTTGATCACCAGGGATGCAAGGACAGTTCAACATACACAAATCAATAAGTGTGATACATCACATCAACAGAATGAAGGACAAAAATCATATGATCATCTTAATAAATGCAGAAAAAGCATTTGATAAAATTTAGTATTCCTTCATGATAAAAACTCTCAACAAATTAGATATAGAAGGAACATACCTCAACACAAAATGCATATATGACAAACACACAGCAAACATCATACTAAATAGGCAAAAGTTGAAAGCTTTTCCCTCTAAGAATAGGAGCTTTGGACTTTAAACCAATTCTTGCAAAAATCACTGTCCATGGATCACATATATTAATCTTAGTATTCTCCGGAACTGACCTGTACTTAATTTATAGTTAAGGTAATTTCAATCAATATTTAGTAAATACCTAGTTAGTTATTTCCAGATACCAAAAGGTGGAACATAAGTGTTTTCTATTTATTT
This sequence comes from Cynocephalus volans, assembly GCF_027409185.1. Classification (NCBI taxonomy): domain Eukaryota; kingdom Metazoa; phylum Chordata; class Mammalia; order Dermoptera; family Cynocephalidae; genus Cynocephalus; species Cynocephalus volans. The sequence goes on from NC_084478.1 coordinate 7,522,282, forward strand.
ACTTATAACTGATCTGGTCAAAGAAGTCTTCTGAGGCAGCTCACCTTCAGATACAAGGTATAGTGAATGCATTAGTTACCTATTGCTATGCAACAAATTATCCCAAAATGTAACCGTTAAAAACAGTAACATTTATTAGCTCACAGTTTCCATGGGTGAGGAATTCTGGTGTGGTTTAGCTGAGCCCTGTAGCTCAGAGGTTTTTATGAGATTGTAATCATCTGAGATCTCAGTCATTTCAAGCCTGCACTGATCCTCTGGCAAGCTCACTTGCAGGGTTACTGGCAGGATTCTGTTCCACATGTGCTGTTAGACTGAGATTCTCAGTTATTTGCTGGCTATTGGCCGTTCCTTGTCACATGGGTCTTTCCATAGGGCAGCTCATAAGTTACTTCATTAAAACAAATAGGTAAGAAGAACCAGAAAGACAGACAAGGCCAAGGAATTAGAGTCTTTGCAAATTAATCTCAGAAGTGTCATCCTGACACCTGCCAGTACTCTATTCCTTCCTGCCCACTTTCAAAAAGATGGGTTTATGCCATGTGGGAAGGTCAGGGAACGGGGATCAGGGGATGTCAGCTCAGAAGGCTGCTACAACAATGAATAAAAGAAGGCAGGGTTTGGAAGATTTTATCTAGAACAGGAGAGTCACAATTCACCACATAAAAAAGAGTTAAGTGAGTTTTTTCAGAGATAATAACTCTAACACACATCCACATTAACAACATTAAAAATTGTCATCAATGCAGAATCGTATCAATACTTTTCAATAACAGGCAAGCATATTTCTCGCAAGATCTTTTTTTTGACATTGACTATGACCTCTTCAGAATCCTGGACATTATGCAGATCAAGTGAGCGCCACGTTTGTTTTATTGGCTGCCACTATTGAGGTGTTAAACTGTGAAAGAGCTGGCCCTATATCTTGGCCTCCAGCTTAGAAAACTTAAATGTACATGAAAAAAATAAAATGTGCATGTGTATATGTGTGGGTACAGAATATAATATGAGGGGCAGTACCTAGTTGTTTGGTTTTTTAAAAACAGAATGCCACCATTCAAATCTTATTTTCAACTATGTAAAAAAGCCACTTTTCATGAATGACAAAAAATATTAGACCAGAAAGTTTTTAAGTATGTTCCTCTGAGGTTGTTTTCCATATGATCAGCCTAGACACCACACATTAATGATGACAGAATCAGGGGTTATAAAATCTGCTGTAGAATATTCTGATTTTTACTCATGTTACAAAGAGCCTCATTAGCTTTTATCATTTGTACTTTTGAACCACTAATGCATGCACTATTCTTCCATGCATTATTAAATTTTACTTTAAGTAGAAAATGTTAATATTTAACTCAATAGTTTAAATGCTATTAGTACTAATGTTGTCTTTATACTTTCTAAAGGGAAAGTTTTTCAAGTTCAATTTGAATGTTCTTTACTTTTATTCCCACACTGTTTGGAAGGTAAACTCTAGTGGCATGGATTATCCTAAAAGTAACACAACAAAAATTGAATGGATGTCTAGCCTGAGTGTGTTTGGGGGTTTAAGTGACTGTGCATTCCTAATGTGTGAGGAATTCATGACAATTAAAAGACAGGTCTGAAAAGGAGCTGGGAAGACCGGACTCAAGCTAAGCAGACTTTTTTCAGCCTCCTGGTCCACCCCTCTCAGCAAATCTCTTCCTATGTCTTCCTTCTTTTTTGGGATTTTATCACCTCTGGAATTTATAGGAGGAGTTGCTTTGAACTTCTATGCATTTTGAGTTCCTGTATGCTCACTCTAAGAAAGCATGTATTAGTGCACCAGAGAGAATTCATAAAGAGAATTCTCAAGTTATTTAAAACGCACATGAATTTTAGGAAGTAGTTTCCATGCCCCTCCTCTATGGTCTCTATGGTTCTATAACACTCAGTATATTTTAACATTTAATATATCACATTGGAATTATCTTTGTATCTGTCCACATGCCCAGTTGGATTCCTAAGAAAAGAGGTTCATCATTTCTGTGCCCCAGATATGATACATTGCATGGCACCCCTCAAATGTTCAAACATCATAAAACCACTGCCAACCATAACAATACTATCACGCATCATGCCCAGATCTCTAGAGCTCCTGGAGTAGTGTTTTGAACCTGCTGTGTAGATATTTTCTAGTACTAGCATTAATATAAAGAGCTGTCAGCAACCTAGCAAAGTATTTCATTCAGCCCCCTCTTCCCAAGGATGTTAATTAGATTTTCCCAGTTTCAAAGCTAGAAAAACACTTCATTCACCTCAAACAGTGAGGACACATAAGAAAATTCAAAACCTGAAACATCTCCATCAAGATACCAACTTGCTAAAGATACTGAGCTGGAATCACTGTGGAGGTCTCACTGCAAGAACAGAGACCCAAGTAGAGTTGGAATCTAGGAAAGAAGAAAGATTGAAAGGCAGCTCTGATCAGCAGTTACCTTGGGGTCCCCATCCTCAGAAGTGTGCCATTTCTCACTACCTCTGTTTACACTTCTCTCTGTTTCTTCGTTTCCACCACCTGGGAAGACTCTCTACTTTTGCTGATGTTTCCCAAAATATTGGTAAAAAAAAAAAAAAAAAAAAAAAAACTTATGTGCAAGAAAACACCTAGACCTGTTCTGTCAGTGGAGTAATGTGGGTGATGGAGCTTTCCTCAAAATGGGATGTGGTTGTAGTTTTGGCCAAATTATTATTTGGTTTGAACTGTTGTGCTTTTAGCTTTCAGGCAGGTGAGCAGGTTGTGGTTATACAGCCAAACTGTGGTTCTGTCGTCTTTCATGCACCAATTGCTGCAGTAATTCTGAGCAAAGAAATCACTGTACAAAAATAGTGATGATCAACTCTGTATCGCACAAATATGTATAATTGATGTTTCAATAAAAAAAAGGTAATTGTAATAATTGCTTACATACACGTGTATCCAGTGTGTGTATTCACAAACATTTTGGTAACAAAAAATGTAACATTGTCATGACAATCCAGCCTTGACAGACCAAGAGGGTTGGTTTTCTCTCTGATTGTGTATACCACAAACTGAATAGAGAGCTGTTTGGTTAAATAAGCTAAATTAAATATTTAAGCATCATATTTGCATGGTCCTAAAGAGTAAGGCTATTTTGACTAATTTTTTCTGGAATCAGGGGAATTCAATGAATAGATTTGTCACACACTGACACTCAAGTGAACTCATGACCTCTGAAATCATTCTTGATTAAGAACTCCTAAAAAGCCTCCTATATACCAGATGACTGGATAAAGCCTGAAAGAGGCTTCGGCGATTTAAAATAGAAATGCCCTTGTTATTCTTTTAAATGCCATTTGAGAAAGACCAGATAGTATAATGTGGATTTCACCTCGATTTGTGTCTGTTTCCTTCCTAAGCATTTAATCTCTGATGGCAATTCGTGCATCACAGGACTTCCGTCTGAGTGAGCAGAGCTTGTGGAGGAGGTGCAGGGATGATTCACCCACCCTCTATGAAACCGCCTCTGGCACAGTGCAGCAGGAGCTCTACACCCATTTGGAAGAACCTTAGAAAGGATTAAATTCCTGGAATCCCCCAATTTCCATCAGTTTGAATGCTTCAGAGATAGGAACCACCGACCAGCACTTCCCAACTTCAGCTGCATCTAGTCTCAAGTGTCTACAGACTCTGATTTAGCAGCACGTTCACTGGCTGTGTTTTGATTGGATTTCTTCCTCCAACAAGTAATGCACATAAACCAAGACTAAACCATACCGCAGATCATGGGATTGGTCAAATTTTCGTGTTGACGTCTTTCCCCGTAAAATAGAGATGGCTCTGGTACTGATTTGGATCACCCCAACTTGGATTTTTGTTATCGTTGTTATTAAAGAACATGTTAACCTGAGATAACATCAGCTTCAAGCCAGGTCTAAATAAGACTCCTACTTGGAGGTGAGGATCCCCAACACCTGTTTGCTACTGCTTTATCAGACCACAGAGCCCGGGTGACCCCGCTTGCTGCTACATACTTAACAGAGTGGACAAAGCCTTTCTGTTCATAGCGTGCCGAACTGGTTGTCGTGTGTCACTTTAGCAAGATAATAGATTGCAATCTGAATCAGAATATGATTTTAAGGTCTTTAATGTATGCAATACTCACCAAAGGCTGGAAGGGAGAACATTCCAGATCTTTCTATTCTGGTCAAATTAAGTAACAGAATTACCTGCCCCTAGACTTTAGAATAGCAGGAAAGAAAACTGTTTTGTTTCCCACTATCTGAATGAGAGAGAGAGAATGTGCGTGTGTTTATGAATCTGAAGAGCAGATGTTAAGACAAAGATTTCAAAGTGACCAATTTTTGGAGGGATGTAATCCTGGGAGAAAGGAGAAGTCACTCAAGAGAAGGAGCTAATAAAGGGTGTGCTATCCAACAATTACCTCTGCGAGCAAGGGGACACAATTCCACTGGGCGTCTCTGGGAGGCAGAGCAAGACCCACACCTCAGAGTTCCCACTCCTGATGGGAGAGAGAGCTGAGCCATTAGTCATTACTCCCATACACCACCAATGGAGGCCACTGTGGGAAGCAGTAATTCCTTGGCATTTCCAGCATGCTGTGTGCTTTGCCAGGGTAGGCTCTGGTGGCCAGATAAGGACCTTAGGCAATAAGACACAGGTGCTGGGAGTTGGAAGACTGGAAGACAGACCAGAGTAGTGCTCATGGAAATTGTAAGGACCAAGGAATTATGGGCAGATCTATATCTATATATCAATATCTATATCGAATTGTATCTATACCTATGCATTAACATCTATACATATATGTTTGTGTGCATATATTTATACACATACTGATTGTGACTTGAAATCTAAAATGTCCACATTTTACAAAACACTTTCATAGGCGAAGGAAGCTAGACACAGACAATAAGAAAATGACCTCAAAAACCTAATCATTTGTTAATTAATGGATTCATTTGTAAGTTGAAGAAAAAACATTGTATTAAACAACACCCAGATCAAAAGGAAAATCATAACAGAAATGTCAATACCTAGCAAGTAATGAAAAGCTTAATTCTGTATGCCAAAGCCTATGACAAGCCTATTTATATCCACCTAAGCTATCATTTTAATGAAAAAGACTAAATATAGACAAAATACATATTCAATGTAAGAAACTAGAAAGATATTATTAAGACAGCAAAATGAAAGAGAATAAAGATAAAAGTGGAAATTACTAAAATAGTATAAATCATAACAATCAAAAATATATTCAAACATTATTTCTTTGAAATTAAGTAAACAGAAAGTACCTTCACATTAGATTAAGGAAAAATAAGGGAACATAAAAAAATAAGATTTTGAATTTTAAAAAGGCAATATAACCACACATTTAAGATATTAAAAGAATTATAAGAGCATATTTTGTGTATTTCTATGACAATAAATGTGAAAATTCTGAAGAGAATGGTTGATTTCCTGCAAAAACATCCAAACTTGCTATCCAAAAAGGAAGAAAGCTGAATCTACAAATAATCAAGGAAGGTGTTGAAAAGATAATTAACGAGATGCCAGGTTGAAAAATAATATACATCAGCCCCAGATGGTTTTACAGTTGAGTCCTATTTGAGCTTTAAAGTACAAATCATTTCTACGTAATGTAAACTTTCCTAGGCTACAGAAAGAGCTGGAAAATTGCCCAGTTTCATGATGTTAACATATTTTTAATGCTGAAACTTGCTAAGGTGAGTACAAATAATTGAAAAAATTACAGAATAATTCTATATGGTACTGTGCATAGTTGCACGTAAATATTCTAAATAAATTATTAGCCAATAGAATCTAAGATATTCAAGAGAATGACCAATATTTTTAATCCAGTATGTAAGGATGGTTTAACATCATTTATTCTACTAACAAAGGAGAAAACCGTCTGTTTATATTCATGAAAGATGATAATAAAAAGTCATTTGGCAAATTCAGCAGCTATTTCAAAAAAAAAAAAAAACAGTCTAAGTAAAATAAGACAGAAAAAACAACCCAATCATGGAAAAGACTACTTCCCAACAAATGTTACAATAAAGAAAGAGGCCATGATATATTTCTAGAAAAATCAAGAAAAAACAAACAGGGTAAACACCATCATCACACTTATTCAACATCACTTTGGAGATTCTTGCTAAAGCAAAAAGATGAAAAAAAATTTTAACTATTATACATTTTTTTGAAAGTCACAAAAATGTTCAGTATGCAGATGCTAATACTATATATCCGGAAAATGAGGGAAAAAACAATTAAAAGTAACTCAGAATTAGTGAAAGAAATTAGTAAGATAAATGATACAAACCATATATACCAAAATTTTCTTGCTATATTAGAATATCCAGTATAAAATTTTCAAAAATTAGAAGATTGTATTTTTTTATTCATAATAAGCAGCCAAAACTACAGAATGAGTAATAATATATAATTATAATAATTTTATGTATTATACAATATTAGTCATTCTGTAGGTAGTCACTATATACGTAATAAATAGTCATTATATATATTATATGTATATATTATACACACCTATATATTTTTTCTTTTCTTTGTTATAGTCTCTCTCTCTTTCTATATCCTTCTCTCTGTGTATATATATATATATTCTGAAGCTTTGTGTTCACATTGAAGGACAAAACCATAAACTCGATAAATGGAGAAATATGTGGAGAAATATAAAATATTCCTGGTTGGGAGGATGAAAAATAAGTGGTGCTTCAGAATCAGTATATGAATGTAATACAATTCCAAGCAGCATCCTTTAAAAAACAAATAAACAAAAAACAGAATAAAAAGAACATAACATCTCTCTCTCCCATCTCCCAGACCCATGTTAATGCAGCCATAAGAAATAACAATTCTTAATGCACTGCAGCTGGGCTCCCTTGCCTCTTGAGTGACATATGAGCCTCTCTTATGCCCATTCTCGTGGCCGTGACAGAGAAGCAAGAGGAGTCATTGCCCTGAGAGCACCCCATTGTCTACTTCCCCCTAAAGAGGTCAGGACTCAAACAGTTCTATTTAAAACACTTCTGGGAAATTAATAGATAAGTATGGAATGTCAAGAAAACTAAGGCACCTGTCCACCTCATTCAAAGAGGGGAACCCCATAAACTCCTAAAAGTCATTATTAAGATGTTCTCTCTCTTGTGTGGCTGCTTTTTATACACTACTGTCAACGGGCAGGTGGATTCCTGTTTTCCTTTCCAGCTGAAAGAGTAAAACAGAACATCGAACCTGTAACTCATGATGGGATCTGCTCTGGATACTCAAGAGGCATCAGTCCACAGGGTTATTTTGAGGTTAGTAGACCACAATCCTTTTTCACTGTCTTAATCTTGATGAAGATTTGTACTTTTTCTTTCTTTCTTTTTTTTTTTTTTTTTTTTTGGTTAGTACTGATTTAGAAATTGCAATTCATGTTTTGTTTACATTCTTTTTTGTGTGCATGATTTTTTTAAGGAAAAATATATTGTCTCTGCTAATTGTTTGGCGTTGAACATGAGATGGTGTGAGTCAGGAAAGCTTGATAATAAATATTTCCCTCTGGAAATGCAAACTCTATCCTCCCCACTCTTAACTGCAGAGTTTCTGTCAATTCTTAGCATTATGATGCATCCCAAGAAAGTGAAGTACTCACCTTTTACTGGAAATACCTTTAAATTAAATCCTTGACTTATTGCATCGTTTCTATGACTAAAGAGCTTTTTAAAGATATCCTGGATTTCGTATATCTGCAAAGCCAGATGTTTCCAGCCCATTATTGCATATTATTGTATTATATATATATATATATAATACACACACAAACATTTTAAAGTCCTAATCAATTATTTTGATAACTTTAACTTAAACCAACATGAAAAGAATGCACACTTTTTTAAATCACTATTTTCAATAGTCAAACAGTAAATTCTTCTTGAAATATTCTCTAGGTGTGATATCACCCTAGCAAGCCCAGTTGGATATACATCTCTTTCCACGGCCACAGACAATGTCCCAATTCTTGACTGTTTCACATGAAGAAGATAAGGTTTGTAATGATTAAAAAATCATTTTTCTATGCCAGAAATTTGAATACATGCGTGAAATGCTCCCTAAAAATACATTTTTAGTACAGTGGTTTAAAGGTGTGCAGAAGAAGCCAAAAACACTGCAGAAAATATGCTAAGCAAATCCCAGTTCTCTGACAGATTTCAAGTGGCATCTACTGACAGAAGAGCCAAAGCTTCACGAATGTTCACCTGTCTCATTGATAACAGTGACTGTTGGTTAACAAGGGAAGTGGAGAAATTTTAACCTCAATCTTCCCTATTGTTTCTCTAGCCACTATTTAAGATATCTTAGAAATTTTAGACATCCTTTTATAACTCAATATAATATTTGTTTACCCTAAAATTCACCACTCATGACTTCGTGTGCATTTTATAACTTTTATTATTCTGCTTTAACATAAATAATTACCACAGTTTGGGATAAAAAAGAATACAAGTGTAAGTAAAACTCCCTAATAATGCAAGATGTAAAAATTCCTTTATCTAAAAATCTAGTTGAGCAAATGATTTCAGGTAAACAATCTATATATTTGCACAAAGAATCACATTTCTAATTCTATTTCTTAAAAATAAAATGACCATGCTTATAAAATCCCTCTCTACTTAGCACACAGAAGATGCAGTAAGAGATTTCAGTTGATTAATGATTGTTTCATGTTGCTATCTGGGATGGAAACCACACGATCGGTGTAACAGACATGTTCTTAGAGTCGAAGAATGCTTCCCTGATACCAACCAGGTTCTGCTGACATCTAACACGCATTCATGTCAGCTTGCTAAACAACATTGAGATATTTCATAAGGCTATGTTGTCTCAGAGCTTATATGTTAATAAGTTTTATGTTCTGAAGTTGAAAAAAAAAAAAAACAATCTGTCCTAAAAGTTATGCCTGATAAAATCAGGATAAGAAAGACCCCGAAGGAATACGTCTCATTTTGCTAGTTGTGGCCAGAGTTTGTCTTTTACCAGTTCTGTTCATTGATTTATTTGATTGATCAATGATTTATGGTCGATTAAGGATTTCAAGATAAGATGAAACTTACTCACATCATCAAAAGCAAGTCATCAGCCCTAGGGGACTTCCATCCACAGAACATCCGGGAAGTTGTCTTAATCTTTAGACACTGCATGCACCCCTTTGACAGAACTTAAGTAAGATATGTTGGGTTGAGAGAGATTGCTTAATACTCGTATAGAACCACTGAGGAAGGCAGAATGTCTTCCAACGCAGGACTTCCTATCTACCTCACATGATAACCCTTTGCATGCACCATGGTAAGAGTAATTTAACCCATCCCTGTCATCACTGTGCTAACTAACGCTGCTAACTGCAAAGCTCTATAAAAGTTGTAATGAAGAACCCAAAATTGCAGGGCGAGATGAGCGTGAGTTCCGTGTAACAGCACTGACAGTAATGCCGTTGTGAGAAATTCAGGTAAACTCCAGGGGAAAAGATCTCCTTCCACAAAAGCTAGTACAAAGTTGTTTTCTGGTTTTGCTCCTTATTCTACAAACTCACTTTGCTTACAGTTTCAATCTTTGTGTTCTGGTGGATAGCTCTGTCTATACCCATTGTTCTTTCAAAAATAAAGAGAATGCATTCAAACAATAAGATACTTGCAGAGAAAAACTATGATTTATTTCTACTTAATAAAAATTGTTCACATGTAGCAACCACATCCAAAGAAGTTACAAAACTATCCTTGGATTGACAACGATAAATGAAAAATGTTGAGTTCTTTAATCAAACAAGGAATCAAGATTGTCCATTGCTGTTGTGTGTGTTGTACAGTGAATGCAAACCAAGTTACTGGAATGTACAGATCACACTTAAACGAATGTGCCAAGAGTGAAAAAAAAGATGTGTTTTTCCCAGAATGGATGTATTTCCCCTCTCCATTTCCATCTAATGTTGATCAAAACAATCCACTGGGAAATTTAGGTTTTATCTTTTTAAAAGACCACCTGTGCACATACAACTGTTACATTATGAACAAAAAGAGAACAGGAAAGGAGAAATCAGCCCTTGTCAAAATGAGCTGTTATATTTCCCCTGTACTGCATCTCTTGATCTTTACCTGCACCTCAAAACCAGCCTGTGTCCACCTTCAAGTTAGCATGATTAGTGCATACTGGAGTCTGTATGCTATATGGACTTGGAAATGCTGCTGAGAGGTATTTCCCTTCTTAGTACCTCAAGAAGTACTCTCCTCCCAAGGTCTGACCCGTCCACAAATGGGAGAAATGCCGGAGTTGTGCTCATCACCCCTGCTGACAGCCCCACAGGCAGTCCCAAGGATCCAGTGCTCACGGTCTCATCTCATGGTCCCCCACGTAGAGTGAGGTTTATAAGACAATGAATGGGGTAGAAGAAGAAAGTACTAAAATTTCCATTTATGTTTATTCCTACCTAATTAATGAAGGGAGTGTTTAAGACCTACTGATTTGTAACAGTGGGCTTCTCACTTGGTACCATGAGAGATGGATATGTAATGGAACACACAAATTATCCTAAGGGCGCACTGGGTGTAGGTGCAGCAGAGGGGAGCCCAGAGTGGGGCTTCCACTTAACCCTCAGCTTTCAGCGTAATGTGGCCTATGCACCGTTAAGTGGACTTGCGGATTATCTCTTCTAGGTTTAACGAATCCAGCCCCTGCAAAAGGGATATGAAACTTAAAAATTTCATGGAAAGGAACTGTGCATTGAAATATTTGTTCATACCTCCACTCCAGGAGATTAAGATAAAAGTTCAATTAACTCTCCTCCTATTTAACCCTATTAGGTTTTCATTAGCCATAGTAGGAGGTCAACATTACATCCATCTAATGAGATGAGACAAGAAATCACCTGCCACGTGTGAAGTTATCAGGAGCATTATTTAAAATGTGTATCTACATACACGATTGCTAGCCATGAATTTCCCCTGAGTAAATATTATGCATTGAGTTAAGCTTAAAATGTATTATTAAGCCATAGTAATTAGCAGGACAATTAGATGTCAACCGTCCTGAACATTCCAAAGATAATATGTATTTTAATGAGGACAAAAGTGGATACGCAACACTTATAAATAGAAAACATGAAATAATATTTTCATATTATAACTTATCTTAACTGTAACCCTTTTTCTATTTCTGTCTTGGTTTTATAATGGAAATAATGTGTGAGTACAAAAACGTGCGCATATATATTTGCAAAATAATGAATACCAACAAACTGAGAATGAATGCTTTAAAAATTTCAACTAATAGGAGTAAATGAGCAAAAAATTTGGAGCCCATGGATCTGCTTGCTGGGAAAGAGTCTGAGAGGGCAAAGGCCACCTCCCCTGGTGTTTCAGGCAACATTGAACTATCAGTCCAGCTCTGTGAAACTCCTCTAGTTTGCTTTAAGAGAGCTCTTTTTAGGTTCTTTGTAAAGTGATGTAGAAGGTAAGAAATTCACACAGATAAACCAAAACAATTATTAACATCTGACTCACGCCTGAGAGTTCTAAAGCAGCTCTGGATGAGACACCATTCCTACGCAGGAATCCAGAGCACAAGAGAAGGTCCGGCTAACTGTGTTTATGTGGCAGCCAGGTCGGTATTGCCAAAGCATGGGACAGGTTGAACACGCATGTCCCGTGAAGAGATACGGTTCACATGGGAGACGGCACCTGAGTGGGGTCTTCTTAATTCCTGTGCAATAGGGTCCCTCAGAGACCCTATTGGCAAGGAGTCCTCAGCTGTCACAGACTAGTGGATTACAGCAGGATGCTTAGGATGGAGGTGAGGTCCCCAGGGACCCTGCAGGACCAAAGCTGTGAGTAGCATATGCAAGTTGAAGAGAACTGTAGACAAGAGGGGCTCACCAGGCAACCTCTGCAGTCACCAAAGCACTCCCAGAGGGAACAGTCAACTTTTTGCATCTGCCACACATAAACTACATGAAGCCAGTTTCTAATTGTGTATCAATTATCCACCGCTGTGTGACAAGACACTCCAACATTACTGGTATAAAATTGTAATGACCCGTTTATGATTGTCTATCTTGGTTTGGTGGACTCAGATAAAGAGCTCCTGCCCAGTGTCTCTTATGCGATGGCTGAGCTGAAGTATTCTGGAGGGCTTCCCCACCACTGAAGTTGGTTGAGGCCAGCTGGGGTTATGGCCTGGGATTACTCACAGCATGGCCAGTGGGTTCCAGGGGAAAGGAGAGAGAGAGAGAAAGAGAGGGAGACACTGTCACCTTTTGTGCTTTGAAGTCATGCAATGTCACATTTCTCCTATTGTATTAGAAGTGAGTCACTAAAGTTATTTTATCTTCAAGGGGAGAAATTTGAGCCCACCTTTTGATGGGAGGTGTATCCAGTAATTAGAAAGAAAAATTACCGCATGCCCTTACTCATAACTGTCAGCTAAGAAACAAAGAAAGAAAGACTGTAATAAACTTGGAACTTTTAGAAACAGAGAACAGACCTATAGTTACTAGAGGTGGGAAAAGTGGAGGAGAGATAGGGAGTAATCTGGTAAGGGACACAAAAAGTGATTACGATTTGTAATGAACATGCTGATAATATTGATTTGATCATCACATGCTGGACACAAATACCGATAGTCAACTCTGTACCCCATAAATATGTATAAATAAAAGTAATAAAAACATACATATAAAAGAAGAATTTCCGTGAGGTTCTTAAATGAAAATTGCAATCATTCCCACCTCTTGACTCTACCTACCGCCTATCTGAACACAGCACATTCTCATATGAACAAAATACCTTGTGTCCAACATCATGGCTCACCACTTACAAAAGTATGCACAAGACAACCCACAAAACTCTGCAAGTTGTTCCTATGGTTTGATTTTCCTAAAAAATAACTTTGCTGTCACCACCATTTCAGATTGTTCTGCATCACAGCAGTATCTGGAATGTCTGAGAGATACACCTGTCTTTTGCACAAGAAGAGCAATGTTTTTGATAGGTGAAGTAGAAAAGCAGGTCGATAGTGGGGCCTGAAGCATGTAGCATGTTTCAGTGAAGAAGTCTTCGTGTCCTGGAGGAACACCTGTGCTCCAGATCGACAGTTGCCAACTTTGATAATCACAGCTGGAGATAACATGGCTTCATGTGACAGAACACACTCTCAAGTTCACAGGCAGTTTTGTCACTTGCTGGCTGGTGGAATGTGGGCAAGTCCCTAGCCCCTTGATGCCTCTGTCCTATGTACAAAATGAGAAGAGGATAGGACCTACCACATGAAGTGTTGCAGGGACTGTATAGTGATGCATTTAAAGGAACCACTGCAGCACGACGTCTAGCACACTAAAAACCACAAGAAACATTTAACTATTGTTTTGGTTAGTATTATTCTCTTTAATATTATCAGCCTGTGTGATATCTAAAAGAACATCTGATACACACACAGGCACAATTAATTAGAATGTGTTGTTGGAAAGAAGGCATTAGCCAGAGCAACACTGGGGAATTAAGCACAAGCGTGAGTCATTTGGCACCTGGATACTTTTTCGTCTGCAGGAAGAGTCAGTATGAGTTAAAGAAAACTAGCCATTATTTAGAATAAAACAATGTATAGGTGGAGACTTATTTTGTGACAAAGATGGCCTGCCCAATCATTTAGGGACAGATGCAGTTGATAATAATGCAAATCAACTTAAAAAAAAAAGCTAGACCCCCCCCCCACGTCTTTTATTAGATGAATTAAAGAGATAAATATATTAGGCAGTCTATAAGAAGTTACAAATGTTATTTGTATATTTTTTGAAGTGGACTTGTTACTAAGCAAGGCACAGATCCAGAAATAGTAGAGGAAATTATTAAATGGACCAACTCCATGAAAACTGAAAAGTTCCCGTACATCAGATGTTATAAACAAGGATTCAAGTCAAGCAACAGAATGGAACAAACTGTATTCAACTTAAACAATCAGTGCTCAGATTCATAAACAGTTCCTTTATTTCTACATAAAAATGATTTTAAAAAACAAAAGTTGGCAAATGACATAATGGGACAATTAACAGACGGAGGCTGGCCAATTAACATCCCCAAGATTGCTATATCTCTCCAGTAAGGTGGGAAACAAAGATGAAAACGATACTTAGATATTATTTCTTAACCAACGGATGGCCAAATTTTTACAAACTTGCCACAGACAGTGTTGACAAGCAGGCAGGAAAATGGGCAGTCACAGAAATTGTGGTATAAGTATACTAACTTCTGAAAATAAGTTTGCATAGTCTAGAAAATGTTTTAAATATCTATTCTAAAAATTCCTGCATAGGTACATACAGCTGTATGTATAAGGATATATATGTGTGTGTGAGAGAGAGAGGGGGAGTGTGTATGTGTGTGGATGGATAGGCAGACAGATAATAGATGTAGAGATAGAGATATATAGACCAATTGGGAAAAAAGTCTGCATAGGTATACACAGACACATGTATAAGGATACACGTATGTGTGTGTAGTTAGATATATGGATACGTAGGTGATAGAGATACACAGACAAATTGGGGGGAAATTCTGCATAGGTGCACACAGATATGTTTACAGGACATATATGGACAATAACATAGTGACAAATTGGGGTAAAAAATCTTCAATCTCCATTCATGGAAAGATGGTTATATTATTTACAGTATTCTAATCTACGACATTATAATGAGAAAGGATAAGGTAGATTTATATGGATAGATATGGGAATATCAACAAGACATACTAAGAGGTGAGAAAGGCAAGGTGAAGAATGATGCATGTAGTTTGATTAAATTTATGTAAAAAATGATTTTATTCTGTAAAAGGACAGAGGAAAAGACACAAGGATACACAAGAAAATGAGTACTGCTGGGTAGCTGAGAGGGTAAGAAAGGAGCAGGAACTGGGAATTTTTGTATTTAATATATGTGTACCATATGAATACTTTAATCTGAGAACATACTCAGTTACTGGGGTAGGCAAATTAATGCCCCACAAACATACCTATGCATATGTTACCTTACATGGCAAGAGGGAATTAAGGCTGCTAATCAGCTGACTTTAAAATAGGGAAATTATCTTGGATCATTCTGGTGATCCCAGTGTAATAACAAGGATCCTTAAAAGCAGAGGAGGAAGGCAGAAGACCAGATTGGAATGATACGGGGTGAGACTCAGCCCACCACGGCCGCCTTTGAAGGTGGGGGAAAGGGCCTGGAGCCAAGAAGCGTGGGCGGCCATGAGAAGCTGGGAAAGGTAAGAAAACAGAGTCTCCCCTTGAGCCTTCAAAAGGAAGACAGTCCTGCAGATTCATTAATTTTAGCTCAGCATGACCAGTGTCGGAGTGTGTCCAGAAATGTCAGATCATGAAACTGTGCTGTTTGAAGTCACTGAGTTTATGGTAATTTGTTACTGCAGTGTTAGCAAACAAATACTGGTATGAATGATGTTACTAAAACCATTTTTTTTTGCAGGAAGGGGACATGCACCTGGATGTGGTACTGAAGCTGGAAATGAACTAGATCACCTTGGAATTCCTACACTGCATTCTCACCTGTCAGACAGTACATACTACTTCTGGGTTTTGTCATAGCTATTCATCTGTGCCGCACTTAGTCGAGTCCTTTACCCCATCTTGGTAAGTTTAGGACTGTGTCTCATCCAACAGAAAGAGCCTGGCTCCACCATCTATGAATTAGGAGTAAAGACCAATTTCTGTGCTATCCACAGCCTTTTCTGGAACGGACTTCTACTCAATTCTGAATAATGCTACGAGTCAACAAAATCAAGAGAAGAAAAGTTTCCAATCACCAACATTTATTTGGCCAAAATAACCTTGGAGACTGCTCTGGCCCTCATCAAATCCCAGAACAATCTCACAGACCTCGATTCCCCAGAATTAACCTCAAATCCCTCAGGCTTTCTGGGCTTATTGAATCAAGGACACTGGCTGTCTTTGAGTACAGTTTAAAGAATGTCAATTACCAAATGTTTTGCTGCAGTTAAAAAGACAAAAACAAATAGAGAGAAATGTAAGTCCAAGTATTCTTCTATAGTGCCTTTGTTGTATAGAAAAATCTGGAAGACCATGAAATTGCTAAGAACACAAATTTTTAAGAAAGTTAATAGGAGTCCATACAAATTACAAATGAAGTACATAAAGTGTAGACACTAATGGTAACACATGGACTTTGAATTTCTCACAAAAAATACCGTCTGGGAAATTATTACTGGAATGAATGCCGAGCTCCATTTGCAGACTTACCCTGGGTGGCCCTGAGAGCATTTCTGCCAGGTCATTTGCATGCAGACCGTCTCTGCATTTCCACTAGGCTAGACCTTTAAGATCGAATTCCTGCATGCTCAACATTAGTCATTCCACCTACATTTCCCCACCAATCATTAATAAGCATGATGATCAGGAAGCATGGTGGTCGGCTCCTAAGTGCATCCTTAGGTTGGCAAAGCTGTGTTCGTGGACTCAGATAAACTCTCCTCCTTTATGCCTGAATCGACTAGAAGGCCCCCTCCCAGCCCCAGAGCTCAGCCTTTGTTTCCTGTGACTGAAGCCTCTATGCCTAAGGATCCTGGACAGACATCAAGGAAATTCCTCAGAGACAAGTCCTAAATGTTCCGTGGGGGGTGAGGCAAAGAGACAATTACTCCACAAGAAAAAGCAACCCCAGCACATGATTTCTTAAGGCAGTAAAAATATTCATGCAAAAGACTCTAAAGACTTTACAGAGACTTGCGCTGAGATGTCATCCACCTCTACAACATACACACCTCAAGTCCTCAGTTGTGCTTTTGGCACTGTAAGACGTGTGCTGATTTAAGCTGAGTTCATGTTGCCCAGCAGGTCAGCTGTTGGCCTCCGCGATGCCAAGGCCACCGGCAGGGCTTAGAATCTGCTCCCTGCATGATTCCCCTAGCATTTTCTTCTGCGTTTTACAGGTGCTAGGGTTGTCAGTAACTGGATAAATGCCCACGTTTTGGTTTCGGGCCTTCCTCGAGGAAGCTGGCATTTGCCCAGATGACGACAACACGGCACCTGGAAAGGCATGGAAATGAAGGTGCAGAGTTCCTCCCATCCACACACAGTGGGGCACCCACGCCTGTGCTCCAGAGGCGGCTGGGGCCGCATTTGCTCTCACCCGCTCGTGCACAGAATCCAGCTCTGGCTTCGGTTTGGTAACACTTCTGGGAACCTCTGTCAGAATGCCAAGGGAAAGTCTGATACGTGATGCTGGGAGGGCCATGACAATTTACTGGCATCTTCTCTCAAGCTTGGAACCAGTCACACACCCTGATGTTTTAGATGAAGGAAGTGTCATAAGTGAATCTGTTAATAAAGAAGACATGAAAAGGCTTTGCCTCACTGGTATCCCCACTGGGATACTGGGGTCTTTTGTCAACTATTTCCTCCAACATGACGACCTTTGGGAACGCTGAACTAGTACACACTTTAATTATTAAATCTTAAAACATTGCATGCAGTTAATTTGGGGAAAAATGCAATTGTCCACATGTGAAAAAACAATAATACTCAACGAGTATCTTCAAACTACTTATCAGTCCATAAACCTTTCTTACGTTAAGGAAAATACCTACTTGATATTTATAGTCAACATTTCATATAGTTGATTCAATAATCACTTATTTCTATACAAATGTAGTAAAAAAAAAAAATATTGAGAAACATTTCCCTAAGAAAAACACCTGCAAAAGGCATCTTTAATCTATAGTCTAATTTGACTTGGCAGGTACTCAATGCTCAGAAGCATGGGATTGAGCCAAATCTACTAACTTTGCCACTTGTATTCTATCTCAGACTGGAACGTTGACTCATAGCAAACCTGCAAAGGGGTTTCCTCTAAATTCTCTTCTTAAAACCTCTAGCCTAGACTTACAAATTCACCATCTGATTGGCTGTTTGACTGCAAGTGATTGACAAGCAAGAACAATGCAAATATTTGCAAAGGCCAGGGTGGTGAATCATTGCAAACAAAACCCATGAAGCCATAAATACGGTAATTGTTACCACGTCCTTGGCTAAGCCCTTAGAAGTATGTCTTCTGAAATATCCCAAATTTACCCAGAAACTAAAAAGTGGGGATAATTTCCTGTGTAGAATAATCAAAAACAATTACCTTTCTCCCCTGTTATCCTGATAAGAGCGGGAGTAGAGAGAAAGGAAAAGCTTCTGTGAATGAGCGTAAAGTCTGCTCCCCTTCACTGTACACACCACCGGTCTCACTACACATGCCCAAAAGCCAGCTTGCAGCAAACTGCTGAGTTCTCAGCTCTGCCCTGAGGGCTGGGACAACCCCACATGACGGTAGTTCTCTCTCCAGCTGTATATTGCAATTAATTTGGAAGCTCTCGAAACATCCCACCATCGATATTCTGATGGAATCAGTCAGGTGTAACTCAAAAAGGCAGACAAAGAACTACTTCCAACTTATCAAGTCACGTTCACATGTGACTAGCTCTCTGTCTGTACATAGATAATACCTGGGGTCTTCAAAAAGCTCGCGGAAAGATTCATTCATCTTTCGTTCTATTTTTTCATAAACTTTTTGAAGTTCCCTTGTATATTTAGTATCATATATATTTAGTATAATAGGCACTTTGTGCATACACACATGGTATCTCATACATATATACATCGAACTTCATTCTTATATAGACAATATTCTATACCTATCTACATAGCATTTCATGCATATATACTTAGTGTTTTATGCACAAATACATAGTATTCTATATGTATATACAGAGTATTTCATATACATATACATATTTACATACGCATGTATGTACACATATATAAAATCAGGTGCTTACTTGTTTCAGGCTACGTAATATCTTTTGTAAACATGAGCTTATGGGAGGACAGGCTGGAAGGCAGAAGAGTTTCATGGTTAACTGGAGCCAGACGCCATGGGCTCGTTTGCAGACTCGCCCACTTACTAGCTACCTGACTATGGGCAACTGACTTAAATGATCTTGGCCTCTCTGTCCTCAGCTTTAGAATGTTGCCAGCCCCATAGGGCTGTCTTAGAAATGAATGAAGGAATACAAGTGACACACTCAGTACCCGAGAATCAGTCAGTCCTTAGTAAATGCTTGCTCTAGAGGTTAATCCTGTTAGTAGTCTCTCCAGTAAACTACAACAAACTACGAGGATGGCCTTGTGATCAAGGCAGAGGTGGACCACAAAGGAGCGCAGGATGTTCTCATTAATCATAAAGAAGCCAATTGCATTTGATTGGCTGCTGTTCAAGGTGAGGAATGAGATATCAGGGACGAAAAGGTCAAGTCAGCATCCGCTTTGGATTGCAGCATCATCTGGTGCTATAAGAATAATGACTGATCGATTCTAATTGGCTATATTTTACTGCCCTTAAATCACTACCAGCTGCCCCTTGAAAGCTAATTCACAAGGTCACAAAAAGAGATGGAATTTCTACTAACAACATTCGGGAACTTCCAAAATTGTGTTTGACGAGCCCTGTGTTTTGTTAATATTCCCTACAATAAATCCTCAATCTCACCTGAAAGAAGATTGAAAGAGAGATGTCTATTATGACTGTATCTATTATACCCATATTTATCCACACGTGTATATATTTGCATGCAAGCTCATATCTGTATCTACATCTTTATATATCATTAAGTCAAGCAAAGTGTAGGGGAAGAAACCTTTATTCTAGTTCAGTCATAATGTGATGCTTCAATGTGACTTTTTGCTTCTTTGGCTCTGCAAGTAGGAGTGTTTCTAACATTTGTCATTCAATATCTCCTCAAGGTCTGGAAGAGCTGTTCCCAGCAGTGGGCACATATTAGAATCACCTGGGGACCCTTTAAAATGCCACTGATGTCCATACTTCACTCGTGATCTGAAGGTGCTGGAAGACATTGGTCTTAAAAGCTCCCCTGGGGATCTTAACAGGCAGCCAGTTTTGACAGCCCCTGACCTAGGGTCAGGATCGTGCTAATAATCAGAGCCTATTGTTCAAAACTCAGTCTTTAAGCATTATATTAATTGGAAAGTTGATTCTCTTCCGAACTTTGGGTAATGTTTGGTTTTCTTAATAAGAGTGCATCTCACTATTCTTTTCAGTTCCTCAAATAAACCATTTATATGCACCAGGATTCCTCTCAGAGAAATGGATTTTAAACACAAATTTGGTTTCATTGGACGAGATAGATTTTTCTAGACAGAACTGTTAGGTACTCTGCCCCTTTATGAAAATAATTCATTGAAATTCAATACGGCATCAAATGTGTATTGAGTTGATCATTTCTATTGCATTAAAATTAAAATCAGCACAAAAGAAATTACATTCAGCCTTAGGGAAATGTACGAAAATATGCAATAACTTCCTTAAAAATAATTTCTTTAAGTAATTGTGTGTCTTTTACACGTTCATCTGCTTAAACACAATGGCTTGTACTCATGTGATAAAGTTGCACAGGACTAAGTACACACAGACACCCACAATGCACACAAGTTTAAGCATGTGAAACCTGTGAGATCTGAGTAAGGTATGTGGTTCATCAGCTTCCTGGTTGTGATATTGTCATATGGTTTCAGAAGATGTCATCACTGTGGAAAACTGGATGAAGGGTTTAGGGTAACATACTCTATTATTTCTTACAGTTGCTGGTAAATCTTCAATTTTCTCAAAACAGAAAGAAAACAGAAAAAGAAAAAGAAAACTCCTTTAAGGAAGATCAGCAAACTATGGAGGGCCTGGATTTGTATTTAAAGTTGATAAAATACGTGGAGACCTGCTCTTCCTCAGTCTCTTCGTCAGTTTCACATGCTGAATGTAAACCTCTCTGGAGTCACATTTACTCTAGTGGGCTCCCATCATAAAACTCGATGTGGCAACTGTATCAGACCTCTGTCCCTTAATTATTATGCAGAAGAGCTGCAGCCCTCAGCGTTTATGTCCTGGCTTTTATAGTCTCTCCTCACCCCCTTGACCATTTTAATTTCTTTGCCCTATTCTCTAAATGCCCCCCTAATTCTAATTTTTTTTATTCTTAGTCTTTGCTTTTCCAAGTTCCTCTTATCATGTTCTCTATAGGTTAAATCATCTTATTATGTAGATCCTACATAAACCTTTCACTTTCCTCATCTTATTCTAAAATATATTCCTTCTCTCCCAGGCATTGGATATCAGGAAGTGTTGGTGCAAATATACCAGTGCACTTTTCTATTGGTTGCACTAAATTGTATTCAGGATTACAAACCCTTCATCCCCACCCCAGCTGTCTGACATTTTTAGACAGGTGCGTGCACACACACACTCTCTCTCTTGGAATTCCCAAAACACTTCTGCATGTCTAAACCCGGTCTTCACAGTAACCATGAAGTAAGTGGCAAAATCCTTACTTTGGATGGGAAAACTGAGGCAGAGAAAGGACATGCATGCTCCATGTGTCACTGCACGACAGAGCGCCCAATTCTTTTTTAAAATTTTTTCTGTCATTCACATCTACCTCTCCTTCAATGCCGTGTTCCATCGGTGGCTGGTGCATGTAAAAGTGTTCTCCAATTTGTAACAAAGCTATATTCTCAAGACTCATTTGTGTGTAAGTATTTCCCCAAAGGAAACAATGCTAAAAGTATCCATTGGGTTTTGGGTCCTCTCTGTGCCACTAGCCAACCCCAAAAACCTGTTGACCTTGTAATATAGCTGAAAAAGCAAAATAATGTGAGAGAAGTTTTTATTACAGCCTTCATGCCCAATCTTTGGGTCAGGAGCCCCAATTGCTCTGATCTTTGAAGGAGGTGGGCTGAAGACCAGTTTGAGGGGCAGTGGCCATGCAGAGGAGTGAGGCTTCAGATCATGCAGTAAGAACTCTAGGGAAAGTCGAGCCTCTAAGGCAGGAGGAGACCGGGGGCATAAAACCTCAGTAGTGGCAGATGGACAGGCAACTGGCACGGGTGCTCGGGCAGGTGGGGCTGTGGCAGCAGCCATCTTTAGCCAGAATGTGTCACTCTCAGGAGAAACCAAGAATAAAATCTCCATTTTCTGACAAGTCCTATTTAAGATCTACACTAGTAAAATTCTGTCTCTGGTTTCATTTTTGCTTACTTTTTATTTAAAAATCAGAGGGATAGTTTATTCCACAAATAGACAGGAATTGCCCATCACTGGCAAGAGTCATTAAACTGTATTTACATTAAGATGGAATATGTCATACACCTGAGTCTGCACTTGGAATTTAGATATTGCTAACATTTTCCTTTTATTGAGGTAGGATTCACATAATATAAAATAAACCATTTAAAAGTGTACAGTTCAGTGGTACTTAGTATGTTTACAGTGTTGTGTGACCATCACCTCTATCTAGTTCCAAAACATTTTCATCCACCCCAAAAGGAAACCCTATACCCATGGAGCAGTCTTTTCTCTTTCTCCCCCTCCATGACCCCTGACAACCATCGATCTACTTTCTGTCTCTGTGGAGCTAGCTGTTCTGGACTTTCACATAAATGCAGTCATAGGATATGTGACCTTCTGTGTCTGGGTTCTTGGGTGGTACTTCTAATATTATTTTTATGCATGCATCACCATCGTTTGAATTACAGAATGCTGATCAGAACAGTATCTTTAGACATCATGACTCTGATTATCCAGGAACAAATAACAAACTTTTAAGTGATTTTTGGCAGGAAAAAAATTCATAACTTTTGAGAGACTATAAAATAACAAATGAAGGATAAACAGCCCCAGAAGACAATCAGTAACCCCAGCCTCAAGTCTAAGAGGCACTTTTATTACTGTCTTTGGCTCACCCCCACATATTACAAAGTCGTGTCAACAACTTCCAACACTTATCCTCAATCTGTGGGCCTCTCTCCACATCCACGTGACCCCTGCCTTTTAATCCACGATTCGATCTCTACCTGGACTACGGTCATGGTCTTGTACTTGATCTTCCACCCCTGACCTTCTGCATATGACAGCCAGCGTGATGGTATAAAATGTTAAACGTGTCGTGTGACTCTAGACTTCCCATCCCAGCGCCTCTCCTGTCACCCAGCATGAGTGCTCATCCCCCATTCTTCACAGAGCTGGCTTTTCCCCTGGCCCAGGTCTTAGCTGAACCGTCAATCCCTCAGTGGAGTGTTGACGGACCTCCTCACTGGACAGGAGCCTCATGGTCACTCCATAACACAGTGTGTTTTCCTTTTGCACAGACCTTCCTATCATCTGCTTTTTCACATTTATTATTATATTGTTTGTCTTTGCCTACTGGATTGAAGAATCCATAAAAACAGGGAGTTGGTCTTTCTTTCTTTTCTTTTTTTTTTTTAATTTTATTTTGTTGATATACATTGTGGCTGATTATTGCTCCCCATCACCAAAACCTCCCTCCCTTCTCCCTCCCCCCCTCCCCCCAACAATGTCCTTTCTGTTTGCTTGTTGTATCAACTTCAAATAATTGTGGTTGTTATATCTTCTTCCCCCCCCCCCCGGTTTGTGTGTGTGTGTGTGTCTGTGTGTGTGTGTGTGAATTTATATATTAATTTTTAGCTCCCACCAATAAGTGAGAACATGTGGTATTTCTCTTTCTGTGCCTGACTTGTTTCACTTAATATAATTCTCTCAAGGTCCATCCATGTTGTTGCAAATGGCAGTATTTCATTCGTTTTTATAGCTGAGTAGTATTCCATTGTGTAGATGTACCACATTTTCCGTATCCACTCATCTGATGATGGGCATTTGGGCTGGTTCCAACTCTTGGCTATTGTAAAGAGTGCTGCGATAAACATTGGGAAACAGGTATACCTTCGACTTGATGATTTCCATTAATCAACATCCCCCTCCCCCCCCCTCGAGAACCGGATTGGACACACAACACGGACTAAGGACATGTTTGTTAACTAAGTGGGAAGATACACAAATAACTGATTTTATGGAGGAAAAAAATGATCCAGATTCCCCTGGATAATATCACATTATTTCTTACGCATTCTTCCAATTCGTCAGCAGATATATTACTGGTCAATTGAATGTCAAAGTGGGGATATAGAAATGTCTCAAAACTCCTCTTGGATATTGGAGATTGAAAGACCTTCAACATAGTATGTAGTATCGAAAAGCAGAAATATGGATGAATGCTTATTAGTGTTGCATACATCTAGCATTTTATGGATACATCTAGGCAAGAAAAAAACAACTTAACATTGTAGGTCATTGATAAAAAATGCCACCAAAACCATCAGGAGTTATGACTGTAAATATGATGAAAGAACTCTAAAGTGTTAATTGTCAGACTCCATAATACTTTCATTAGGATGAAGTACTGTCTTGTTAACTTTTACCAGACCTCAAACCCCATTCATACTGACACGAATAGCCAGGCTTTTTGAATCTCTTTGGCAGCACAGGAAACGGCCCATTTTTCTTCTTAAATTGAAAAAACAAAACAAAACAAAAACATTTCTTTAAGAAATAAATGAGTTGAATCATTGGGCAGATTTAAGGATATTTTATTACTGAACCAGTATGTACAAACTCTAACATGAAAATAATGAGTCACAGAATATCAGACTATTTACAATACTCTTTTGTTTTTTACAAAATGTTTTTTACAAGATTACTTCTCTCTAAATAATGTGACAGACATACACAAAAAACAAACTTTTTTATTACATACATAAATAAATATTGACTTTAAATGACCACTAGAAGGGACAAAAATTCTACAGATGATCTGGATGAGAAGGGAGCAGTTCTGTTATCTTCACACGACAGTATAATTAAGTAAAGGGAAAAAAATAACAACTTTATTATATAGACCTCTGTTAATCACTCTGTCAACTGCATAACTTGCTAAAATATTCAGTAGAGGTAAGACAGTCATGAGAGTCCACAATGTACCTTTCACTGAGTCTGGCCATGCAAAACCACAGATAAGACTCTACACCTTTATGGATTCATTCGTATTTTGAAATGAACGTTAAAGTACATGCAACATTTATTTAGCCATTGTGAAAGTTTGTATAAAAAGGTTTAGAATTATTTGCAATCGTGGAAATGATTAAACTTGAGGAACCCGTGGCACACTGTGTAAGAAAGGGCATTAAATAAGTGTCAATATTGCAAGTGGCACTTCCTGATACACAGGGCAAAACTAATATTTGTACTTGCACGATAGAGATACAAGTTAAAGTTCAGTCTCGTAAGCAGGTTTTTCAGTGGACATAAAAGACACAGTTTAGGCCTTTGAAGTCAAATGGAATACCTTCCTGGCTGCCCGTTGGTTCCCAGGGCTTGCTCCTACAGTTTATTGGATTGTTTATAAAAGGCAAATTCTCATCTATTCCACAAAAATCACTCTATGGCAGTGGTTCTCAGCCAAGGGTGCCTTTAGCCCCCAGAGGCAGTTGGCAATATCTGGAGACACTTTTGGTTGTCACAACTCAGGGGAGGAGGTTCTACTGGCATCCAGTGACCAGAGATGCTGACCAAAACCCTACAATGCACACGACAGTCTTCACCACAGTTATCCAGCCCCCAAAAGTTGACAGTGCTTAGGTGGAGAACTACTAGCTCTATAGAGGCAGTCGGGTGGCTATGTGTTCTTTAATCTTTTAACTTTGTTTAAAAAACATTTCAAAAATTACCTGTCACAAACTTTATCTTCCCTAAGATGTTGTATTAAAACAGTTAATGACGTGAAAGGGCACACGGTTTGTGAAAGCTGTTCTATAGAGTTCCAGTTAGAAAAAAAAAGGCTGCACAGATAAATTATCACTAAGGAGTAAATGTTGTAGATGGAAATAATGCATATATATAACTACAATACATATCAAGTTAACTAGCTGTATTTGATGACTTAATAATTTTGGTGAGCTCAATTTTTTTAAACAGTCAATACTATCACTGGATATGTTTTTCTCACGTTAGAGAAGTGCATCTAATTTCAATAAGACGTATAAGAGAATTAGGCACCAAACTATGTTTCTTAAAAAAAAAAAAAAAAAAAACACCAAAAACATAGGTTTTATCATTCATTAGAGCACTAACATTTTTAAAATTCAAAAAATTGTAATTACATTTTTAATCACTTTGATATTATTGATTATTAAAATTCACTTAAAAACTCATGTTTCTTTTATTATCTCATGAATAACATTTTTCTTCCAATAGCACTAATAAAATAAAATTATCGAATATTATAGCAAAATCAGAAGCTCATAAGAACAGCTTTAGATTTTTTAAGGGAGACATAAGCTTCAGAACCATCATTTGAACTGAAAAATATATTTATTTGCTCAATGTCTATTAACCAGACAAAGGAAACATAATTAGATTTTATAAAATTAAATTTATATAATAATTTAATAATATTTTGTATCTATGTATATACTCTCACATTTGTAACTATACAGCAGTATAAAAATTTGCTGGCATAAATATTTGGATTTGTTTATGACAAACTAAGGTAAAAGCTAAATGGGTAGCCAATCATAAAAAGTTTTAATTTTTGAAATTTTAGGAACTTAAAATTCAGATGATTGTAATGGCAGTAGAATAAAGCATAGTTTCAGAGAAAGATGTCTATGGTACCAGTTTGATCAAGCTCGGGAGTGTTTTCAAATGAAGACCATTTCCCATTTTCTCCATTCAAAAATTCTTGGAAGCAGGTGGTTTCACAATACATTGCGATAAGTCCATCCCAGCCTACGTTAGGAGCTGCAGAGAACCATTCAGAACCAACATGAACTTTCAATCTGAGATTCCCAACTGATAATACTTGTACAAAGCTGGAAAACATTCCTGCATTATCCACCTTTTAAGTATTTTAACACACAGGAAACGGGTTTCAATATCTACTTTCAGCTATCCATGTTGATAGCTTGTGTTTCCTAAAGACGTGTGTCGACGTAATAGTAAAAGTCATTTCTCTCCATTTTATTTGGCACCTGCCTTTAGACTCTTCAGTGAAGACTCAGGGAGTCCTTGAACTGTGAGTCACCTTCTGTCCCCAGGAGTGTCAGGCATTTTCACGCATTCAGAACAACAGGACTAGGAGACAGTCCCATCATCAAAACCTAAGAACAACTTAATAACTGATTGTCTTCCATTGCACTTGAGTAGATAATGAAACAAGGAAGCCTTTCTTTTATCGCTTTTAATTTTGATAAACTGCCCCTTTCTTGTAGAATCAGCATTGATGGGGAAAGTATATTATCCTTATGACCTTTAGAAAAACTGTATGTTTATCCAGTATTGGTGAGCTATGAAAACAATTTATTAAGTGATTCATACTCAAGGTATATTCACGTATATGCATGAGTCTGTGTGTGCATATATGTATATGCATATATAGTTCTATATATACACACATATAATTATATGGGCACACGTGTCTGTGCATATTTCAAACCACATTATGTGGGCAGTTCTTTAAAAATCTTTGTGTTTTAGATTGCCCCAATATACACTGGAACACTATATATCGTAGACATGTTTTGACTTGACATCATGCTACAAGGGGCTAGTTTGGAGCCTGACAAATGTTCCAAATGATAAGAGATGATAGATTTGAAAGAGTAAAGGTTAAAGGCAAAAATAATCGTCCTTTTCTATCAACCGAAGCCCTTTTTATTAACATTACTGAGAATATTCTAGCATACAAATAGCTTATTTTGATTTTAAAAAGGCTCATCTTCCTAAAAATTGGAAACTGCTCAATAGTTGGGATTCTTTCCTTCAAATCAAGAGGTTTTGTAAATTTTCAGATGACAAAACAAAGTGCTCTATTAGCTGTTGCTGCATTGAGGAAAATAAGGTAAAATATAAATAAGATAAAATACCAGAAAAATCTTTCATATTAGAAGGTAAAATATTAAAAGTATCTCCAGAAAAGAATTTTCATTTCTGCAAGGCAAAGTCTGGTTAGCAGTTTAATTCATTGAATTCCTCTGGCTTTGGGTGTCTTTTGTAAATAAATCATAACTTACAGATTCAACTTGTATTTTCCTTTGTATAAAAAGAAGCATAGCGTGATTAAAGTGGGAGTATTTTTAGACTGAAATTCAGTGGTGTATTTCAGGTTACAAATTTTCCATTAAAAACTCGCCCACGATAAAAATGATCTTATGAAAAACTTGAAGAATAGTGTCCAAAGGCTGTATAATCTTAGTTGATTTTGCAAATCAAGTTAATAACTTAATTAAAAATATATATCTTATTGATTAAATTTATACTTAGTGTTTGTATGAATTGTGTATTTGGTACACTACTTTGTTTTGAGAATTTGCAGCTCCAAATTCAGGGAAATCTCAGTTCCGCAATAATTGAACAGAGATTAGCAAAACCATATATGAAGACAAAATTTAGAGTTAAGTAGGCCTATTCTTCATTTTCTCCACTGTCACAGGGAATTGGTGTCCATCTTCACTGGATAACTCTCTGTCCCTGGTTTCCAGATGCATCCGCGATTGATACAAGTCCTTACTGCACTAAAGTTACACAGAGTGAGGGCTTCTGAGAAGTTCCTATTGCTTCTATAAGCACACGCGGCTAGAGGCTAAGTTCCACAAGCTTACACACTCGTGCAATTTTTAAACACCTTTTTGAAGAGTTTAGTATCTTTCTGGAGAAGGCTTGTAATGATGTAGATGATGGTGTTTAAGATGGGATCCTAAGAAATGACAAAATAGGTCAGTCACGTCACTTTACACAAACCAAATAGACAGTAGAAATACAATTCTTTGTAGCGACAGCACCAGAATCTAGCAAATGTTCCCTTCTGATTCCGATGTACAAACACGCTCATTCATTCTGTCTTTTCTCTCTCTCCCCTTCCCCATATTTTCTTGTCTTTCCTCCTTGGGTCCCTCCCTAACGCTATAAAATAACAAAAGAAAGAAGACCAGCTCTTTTACTTAAGCTCACAATTATTTAAGCAAACCATAATCTTTTTTTATTCCCTAAAAAAATGTAATATTAACAAATACTTTTGTTAAACAGAATTTCAGTGGAGGAATATCAGAAAAGCATTTTATCCAACCCTTTCAAACTTAAGAGTGTGTCAAGCACCCCCACTGTCATACTTTCTGTTTTTCTTCAAAAGAGGACTAATTTGACCCATCATTCAAACAAACAAACAAACAAACAAAAGATCAGAGTTGAAACTAAAATTCTCAATTTCCTTACACAAATCTTTAGACATTTCTTTTTAAGTTAAACTAGGAAAAAAAGTAAACCAAGTACATAATTAAAAAATCAGCAAGAGGCTACTTGTTTTGAAAGCGTAAGTGACAATTTCCTTTTTAAAATTTTACTTGGTTTAGCAATAAATCAAGTTGATGGATTTAGGTCATACTGTGAAGAAAATTTATGTTATATATTACAGTAAAATTTATGTAACAAGAAAATAAGTTCCTGAGCAAAATGTTACTCTCTATATTGTCATATTTGAAAAATCCTAAAAAAAAATTTCAGATTGATGTGAGACTATCGATTTCTTTTTCATATGTATTTATGGCTTAAAAACCAGGAAAAAGCATGTATTATGTAGAAAATAAATGCAAGAGAGAGAAGCAAAGGAAGGAAGGAAGGAAGGTGGGAGGAAGGAAGAAATAAGAGGGAGGGAGGCGTAAAGAAAGGAAGAAAAAGCACTTCAGCATCAACTGTGCAATTTATGCTAAAGGTAGCTATATAAAATCCAGTAAGTAGATGCAAATGCAATTTCAGGTAAGGAGAATCCCCTATTTCCCATAGATCTGTAATCACTTATTCATTTATTTCTGTTTTTCACCAAGACTTTCCTCTGTGTCCACAAGCCCTGACAGTCTGTCTACTCACGGTGTGCAGAAGACGGGGGCAGGGCGGGCGTCCGGAACGTTCTGATGGTGGCCGGCCCCTCCCCTCCTGTGGTCAGCGCTTGTACCTCCAGTCGGTAGAGGGTCGATGGCCTCAGATTGGGCACTGTCAGGACATAGTGATCCTGAGGAAGCAAGACACAAGGAGGTGCTCATCAGTGACCTTTTAGAGACAATGCACAGGGGACACACAGTCTAGGACGGTCTTTTCCCCCACACGACAATACTGTGCACGTGTGTGTTTGGTTGCTTTTTAAAGCCCCACTTTCATCTGGAGAATGCTTCTCATTTGCTGGAGTTCTCTGCCGTATGGCGGCATCTTAGCACCTAGCTCAGTTCTTGGCAGCACATGACACTTGGCAGAGTTAAAGTGTGCCGAGGTGCCAGTTCTCAGGGCTCACTCCTGGGACTTTATGTTTTTTTATTCCTTAACATAAGACTTTCCCATGGTTTAAAGTTTTCAGCTGCATATCTTGTGATGTGAATTCTTGATCATCCAAATTTCAGTGAATGAGCCAACTGTTCGCTTTAAAACACAGTATCTGTCAATACCCATAACTGAAAATGGTCATTTTTATGCCAACGCATTCCTCTCAAAATTCAATAAAACCTAGTACATTCAATACAATAACCGGCTTCTAATTTCTGGAATTTTTCCTTCCAGGATTTCAGTTATTTTTTTTTTTTTTTTTTTTTTTTTTTTTGGACTTTGGAACAGGAGTTGGGTATTCTAAGTGCATCTTCAGAGAGGATAAAAGCCCACACATTTTTTTTTTTTTTTTTTTCAAGCCAAGGAATTAAGTGGCCTGGAAGACAGGCCAACTCATTATGGGCACTAGCCAAATTTGAAAGAGGAAAAGAAAGACAAATAATAAGCTTCTTTTAGGTATTTTTTCCCCCAATTCAACCCTCCAAACAGGGCATTTCCCCTTGAATCAGAGAGACATGGGGTTAACAAAGACAGGAGGAAACGGCTAAATCACTTGCATAGAGATAGACAGGATAAGGCTTGTTAAAAAGCTGGTGCTGGTAACCAAAATGTGTCTAGATGATAGCCCATGCTACTGCTTATCTAGTCACAGAAGCACTAGTGGTGCATTCATGTTTGCAAAAGGACACGCTCAGAAGAAGCAAATGCAGACGTAAGACTCAGTAGGACAGCCCGCGGCATAACAGAGACACCCGACTCTGACGGTCACGAAGACTGAGCAGCGTGGACACGGGGCACGAGGAGACACCTACCGACGGCAGTATTTGGGATTGTGAGATAATGCTGTTGGGTAAGCTGTTCTGTCGGCTCTCTGTCGTGACCTCAGCCCATGTCACCTGAAACCCAGTCATGGGCTGATAGAGATGAGCCTTGACCATCTTCCAGGAAAAGTGGCCGGTGATGTTAACATCTTGGACGATGAATAAAGCAGAAAGATTCTCCGGCTTGGCTAGCACTTTGGAAAGTAGACCTGCAGTGATGCAAAAAGGAAGACATGGCTTAGACTACCGGAGAACGTGTGACCGTGGGACGTGTTTTATATTCACTGCAGGGACCTGAGGCAGCAGTTCTCTGGGAAGGTGGGAGCAAGCTGACCTCGTTCTTTAAGCATGGGCTCAGGCTATCATCCTTTTGACATTTGGGGAGAGGATGAAGTAGGGGTCTCAGTGCTTCTACTTTGGGCTAAATGCTTCTGATCCTTTGGGGATTATTTTTAGAAGCCTGCTTTGAGGCTGGAAGAAGGAGACATGTGTAGACAAGGACAAGACTTAGCCATTTCTCAGAGAACAGTGATGACCGCAGAGGGAAGGGTGAGTGTTGATTTCATTGAGAGAGTGGGTGGAAAGAGCTTAGGGGACTGCACTGAGGGAGCCCTGTGGTTCCCACTTCAAGAAAGGGGACTGGGCAAGGAGAAGGGGATGGAAAATCCAGACATGGGGGTTGGTGTGTTGGTGTGGGGAGTGTGTGAAAGTAACTCACATGGCAAAGAAGTAGAATGAACATGAAATAATTTATGCCTAAGCACGCCAAAACACCAGTGGTATCTAAACATGTGTCATCATTTCTAAAGAGATAATACTGCCAGCAAAGGACATCTTCCCAATGCTGTCAGAATTATAAAATTATGCATATATCCCTACATATGTTGCCTTCAAATTGGACCATCATATTATAATTTAGAAGGAAGAGTATTTTAGTGTTTAGGGTCTTGTGAAACACCGTTTGGAAAGGTTGTCAGCGTTGCTGACATCTTAGACCTAAAGGCGGAGGTCTTTGGGTCACAACGTACCTGCATCGCCAGGGCAGCTAACGTGCCTGTGGCTCTTGCCCTTAAAAGAGGAGCACGGTGGCGTGGTAAAGAAAACGGTTTCTGCCTTTGAGTGACCCCTCAGCTGTATTGGTTGGACGGTCACCTTATACTTGCAGGAAAATGACAGGTCTTGAAGAATTATATAATTTTCCTAGAGCAAGAGAAAGAGAATATGCTAGCAATAAATCTCATTAGGGAATAAAAATTGGCAGGAGTTGAAAACGTATTCCAACAAGGATATGTTCCAATAAATGCTGTGTGTTCAATATGTCTTTTATAAAAAATTCAAAGGAGACACTGTCCATGCTTTGATTAATTACAATTGTGAAACACTCCCACAGCTGCAGGATATACCCACTAGAATTAAACAGTACTGTAATGATCCCCATCAAAGCAGCCACTTCTAACACTCTCAAAGAGCATTTCTGTGTTGACATCAGTGACAGCAGCAGTATAAAGGTGTACATACAAAATAATTTTTTTTAGTTAAAAAAAAAAGACACTAACTCAGGCTTCTCTGAGGCTGAGTTTATATGTAAGTTTTTCTGTGCAAAAAAAAAAAATGATAATATCCTTTAGCAATGTATTTTCTCCCTTTCTGGAGCGCTTTTATTTTATTTTATTTTTATTTTATTTTATTTTATCCTGCCATAACATTGTGATTAAATATAAGTACAAGAAACAGGCTAAACTACTAAGGTGTCAGAGACTTAGAATATAACTTTACACTAACATGGGAACATGACATTTACTGTGATAATGAGCTTGTAATGATGTTTCTTTCATATTTGTCTTATGCTTATCCATTCTATTTTGTATTTCTCAAATCTTAATGTGTGTGTATAAAAGCTACAGATGAAATATCTTTGTCTGCTCTCCTGTGGGTGCAGGTAGAGGCTCCTGCCAGACAGCAGCCAGGCTGTAGGGAAAACACGAGATGTGAATTAAAATAAAAACTGAAAAAAATAAAAGCTCAAATCCTCCTTGGGTCACTTGAGTCGGGAGGCAAGTCACTGCAGTTGGTGAAGCACAAAAGATATGACAAAGCCTGGGAGTGACGACTTAGGCTGGGCCCTTAATGAAGAAGGTGAAAGGAGGTGAGGTCGACCCAACTCGGCACAATTAACATCAAGAAGGGAACAGGAAATAGCTCCATGCAGACAAGCCAAGCCTGCTGTGTCTCTTTGGGAGTCTGAATCGCTTTTCTTTAGGAATGAATCTGCACTTTGTAAGGGCCTATACTGCAATCCAGGGTTAGCCATGAAGGATTCTGCTTCACAGATATTCCAAGAATGCTTTCATGTGGCGAAGAAGACAGGCTTCTGTAGCAATCGGCAAACTTGCTGATGCTCCATTGCAGCACGAAAGCAAATTAGTTAGATCTAAACATCATTTTAAAATGAAAATAGACAAGTTCCAAGCCTTTAGCAACGTGCTTTTCTTGAGACTTTAATTCTTATTTCTACCAGATCATTTAATTCGTGGAAAA
Organism: Cynocephalus volans; assembly: GCF_027409185.1. Classification (NCBI taxonomy): domain Eukaryota; kingdom Metazoa; phylum Chordata; class Mammalia; order Dermoptera; family Cynocephalidae; genus Cynocephalus; species Cynocephalus volans. The sequence continues at coordinate 7,556,006 of NC_084478.1, forward strand.
ATAGAATTACAAGAAAATATGCATCTTCCATGAACTTTTTGAAGTACCTTCCTGTGTGCTCGGTGGATAGTTACTGTCGCTCTCAGAGTTCCTACACGTGATAAGCACAGGATCGGGTACCCACATGAACAGAAGCCAGGCTCCACAGTTTCCAAGGCACATAGAAGTAAAAAAAAGTAAACACCCCCTCCTCAAAAAATTTAATAAATCCTGCTTCCATATATTTCTTTCACTACTTTTCAGATATATTCCCATTTTTATAATGTCTGTTTTATTTTCTGCTGAAGGCCACAAACTTTGGGAAACACTTAAAGATAAATAAAACAAGCAACTTTAGTGAACATAGGTTGAGACATGTCAAATCTGGTAAAAACAAAAAATCAAACCAAAAAAAAAAAAACACTCCCAAAAAACCTAACTTTCTATTTCTGCAAATCCAGCAACTTGTTTTATCTTACCATCTTGAAGTTATACGATCAGATATGATTCTAAAAATACAGAACTTGTTGCATTACAAAGTGTTCAGTAGAAAAATTTTCTAGTTACATGTCAAAAACCAAAATATTGTACACTGGGGTCCACATTTTGGGGTTTTTCAAATTGTCCTGATGCATTATATACAAACAGCTGTCCTCAACACCCTGCATAATGCAATCCCCTCTTAAACATTTTGTGTTAGTTTAAACATTTTATGTTAGCTGATTCTAACCTACACTCATGCATTAAACCCAACATATTGGGAATAATATTTTGAGTAGTATTGACAGAGTTGCTGTCCCCAAAGAGCTTAATGCTCTGTTAAAATTAAAAGTCATAATGTGGGTCTGTGATGAATAGGAAAGATAGTATCTTTCATTAACTGGATACACGACAAAAAGGGCTGCCGAATGACAGTGTCATGTAGAAAATCACTGGTAAGATAGCACCTTTAGATCATGGTGCCAAGTCAAAATTCAGAAAATAATTCAAAGGTCTTAACTACTAAGATGAAGCACACAGATACTCAGAAATATTTCTTCACTGAACTGGGAGTCGTATAAGCCCTGCGTCTTTAATTTCTGCATTAGAGGACCTGCCCTGTGCTGATAAGCTCTCAATGAGTGGATATACTGACCATAGTGATTTCGGCTTTCGCCAAAGCATTACTCAGTTGCTGATTTGTGAGAATGAGTTATCTGTTGGACATATGCGGTTTGCACATCCTCTGTCCAATTTCATGCACAGATCCGATAAGTCTAGAAGCTACTGAGAGCCGAGGAAGCACGATCTACTTACATGAGTTGTACCAGATGATGTCTCCGATCCGGCCGTTCTGTTCTGGGCACACACTTCTGGAAACCACTGCACATGGTATCGGTTGACACTGGGATCTATGATATCAAAACACACAAACACAAAGGACAGCTTGGAAGGCACATTCCATGTAGTTTGATGTTCTTAAACTTTAGAAAATTGGAAGAGACAAAATAAAATTATACAGGCCACCAATGAAATGCACTCACAAGTGAACCCAAGGAGCCACATGGGCTTTGTATAATTCTGATTATTCACTTATTAAGAGGTAAAGGAAAAATGTATTATACTCTCAAAGGAAAACCTGTGCTGAAATGCAAGTACAGTACCAAGAAGAAAAAAGATAATTAGTAAAGTAATAGGAAAATGATTCCAAAGATGTCTTGAGAATAACCTGTCGTGGTTTTTATGACACATGAAGCCTCACAAGAAAGGATAATTGCCAATGTAACAGAAAATCATCAGGAGTCTCTCAATCCTACATTTTTTGATAAAGATGATTTTTGATAAAGTTATTGAACCCACCCAAGAAAAAGAGCATGTTCTTGGAACTTGAAGAATTGGCTGTTCATATTGTTTCCTGTGAAGCATAGAATTAATGAGGTTCCTTTCTCAGGACACTTGGGAGAGGTGGCTTCCAACCCCTGCATGAGGGTATCCTCGCAGTTCCCATCTCTGATCCCCACTGAAAGGTGACTTGGTGCTTGCAAAGGCAGGTGGGGATGCTGACACTGAGGTTTTCATGCCCGGGTGGAACAGCCTATTTTCTGTGCATTTCTTTGCGCTGGGCAATAAAGTGGAGGAAAGCAACTCATCGAGTGTGGGAAAGGAGCTTCCCACAGGCGCAGGCTTATTCATCCCCAGGTGTGTCCAAAGGAGTGAAACGGCCCTGTGCCGCCAGTGATTACCATTGTGTCCCCAATGTCCATGCCAAGCATTTGATGGGGGTTTTCAGAGGGGAAAAACTCTTTGATGAAGTGAGTGATCTAGTGGGAACTTGCCCTGAGCACTTTGGAACCAGAAAAGAAGAACTTTAAATCAGACAAAGTAAACAGAGATAAAGTGGGCACCTGTGGCATTTAGTCAAAAGGGAAATCACTTACTTACTAAATGTTTTCGTTTTTTACACAACAGACATCAAGGGTTTATTATTATTATTATTATTATTATTATTATTATTATTATTATTATTATTATTATTATTATTATACATTAGCCATAGGTATCCAAACAATCGATGAGTAAATCCGTATTCTTTCTTTCAACAGTAGTGAAATAATCCCACGCAAGTGGCTGCTCTCCTGAATCACATATTAATGGTGCTAGACAGATAATACACAAACTACGTAAATAAGATGTGTGTTAGGTTAGAAGGTAATAAGTCTACAGGTGAACACAGAAATGAGGGAGGTAGGGTATATTGACAAAGGGTTGCAATTTTACATAAGGTGGCCGGGGGATTTAGGTTTGCTGTAATATATGACCAGGCTTGGCTGCACCTGAGTATTCTACGTATCCTAAGGATCCTTTACATACTTTATGATGTTATTTTATTTGTCTGGGAGCAGGAACGACACTTGGGAAGCTCCTTTTAGTCTCTATCCCTTCCCTCCACTCTAAACGCGTCCATGCCCAAGTTCACTGCCCTTTCATCTCACTGTATGTCACCTCCACAGGTAATTTCATTCATTCCCATGACTTTGAAAATCATTTTCCTGCTGATAGCATCCCAATTCTACTTCCACCTGAGAGGTGCCCTTCAATTGCCGGTGCTTCTTACTTTCTGTCCTATGTAGAGGCTGTTCAAACTCAACACTTCTAAAACTGCACCCCTGGTGCCTGTCCCTACACTGTCCCGTGTGTTCACGCTCTCAGTTCTGGGTTTAGAGGCAGCACGCTGGCCCTCGTGCACGACCTTCAAGGAAGAAGGGCTTGAGCCAGAAAGTCTTGGGACTTCTCTGAGCTTCATTTCCTTTACCTGAAAATAAGGATGTTCATCTGGCCCGTGAAACAGGTCGCTATGAGTTTTAAATCAGGTAGTGTACCAGTTTCCTATGTCAGCAATGATAAGTTGCCACAAATTGTAGTTTTTTTAAGACAACATAAATGTATATAATCTTCTGGACGTCAGAGGTCTAAAATGGGTCTCCTTGGGCTGAAATCAAGGTGTTTGCAGGGCTGCATCCTTTCTGGAGGCTCTAGGGGAGAATTTGCTTTCTTGCTGTTTCAAGCTTCTAGAGGCTCTGGCATTCGGTGGCTGTGGTGTCCTTTCTCCCTCTTCGAGGCCAACGACGCCAGGCTGTGTCCTTCTCACAATGGCATCCCTCTGATTCTGTCACTCTGCTTCCTATGTCTACTTTGTAGGACTTTGGTGATGGCATCGGTCCCACCCAGACAATTAAGGATGATCTGCCCATCTCGAGGGCCGCATCTTACGGACGATGCCCTCAGCTGCCTCTGCATAGTCATCTCACGCAGTCGTCTCTTGTTCTCAAGGATTTGTTTGTTCCTGTGACTATTTGATTCATCCCTGTCGACCCCATTTGGCTAGAGCTCCGTGAACACGAAGATAATGTCTGTTTGGTGTCACTGTTGTATGAGCAAAAATGAGCATGGTGCCTGGTACACACTCAGCAAACATTTAATGAAAGAGCGAATGGGACACAAAGAATAATTACGATTTGTAATAATACATGTGCTAATAATATTGATTTGATCATCACATATTGTACACAAATAATGACAGTCAACACTGCACCCCCAAAATATGTATAATCAATTATGCTTCAATTTAAAAAAAACACAAACTTTTTAGTTTCATGTAATTATAATAAGAATTTTTAAACATCTGCTAGGCACTTCTACTTAAAGAGGAAGTATGAAAGTTTTCTCGCTGTCTGAGCTAATTTTTCATATTTAGGTTGGAAAAACACAAAGTCCAAAGCCAGAAAGCCTTAAAAAATCAATCGCATCCTGTTATCCCCCAGTAAAATGAACTGATGTCATTTTAGTAATAAAATTACTAACAAAATTAGCTAAGTGAAGTATTTCTTTTAAAATAATGTTTATTCTCTAAATTCACTGTTGAAAACATTTGTTTTCTTCCAGACTTTTCACTGTTATATCCCAACTATCACATGCATTACACTGAGAAGGCTAATATTTTATGCTTGTTTGAATTCATTTTCCTGTGAAATTATATGCTACGTCATAATAAATAATTCAAAAATTCAAGCTCTCTCTTTGGGAAATTCTGGAGGAAACGAATAGATTTGTGCTTTTAGGTTCCAAACCCCACTCAGCCTCTGTTTTAGGAAATGTGACATGCTGCCCACAGCCACTTTTAGGAAATGTGACATCCACTGTTGGAAATAGATTACAATTCAAGAATATTTGGCTACTTGTGTCAAGGAGGTTTAAACTATTTGACATGGGTCTACTGAGTTGCACAGTTTCCAATTTTACGATTCTAATTTGTCAAATCAAAATTTCTAATTTTAGAAATTAGAAATTTCTAAGTTTTATAATTTCTAATTTTACAGAGTCAAAAGGTCCAGAACATCCATCCCAAGTACCCTTTTCCATGCAGAAACTGAACTCATCTTCACATTCTATACAGCATTCATATACTCACAGGACAGTATGTCAATTTAAAAGATCTCTCATTTCTTATGTTTGTGATAATTACGAATATGAACACATTTTAGAAATGTCTGGGGAAACACTGGTTTGGGATTCTAATAGGTCACGTGGTGACTGCATAAGAAAATGGGAAATACGTTTGGAATAAATACTCTCCTTGGCATTTTGCTTTGGACTTTCCAAAGCTTTCCACGATTTGCTTCTACCCTGTGCTTTCACATAATGAGCTCTGCTGTGATTGATATGTTAATTTGGCTTTCAAATTTAAAACAAAAAGGGAAATGGGGAGAAAAAGGGCTATTTGGAAAAATATGAAACTCTCGTTAGAGCATGACTCGTTTAGTGGGTGGCTGGGTGATCCAATGGAAATAAACCAACATTCACAGATCCTGTGACAGTAGCATATGTGGACTACACTACAGCCCCAGTGCAAATCCACATTTCTAACACATAGCTGCCTCCTGAACTCTAGGCATATGCGTTCAACTGCCTACAAGGCATTTTCTAAATATCATGCAGCTATGTCAAATCCAACATAGCAAAGCCAAATTCTCCATCTTCTGCAGGAAACACATTGCACTTCTACTGTTCACAATCTTTGTCGTTCCAGGTTACTCTTAACTAGCTCAATGGTAGAGGCTCCATCTAGATTCACTTTCCCTCTTCCCTTCTAAGTATCTAGGGGACCATAGGTATATCCTGATTTTCCTGGGAGAGTCACAATATATAACTGCTGTTGGGGAATAATGTTCAAGAATACCTCCTTTCACTTTCAAAAGAATCCCAGTTCAGAGAACAAATTACATGGCCACGCTTACTATCTCTTAATGAACCCCTTTCACCTTCTACCTACCACTAATGCCTTTATTTCATGCTCTGATTTTTTCTTGTCTGGGCTACTGAAATTAACCACCTAACAAAACCCCATGATCTCTCTGAACTTTTCTAATCCTTTCTCCTTGCACACCTACTTTTGCTAACATCTCCAACTCCTACCCGGACCCTTCCCCAGCAATTTCATGTCCCTGTGCTACTGTGCAGAACAAAATCCAAGCTCCTTGGCATGGCCTGCGCTGCTGTTCATCATCCGGCACCGATCTCTCTCTCCAGCCCCATCGGTCACTTTCTCAACCTCACTGACACAGACGTTCCTAAGCTTTCTTTCATCAGTATCTCTGCTCATTCCCTGGGCCAGAAATGCTCATCTTCCCCGGCCAAATCAGTAACCCAGCCTTTGAAATTCACCGTTAACTTCACCTCCTCTGTGAACATTTCTCTGCACACAAAATCAAGGGCTCTCTGTTCTCACCTACTACAGCTCTTTACCCATACAGCTATGAAGAACATATCTTATTACATGGCAACCACCTATGTGTCTAACCCTCAGAAATTCAGGTTCCTTAAGAAATAGAAAATGTATCTTACCCACTGTTTTATCCCCATCATTTGGCACAGTGCCTGGCATAAAGTATGTGTGCATTTACAAAATAAACAGGAAAAAAATGCATTAATTGATATCTAAGTTAACTCTAATTTTTTAAACTTTACATTTTCAAATAAAAATTGAACATATTTCTGGAGATATTAAAATGCTCTCCTAAAGATGATTATTAATGCCTGTAAAGTTTATTATCTATCTAAAGGATTAACATAAAAGAAAAAATTAGACCTTTCTTTTCTTTCTTTCTATATTTCATTTTTCACCTTGATTAAAAACCAACAGCTTCTGCCACTAGCTTTCAGAAGCAAGATTCATGCAGCAAAATTAAACTCTATGTGTTTCTGTGCTATGTTACTTTGGTAAAGGGCTAGAATACTCAGTGAAGTCAGGAGGATCCTATCTAGACACTTTTACATGATGTTCTTTTTACAATCCAAACTTCAGGAGGATCTCCCTAAACAATGTAAAAGCAAAATTCCAGATTCCACACTTTTGCTATCCTTTTGAAAGGAATCCACACAGAGCCTTTCAAGTGCTTCCTCTCAGCTCAAAAAAAAAAAAAAATGTCTAGCACGAGTATTTAGAGAGGGCAGAATTGAACCAGCAAAGGGCAGACTCATGATCTACAAAAGTCCACAAGAAAAAAAAGAAAAATCCCAACATACCCATAAAGATGGATATGGAATCTGTGCCCCTTGAATAGGCAGCGACACTATAATCACAATGGCTTTGACTGGAGGCTTTAGTGGTCAACCACTGACCACTACTGCACAGAATATTCTCTTTTACAAACCTATTTCATGTCAGTTATATCTTTGGAATCAAGGTTTTGGCCAACCACAAAGAATGTTCTCAGACCAGCGGGGATGGGTGCTTATTTGGTGATGATTTAATGTTGGTCTACGTTAGGAAACATTCCGGGAGGTTAAAGTAGCTCAGACACTGGAAATGGGTACGATTAAAACAGTTGGGCCACTGGCTGACCATGAGGCATTTGGATTAGTAAAGCAAGTTATTACTGACAAAAAGATGCTAGCTGGCCTCTGTTACATGAGTTATCACTCCCAGTTGCTCCTTGGTGGTCTGGGGTCCAAGTCACTAAACCTGAGTGAAGTCAGCCTCAATTTTATAGCCAAATTTAAGGTCACTTCTCTGCCTTTTGGCTCTGGTCTCTTTATGGTCAAGTCCATAATTTCATACTTGGGAAAGTAAATTGGATAATGCTCTGTACCGTGATATTGACTAATAAGTATTGACAAATGTGGCATCTTAGAGCTTTGGGGAAAGATTCACTTTTAAATAAATAATGCTACTCCAGGTGGAGATCCAGGGAGAAAAATAAAAGAACTTCGACACTCAGTAATAAAAATTCATTCTGTGTAAAAGTCAGCATAGGCATGAAAGGTGAAACAATACAACTCCAAGAAGACCAGAAAGGAAAGTGTCTTTGTGGCCTTTATATAGGCAAAGATTTCTTAAACAGGACACAGAGAGCACAAAACCTAAAGGAAACAAAGTGATAAATAGAGTGTCTCTAAAATTAAGAACTATTAAGAAAGTTAAAAATGAAAGAGTGGGTCAGAGCGGGAGAAACTACATACAATACGTGAAACCAAAAATGACTCATATCCTGAATATATAAAGAACTCTTGCAGGACAGACTGGCTAACCAGGTGAAAAAGTACTTCAAGAAGAGGAGAACCACTAGCCAATAAACGTATGAAATGGTGCTCGTCTCCTGAGGGATCAGAAAAATGCAAACTCACACAACAACATACCATAATGGCCGAACTTAAAAAGATGGAAAACGCCACACGTGGCAGAGAGAGTGAACCTGTTGTACTCACCTGGTGAGAACGTGCACTGGCATAACTGCTTTGCAAAATTATTAGTATTTACTAAAGCCCAACATGCTCTGTGACCTAAGAATTCCACCTCTATGAAAGAATATGTATATATACGTGTGCATCAAAAAACATGTGCTCATAGGGTGTTTGCAGCAGTGCTATTCTTAACAGCCCAAATACTAGAACAAAGTAAATCTCCATCGATGGCTGAAAAGACACACAGATTGAGATACTCAAGAGACTTCTAGCAGCAACATAAATGAGTGAGTTATGGCTCATGCAGCAGAATGGTTAAGTTTCTCATAGAAAATGCTCCCTGCAAGAAGCCAAATACACATGCAAACTGCATGATTCCATCCGGACAAATTTCAAACACAGATAAAACAAACCTTCAGTTTTAGAAGTCAGAATGATCATGGTCACTCTTGTATGACTGAGATGTCTACATTTTTTATATTAGATGTCTACATTTTCATTTTATTACATTAGATGTTTACATTTTCAATATTATTAAAATATAATGTTATATTTTTAATATTAATATATTGATGTACGATTTTAATTTTAAATGGATAAATATAATAGATCAAATAAATGTTATAATTCAATATCTATTATAAAATTATGATTTATTTGAAATATGGACATATATTATTAACATAATTTTAATGTAATAAATATTGAATAAATGAACATTAATTTTAATTAATATATGATAGAAATAAAATATATTAATATTAATGGTAAGGTTATTTTAGCTACAGAATGGATTTCAGCAGCTTGAAAGAAAATTATGGAATAAGAAATGCTCTAACACCATATTCCTTATGGCACATAGAATAACAATATCTTGAGTAAAATGGAACTTCAGAAAAATAAGAAGAATAAAACTGAACTCTCGTAACAATCTCTTTTGCGTATGTTCTAAAAACGCATAGGAGTGATAGATAAAATGTACATCAAATAAATTCTAAAAGAACTATTTCAATAATGCAAAATAAATATTTTGAGTAAGGAAAATAAATAAACGAAAGGAATTTATCCTAAAGTTAAATGTTCAAACAAACAAAAAGCATCTATTCAAAGGATAAATGTTCATTGCTGCATTAATTATAAAATGGAAATTCCGAAGGAATCTAAATGTCTTACTGTACTGGAATAATGACATGTATCATAGTATTACAATATAACCATACAAAGCAGCAACTTAAAAATGTTATGAAAAATGCTTGACAATATAGTATGCTTGTATAATGTATAGAAATATGTGTGTATATTTTATACCCACTCACATACATTTATATATAACAACTGAGTGAAAAACAGGTTCATAGGAAAACCCTAAAAAGAAACCCACCAAAACACTGTTTTCAGGAAATGACACTCAGATAATCGAGAACATTTTTCCTATTTTTCAAATTATCTGAAATATGGGTCTTTTTTAATAAAAATAATTTAACACTGAAATTACAGCCCCAAATTATGAATATTTTGAGTGTTTTGTACATGAGATCAGCCCTCCGGGGAAAAAATTAAGATACACCAATATCCCTGAAATGAAAAAATTAAGCAATTTCAGAATACGATATAGATTCCTGGGAATCAAAGTCGACCATTCAGACTTCAACACAGAAAGGCATTTTTAAAAAAAGAAAAAAGTATTTAAATGTTTTGTTCAGAGACTGTTTGCCTTAGTATTAATACTGTGGCTTGACATTTACTTTTTTAAAAATATCTTTACATCACTGTGCTATTTAAAGCAAGTAAATAAGTAAAAATTGTTAACGTACCTTCGGTCTTTTTCCAGTAGACTTTGACTTGCAGTTGGTTGTCTTGATAGAACGGAGCTCCAATTTCCACAGGGCGAGTGGGTCGTCTTCTTTGAAAAGGGGGCTGTGTTTGAATCATACCTTTTGTAGTTTTCCCAAGTTGTTCTTCTACAACAAAGTACAGCATTCTAATTAACTTGTTAAAAATAATCATACAACCTAATCTTGCTCCCAGTGTATTTAATTTCTTCCTGCTATCCACTTATAATTAGTGCCTGTTTTTTAAAGTAAAAGGTAATGTAACTGCATGTTCTTTCGTGCTTAAGTTAATTATTCCCCATTCAATATGTGTTAGAATACCTAAAAGTATATTACATGTAATCCCCAGAATTTAAATTGATGATCAATACATATTCATGAGGCTCGAAAGATGCTCCAACTTAAGAAATGACCCTAAATAGTATGCTTCATATAGATAGTTTTTTATAGCTATGAAGCAAGTAAACAAAATAATATGAAAATACCATTTCATGAAAACAATAGATAGCTTTTCACGAAAGTATGAGCATTATACATCAATGAATGGGGCAATGTCCTCAACAGAAATATGATTCAACTTTGTCAAATTGCTAGCAAAGAGCACAAATTGTAGGGACCCAGGTGATAATGCTAACTTCAGGGACAGCACTTAACAACCAATCTGCATGCTGCTCAGGTTAGGGACAGGCATCCAAATCCTGGTAGGTACTGCAGTGAAATATTGAAATACCCAGCGCATGAAATGAAACACAACGGCAACAATACATTAGATTGGGGAATGCAATAAAAGAACAGATGAATTCATTAGTTCTTTCAGTGAGCATTTATGAGCCCTTCGCAAGTGCCACACCCTGAGCTGGAACTAGGAAGACCTGTCTGCAGAGGATCCCAGCCCACCGTGAGGGGCTCTGCAGGAGGCTCCTACACAACAGAGTGCCTTAAATCTAAGTTGCTGTTTCTGTTCCTTGAAAAAGTTGCCAAAGACTTTCTGATGAAATAAGTCATAGGAGTACAATTGTTGCAATGTGAGACTGTATTTTGCAAAGAAACCAGGACACTTCAGGACAGACCAGATAAGAATGTACATGCATGTTAATTATTAGCTTTTTTTAAACAAGAATTTTTTTTCCTATTGTCTACTTAAGAATGTATTCAACACATACTCATTGTAAAGCGAGGACAAAATAAAAGTGAATAAGAATTATCCCAAGCCACAAGAACCCCGTATCTCATGAGAGAGATACTGCTATTTAAAAAAAAAAAAAATACACCATGAAATATTGAATTCATACATTCATTCTTAGGCGAGGTCATTTTTTATTGTGTTGCTGCTTGGGGTCAAGATCTGGCTCTAGTTTTAGTTTTCTTTTTCTTTTTTCTGTTTTAACTTAGCTGCATCTTTCCTGCTTGTGCCATTCCAAATTCCTAAAATCTGTTGGGCTCATCTGTATTTCCAATCACTTTTACTCAGAATGCACCAGCACTGCTTGGTTCTGCCTGGTACAACGGCCCTCTCTGCCCTTCAAAATTTCCCATCGGCTCTCTAGGTAAAGATTTCTCAAGGTAAGTTGAAGCAAACTCCTCTTTAGTGCCTCTGTACTTTCTCAGTTTTAAAAAATTTTTTTCTTTAATTTGTTCCTCCAATTCAACCTAGGAACTCCTCTAGAAAAAGAACGTTATCCTAATTTTCCTCGGATACCCGTAGCCTAGCTCAGGAACACACACATGGTAGTTGCTTATACGTATTGGATGGAACGAAATGAATAAATCTATGAATTGGTGGCTCCATATACCAAATGAGTTACCAAATCCCTGTTTGTCTGGGGCTGTGTGCAGTGTTTGACTTATGTGAGCACAGTAATCCTTTGACATGGGATTCAAACATGTTTCTCTGGAGTACACAGCCCTTTGCTGCAGAAAGGGCAATAAATCTAACTTTTTTGACACCAGGTGTTCCTGGTGGTCTTTGATTTGGTTGGTGACCTTTGACACTATTTTATTTGTATTCATACAGCCATCCCATGAAATAAAGCAGAGGCCAGTACATTTTTTTGTAAAGGGGTAGATAGTAAATACTTTTGGTTTTATGATCCCTACAGTTAATATTTTTGGTTTTGTGGACTGTACAGTAAATATTTTTGGTTTTGTGGACAGCACAGTCTCTCTCCCAACTACTAAGCTACTGCTGTAGCTTGAAAGCAGCCAATGACAATATCGAAGCAAATATCTGTGGCCGTATACCAATAAAATCTTATTTATAAAAACAGGCAGCGGGCTGGATTTGTCCTGTATAATTTGCAGACTCCTGAGAAAGAGGAATTAGCGTACACTAAAGACAAAAAAATGCAGCACTGAAAAATACTAAGTATCATGTCCAGTTTCACACAATTCAAACAGTAGTGAAGTTGAGATTTAATCCCAGAGCATCTCATGCCAAATTTACATTTCCACTACAGGTATAGACTCTTTATAGAGAGCCAACTTATATGATTCGATAATTAGGATATCAGGAAAACCTCCTCCCCAACCTGGCCTCAAATCTTTCCTTCACCCATTCACTGAGTTTAGTAAGTTGCACACACACAGAAATTCTGCCTTTGGATGTAAGACTTTTCTGCTTTCTGAATTCCAAACAGCTCTTTGAAAGATTAACAGATTAAGCTGTATTGATTATATATTGATAAGAAATATATTGTCGAAACTCTCCTATAAAGCTGCGAGGTTTGCATTCTTGGGAAGGTGGGAGGAAGAAGGAAAGATGAGGGTAATGAAAAGGGCACTCCAGATCTGGGGTAAGGCAGGATCAGGAGAGGAAAACATTCACGGTCCTTCTGTCCTTAAGCTGGTCTATGCCCACATGCTCATCTATTCGGTGGGTCTGGTGAAAAGGGAATAAATATGTTAACCAGGCTCATTCAGAATATTTTAGTCTAAAGAGTTCAAACCAATGTTCGGGTAGCTGAGAAACATTTATTAGGCTACTACTTTTTGAGAGCCAGTGCAACCCTGTAGAAAACTAGTATAACCAACAGCACAGTGAGCCTAGAGCCCAGGACAGCAGCAGAAACAGGACGCAGGAAACTCATGGGACTCCTGGGCCAAACCCATCACTTTCTTGGCATCACCTGAAGTTAAAGAATCTTCGTAGTTAATTACACCCAAAGTCTTTATTAAATTACTAGTCAAGGATCTATGTTGTTCACAAGCCAGTTTATGTTTCTAATTTCCTTGATAATCTGTGATATTGAGAAGTCACCAGCGGATAAACAAGACAGAAGTTTAAATACTACGTTTAACTTCTATGGGATTTTGTCTTCCTACTTGCTTTTATCCTATGCAAATTTTAATCTTTAATTATAGATGTAGGAACATTTTTTTTATATAAGATTGAACCACTGTTGCTTTACTGCAATGATTCAAGAGCAGAAATCCAACAAGTAGTGTTGCTGACACATGCCATGAGTAACTTTCAGTAGTAAACAAAAATGGAATAAAATCATATCTACCATATTCTGAAAGGGTATGACATCTGATTTATACTCTGGGAAAGTCATAAAAATTAAAAGATTTGAATATGCACACATTTTTTCAAACATCCAAATTTTCATTAATTTTCATCAAATTGAGGGATTCAGAGCATTTTCTCTTCACTCCATTCTTATTTGGGAGTGTTAGAAGAATGTTCTCACTCTACGAGGCAACTATAAAACATTTGGAATCTGTTAACCTTAGAAATATTCCTCCCACCTCCAAAAAAGAAAGCTACCTTTCCATTAGAGACAGTATTATGCCTTACTTCCTTCAAGGGACTACTTTATAAAACAAAACGAATGTTCAGCCTTTGCTTGCATAGAACTATTTATCATTAAAACACCTAGTAGCCTGGAGAACTGGAAAAATATAATTCAAAAAGTAATTTATATACTGACATTTACTACTCTCCTTCCTATAAAATATAATCTCCCTTGCTTACACTATAAAGTTGTAATTATTCTTTACTTCTAGTTGGTTCATGATGAAATATATAGTGTTCTTGTAAAAGTCATATAGTAGTGTTTATGAGATTATATATCAACATTGGGACATAAAATCCTGACAAACATTCAGCTATATCCTACGTAATTCGTTGTAAAGTCAGTCTCAGAAAAGGACTCTGACGCTCAGAGTCATCCAATCGAATAGGTAGTGTCCTGTTATCACGATTCTAATGCAACTCATCTCATGAAAATTCATTTAACTGCCATAATTCTAGTACCTTCCCATTTAGCTTGAAATTCCCACCAGTAAGGAGAATTCCTCTGAAATAGTCAACCAAGTAAAAACACAAATGCTTGGAGGATATAGTTAAAATATGCAAATGGCCTGCAAAAGATGGACAACCTTGGTTGCTTTGAGAGGGGACCAAAAACCATTCTGTCTCCCTTCCCCTCTAGTATTTGCTGCCTTATCAGACCAATCAATTGAAACCTTTGCAAAGCCATACTGTTGGAGTGTGGTGTAGAAGCAGTTGAATGGAAAGATAGTTGCATTTGGCTTGGTTACAAACATTTGTTCAATCCCTACTATGTTACTGGAAGATTCCAGAAAGCTACAGAGATTGTGAAAAGTTGCAGGACCTAGAGATGAGATAAGGTCAACAGGAAGCAGTAAGTGAAGACTCCCAAGTTTCTGGTCATTAGAAGCATCAATGGGGACATCAGGCTTTGTAAGTGGAAAGGTGAGCTCAACTTGGAACATGTGTTTGAGATGTGTGAGTTGAGCCATTGGGAACAATCCACAAGTAGATATGACTAAAAACGTCAGAGCAGGTAAGGTTGAACTTTGGAGAGCACCAGCTGGATGCAGGAAGAAGTAAAATTGAAAAGCAATATCAGGAAAATCAGAACTAGAGGTCAAATATATGGGGTTAAGGAGTATCAAGTGAGAAAGCATCGTTAAATAAGTCCAAATGCATCAGAAAGGGTCAATACAATTAGGAAAGGAAACATCCATCAGATTTAGAAACTAGCAAGAGCAGGTTCAGTGGAAAAGTGAGAAAATAGAGTGCTAAAGCTTGAGAAAAATATGGGAAAGAAAGATAAGATGGTAGCTAGAATAGAGCCAGACACAAGGAAAGGTTTGCTTTAGAATTGGAAGCTGAGTGGATCTAGCTAGAGGGAAGGACAAGGTTGAAGTTGCAGGCAAGAGAGGAGAAAACTGATTAATTTGGCTTCATGAATATTTACAGACAGTGATTGTACTCCAGGGACTATGATGGAGGCTGTGGGCACACAGAGAGATAATTGGTGGTCACTGACTTAGATGAGATTTTACTTCATCAAAGCAGGCATCTGAGTGGGAAGGGATGGGTCTAAATCCCACATAACAGGTCTACCATATGCAGAAGGAAGGATAAATACTGAAGACACCTTAGAATACAGAGGACGGGGGAAGATAAACATGAGTGAGGGGGTAGTTATGTTCACATTTGTGGGGAATTTTATGTCTTACCTAGAGGATAGATTTAGACCAGACTGTGTGATGCAGCTTACAGTGAGAGAGAAACGTTTGCAATCATACTTGAGAGGATGGAAGGAAGACCTAATTAAAGATCTTCCTGGGGATGACCCAAAAAGAGCAAAAAACTGTAGATGGGCAATGGATAACTAGGGTTCCATAAAAGTCCTTTCTGAGGGTTGGACCACAACCAGGCTTTAGGTAATGTATTCTTAACAATGACAACGTGACGTTAAATTTTTTTCTCCTTGCTCTTTGTTCTGGGAATAAATACATATTACATCATGGGAGTTTGCAATCCCATATCATTTCTAATGGGGAAAGAATGTTGTTTATTGGAAGAACCAGAGAAGATTGAAGAGGTGTACTTATTTTACACAATAGATGAAATCTCTACCACCAGTGAAAAAAGAATGGTCTTACATGAAGCAAAAGTTTAAAGGATTTTGGCCTGAAAAAAAGGTTAAGGGAGGAATAAGGGGGATGAAGTTATGGGAAAAGTGAAAAAAAAGAGGAAAAAAATTTTTAAAAAAAGTGAAAGAAAAATCAATCAGTGGCTCTCTTCAGAGTGGATCTCAGAAAAGAAAGAAATCTATAATCTGATTAATAATTTCTAAATAATACTTTGTCTGCTATCTAAAAATGGATATTTAAGAAAGAGTAGAAACATGAATACAAATTAGGAGGCCATTTTAATTTTACAAGAACGAGGTGAGCATGGCCTGAACAAAGGACAGAGTTGGACAGATCCTGCATATAACTTCAAACTGGAGACAAAAGAACTTTCTAAAGAATTGGATTCCTGGAGAGAAAGAAAAGAGAAATGGTGCGACCATTTGCTGAGACAGGAGAGCCTGGAGAAGGAATGGGTTTGAGTGGGAAATCAGTTTAGTTTTAGATGTTTTACCTTTGAAATATCTGCTGGCCAAGTGGAGGTGTTGCATGGGCGGGCAGCTGTCTATAGGACTCTTGAGTTCAGGGGGTGGTCAGGGCAGGAGGCTCAGGGATGGTGGTTAAATCTACACAACTCAGTGAGAGCTCATGGAAAGAATGGCCCATTCCCCTTGGTTCCTCTCCCATGCTCCTCTCTGGCTCTGCCCACACAATTCTCTTTTCCAACTTTGCCCTCAACTTTGCTGCCACCTGTGTGTGGAACGATATCTGTGCCTTGTAAGCCCACAAATCACTCACTCTTCAGAACTTCATGAGGAATAATGTGACCTCATTCCCCACCTCCATGTTAATTTTTTCTGCTTCCAATATCCCCTGGAGCTCTGTAGGCAACACCCGGACCTCTGTGTAATTATTTTACAAGTTTATTGTCCATATTCAAAATTAGGCACTGTTAAGGCAGAGATCAAAATACACCTAGTCCTGAGAATAATATGTAGAGAGATATGTGTGTGTATGTGTATATGTTTATGTCTCTGTGTAGTATGTATATGTATTTGTGTGTATGTGCATGTATTTATGTATGTGTATATGCACAGATATATATATATATATATATGTATCCATGCAATATTTACAGAAATTTATGGGATGTATATGCTATATAGTGTATATGTGGTCTCTATATTTAATATATATATTGTGTAGTGCATATATGTACAGTATATGTATAGAATAATATTCCCAACATTAGCCACAGTGATATCCTGATTCATACAATTTCAATGCTAAGAATGAATAAATGACTGAATTTAAAAAATAAATGAAGTTACTAAACACATAGATATATTTCCATGAGAAGTTTTAGGTGGAAGTTATACTGTTCCAGACTCACACATAAAAATAGACCATTTCAAGTCCATTTAATCTCCAAAGAGACTATTTCTCAAACAGGTAGGAAGCCATGTCTATAGAACTTTTTTGGAAGCATCACTTCAAACAAACCTGCTCATTTGGATCTGACATTTTTCCCCAGTGGTAGAAGATAATTATAAGCAATCACTGCATCTAACTGTGCCAGTCAGCATTTCCTTTACTAAATTGAAACAAGCTTTAGCACACTCTGCTTTCCCGTCTGAGCAAGGCCAACTGCCCTGATGAAAGGCAAAGACGAGGATAGGTTCTGCCAGCCCAATGATCGACATCATGAGCCTGAGACCAGAGCCTTCTCTCATGCCCTCCCACAGTCTGCCCCAGCCCCCTGAAACCTTGCGCCTCGCCTCTCCATGGAACTTCTAACTAGTATCCATTCTTGAACAAAGCCAGAAACATCATGTATGCATAGGTACAAACCATATGAATGTATAAACAGCTCATCTGTTAGAATGAGACAGGATAAACTTTCTTGTTAAATTTCCATTACAACACCAAAATATTACACCTATAACAGATAAAAATCATAAGAAAGAATTCAAGAATAAAATTCTTTTGTATACATCATAGTTCAAATGATATAGTTCCATGTTTATTGGTACAAAGATCTACTTTTTTGTAGTCTGTTTCTGTTGCTTATAACAAAATACCTGGAACTGAGTAATTTATAAAAAAACAAAATTTTTTGCTTACAGTTTTGTAGGCTGAGAAGTCCAAAGTCCAGGAAACACACCTGGTGAGGGTCTTTTTGGTGGGGGCTTTACAGCAATGCAGTGGTCTCACATTGCAGAAAACAGCACAGAGAGACTCTCTTGTGCTCTCCTGTTAAAGCTCTCAGAACCACGTCCCCAACCACCCATTAAACCATCAACTTAATCACCTCTTCAAGGCTCCACCTTTCAATTATCATATTAGGATTTTTTACCCTCAACAGTTGCAGTGAGAATTAAGCTTCTAATATATGGGTTTGGGGGGACACAATTCAATCAATCCACAGCAGACAGGATAAGCATTCTTGTTAAATTTTCATTACAACACCAAAATATTACACCTATAATAGATAAAAATCATAAGAAAGAATTCAAAAGTAAAACTCTTTTGTACATCCCAGTTCAAATGATATAGTTCCCTGTTTACTGGTATGAAGATCTATCATGTAATGATTTCAAATAAAAAACACACTCTCCCTCCACTGTACCTTGGTTTCAGAAGGTACTTGAGAGGTTACGATCACCTAGAGAACCATGACAAGGTCACTTACTGTTGTTGACTGCATGTGTGGGTGTGAAACGCAAGGACACCTTGGTACTCTTCAGGCGTTTCTGTCCCCAGTACGCGATGGCTTGCAGTTCCACAACGTAGTCGCAGTCCGGCTGAAGTCTCTCCAGTATCACAGAATTCTGAAACTAGAAATGAAAAGAAGATACCCAAACTCCAGTACAACCTTCCATGCCTCTCTTCTTCACTGCAAAATCTTGTACATCACTATGAAGCATACCAACTTCTTTCTGGCTTACATACATCTTTCCTGTTCTAAGATCCAACACTTTTCTATACCTTTAGGATCTGAAAATCCAGTCCTATGAGCTTTCTTTGAAATGTTCATGGAAAAATAGAATTAAAAGATAATACAAATGTTGCCATGAACTTTTTGAAGCACCCTCGTGCTATGGGGTCAAAATAAACTTCATGGAAAGGCCAAATATATACTTTTAAATTATGTTCCTAATCCAACTATTGCATCCTCTTGGGTAGCATAGACATGAATTATGTGACCACTCTCCTCTCTGGCTACCACCTTGCAGAGAAAAGAGAGGTGTTCATAATATACTAGCAGAGGTTTATGTTGCCACATACCTGGAAAAATGATGAATCAGCATTAGTTGCATTTCTTTGATATCTGTTCTAAATCTTCTATGAGTAAATTACCACCAAAGGCATAAGTTATAAAAATCAGCCTGACAAAATGATTCAAAATTTTTCTGCCATCATTATTGTTAGTGTCAAGTGCTCATCCAATTTTCTGTGTGACGCTAATGTTAAACAAAGCAAGTCAAAACAATATAATTTGCCCAATAGTTTGAGGCCAGACAGGAATTCTACTAAGGCTAAGGAATCAAGGGACATGTCCACCAAATATGGGTCTCATAACTCTGAACCTAGTGTTTTTTCTACAGCTTCCATGTATAAGAGTATAGTATAAGTCCCTTCCAAGAACTTGTCATTAAGAGGAATAAGGTTGTGGTACTAGATTTCAAAACACTCATCAAAATATAATACATGTGATGGTATCGTATGGTTTCTATGCCCAAGGAAGACTTACCGATAAACGGTCAAATGGTGGTATTAACATTTATGGAGAAAAAAAAGTGTGAATTATTAATGCAACACCAAACATCAGGGAGGTAGTAGTATGTGCTTTCCAGTGGGGAGCGTTCCAGTCTTATGTACACCACATGCTATACTAAGGGTATTGCTGTCTGAAATCATCCAGTATTGAATCACATAAGCAAATCTCTTGCTTAACTTCCACAACCACCTGATTATAAATGTGAGTCTTGTGAGATCTCTTTTCAGGGAGAAAATATGATTTTAAGGAACATCTCAGAACCTTGAGTAAATTAATAGATGACACATTATGTGCTCAGGCTGTTGAGGGATTAGTTATCAGAAATCGGCTTTTTTAGTTCTGGTCAGCTCTGGAAAGTGGATATGAATGCATTTCCAGAAGTGGAAAGTTGAGTCAGACTCTGGACTGTAGTTGCTCTTCCCAGGTGATTCCTGGACAGCTCTCAGTAGCCCACCAGCTGCTATGGCCAGGGAACCCTCTCTAGCTCATCATGGGCTTTTTCCTATTTGACCATTGGCACATCTGAATAAACTCCTGATTCCCTATTTCTTTTAGTTAGGGTTTCTTGTTTGACTGCATATCACAACCATTACCTTTAAATATGTGAAATAAAATCCACTTTTGAAAGAGCATTTTCTTGAAATTTCCCACTCCCCTGAGTTCCCACAGACATTAGGACATGGTATCGTAACATGACAAACCACTGATCCCTAAGAAAAAAACTCCATGATGTCTCATTTTCTTTTGTATGTTCCAGATTTTCTAAACCTAATTTTCAATGGGTTAAACTTTAATATTGAGAATTGTAGTGATTCACACAACACATAACTTGTCCCTTCTGGATCCAGAAATGTAAGTCACTCAAAAAATAGTCCATGATTTAGGCTACTTTGGGCTTCTTAACAATTATAATTAAATTCGATGTTCATCTTTTATTACATAATGGATAAATGATGGACATTGATTGCATTTTTTAATATTTATTTTTCTATTGAATTCACCTTTATAAATTCGGGGGAAAGGTGTTCATGTAAATGTTATAAGATAAAGGAATGTATTCTAAAGGGAAACCGAATAACTCTTTTTCATGCACAAAGCATTTCATGGGATGCAAGGTGTTCGCCATAGAAATCTCACTGCAGAAAATGTTTCAATGGAGATTTTTATTTCTTGCCATCTGGAGAATAAACCACTCCGGATTCTTTTAATCAATAACAGAAACGTATTGGTAAGCACGCATTCTCTAAGCTGTTTACTGTTCCTCTGATTAGATTATAGATGGAAACACCTTGCAGCTTGCTCTGCAACTTACAAGGATCTCTTACAAAACAAAAAGATCTCAACGTAAAGGCCATTTTGCATTATGTCATTTTCCATGCCTAGACAGGTAAGATGAAGATAATCTAAATTGCTCCTTTGATTTCTGGAGCTGAAATTGGATTTGAATAAGAATAGGTCCATAGACCAAATCTGGTTGTTTCTGCCTAAATGGTAAGAAGTGAAACAGTGGGCATGGTCCTGAATTCTCTGAACGTCCTCAGTCAAAACAGAAGGGCTGAGATCTTTCTGTCCTAGCTCAGCAGAGGCCACATTGCAGACCAGTTGCCATGAGTTCAAATCCCCCTGCAAGAGACCACTCTTCCTTTTCGTCCCCACTTACTCCATCAGTGGTCTTTCTCCGCTTCTTTTTCGTTGGGACCAGGGACTTACTGCTGACTGTCCAGCTCCAGAACACTTTGTAGTGATGTACAGGGATATCTGGTTCCTCGGGTAGATCCCAAACAATGGTCACAGTCACGCTTCCGTCACTGTTTACAGTGGAGTTTGCAAGCCGGAGGCTGGTGGGCGCCGGGGGTGCGGCTGGATCTGAAATCACAGTGGAAATCAAGCAAACGACTCCATTACCGAGGGGGACAGCAAAGCCAAGACCTCTGCACGAGTCATGACAACATGGCCAGCAGGCGAAGCATTGCCCCTTATATGCAGAAACGCTGAACGCAAGCTCTAAGTAAGATCCCCTTGCTGAATACATTCTACAAAACAATAACATAAATTTGGTCCAAATTTGTAACCCAGAAGTCTTCTTCCTAGGCCTTTCCATACAACTGCAACCCAGCCATATTTTTGTTGTGGTGAAGTCAGTGCATTTTTGTAAAACAGAGTAAAATTCAATGTAGGTGACTTGACTTTAAATAGGTAAGCAAAGCCTTTGAAAACTCTGAAAAGAAAAAGATAGAAATGCAGTGTTCAGAGTAATTGTTTTCATCTCAGCGGCTCTGCAGCTTTTTGATCCTTGCATGAGCAAAGACCCACAGGGAAAAAAAAAAAAAAAAAAAAACACTATCACGTTTTAGCCACACTTCAAATTGGATGACTTACAAATAACATCTATTTTACCATTTCTAGTTTGGCTCATAAACCAAAACCTTCTCAGCTGTCAGGAGAGGGATTAGGTGCTGGGATTATCACCTACAAATCTCCATTTAAAATAAACACATGAAGATGACCAAATGTGAGTGAACTAGAGAGTCTTTACCCCATTTTCTGCCCCAAATCGAGCAAGTAGATGCTGCTCACCACAGATGATTTATAGATGGTTTCATTTCAAGACGCCTTCATGGGAATATGTTGTCAATAATTCCAATATAGCACCATCTGCTTTGGAGGTGCAAAGAAGGTATAGCTCCTTTAATATAAATAAAGAAGACTGGAAGGAAAATGTCCCCTGTTTTACTCTCAGAATCTTTTGTAGTTTTTGGAATGATGGTAATGTGATTTTTTTTTTTAAATTTCTTGCTTTTCTCCATGATATATAACGTCCAGAGGTTTAGTTAAGGTAGCTGCTTCATTTTTTAAAATAAGAAAGTTTCGTAGCTGTTTTTTACGTAAAGGGCTAGTCCAAAATATACAACATGACACTATTAATCAAGTGTTCTTCAAACAATCAACATACCACATGTTCTCACTTATTTGTGGGAGCTAAAAATAAATAAATAACCAGACACACAAACAAATCGGGGGCGGAGGGGGGAGAAGACAGAAAAACCACAAAAATTCCTTGAACTATTTAAGTCAAGTGAACAGATATGATGTGGAGGGGAGGGGAGGGGGTGGAGAGGAATGGGTAAAGGGGCATGAAAATCAACTACAATGTATACTGAGAAGTAAAATCCAGAAAAAAAATTTAAATTAAAAAATAAAAAAATCTTATGGGAGTACGTAAGACTTACACTGGGATATGCTGATTCTGTGAGGGTCGGGAACATATACGCATATGTGTGTGTGTGTGTGTGCATGCATGTATATTCAAGGGTACTTCAAAATCTTTCCATGAACTTTTGGAATTATTCTTGGATATTATATACGTGTGTGTGTGTGTGTGTGTGTGTGTGTGTGTGCATATATATTTCCATATAAAACACAGGTAATTCAACTCTATCCTCATAGCCACAGACAATATGTAAACAAGTGAGTATGGCTGTGTTTCAATAAAACTTTATTTGCAAAAACAGGCAGTGGGACAAATTTGGACTATGGGCCATGGATTGCCAACCCCTAATGGAAAGAACTTCAAAAGCAGTGATACCTTTAGCTTTAAGAAACTTGACATGAGCGCTGCATATTTCTAATTTTATCAACATAGGGCTGTATTTTGTTGATTAAATGTTGGCACGAAGCACGTGATTTGCAGGTCAGGAGCTGGAAAGTACTGCATCAGGTGGCAGCAATCCAAGAGCTCTGAACATCTCATAGTTCCGTGGAAGGAAGAAATGCTTGTCCTGATGCTATTGGGATGGGAAGCCCAGGTGTCTTTGCTATGGACATTAGGCAAAACCATTCAAGGAGTCTCACTCTGATTGATTGTCAGTATTGACAGCACTGATCACTTCCTTCTCTTTGAAACACAGCCTTCACTTGGCTTCCTGGGCACCACTCTCTCTGGGATTTTCCTTTGGTCCCACTTGAAGCTACTCCTCAGCCCCCCATCCCGTTGTTCCTCTGCATTTCATCGTCTCTAAATAGGAGAGCATCCAGCATCTGGACTTGGGGGCCCTTTCTCTTGTCATCTAAGCTTACTCTCTAGGGAGCTATTCAGTGTCACAGACCTCGCCCCTGATCTCAGATTCAACTATTCAAGTATTTTCCTCCACTTGGAGGTCTCAGAGTTATCTGATAACCAAAATTGTGATTTCCCCCCACGCCACCCACATATACAGCCCACCAAAGACAATCCCAACTCAGTACATGGAAATTCCTCCTTCCAGTTGCTGCGGCCCCAAACCTTGAAGTCAAACAGTTCTGTTCCATTCATATCCCTTGAGCATATCATGATAGCATTAGCTTCGGCATATATCTGGAATTTAGCCTTTTCTTGATGTAGCTGTCAGATGACTCTTTGCCACACAAACCATGTCCTGTCACTCCTCTGCTCAGAGGCTGCTGATGGCTTCCCATCTTACTCAGAGTAAAAGTGCCACTGATCTCCTGAACGTCCTGCAAATCTTCTCCACATCACCTCCCAAAGCACCTTCCCTTTTATCCCCACCTGCCCCTCTGCCCCAGCCACTCTGGCCCCCACACTATTTCCCAGAGAAGAAAACTGTGATACTACTAAGGCTTTCCCACTGGCCCTGCCTAAATGTTTTCCCCACATACCCCCATGGCTGGCTCCTTACCTACTGTTGTATTTAAAATAGCAACATGTTCTCTCCTTCCCTACCAAAAAATATTTCACCATGATAGAAAATCAGCTTTATTGTTCTCCAGAACCCTTATTACCAACTGACTCATTACATACATTATTTATTTGCTGTCTTCCTCAACCCACAATAATAAAAGCTCTATAAGGGGAGTAACTTTTGTGCTTTGTTCACTTCTGTCACACAGTAGGTGCTCAGTAAACCTTTCTTGAATGGATAAATGAATGAATGGCAGCTTTCTCCTAAATGTTAGCTTTGATTTGTAAGGTGTTTTTTTTTTTCAGTTTCAGGGTTAAGCCCTGTCCATCAGAACAGCTAGATCATAACAAGATCATAAGTGGACTGCAAAATCAAAGGCGTGCTATTCCCAGTTTGAAATAAGAGAATCAAAGCAGTACCCCTTTGTCTGTTGGAGGATTCAACCCTCAACCTGCAAAAGGAAGCTACAGACCTTCCTGAGAGGGAACCTAGTTTGCAAGTGAATCCTCATTTTGAGGCAAGAGAAAAATTTAAATGCAAAAAGATAACAGCCTTTCACATCCTTGGCGATGCATCTGAATGTCTATACTGAAAATAAGCAGTCACACGAATGTTCCAGATATTTTAGGCTCATAAGGAAAAGCTCAAAATGATCTCCTCTTCTAAAGAAATTCCAACTTTTAAGAAGGTCAACTAGTACTAGGTATTCTATCATCTTCCTTAATCTACGTCATTCACTACATCCTTATTTACTGTTCTGGAAAATTTTTCTTGTAGCGTACACGTGATCATAAAAAACCAGAATAATATCATCTAATTTGGGAAACGTGAAACCATATAACTTTTGAAAACAACATATGATGAAATAATGCTTTCAAAGGATGAATTAATAATATTTACATTTTCTTAAAAGGAATGCCCATTTCAACTGTTTACGATACCAACCAAGATAGCACACACCCCAATCTCTTTTTCCCCTAAAACAGTCATTATTAAATTACAAAGCCGAAAGAGAATTGTGAAGGTCACCTTGGAGTTTGTCACCCCAGTTCTCCTCTGTAAATCAGCCACCCATGTACAACTGTAGGGTTCAGGTGAAGTGAGAGAGCATCTGTCTCTTTAATCTAATCTGAAGGATTTCATTCAGTCCTAACAAATCTTCACACTTAAACCATTCTCTGCCTTGAGAAATGGTTCCCTGCATTATGAAATAAGGCATATATGCACTTTGTCAAAGTATATAAACTACTTTCTTTCAATTTCCATGATGCTTTAATTGTATTAGAATTTTGAAATGCAGTTGGAAGTTTGCAGGTAAGATATATCTATCTGTGTGTATATATACATCTCTCACACAAATACACATAGAAAGAGAGAGATGGAGACAGAGACAAAGAGAGAGGAAGAGAGACTTCATATATGATAAAGTCCTAAGGGATTCTACAATTTAGTTATTTAACTTTTCTTTTTGAACCAGTGAGGATCTTAGGGATTACAGTGGTAAAGTGACTTGTCCAAGTTCTTTCACATAATCGGTGGCAGAACAAGGAGTGAAAACACAAATAAGGGAAGAAAGAGGGAGTTGAGTTTCTAACAATACACAACTGCACGTACCACACTCTACATATGTTATATTCCATCTTCTTGATGCTGGGCCAGTGTCCCTACAGAAAAATGAGAAGCCCTTTAACAGGAAAAGTGTCTATCATAAGTCTAGTGCAGGCACTGACAAACTTTTAGCTTTGTACACCATGCGGTATCAGTCACAACCAGTCAAATCTGCCCTTTTAGCTCAAAAGCAGCTACAAACTTGTAAACAAATGAACAAAGCTGTGTTCCAATAAAACTTTATTTAGAAAAACAGGCAGCAGGACAAGTTTGGACTCCTGGCCATAGATTGCCCACCCCTGATGAAGAGAATCTCGAAAGCTGTAATACCATTAGCTCTATGAAACTTGACGTGAGCAATGTGTATGTCTAATTTTATAAACATGGGGTTGTGTTTTGTTGATGCAATGTTGGCATTATTGCTCTGATTTTAATCATGAGGAAACCGAGGATCAGAGAGTTTAATTCAACAGCTCAAATGCAAAGAGTGAGAGGGTCAGATTCATATCACAAGACCAGCGTTCTCTCAAGCCATTTATCTGAGTCCCAAATTGGACCATTTCTCCCCTATTTCACTTCTCTTTCTGCTTCATTCCATTTCCTCTTTACAAGTTTCACACTTATCTGCAGAAGACAAGCAGGGTCTCAGAGATCTCTGAAATAGAAGGCTATATTAGCTCTTTCTACTCACATACAATTTGCATGATCTCCAATGCAAAATATGCTGAATATTTACTATGTATAGCCAATTTCAGCCTTGGAGAAAAACAGTTTGCTGACAATCGTATGCGGTGCTTTCGGCAAAGGAAGATGGAAGATGTGGCATTCAGAAAGACAGATTTCAGGTTTCATCACTTAACCTTTTGTGGTTAGCACCACAAGTGACAAAGGACCAGGAATGGAGGTTTGACACAGTAGAGTGACTTTGTGCCTATGGTGGGTAAAGTGACAAATGCAATCACTTATCACCCATGGAGCAATGCAGTTCTATTATTGCACTGATGTGAAATCTCATGGGAAAGGACCACTCTTGCCTGTCCCGGGACAAATCCCATCTCTCTTTTTGTGAGACAAGCTCCTCTAGGTTTTCAGACAACACAATTTTTTAAATACAGAAACCCATCCCTGCATGTGAAAAGAACAGCTAAGTAGCATGCAAGGGCTATAAACAGAGCAACCATTATAAATAATTATAAACAAATACACACACACGTAGAGAAACAATATATATTCCAAGAAAACGAATGTTGATTTTGCTTATTTGATTTCCACAAATGATGCCCATTGAAATGCCTTATAGGAATACCTCTTAAGGTATGTGACTAAGATCATGTGCACTTATATTTTAAAAGCAATGATGTAACTATGTTCACAAATTCTGTGACTAAATAGAAGGTCCTCTTAATTGTTAAGCCTTCTTTTTTCTTTCCAGACTTAGCAGTTAGGATAGTTTTCCTCTTTCCTTTAAAAAAACAAAACGAAAAAGAAATTCAGCCTGCAGTATCCAGACACACAACAACTCATAAGTCTTCGAAAAGCTGCTGAAGCAACACTGCCAGTGAATTTCCAACTATTAAATAGTTTCAGACATGTACAGCTAAACCTTGCCCATTGGAAACGGCACATACGGTGCAGTTGTGTAATAGCCTAAAAAGTCACGGGTCCCCACGGAGCAACAGAGAATTTTATTACTACCAGTGATGTCTGTTCTAGTTTTACTAACACTCTGTAATGTACGCATGAAATAACATCCAGTGTGATTCTTGTATGCTGTGAAAACAATGCCGTCTGCTTCTTTTTCCTGTGTAATGTATCTCATACACATGGGGGACTAAGGAGAAAGAGATGTATGAAAAACTGCATTTGGAGGGAAGTGAATATGATAACCAAAAGATAATATATAAGGTCATTTATAACTTAAGGCAGATTTCTACATTTTTCTTTATAAGATTCCCTAAGAGTATGTTATTTTGTAATGTGATGGTGTTTGCATGCCCCAGCTCCCCTATGCACCCCCGCCGTGAGTAACTCTGGGGCATGTGCACCCCACACTAGCTCATGGAGTTGCCGGCAAGGAGGAAGCTCCAGGTGCCCACGCTGGTATCTAGCATGAGAATTCGCCCTGTATTGTCTTCTTTCCCTTCCCTGTCTGGCTTCTCCTTTCACCTGCCTCTGTTTCCTGGATCACCTCCTAAGTAAACTGCTCACACTCAGAGCCTCAACTTGCACCAGCTTCTGCAGGAGTCTAATGTTTCTCAGGTCATCTCTGTCCAGAGTTGCATTCCAAATCAGCACGTGCCGCATACACAGGAATATACAGACATAACTACACCTTGTGCTCAGAGACTTCATGTTGCTTGTTCCAAATGGAATGAGGTACAAAAGTTTAGGGAGACCCTAGGATCTGGCAGGATTGGGGGCTAGAGAAGCACTTCATCCCAGGAGGGACCTATGAAGGGAAAGCACCAAGCACAAGGATTAACATTTCCACGTTCTAAATATGAGGGTACTTCAAAAAGTCCATGGACAGATTCGATTTATCTTTCAATTCTATTTTTCCATGAACTTTTTGAAGTACGCTCATAAAGAGGCAAAAAGTAGAAAGGGGCATTAGGCATTATATTAAATTACTATTAATTTTAATATTTAATTGGGAAGCTGATTTTCCTTCTCAAGTACTAGAAAGAAAAATAGTATAGGTAGTTTAAATAAGTAAATATAAATTTTATCTCAAGCTCTCTTTTAGCCTTTCTGCTGCCAGGAATAATTACTAATTTTTACCCATTCTATAATGATTCAGTTTTTTCTGGGGGAGGTAAGAGTTTGAAATAAAAATATCCCAAAACTGTGTTCATCAGGAAGGGGAAAGCATAAACCTGAGTTACTAACCTACGAATAACTTAGACTTTTCGACAAAAATAGGTATGTTGAGTTAGGATTAAGTCATGGGAAAATAAATGAGTTAAAAAGGAATTAACTTAAATAGTAGCCAATCCATTTTGGCAAACCACAGACTAATTTTGTATTTAAACATAAATCTACGGAAAATAATAACAAGAATTTTTGCTTTTTCATGAAAATCAGGATTACAGCCCATGAATACCAAGCAGTGGTTCAAAACGGAAAGAAACTCATTTTATCAATGTTTTGCTTTTTCAATTTAATTTTACTTTTACTCTCAAAAGTGTTCCTGGTAGATAGAAAAAAAAAATTCCCCTTTACCTGAGCCAGCCTTAAATTATCAAAGCTGGCTCTCTATGCAACCAAACACACTAGATAATTGCTTACCCTTTGCACAGACTATTTTGGAAGCAGTAATTCTTTCTTACAGCAATTTTAAACCACTCGCAGACTGGTACAAGTTTCAGTTCTGGCGCACGACAGGAATAAATGGGCTTATACTGAATGAAAATGCACTTTTTTTAATCAGTGCAGTTATCATTAAAATGTTCTATTTCCTGCTTTTACTAATATGCTCAAATTCACACTTCCACATGTGTCATTGTGAGGAGCATCCCAGGCTTTAGTTCTGGCACTCTTACAAACCAAAAACGTCTGCACAGAATTCATAGTAGATTGTGTTACTTTTTCAGGGAAGATGCATCCCAAAGTGATGGGAGTGAAATCGGTCAGCTAAAGGGCGGAGACGTTTTCTCCAGGATACGTCTAAAGGAGACATAGCCACTCACAAGATGCAGCCACATCTTCCCACTTTACATAATATCATCAATGCAGAAAAGAGCCTGATTGGGAAAAAAAGTTACCACTTTATTGAAATATAATTTACATGCCACAAAAGTCACCCACTGAGCTGTGCAACCATTGCCTTGTTTTAGAATGAATCCATCACCCTGATAAGGTCTTTCATGCTTTAATGGGAAAATTTAAAGTTAGAAAAAAAATGTTCTTTTTATGTCTTCAGCTTCTCTTTGTATTACTCTTGTTTCATGCCCTTTTTTATTCAGCAAAGATTTGCTGAGCAGCTGTTATGTGTCGAGCACTGTTCTAAGCACTGGGATTCACAAGTAAACAAGGTGGCAAAAATATCTGCTGGGATGGAACAACATGTACACACAAATACACACACAAACACACATATTCATCTTAATTGGATACAAGGGGAAACAGTAAACAACATTAAAAAGTAAAAGACTCTAGGGTGGTAGGGTAGACCGTAATAACTGACAGTAAGAAAGATAATGAAACATGGGATATGTGGATTTGTTTATTTGCAATTTTAGATAAGGTAGCCAAAAAGGTTTTGCATTCCAGTTCCAGGAAGTGCTGGATGCAAACGTCTGAGGCAAGAGAGAATCTACAGTATTCGCAGAACAGCAGAGGCGTCTCAAGGCTTGAGCAGAACAGGGAGTTAGCAGAAGGGGAGCTCTGAGAGGAAGAGGAGGTGGTTTGCTGGGTCTTTGCAGCCATCGTGAAACACGTGGCTTCTCCTCCAAGTGAGATGGGGGAGTGGCTGGGACATGTCAAGCACACAAACATGACATGACTTGGATTTTAGTAGCATCACTCAGGTGGTTGTGTCAAGAATACAGGCGAGGGGTGTAGAAGCTGGGTTGCAGATGGAAGCCAGAGCAGTATTCCTGGTCAGGGGACAGTAACTTCAGTAAAGGCAGAAGCAAACTGACTAGGGAATACATGTGGAAACATAAGTCTGATAGGATCTGAGCACTTACTGGTGGCTTGTAGGAGATGACTAGAGTCAATAATGACTCCAGAATTCTTCTGTCACCAGCTGCTGAAAGAACAGCACTGCCATTACTAAAATGGAAATTATTGAGAGAAGAGACTGTATGAACGGAAAGTCCTTTATTCCTTTGGGCATGCATGCATTTCCAAAATGGGAGTAATTATTTATAAATCAATGAGATGGCTATGTTTAGGCCCTTTTCTACAAATAGGCTTTTCTAAGGGAGATGCTTAAAGCTAAGGATATTCATCCTTCTCATAGGGTTGCAGTTGAGAAACATGAATAATAAAACAAGGCACAAAAAATAACCTTGTTTCTAACATTAGATTTTCCCAGTAAGCACGAAGGATCTTTTTGGAGTGATGAACTCATTCTAAAACCAGGCAATGATTGTACAGCTCAGTAAATACTAAAAATCACTGCGTTGCTTATACTTTAAGATGAGTGAATTCTGTAGCATGTAAATTATATTTCGATAAAGTGGTAACATTTTTTTCCCAATCAGGCTCTTTTCTGCATTGATAATATTGTGTAAGTTGGGAAGATGTGGCTGCATCAGACGTATCCTGGAGAAAGTGTCTCCACCCTTTAACTGACTGATTTCACTCCCATCACTCTGGGATGCATCTTCCCTGAAAACGTAACACAATGTACTATGAATACTGTGCAGACTGGTAAGAGGGCCAGAACTAAAGCCTGGGATGCTCCTCACAATGAGACGTATGGAAGTGTGAATTTGGGGCATATTTACAAAAGTGGGAGATACAACAACATTTTAATGATGACTGCAATGTTTCAGAAAATGGTATATTTTCATTCAGTAAAAGCCAACCTAAATTCAGGGGATGGAGCTCTAATTCTAGACCCTTAAGTTGCTCAGATAT
Organism: Cynocephalus volans; assembly: GCF_027409185.1. NCBI lineage: Eukaryota > Metazoa > Chordata > Mammalia > Dermoptera > Cynocephalidae > Cynocephalus > Cynocephalus volans. The sequence goes on from NC_084478.1 coordinate 7,587,583, forward strand.
ACTAGGAAGTGTGTGACAGTATGACCCTTCTATTTCCAGTGAGCACCCCCACAACCAGCCCTGGGGACTGTCGAAGGACTTCTGCCCAGGTATAAAGGATTTGTGATAGCTGGGCTCTGTGAGGAATCAGGGGAGCAAAGCCACCTGCCGCAGCTCCAACAGGCAGGATGTGCTGCTGCTCTTAGAGGTAATTCAACATCTGTCTCCGGAGGCTGGGAACCGCTTCTGTCTGACGTCTGAATTTGCAGCCTTGTTCTGAGAACACCAGTCCAGATCCTACAGGCAGCTGAACAGATGGTAGCACATTTTGACCACAATGTGTCTGGATCATATTTGAACCATGAAACTCAAGGTGAAGAGTTCTCAAGCCTTTTATCGATCACCCACTGTTAATTGTTTATTTCACTTGCCTCTGTAAATTGTTAAGCCAGCTGTAGACAGAGTCTTAAGATGAGGTTTGACATCTTTATTTATAATTTTACTTTACATCTAGCTTAGTTTGTATATTTGCCTCCCTGGGGGGGGGGGGGGGGAAACAGAAACAAAAAACCTTCACTTTCATTTTAAAAGAAATGACTTTTAAAGGAAACTTAAAAATCGACAACATACACTGCAATACAATCCAAATATTAAATTATTTTGATTGCAAGTTTTCCACTTGAGACCTACAATAGTGCAGAGAAAGTAACAGCAATAATATAAAGTGAGAAACGGACAGACTATCTGAGACATACCCATTTTTCACATCATAGAACAGACATTGCAATTTATAGCAGCCAGTTTAATTAAGCCTCCCCAGAGGAAGGTATATGATCGATGTTATGTCTTACTTTATTCATTAATACCACGATGCATTTTGTTTGAAATAAATCTAAATTAGCTTCTGTGTAAGAAGATAACTCCTGATTAGTAAATGAACAATAGGACTAATCTGTATCTATGAAACCAGATCTTGAGGATTAGTCAAGCAGATGTCTAATTAATTTAGAAGGTGCACAGCCATACAGACACAAGTAGAGAAATAAACCTGAAGATATTGTTAATATCTGGTCACATTATGTCCTTCAACTGTCACAGACTTAACTAACCAGAATTGTAACGTACTATTCATCTTATTCCACAGAGGTTTTAAAATAGCAATGAAATAAATACCGAACAAAATTAAAGCCATGATCAAATGACTCAGGAGGAGTTTAAATTCTGGATGTTAAGAGATTAACTCACACTGAATTTAACAATTGTTTCAAGAAAGGCTGTATAGTCTGAATTACCTAAAGCTCAGCATTTCTCTCGGAAAATTAATTGGATAATGCTTGATGCAGAATATGTTCAAGCAAAAACATAACAGAAGTTGATAATGGAAGCCCCCTCACTTCACAGTTGAGAAAATCCTGTTCCATTATCTTCTGTGACACCTTGATGGTAAAAGCCCAGTGATGTCCCTAACCGTAAATTTACAGGGTACCTTCAGAAACATCTGGTCCCATTCTCCAAGAACAGCAAAGCCACCTGTTGGCCAACCATAAATATGAACGAGGAGACAAGGAATCTGCATTCCATGTGTGCCCAGGAGCAAGGTGAGTGTCGGGGCAGAAAAGGAAGACCGACCTTTGGAAGAGCGGAAGTGCTTGCTGGGGGCAGTGAAGCCTCTGGTCCCGTGCACGTTGACAGCAGCTACGCGGAACTGGTACCACCTGCTGGGTCTTATGTCAGTCAGTTGAACCCCCTCATCTGTGGTCTGAGGGGAAATGTCACACAGCACAGACAACATGTCAACTGGGTGTGTTAAAAAAAAAAAAATACACTAATGCATGACCAGTGCAACTCAGCCTTGACTTCTCTCTGGATAAGAGCAGCTTATCACACCCAGTGACAAAAGAGCTATCAGTCATCAAGGAACTTCTGATATTTCACCCCAAAGAGTAAAACACCTCTGGAAGTCAAAATCTTATAACAAATGCATGGGTTGTTATCAAATCTAGTGACTAAATACAGCCTTTGAGGGATTTGATCAGTTAAGAATATAGAAGGATAGTGATCATTATGTTATAGACAAGAAAATGAAATCATCTTTAGATTATAGAAAGAAAATGTCTATTTTTTTTTCCAATATTGAACAAATGTTTAATTATAACATGGATTATCATGTGGGAGATAACTATATAACTTGCACCCCATCCTAGGCTGAAAAATTTCACCCCACATCAAATGGTTTTTTGAAATAGCACGTGTCTTTTACACTACAACATATGTATGTATTTTAAGTATTGATATTTGTATATTGAATTCCATTTCTTTTAAATTTATCAATATACAGTGTAGTTGATTTTCGTGTCCCTTTATCAATTCTTCCTTTTCCACCCTCCCGCTCTCCCCTCCCCCCATCAACATCATATCTGTTCACTTGTCTTAACAAGTCCAAGGAACTGTTGTGATTGTTGCGTCTTCTTTTTTTTTCTTTTCCCTTTTTTATGTTTTCTTGTTTCTACCACTAGAATCCCAGGATGTCAAATAACTTTAACAGTCTTCACACCTTTCACCTGCTTTCAACAATGTTCCATGATTGTTTTCATTGGCAGTTCTGAAAACCTTGCCTTAAATTCCGAAAAATAAATGCCACCTTCAACTACACCTAGTGCCAAACTGAGCTTGGCTCTGGGAATGAACCTGGGGAACTCGAACTCTCCCAGACCTCAGCTTATACTAACTCATTAAAAGGTACTGTCTGTAACATTTACATCAATATCTAAAAGAAGCTTAACATTTCTGAGATCAAAGAAAGAGCAAGAACTACTAAGCATAGCTTTCTACCTGATTTGGCTGAATTTGAGACAACTCTTTCAGCTGAGTTCATCATTTATAATTTTAGTTGTGAATTTAAAAAGCTTAAAGCCAGCACGGTGTCCATAGCATTTAGCAGACAAAGAAAAAAAAAATTACATGTGGCATTAACTAGCAAAAATAATAACAACGATAATAATAATAACAATTCAAGAGCTTTCCTCTTTCCAAAAACAAGGGGATAAAAGAGATAATCTTATTATCAGTTGCTTTCATAAATTTTTAAATAATTTGGAAAATTTACAATTAAATCTGCACCATTATTTACGGGAGCATGCCATGTAAATCAAATGGAATTTTAAGCTGTATTCCGAGTAGCTTTATGTCTTATTGAAGCAATTTTTTTTTTTTTTTTTACAAAATAGGTATACAATACAATTACTAATTTTATTTGACCAGGCATTTTTTTTTTTTTCCAAATCTAAGATGTTTCTTTTACATCAAACTTCTCACTTATTTATTTTGGGGTCTTTATTTTATTTTAGTGTTTATCTCCTTTGAGATACTACAATTTAAGGTGAGAATTTTTTCCTATAGACATAAATGTGGAGAAGTCATCTTAGTTATTGAAATGCATGAAGCAGTTTCACATTGAGAATTTCTTCTTTTTCTATATCCATGCAGGTTTGTTTTCGTTCTTTTTCTTTTTCTTTTTCTTTTTTTTTTTTTTTTTTTTTTGCAGCTGGTAGTCCATTTAACAGCTCTTAAAAAGAAAGAAAATATTTTGCTTTTCTCATCCGCAAAACAGAAGAGGAAGTACTGTTTAGATAAACTCTGGGAGAGGTGCCATCGAGGTGGCATATCAGTCTTTAAGTTGACTAAGTCAAAGAAGAAAGCACTTAGCAAAGATTTATGAGCTGCTGGCTGCTCCCCCTAAGCAGTTTTGCGATATGAATCTCACTCACTTTTATTGCTACTAAAGTCCTCAGGTGGGACAAAGGCTTACACGTAGAAGAAATAGAAGAAAACTCGTTTAGATTATTAAATATCAAATTAATCCTAACAGTGTTGCATTTCCCCAACTCTAGTTGGTTTTGAGTCTAGCTGAGGGAAATGCAATTCTTGGAAAAAATAAATGTCAACAATCAGATTATAAAATTATCTCCCTTCCGTGTATATTATGAGCAAATCAAGCCAATTGTCAGGTTTCTGGGTGTATCAATTTACATCTACAGAGCCCATCTTCTCTTCAGCAGACATGCATGGCATTATTTCCACATTGTATTATTTCTGTGGTCAAGGTATTTTGACTGCAGCATTCCAAGTTAATTTTATGCACGTGCATGAAGAAAAAACAAAATCTGTGAAGCACTCACCTGGGCCACCGTCTGCCAAGGGGTGGCATCGTCCTCACTTGGATGGATTCCATAATTCCATCTTCTTTGTACCACGTAGATTACAGGCTCAATGGATATATTGAATTTTGAGGACCACTTAATTTCCAGCTGTCCAGACTGCAGTTCCGTAAATCGTAACTCTTTTCTGGGCTTCAGGGGGACACCTGAAACAGGACCATGTCAATTAAAACAATCTGTGTGTGAGTCAAATTGATATTTGCCTTCATAAAAGTGGCCTCTCCAAACAGGGTTTCACATTGGAAGTCTTCTGACAGCAAGTTCAGCCCATCATATCTCAAAAGAGTATTTGCCCCCTTTCTTTTAACTTTTCCTTTTTTCTTTAAAGAGCATCTAAATTGATTCCTGATTCTGAACAAGTCATTTTCTCCCTAGTAATCTATAGAGCGACCCTTTCATGTGCATTCTTCTGAAGAAATCAGGTTACCGGGTTGCTTCGGCTGAGGTTAATACGGAGGATAATAAAAGAGTTTCAAGTCATTTTTCCCATTTTTAACATGCTCTGTTTCTGTTGATATAGTCTAAGGTCATCGTATTGGGGTTCCGAGTTTTGCTCTCCTTTCTAGCTCAGGGAGTTTTCCCTTTAAGGAAAAAATTGCAAAGTTAAACCTTCTCACGTGGTCAAATCTCACAAGAGTGATCTCCAAAGTGTGAGTCTTTTGGATTCCCCAATTGATTGCTGGGGTCCTCCCTGTAGACTTAATAGTTTAAAATTGGAAAATGATGAATTTATAATGTTTGGTTCTGGCATGAGTGAGTGTATTGCTTCAAAAGTCCCTCACAGGTGTCTCATTTTAAAGTAGTTAATCATTCTGATTTCTTTTTCCCCCTACAGTACATGCAAGTTGTCTGGTGACTGATAGATTTAAGAACCATGTTTCAAAATAGCAGCCATTATAGAAAGGGAAATTTAAAACCAATTTACAACACTAATAGGATATGACCAAATTAGAATCCATGATGCCATGATGTTTAATGCCATCAACACCGAGAACACCAGTGACAGTCAATAATTTCTGTGGAGATGGGTATTTGCTTAAAGCATTAAAAACTCATGTGAAAAGGCTAGCTCAGAATGCTGTATTTCTTTTTCCATTTCTTAAGTTTAAACAGAGAGGAAATTGGAAAATGTATAAATACCAAATGTAAATAGGAATTGATGTTGGTGGCGTGGCTGAATTTCAACTCATTTTGTTTTGATTTTAATTCATGTTAAGTCTTCTTTGGGGAGATTTTAAAGTCATCAAATATTTAGGTGGATGAAGCTGGATACTTTAAAAATAGCATATTCATGTATGGTCAAAGGTCATTGATTTACAACTTTTTTTTTCTAGAGAACACATTTACCATACTTATTTGCATGCTCTGTTTTGATTTGCTGATGGGTTATAGCTGTATATTGCCCTTTAGTTTACCATAAACTTGTCTCACAAGATTGTTATTGTGACTTTGTGAACAGGGTGAAGAGTTAACTATCTCTGTTCTGAACAGGTGAAGATTAAGTAGGTTGCCTGAAGCTATGATCTGATCTCTGGTTTCCCTCTGAATTCTCTGCTTCTTTCTACATTTCAAATTAGGAAAAGCCACTTAGAGAGGTAGAGAGGGGGTTTGGATAGATTGCAAATCCCTTGGACATTCTTACTCTAATGTCCTCAACTTTGCTGGTTAGCTAGATCTTCACCAAGTCCAACTTTGTTCCTGTTGTGTCGCTACATGAATGTCATTCAAGCTGTGACATAATCTTGTCTTCTAGGTGCATAATCTTACAATGGCAATTACAAGTACTTTGATGACTGGAATATTTCTGCCAAGCAAATGATTCTCCAGTCTACCCCATTCCCTGGCTCGGATGCAGGCCACCTTTCCACCTGACTGCTAAGTTTCCCTGCACAAGTCTCCTCTCAAATTCCTCTCCCCAAAATATGCCCCTTCTCCCGTAATATATATCTTCATGACAACCTCGTCTTTAGTTTATCTAAGGGATCTTAGAACCTTTTTGACTTGTTCTTGCTCCTATGCTGGGGATTGATTGAACTGTGTCCCCGAAGTTCATATATTAGAAGCTTAATCCCCACTGTAACTGCTGAGGATGGGAAATCCCATGATGGTAATTGAAAGGTGGGGCCTTGAAGAGGCCAGGCCTCGTGAATGGATTAGTAATGGTGATCAGGGGCACAGTTCTGAGAGTTTTAAAAGAGAGCACATGAGAGGTGACTCTCTCACTCTCTGCTCTGCAGTTTTCTGCCATGTGAGACCCCTGGGTCACTGTCGCCACCACCAAGACCCTCACCAGATGTGTTCCCTGGACTTTGGACTTCCCAGCCTCAGAAACTGTAGGCAACAAATTTCATTTTCCTTATAAATTACCCAGTTCTAAGTATTTCGTTATAAGCAACAGAAATGGATTAATATAACCCACCACCATCTAGTTGTTTTATTGCACAGTATATTTTGGGGAACTCCCAAATCATTCTGTCTCCAGGGTGACCTGCCTCCTTTATTCCCTTTCACCTCTTGCCCAGACCTGTGCAGTAGCCTTCCAACCCATCTCCCTGCACATCCATGTCTTTATTCTAATTCCCTCTTCACAGTATTCTGTGGTTATTTTTCTAAAGCAGAGGTGAGATTCTCTCCTTCTCAAACCATTTCTATAGAATGAAGGGAAACTTCTCAGCATTTCCTTCCAGGCATGATAAGCTCCCACTCATCTTTCAAATTATCTCTCAGTACGTCATACATTTTTGTCACAGCCCTATCTGTAAACCTAGCTATCTCAGAAACCCACTGCCAGATACCCCATATTACCATGCCCTGCTTATGGCCTTTTTTTTTTTCCCCCACCCCCTCTCTGAAATGTCTTTCCTTCTATTTTCTGACCGTGGACACTTGAATACTTCCAGGTTCAACCAAAAGCCACCCCTCTGGGACGCTTCCCCTCAACTTCCCAAGTGGAAACAAAGGCTGCATTCTTTGGCTCATCTTGAACGTAAAGCCTATAACTGTCAAGATGTGCATTTAACAGCCTCTTGCTGCAGCAAGCTCGTTTAATGATGTCTTCCCCACTAAGCTGTAGCCCCCAGGGGTCAAGAACCACATCTCCTTCATTTCCACAATTCACAGTGTCCCAGAAGAGAACATTCTGCAATGGCACATGTTTAGTCAATGTTTGCTGAAGGAAAAGCTCAAGATATGTCTGGGGAAATGAGGGAATACTGGAACATTTATGCAAACATTTGCAACTTTGGTAAACCCCTCTCTGCTTGAAAGTCACTTAGGAAAGGGAGAAAGCTATCGCAGGTATTCTGTGCTACCTTCTCAGTCATATATTCTTTCAATGAACTCAGATCTCTCTTTTCCACCATGGGCACAAGGCTCTTTTTTTTTAAAAAAAGAGTAAATGCTAAAAAAAAAATGTTAAGGTTTTTACAAAATAAAATAGTTTTTTTGCATGGACCACAGGACAGTTAAAAAAAAAAAGACCGATTCCTGACAGGATAGAAATCCAAAGTTAACTGATGATTGGCTTTAATCAGAAATAGCTCTCTATTTTTTGTGTCAAGAAAAAAGCCACCCAAATCTGTTCAGAGTGATGAAAGCCAGTCTCAACAATATGATTGTTTTGCATTATTCTTGCACTCCATGTGGGCAGACGGGTGCTAGACAGATACTTCTAATGGAGGGTTACACAGATATGGGAAGAGACAATAGCTTCGGAGAATATTTCATGATTCACTGGACTTCTTTGTACATGGAAAAGAAAAAATGGCCAGTTAGTTCCTGAACCATAGGGCACACCTTTCTCCTTGGCTTTCCAATGTATAATCCTCCAGAGTACATACCACTACAGCACATACTGTGGCTGCTAAACTCAGAAGCAAATCCAAGAACCCAAATCCCCTTGCTACATGGTTTTTAATCTTGAACATTATTGAACTACCAACAGCTTTAATTGAACGTAATGAGCATCAGGGTGATGTCAGTTTCAAATTCCTTCATTTAAAAATCTCTTTAATAATCATGTACAGTGACCCAGCAATTTGCATGTTAAGAAATCATCCATCTATCTGTTTTGCATTGGGGTCAGTGGGCGCCGCTGATTGGAAATAACTCTCGTGCTCTGTGGTAATTGTGTGCAGATGGGCTCAACCCATCAAGACCCCGGCCTCACATTTCCAGCACGGCACAGCCTGCGGTAGCTGAACCAGTATCCCAACTGCATAACCAGATGTGAGGCTGGGTCTCTTCTCCGTGTGCATTCCATTATGTAAGTGATTCAAATTTTTCTTTTTTAAAATTATTTTTGAACAAATTAGTCATCTGAAATCTAAACTATTCTGTTGAAAATTCAAAAGTGTTATCATATGGCACCCCACAGTATATGACAATACAGGTTTGGGGTTTTTTTTCCCCCCTTTAAAAGGCAAAAAGCATACGGAGAAAGCAAAAGAACAGAAATCCAATGCTTTAAAAAATGTTGAAAATACACTGATGATGGTAAACAATCAGCAGGTGCATATTCATTGTTAGATTTTATTACTAGTGTAAAACTTTTTCTGTGTTGAATGTAAATGGCATTAAAATGTAGCAAGATAAAATGTTCTAGTGATTCAATGATTAGCCATTACTTAATATCACTCATAAAAATAATCAGTACTCTAGGAATTTGTATTGACATCACGTTAAGGCACTGGACCACTAGATTCAATTCACACATTCAATTCACTCGTGAGAAGTTGCATTAGTCCATCTCTAAAGGCATGAAGTTTAAATATTTCATATGTTAAGATATTTGCAGAAATATTAAGTTAACTTCATTATCAGGTCTTTCTGGCAAGAAATAAACTGACACCCAAATTAATTCTTGGTTCATCCATGGCAACTGGTAAACATAGATAACTGAAAGCCACAGATTAATCTGTATGTTTATTTATATTTATGTTTGGAAAAATGTTTAGTTTTTCCCCTTCACTATCCAAACCAATTACCACAGTTGGAAGCCAGGAGAGGCAGTTGGACTTGGCATTAAAATAACAAAACATATTACTTTCTGGAGGGAAGACTGTCTAACTGTACCATAAAACAGGCTTAATACAGGAAGAGAAAGAAAATATTACAAAATGCAATCATCTATGTCCTACCTACAGAAGATAAGCTCTTTAAACTTTCCACAACTATATTAGGGTTTGCATTTTATAGAATTAGCACTTTCAGGCATCTCCATTCATTTTAACCTTTTCAGGGCTTCTGTTTTGCTGCTAATAATTTTATTTAAAAAGTAAAAGGAAGGATTTCTGTTGTTTGTTTCAAACTGTAACAGTAGTCTATAGAATTAACCTATGAGTATCAGCTAAGAGCAGTTCATTCAGTATAACCCAAGTTTCCAGAATATAAAGCTTTTGAAGCTAAAAATCAGTATCTCCCCCCACATTCTCCCTTCCACAAAAGCAGATCAAACTGAAAGTATTTTTGCATTTCTGTAATCTTTAATTTTTAAAAATTAATCCAATATGCAATCAGTTGAAAAAATAGTTCAGGGGCTAGTACATATCAATTTATGTGAAAATTTAAAAAAACTGATTTTCCCACATAAATGAGTGCTGTGTGCATGACTACTTTAGTAAAGAACTACTGTGTTGGTGTCATATTCATGTGGGTACCCAGTGCCCAATACAGATCGTAGCAGATAGCAGGTACTCCATAAATGTTTATTCAACTGAAAGGTATCAGTACTTGCAGATCCAGGTGACACCTTAAACGTTTAAACTTAAACTGGGGAAAATGTTAAGAAAATGCTCGTCAGGATTTTCAAACAGGAACTACTATGTGATGATGCTCTAATAAGTCAATAACCAGTGATTAAGATACTCATAAGGAACTTACAGTTTTTCCGTATTTGTCCAATAGAACTTGGTTCTCCATTACGTGCACTCTGTATCTAATTTAAATATTTCAGCTCTACAAAGTAATTAGCAATGACAATGACAAAAAACCCCGTGTTATTCATTAGCCTAAAATGATTGATAAGCCAGTGATTTCATTAGGTTAAAAAGATACTGACATATCTTTTGGTTGACCTACAGAATAACAATACAATGATGCCAAGTGAAAGCTTAGGTGAGTGTCCTACACAGTCTAAAAGAATGGCAGGGAGGCTGGCCGGTTGGCTCAGTTGGTTAGAGCTCAGCCTTATAACACCAAGATCACGAGTTCAGATCCCCGTACCAGCCAGCCACCCTCCCCCTGCTAAAAAAAGAATGACACGGACAGCTAGTCCAGGTGGGAGCAGGTGTTAGATATATTTCTGCTACCAACTACTGAATCACTTAGGAACAGCCTGCAACCTCAGTTTCAGCAGTTGCAAACTGAGAGCAGGACTAGTTCATCTCAATCGACCACGGATCCAACTCTTCCTAAGGAAAAGGGTTCCACAGACCCAGCAGAAGCAGGGAGAGGAAGGGAGCCTCCTCTGCAAGTTTGTTCTGGGCAGTAAGAAAGCAATCAGAAGGTAGGAAAGATGGTCACTACTGGGACCCCAAGATTGCCAAGGTTGATATGTGTGTCATCTGAATGGGCCCTTGCCAAGACAAGGGCTGGTCAGCAGGAGGCTTTCCCTGGGGCTGAGAGCACTACTGTCCTCTTAAAGAGTGTCTGAGCGGCTGAACTCCTTGCTAGGAACGCCAGCAGGGACTTCAAATGGCTACTCAGCTAAGACGCCATTGAAAGGCTGACTTCCTTTTGCTTACACACACTGACTTATTCATTGGTACCATGAAATGCTCCCAGGACGTGGAAACCAGCCTTCTCAGAGGGGCTGCTGAAGAAAGAAAGAGAAAAATGTCTACCTGTACATATACACCTTTTCAACTTAACGGTAGAGTCGCCTTAAAATGCCCATTATGCAAAAGTCATTGTCAGGTCAACAGAGTATTTTTATTCCATTTGTGGTTAGTTCTCCATGAATTCCTTCTGTCCACAAAAATCCAAGTTAGGAGTTACTTTGTAGTAGAAGAGCAACTTCAGCACTTTAATAAAAAGTCCATCTTATTTACTTAAGCATTTACATTCCAAGTGTCTTTGCATAATTAATCATTTATTCTGGCATTTCCTAGAATATTCCTCTTATCCTCAGTAAAATAGGCATATTTGAAATTCATACTGACTCTGCAATGTTTTTATAAAAAATATATATTTTAAGTTATATTACCACTTTAAAATGCCCAACTTTTAGAACGCTATAGGTTTTACAAATGTGATTAAAACAATCCCTCTTAAAGTATCCTATTTTATGTTAAATGCTAACAATGAATAGCATATGATCTATAATAACAGACTTTTTAGAAATTAAGTGGTTTTAGAATTTGTAAAAGTGATTTGATGTGGTTTATAATAAAAGGCACGAAAATAAGAAAACTTTAAATCCATTAAAGAAATATCACCCAGTAAGAAGAGGAAGCAGCAATTATTTTGAATTTGAGACATACTACTTATGCTAAGTTTCCAATGATCCTAGGATAACTGGATGGATTACAGAGATTTCAGAGGAGGGTATTTCCCAGGGGGAGATACAGGAATGGGGCAGGTACATTACTTCTGGGAGATGCAGATTGTTATGAGGGTTAACTAGTCAGCCAGCACATCATTCAAAACTGGCATTGCTGTTGAATACTGTTTTGTACATATTTTTTTTTAATTTACCAGTATTTTGAAATAGTATGTATTTGGTGTGTGTGTGTGTGTGAGTGTGTGTGTGTAAGGGGGAGGGGAGAGAGAGAGGAAGACATTTCTTCATATTTGTAATGAATAATGCCTACTGATTCATTCTTCTTTACTCTTCAAAGTAGAGCAGAAAAAAATAACAAAATGTTACCTATCACAGTGTACATTGAGTGTATCCAAAACTATACATAATATAACAGAAGCAGTTTGGCATCAAATAATTTTGTCCCATTAACAGAAAAAAACAAGTAGTACTTAGTACGAAGGAGTTAAGGGCTCTAGAAACTGCTTCTGAATGTAAACCACTACATCTGCTAAGTTGCTTGATAAATTGAATGACTCTCCATTTTTTGGAAGGAGGCAATTCCCTTGTTTAGGATCTCAAAACACTAATCAAAATATTTAAAGTCTACACAATGATGCTTTTGTCATTGGATTATGCCAACAGAAAAATCACAATAGCAGCATCCTTATTATGCGTTTTTCAAGTGTACCCCATCTCTAGCCTATTTTCCAAGAATTTAAATCTATTTATTCCAATGTACCCAGTAGAGCTAAATTGATTTATTCTTACTAGAGAAAAATACAAAACAGTTCATAAATTGCTGCTATCCTTCATATATGTTAAATTAAAAAAGAATTAATATTAATGCTTTGCTCTGCCCCATTTTGAGTTTATTTTGGATGATCTCTGTGGTCCATGAATATTTTAAGATGTGTGCATATGGCGTAAGTAAACTTTCTTAAAGTGTTGTATTTCTTGGACTTTTCATATCTATGGTTGACACCCTGCCCTGGGCACACACACTCCTGTGACGTGAAGTCTCTTCACATACTCTGCTTTGCTCATTACCTTTGTACAGAGTCTTGGGCACTTGGCAAGTGTGTCCACAGCCATTTGAACAACATTTCTTCACCCCGGAACACTCATTGTCAACTTCGCAACTTTCGACACAGGCAGCGGCAAACCCACTGGCTTTCTCCGGAGCCGGACAATCCCCCTGCTTCACCAGCAGGATGTACTTGAGGAACTCGCAGCTAGTCAAGCATTCATAGTTCTTCTTGGGGAAGAGGGGCTAAGAGACAGAAGAAGGAAAAAAATATATTCCATTAAAGTACATGAAGTCTGATTTCTAACACGTCTGAATGGAGGCTCAGACTTTTTATAACACCAAAACTTCTGTTGAATGTTTCATAAAATAGATGCATTTGTTTCTTGTTCCTTATCAAAGTGACATTTGGTGCTGATTTCCCAAAGCAATATGGCTCATAAGGGATGGTTTTATATTGCATGCAGCAGACACACAGCATGCAGATGCCCATGCATTTGCAGATCATTACATTCTATCCCAGTTCAAAGATAATCAGATAGTTATCAGAAAACTGGTTATAGGGAGGAGACACAGGTAGCCTCCCCCAACTGACAAAAGGCAGGAGCATGCCTAGGGACCCAGGCAGGACCTATGGGTACCCTCTCCCACCTGACAGAAGGCAGGACAAAGCCTGTGGACCCAGGCAGGAGTTGCATGTAAGCCCCAACACCTAACAGAAGTCAGGAGCATGCTGCAAACACCACTTCCATGTGGATGGTCCAACACAGCCACCACCATAGCAACAGCTGCCACAAGGGCAGTTCATTGCCACAGTAGCACTCATAGCCACTAGGCAGCCTGCCACCCACTCAACTGCACTGACACAAGGAGAGACACCAACTGAGCACAGAAAAAGATGCAGAAGTCTCTCTTCTCAAAGCTCATTCCAGAGTAACAGAAGGAACTGCTCTACCAGATGAGTAGACATCAGTGTAGAGATACTAGAAATACCGCCCCCCCCCAAAAAAAATTGACACCACCAAAGGATTACAGTAATTCTCAAGTACTATGCCTCATAGAGCAGGAAACTCTTGAAATGACTGAAAAGAATTCCAAGCAACAGTGTTGAGGAAACTCAATGATATATGAGAAGACTCAGTCACATAACAAAATGAAATGAGAAAAAATGTCCAGGATATAAAGGAGGAAATTTACAAAGAGATTAATACCTTAAAAAGGAATGTAGCAGAATCCCTGGAACTGAAGGATTCATTCAATGAAATAAAAAACACAACCAAAATCTTAAGCAACAGGTTAAAGCAAGCAGAAGAAAGGCTTTCTGATCTCAAAGGTGGTCTTTTTGAAATAATCCAGGAGGACAAGAAAAGGAAAAAACGAAACAGTGGAGAATCTCTGAGAGAGCTAGCAGACAACCTTTAAGCACACTAACACCCTACTCATGGGTGTTCCAGAAGCAGAGGAGAAAGGAAAAGGCAATGAAAACAATGTAATAATAACAGAAAACTTCCTAGTATTGGGAAAGACATGGACCTTCAGATCTAGGAGGCTCAAAGATCCCCAAACAAATTCAATCCAAAAATATCCTCTCTAAGACACATTATAGTCACACTGGCAAAGGTCAAAGGCAAAGAGAGAATTCTAAAAGCATCTATAGAAAAGTATCAACTAACCTATAAGGGAGACCACATCAAACTAACAGCAGACTTCTCAACAGAATCTCTACGGACCAGAAGAAAATAGGGTAATACATTCAAAATACTAAAAGAAAAAGAACTTCCAGCCAAGAATACTATATCCAGGAAGACTATCTTTCAGAAATGAGGGAGAAATAGTATACTTCCCAAACAAAAACTGTAAGAGTTCACCACCACATGACCAGTCCTACAAGAAATCCTCAAGGGAGTCCTGCACCTGGAATCTGAAAAATGATAATCACAACCATGAATACACAAGAAAGAAAAAAAACCACTGGTAGAACAAAAATGCAAATGAGAAAGAGAAAGAAACTAAATCTTACCACCTCAAAAATCCAACAAACATCAAAGAGAAACAATAAAAGGGGAAGAAAGGAACAAAAGATATTTAGACATCTGTACAAAAATTGATAAAATGCCAAGATTAAGACCATACTTTTTGATAAAAGCCTTAAATGCAAATAGATTAAACTCCTCACTCAAAAGACAAAGACTGGCTGATTGAATTAAAAAGCTAAACCCAATGATATGCTCTCTTCAAGAGACTCATTTCACTTGTAAAGACATACATAGAGTAATAGGGAAGAGATGGAAAAGTTATACCACACAAATGAAAACCAAAAATGAGCAGGAGTATAGCTATTTTTATATGGATAAAATAGACTTTAAACCAAAATCATAAAAAGAGACAAAAAGGCTGCTAGATAATGATAAAGCCATCAATCCAACAAGAAGACATAACAGTCATAAATATATATGCACCCAACACTACAGCACGCAGATATACAAAGCAAACACTATTAGACCTAAGGAAAGAGAATGACCCCAGTATGATAATAGTTGCAGACCTGAACACCCTTCCCTCAGCAATTGACAGATCATCTAGGCAACAAATTAACAGAGAAACATAGGATTTAAACTACACTTTAGACCAATTGGACCTGGCAAATATCTACAGAATGTTCCACCCAGCAACTATAGAATATACATTCTTCTCATCAGCATATGGAACATTCTCCAGGGCAGAACATGTTAGGTCAAAAATCAAGTCTCAACAAATTTTTAAAAATTGGAATCATTTCAATTACCTTTTCAAACCACAACAGGTTAAAACTAGAAATCAATAATAAGCAAAACTCTGGAAGCTATACAAATACATGGAAGTTAAACTATATGCTCCTGAACAACTTATGGGTCCGAGAAGAAATTAAATAGGAAATCAAAATCTTCTTGAAACTAATGAAAACAAAGACACATCATACCAAAATCTGTGGGATACTGCAAAAGCAGTAATCAGAGGAAAGTTTATCACAATAAATGCTTACATTAAAATAAAGATTTGAAATAAACAATCTATATCTACACCTCAAAAAAACTAGAAAAACAATAATAATCTAATCCCCAAATTAGTACATAGAATGAAATAATTTAAATCAGAGCTGAACTGAATGAAATAGAGTCCCCAAAATGATACAAAGGATCAAGAAACAAAAATTGGTTTTTTGAGAAGATAAACAAAACCGACAAATTATTAGCTATGCTAACTAAAAAAAGAAGACCCAAATAACAAAAATCAGAAATGGAAAAGGAAACAATACAACTGATACCACAGAAATACAAAGAATCATTAGAGACTATTATGTACAACTACATGCCAACAAAATTGAAAACCTGGAGGAAATGGATAAATATCTGGATAAATATAAACTACCAAGACTGATCAAAGAAGAAATAGAGAACCTGAAAAGACCAATAACAAGCAATGAGATTGAATCAGTAATAAGCAGTCTCCCAACAAAGAAAAGCCCAGGTATTGGATGGCTTTACTGCTGAATTCTACCAGATCTTTCAAGAGTAATTAATACAAATTCTCTTCAAACTTGTTTGAAAAATGGAAACAAAAGCCATTCTCCCAAACTCATTCTATGAGGTCATCATCAACCTGATACCAAAATCAGACAGAGATACAACAAAAACAGAAAAAACTACAGACCAATATTTCTGATTAACATAAAAATCCTCAGCAAAATATTAGCAATCAGAATGTAGCAACACATCAAAAAAATCATACACCATGATCAAGTGGGATTCATCCCAAGGATGCAAGGATGGTATAAAATACTTAAGTCAATAAATGTGATATACCACATCAACAAAATCAAGGACAAAAACCATATGATTATCTCAATAGACACATTAAAAAGAATTTGACCAAATTCAAACATCCTTCTTGATAAAGAATCTCAGCAAATTAGGTATAGAAGGAAAGTATCTCAAAACAATAAAAGCCTTATACAACAAACTCACCACCAATATCATTCAGCTTTTCCCTTAAGAACAGGAATTACAAGGATGCCCACTGTCACCACTCCTATTTAACACAGAAATGGAAGTACTAGCCAAGCAATCAGGCAAGTGAAAGAAATAAAGGGCATCTTGATTGGAAAAGATGAAGTCAGACGGTTACTGTTTGCAGATCACATGATCCTACATATAGAAAAACCTAAAGACCCTGCCAAAAGACAACTCTTGGAGCTCAAAAACAATTTCAGTAAAGTTTCAGGATACAAAATCAACACACAAAAATCCATAGCATTTTTCATACTCCAATAGCAAACTAGCAGAAAAAGAAATCAAGAAAGCAAGCTCATTTACAATATTCAACAACAATAAAAAAATGAAATACATAGGAATCAACTGAACCAAGGAGGTGAGAGGTCTCTAAAATGAGAACTACAAATCACTGTTTAAAGAAGTTAAAAAAGTGCATAAAAAGATGGGAAAATATTCCATGCTCTTGGATTGGAAGAATAAACACAATGAAAATGTCCATACTACCCAAAATGATCTACAGGTTTAATGCAGTCCCCATCAAAATACCAATGACATTAATCAAGCAATAGAAAAAACAATCCTAACATTTATATGGAAAAACAAAAGACCAGGAATAGCCAAAGCAATCCTGAACAAAAATAAAATAGAGCTGAAGGAATAATACTATCTGACTTTAAATTACATTACAAAGCTATAGTAACCAAAACAGCATGGTACTGGCATAAAAACAGACACTTGGACCAGTGGAACAACATAGAGAACCCAGAATTCAATCCACATACTTAGAGCCAAATGATCTTTGACAAGGGCAACAAGGACATACATTGGGGAAAGGACAGACTCTTGAATAAATGGTTCTGGGAAAACAGGACATCCATGGCAGAAGAATGAAACTAGACCCATAAATCTTGCTGTATACCACAATCAACTCAAAATATATTAAAGACTTACATATAAGACCTGAAACTATAAAACTCCTAAAAGAAAACACAGGGGAAACATTTCAGGAAGTAGGACCAGGCAAAGACTTTATGAATAAGATCCCTAAAGCACAGGCAACAAAAGAAAAAACAAACAAATGGAATTATATCAATCTAGAAAACTTCTGCACAGCAAAAGAAACAGAGCAAAAAAACAACCTACAGAATGGGAGAAAAATTTGCAAACTATGCATGCAATGAGGGATTAATATCCAGAATATACAAGGAACTCAAAGAACTTAACAGTAAACACAACAAGTAACCTGATTAAAAGATGGGCAAAGGAGCTACGCAGGCATTTCTCAAAGGAAGATATACAAATAGCCAATAAACACATGAAAAAATTCTCATCATCAATAAGCATCAGGGAAATGCAAATCAAAATCACATTGAGATATCATCTCATGACAGTTAGACTGGCCATTATATAAAAGACAGAGAATAACAAATGCTGGTGAGGATGCAGAGAAAGGGAAACCCTCATACACCATTGGTGGGACTATAAATCAGCACAGCCGTTATGGAAAACAGCATGGAGGTTTCTCAAACAACTATAGATAAAATCACCATATGATCCAGCAATCCTCTGCTGCTTATGTACCCAAAGGAATGGAAATCATCATGTCAAAGGGATAACTGCACTCCCACGTTTGTTGCAGCTCTACTTACAATACCCAAGAGTTGAAACCAACCTATATGTCCACTGACAGATGACTGAATGAGGGAAATGTGGTATATATACACAATAGCATACTACTCTGCCATAAAAAAAAAAAGAATGAAATTCTGTCATTTGCAACAACATGGATGAACTTAGAGAAAATTATGTTAAGTGAAATATGCCAGAAAGAGAAAGACTCCATTTCCTTACTCATAAGCAGGAGTTTAAAAAAAAAAAAAAATGAAAAAAGAAAGAAAGAAAGATGCAACAATCGCAATAATCCATTGAACTTTCAAAAGCAAGGAACAGAACTGAGGCCACCAGAGGAGGGAAAAAGGGAAGGGGAGCAGGGGTTAGCGAGAAATGGGTAAAGAGCCACAAAAAATGATTATATTGTGTAATGATAAATATAGTAATTATCCTGATCTGAGCATCATATATTACACACAAGTATTGATATTCAATTCTGTACCCCACAGATATGCTTCAATGAAAAAAATATATGCTTCAGTGAAAAAAAATTAATTTAAAAGAACTGATTATAAATATTCACAAAACATGTTGAGTACAATTTAAGGGCACTTTTTGGAATGTATACATTACATATATTTTCGTTTTCTAACAAGTCATACATTTTATTTGTTTCATATACCATAAATACTAATCAATATAGGTTAGCAGTAGCCCTATGGAATCTTTACAATGCCCACAAAGGTAAAGCACTTATTGGTATATCACAAAGTTCTAAGTCTGTTCATTGAACATATGTTAATAATGTCCAACTTTTAAAGTAAATGTGCACATAGGATGTTTTATCAATATGACAATGCCAATGAGTTGTATAGTAAAAGAACGTGAATCTTCATTAAAAAATTAACGTACAGCCATGTTGTTGGTGAAATAATCAGATTCTGAGCAGCAACTCATGGATGGCATTTTGGTTGAGCCCAGAATCAATCAACCATTAGTGAGACTAGGAAGTCCTTGATTTATTAGGAGGATGCATTATTTAAAAAGCATGAGTAGGATGAAAAAACCATATATCACATGCACCTTTTCCTTGGGAAAAATGGCTCAGGACAGCATTCGGTCATCCCTGAGACACGGGCTACATCAGAAAATCACAGCCACCGAACTGAGGCACTGATGAGGCTCCTATCAGCTGCCCACCCAGGAAAGAAAGGGAAAGGATGCTCTCTGTGCTTTGGCTTTCTTTTGCCTTATGACACTCAAGAGAATGGCCAAGATAGCCCCACCAGCCCCAGCCCCCAAGTCAGCCCTAGCCCTAACCACCCTTTCGCCTTATAGAAGATGGATCATAAGAAAACCACTATAGTTTTTAACCTAAACCTCCTATCACCTTTATGAAATATGGTTGATGCAATAGCTACTCCACCCCATCCCTGTCCCTCTGAGTTCACTTTCACTGGAACACACCTGACCAGCCACGTTAAACTTCCCAGCCTTCCTTTTCCCTACAAGCGGATGTGTTATCATGAATGGGACATGATCAGAGAAGCTTTGTGCCACTGTACCCAGCCTTTTCAGTAGGGGGGGCACACCCACAACCACATTCTCCCTTACTAGCTGGATGTGGGTGGTGCCACAGTTGGAGGGGATGGCAGGGCCACAAGAAGGAAAGGGGGTGAGACACTGCACTACACGTGGAGGAGATAGCACCCTGCTGGGATTACCTGCCTTGACTGCTTCATGTGGAAAAAGCAAGCCTGCATGTGTTTACACTCTTACGCATGCCATCATTTATGTGCAATACCAGTTCAGGCTACCCTAACCAATGCAAAATCCATGTCCAAGAGTGGCCTGCCCATGGGACCAACATCAGTGAAGGCTTTTCATGGTTTCTTGAAGTTGGAAGGAGATGAACAGGAGGGTACCTTCTGTATGTTATTTGATGCAGTAACATTGCTGAACACAAAGCTGGGGGGACAACGTGAACACAGTGTGGCTCAATGCCAGCCTGTTGCCTGCCACTCCTCACCGGTGACTGAGTGTGGCTCATGACTGGTAACACCTGGAAACACCTGAGTAACAACTGGTAACACTTGCTAGCCTTCTGCTTGATCCTCCTCACTGGTGACTGACTGGTAACACTCATGACTGGTAACATGCAGCAACACTTGGGTAGGTAATACCTGAAAAACACCTAGTAAGACCTGCCCATGTGTTGCTGTTACTTCTCAGTCATGACTGAGTATGGCTCTCTACCATCTGGTAACACATGGTAAATGGCCAGTGGCCAGCCTGCTCATCCTCATTGATGAATGACTGTGAATCTTTGCTCAGATAGATGCATGGTCACAGCAGGTAACCTGGCAAGAGACAGCATTAGTGAATGGTTTGGCTGAGTGCATTTTACGCAATGGTAGAGGTATGTTTTACAAACAAACAAACAAAACAAAACAAACAAAAACTACATCATTATCAAAGTTTCTGGTGTGGGGAGAAAGGGAAATGTCTCTAGCTCTTTTCCAAAAAGACAACTTGTTTATTTTAGCCCATTATTTCCTCCTGTTGATGATGGCTGGGAATACCATTGAAAACTCAGAATGTAACTTTAGCAACGGCATATCTCAGTAATCCTGGCGTGACTACAATATCAACATAAATTGTTCTTATTGCTTCTGCTGGTTCTTTTCCCCAAATAATGTTAAATTGAAAGTATGTGTAAGAGTTAAGATGGTGATGGAGTTTGGATGTGTTGTTCCCTCCAAAACTCATGTGGAAATCTGATCTCCAATGTGGCAGTGTTGGAAACTGATTGAGTCATGTGGGCGGATCCCTCGGGGGGAGTAATGAGTGAGTTCTCGCTCTATTAGTTCCCCTGAGAGCTCGTTGCTTAAAAAGACCCTGGCACCTTCTCTCTCTCTCTCTCTTGCTTCCTCTCTCTTGCTTCCTCTCTCGCCATGTGATCTGCTTGTACCCACCGGCTGCCTGCTGTTTTTCCACCATGAGTAGAAGCAGCCTGAGTCACATGCTAGATGCAGCTGTCCCAGAATCGTAAGCCAAATAAACCTCTTTTCCTTATAAATTACCCAATCTCAGGTAGTTCTGTTATAGCAACACAAAATGGACTAAAACAGATGGTATATGTCATGTTATGTGTACTTTATAACAATTTTTTTAAATCTGTGAAAGAGCTAGAAATTTTTATATACCATTGAGATGTGTGCAGCATCAAATAGTTGTTTTATAGCCACAATAATCCTTCTGATATTGTACATTTAATGTATATCAAAGTGTCAATACCTTATTATAATTAAAAATGTTTATGCTCTTATGTTAGATTAACAAAAGGAGGAAAACTAGAAACAGCAGCTAATAGATGTATAATTCCAAGGTTTGAACTAGAATTATAGATGCCACATAAACTGATTGTTAATAACTTGTCATATATAAAAAATGAAAACAACATTATTGACTAGAATAAAATTTCATCTGAACTTAAGAACCTTACAGGTAAAACTGAAAAGAAAAACCATAGTTTCAATATTGAATTACACCAAATCTGCAGGTAGTTAATTTTTAAAAATTTAAAAATAAAAAAATAAATAAAACTTTATAAACATTTAAAGCATTATTAACTCTCAACGTTTTCTCTTACTCTGTTTCACAGTTCATTTTCCTGTTAGCTGTTAGATGTGTTTTACTTCGTTGGCTTTTGAAGTTCTAAATTTAGGTCCAAACCTAAGTTAGTAATTAAAGAAGTATGCTGACAGATCTGCAACAATTATGCAGTTTGCCAACTTTCCACTTTCAACAAAATGTACACATTACATGGGGATCCTAAGATGGCGGTGGCTGCAGCGGTTGGCACGGAGTAGCTGAGGTGGAAAAGGCGGCCACTGGGCCTTAGGCAGCCAGGAAACTTGTGGACCTTCCTCTCGCCGTCTCTTAAGGGAGGACCTCTGCTGGTGGCCGGTCGTGGGGGCTGACCGCCACTTTGCCCCCGGCAGGAGAGGCTGCCTCATTTACAGGCAACAGCTTTGAAGTGTGGAGCAGGAAAAGAACTGTTTCTTAGCTGCAAAAGTGAGTCTCTAAAAAGGGAACACAGCACCGGGGCTGCTGTTGACACTGCCAGGATCCCGGAGGCCGGGGCCGCGCTGAAGGCGGCCAGCTGCCCTATGCAGGATTCGAGGTTTCAGGCCGGCATAAAAGAAGATTCCTGTGAGCGCTCGAGCCACGCCGCGGGACCGAGTGAGCAGCCTGAGGCAGAGGCGGCCGAGAATGGGGACGGTGACGACGCAGAGGCAGAGAGGGAGCCGCCCGACCCGGCACAGCCCTGTGAGTGACCCCTGGCCTGGCCCTGCTCGGGGGTCGGACACCCACTCAGCTTCCGCCTGCCCCACCGGGCCACTCACCGGCCCCGGGGCTGCCTCCATTTTCTCAGGTGGTGGCGGCTCCGGCCAGGCTCAGCCAAGCCTGTCCTCCTTGCCCAGCTCAGCTCCTCACTGAGCCTTCCCACTTGCTTGCCCCAGCGTGGGGCTTCCCCGGGCCTACAGGCCAGCCTCCCCTCACACTCCCTCTGTGGTTCTCTGGCGGGGCTGGTGTCATGGGGCATCCCCAGACAGTGTTGGGAGGGCAAGGAAGTACAGGCTGGGCCGACTCTCACTCCACCGCACCCTGGACTCCGGCCCCCAGTAAACTTCTTGTTACCGGGAGGCAGATACCATCTCTGCAGCCACCAGTTCGGAAAAACGCCTAACCAATTTCTGGTTAGGAATAGTGTGGTTGGAGAGTTGCCGAGTTCGCTTGAACCTGCCGGAGAGGTGACTGCGGGCAGGCAACGGACTCGGTCTACACTGGGGGGATTCAAAGGTGAACCGTGTGCTCCTCCCCCGAGGAACTCACACTCTGGTGTGGGAAATAAGACAAGTACACAAATAACCACGATACCAGGAGGAAGGTGATAAGTCCCAAGAAAGATCTACACAGTGCTACAAAGGCACCCAGAGCGACCGGTCGTCTGTGCCTAGCAGAAACCTGGTAGACTTCCTGGGTGAGGCGGTGCCAAGCAGGGTCTTGAAGGCCCAGCTGATAGACGAGGGTTGCAGAAGACACGTCCCAGCCCAGGCCAGTGCACACAAAGCAGGGAGACATCGGGCTAGGGAGGCGGAGACTCAACAGAAACCACACATCCTGTGGGGTCGCCACTGTGTGATCCAACAGCTGGTGCCAGAGCGCACAGAACAGAGAGAAGTCCTGCATGGGAAGTGGAAGCTCAGCAGAGACCACACACCCTGAGGTACCACCCCATGATCCAGGAGCCCAGCAGAGTCCAAGCTGACCAGAGAGATAGCACCCTGGAGAGGCCCAAGACCCGAGGCAACCACACACACAAGGCACTAGAGGCCAACTGAGCAGTCACAGACATAGCCATACCAAATTGGCAACCACAGCAACATCTTAGTTAGTCAATAGTCTCAAACCTGTGGACTGTGAAACCCCCTGCCACAATGAATAAACATCAAAAAAAAGATACCAGAAATACAAAAAATCAAGAAAGTACACCACCAAAAGTTAATAAATCTCAAACTCTAGATCCTATAGAACAAGAAGCCCTTGAAATGACTGACAAGGAATTTTGAGTGATAATTCTAAGGAAACTGAATGAGATACAAGAAAACTCAGCTAGACATCATGATGAAACGAGGAAAAGTATACAGGATCTGAAAGAGGAAATGTACAAGGAAATCGATGTCCTGAAAATAAATGTAGCAGAACTTGCTGAACTGAAGAAGTTATTCAGCAAAATAAAAAACACAACGGAGAATTTAACCAGCAGGCTTGTCGAAGTTGAAGTGAGAACCTCTGAACTTGAAGATGGGCTGTTTGAAATAACACAAGCAGACAAAAAGAAAGAAAAAAGAATCAAAGGCATTGAAGAAAATCTGAGAGAGATATCAGACAACCTTAAGTGCTCAAATATCCAAGTCATGGGTATCCCAGAAGGGAAGGAAAACAGAGACTGCATTGAAAACATATTCAACAAAATAGTGGCAGAAAACTTCCCAGATATAGGAAAAATCACAGATATTCAGATCCAGGAAGCTCAACGATCTCCAAACGTATTCAACCCAAAAAGGTCTTCTCCAAGACATGTTATAGTCAAATTGGCAAAACTCAGAGACAAAGAGAGAATCTTAAAAGCTGCAAGAGAGAAGCGTCAAATCACCTATAAGGGAGCCCCAATCAGGTTAACATCAGACTTTTCATCACAAACCCTAAAAGCTAGAAAGGAATGGGATGATATATTCAAAGTACTAAAAGGCAAAGATTGCCAGCCAAGAATACTCTACCCTGCAAAGCTATCCTTCCGAAATGAAGGGCAAATAGTATATTTCTCAGACAAACAAAAACTGCGGGAGTTCACTACCACATGACCACCCTTACAAGAAATCCTCAAGGGAGTACTGGGTTTGGTTCCTGAAAAATAACTACCACTGCCATAAAAACCCAAGAAAAATCAAAACCCACTAGTATAATAAAAATGGCATTCATGAAGAGAAAACAAACAAAAAAAAATGCTATCTACAACCTAAGGAACCAACAAACACAGAAACCAAACAGTAAATCAGAAAGCAAGGAACAAAAGACTCCTAAGACAACCAAACAACCAATAAAATGCTAGGAATAAATCAACACCTTTCAATAACAACTCTTAATGTAAAGGGCTTAAATTCCCCAATCAAAAGACACAGACTGGCTGACTGGATTAAAAAGGAGGACCCAACTATATGCTGCCTACAAGAGACCCACCTAACCCATAAAGATTCACACAGACTAAGAGTGAAAGGATGGAAAAAGATTTACTATGCAAACAAAAGAAAAACGAGCTGGAGTAGCTATTCTTATATCTGACAAAATAGACTTTAAACTGAAAACCATAAAAAGAGACAATGAGGGACACTACATAATGATAAAAGGACTGATCCATCAGGAAGATATAACAATCATAAATATGTACACACCCAATGTTGAAGCAGCCAGATTTATAAAACAAACTCTATTAGACCTAAAGAAGGAAATAGACACTAATACCATAATAGCAGGGGACTTGAACATCCCACTGTCAATATTAGACAGTTCATCTAGGCAAAGAATCAGTAGAGAAACACAAGATATAAACAACACTCTAGACCAATTGGAATTGGCAGATATCTACAGAACATTCCACCCAACAACCTCAGAATATTCATTCTTCTCATCAGCACATGGATCATTCTCCAGGATAAATCACATATTAGGTCAAAAATCAAGTCTCAATAAATAGAAAAAAATTGGAATTACCCCATGTATTTTCTCAGACCACAATGGATTAAAACTAGAAATTAATAACAAACGAAACTCTGGAAACTATACAAACACATGGAAATTAAACAGCATTCTACTTAATGACATATGGGTCCAAGAAGAAATCAAGCAGGAAATCAAAAAATTTATTGAAACTAATGAAAACAATGATACATCATACCAAAACCTGTGGGATACTGCAAAAGGAGTATTAAGGGGAAATTTATTGCATTAAGTGCTCACCTCAGAAGAATGGAAAGATGGCAAGTGAACAACTTAACACTTCACCTTAAAGAACTAGAAAAACAAGAACAATCCAAACCTAAAGTTAGCAGATGGAAAGAAATCATTAAGATCAGAGCAGAACTGAATGAAATTGAAAACCAAAAAACAATACAAAAGATCAATGAATCAAAAAGTTGATTTTTTGAAAAGATAAATAAAATTGACAAACCATTAGCATGGCTAACAAAAAAAAAGAAGAGAGAAGATTCAAATAACAAAAATTAGAAATGAAAAAGGTGATATTACAACTGATTCACCTGAAATACAAGGAAACATTCGAGACTGCTATAAACAACTATATGCCAACAAATTTGAAAATCTGGAGGAAATGGATAAATTTCTGGACACACACAAGCTTCCAAAACTGAGCCATGAAGACGTAGAAAATTGAAACAGACCAATAACAATAAAGGAGATTGAAGGTGTTATCAGAAGGCTCCCAACAAAGAAAAGCCCAGGACCAGATGGATTCACAGCAGAATTTTACCAAACATTCAAAGAGGAATTGACACCGATTCTTTACAAACTATTCCAAAAGACTGAAACAGACACAAATCTCCCAAACTCATTCTATGAAGCAAACATCATCCTGATACCAAAACCAGGTAAAGATACAACCAAAAAAGAAAACTACAGGCCGATATCTTTGATGAATATAGATGCAAAAATCCTCACTAAAATATTACCAAACAGAATACAGCAACATGTATGTAAAATTATTCACAATGATCAAGTGGGATTCATCCCAGGGATGCAAGGTTGGCTCAACATATGCAAATCAATAAATGTGATGCACCATATTAATAAAATCAAACACAAGGCTCATATGGTAATCTCTATAAATGCTGAAAAAGCATTTGATAAAATTCAACATTCATTCATGACAAAGACCCTCTATAAGTTAGGTATAGATGGAAAGTATCTCAACATATTTAAAGCCATATATGATCAACCCACTGCCAATATCATCCTGAATGGGGAAAAGCTGAAAGCTTTTCCTTTAAGAACAGGAACTAGACAAGGATGCCCACTCTCACCACTCCTATTCAACATAGTGTTGGAAGTACTAGCCAGAGCAATCAGAGAAGAGAAGGAAATAACGGGCAATGAGACTGGAAAACGTAAAGTCAAACTGTCCCTGTTTGCAGATGACATGATCCTATATATCGAACAGCCTAAAGCCTCTACAAAAAACTCTTGGAGTTGATAAATGATCTCCGCAAAGTAGCAGGATACAAAATCAACACACAAAAATCAGTAGCATTTCTATTCTCCAATAGTGAACATGCAGAACGAGAAATCAAGAAAGCCTGCCCATTTACAATAGCCACCAAAAAAATAAAATACTTAGGAATTGAGTTAACCAAGGAGGTGAAAAATCTCTATAATGAGAACTACAAACCACTGCTGAGAGAAATTAGAGAGGATACAAGAAGATGGAAAGATATCCCATGCTCTTGGATTGGAAGAATCAACATAGTGAAAATGTCCATACTACCCAAAGTGATATACAAATTCAATGCAATCCCCATCAAAATTCCAAAGACATTTTTCTCAGAAATGGAAAAAACTATCCAGACATTTATATGGAACAATAAAAGACCACGCATACCCAAAGCAATGCTGAGCAAAAAAAATAAAGCTGGAGGCATAACACTACCTGACTTTAAGCTATACTACAAAGCTATAATAACCAAAACAGTATGGTACGGGCATAAAAACAGACATACTGATCAATGGAATAGAATAGAGAATCCAGAAATCAACACACACACTTACTTCCATCTGATCTTTGACAAAGGCACCAAGCCTATTCACTGGGGAAGGGACTGCCTCTTCAGCAAATGGTGTTGGGATAACTGGATATCAATATGCAGGAGAATGAAACTAGACCCATACCTCTCATCATATACTAAAATCAACTCAAAATGGATTAAGGATTTAAATATACACCCTGAAACAATAAAACTTCTTAAAGAAAACATAGGAGAAACACTTCAGGAAATAGGACTGGACACAGACTTCATGAATATGACCCCAAAAGCACAGGCAACCAAAGCATACATAAACAAATGGGATTATATCAAACTAAAAAACTTCTGCACAGCAAAAGAAACAATTAAAAGAGTTAAAAGACAACCAACAGAGTGGGAGAAAATATTTGCAAAATATTCATCTGACAAAGGATTAATATCCAGAATATACAAGGAACTCAAACAACTTTACAAGAAAAAAACAAGCAACCAAATTAAAAAATGGGCAAAAGAGCTAAGTAGGCATTTCTCTAAGGAAGATATACAAATGGCCAACAGACATATGAAAAAATGCTCAACATCACTCAGCATTCGGGAAATGCAAATCAAAACCACACTGAGATACCATCTAACCCCAGTTAGGATGGCTAAAATCTAAAAGACTCTGAACGATAAATGCTGGCGAGGTTGTGGAGAAAAAGGAACTCTCATACATTGTTGGTGGGACTGCAAAATGCTGCAGCCTCTATGGAAAAGGGTATGGAGGTACCTCAAACAATTGCAGATAGATCTACCATATGACCCAGCTATCCCACTGCTGGGAATATACCCAGAGGAATGGAAATCATCAAGTCGAAGGTATACCTGTTCCCCAATGTTCATTGCAGCACTCTTTACAATACCTAAGAGTTGGAACCAGCCCAAATGTCCATCATCAGATGAGTGGATATGGAAAATGTGGTACATCTACACAATGGAATACTACTCAGCTATAAAAACGAATGAAATACTGCCATTTGCAACAAAATGGATGGACCTTGAGAGAATTATATTAAGTGAGATGAGTCAGGCACAGAAAGAGAAATACCACATGTTGTCACTTATTGGTAGGAGCTAAAAATTAATATATAAATTCACACACACAAAAAAAAAAAAACGGGGGGGGGAGAAGATATAACAACCACAATTACTTGAAGATGATATGACAAGCAAATAGAAAGGACATTGTTGTGGGGGAGGGAGGAGAGGAAAGAGGGAGGGAGGTTTTGGTAAGGGGCAACAATAATCAACCACAATGTATATCGACAAAATAAAAGTAAAAATAAATAAATAAATAAAAATGTTTGGCATGTGAGGAAAAAAAAAAAAAGAAAGAATGTACACATTACATGCACTGAAAGACAATACTTAATTCCCAAAATCGATGGCCCCTCCCTTACCAGCTGAGATTTAAGTAGAAATAATTTTATTAAATCTGGCAAGTGTTTACTGCTTGCTAACTTGGAAATCACATTGACTTAGTCTGCACCATTGTATAATAAGATCTAATCAGTTCATACTTTTTCACATATTAAAATAGAATGTGAATCAAGAATCAGACAAAATTTGGGTTCTCTATTCACATGTCATTCTGATTATGAAACATGTGTTCCCATTGAGCATAAAAGGAGAATCATAAAGAATCCAATAATCTAGACTTTCCAGTTGATGTGAGAGTTGTCCTATACAGATATTCGATAATTTTCATTTTGGTACAGATTCAAAAATGATTTCTGTGATTATTTTGAGGACCATGGAAACAAATATGTTTATCTTTGTACTTAATGTTCCTAGACTGATAGATGATCTTGAAATAATACAGGTAACATTATAAATATTACATGAGGTAATTCACAAAAAGAACTAAGCACTATTGTGCATAGTTGGCCCATAATACACTCTCTATAAAAGTTAAGTAATTTGTGTCTTTTTTCTTTTCCCACTGCTATAAGTTTACTGTGTAACCTTTCAAAATTTTTCTGTTATTATGACAATAATTTTGGAAAACCCAAAGACAGAACAGCAACTCTGAGTCTTCTACAGTGCCCTACCATCAGGTTCAACACTGGAATCTATATAGAGAATTGTACCTTATTAGAACTTGTAAGAGAGGGAGAGTCCAAGTTTTTGTACTTCAGTGAAGTTCATCTTATAGTAATGTGTAATGTGGATTTGATACAACAATCCTATAGAAGAGCTCTATTTAATTGCTCTATTGTTTATGTTTATCAAAGACAAATTTTGATGTTTTCTGTCAATTTTCTTCTATAATTCTCTTGGATTAAGTTGCAAAAATATTAATGGCCAGATTATAAATTAGAGAACATATGGAATTTGTACATGTTCTCTCTGTGTGTACTTAGTGAGAATTTACTAGTTGTATAGAATAAAGAGAAAAATGTGTACAAGTCAGGGAAAATTACACCTGAATATTAATTTTCTAGATGTAAAGATAATGTGTAAATTGGTCCCCTAAAGGCCACTGGAAAATCTGTGAACAAAAGTCATGTGGGTGTCAGAAAATAACTTCTGACCACTAAATACATAAAATTTCTTGTGACTTGTTACAAGTTAGTTACTCAGAGACTTGTCAAGAGGAGCATAAAACTATTAGAAGAGGAATCATTAAAGTCATTATGAATATAATGCCCATCACCTTCATATAAATGAAACGCATGTGACAACATGTGTTTAGAATATGTGCTAAATATTCTATTTCTTACTTATATGATCATATCCAGTCAAGTAAGGCAGATTATTAATTATACAATTAATGTAACTACAATTTCTTTATAAAACTATTCATATGAAGAATTTCACAAATCAAACAAATGTCAGTCTTTACCAGGTCATTGGCTCCATTTTAAAATTTGGAAAAACTATGGTTTCTATGTTCATTAATTTTTGTTTGTTTGTTTTTCCTACCCCACTGTCCCAAAACTAAGAAGGAAATAGTGTTAAAGATTATGTATTTTTCTAGAGTACCGAGTACCTAATAAATATCATTACACATCCAAAAAGGGGATAAAGTAAAGTGGTTAAAAAAAAAAGAAATCCTTAGTTGCATTGGATTAAGTAAAAGATCCTTCATATTTCAAGGACTATAAATATTGTATAATATAATATATTAACTTATTCTTATCAATCATATCTACATATCATCTCCTAGGAACTAAAAACCAAAATGTGTTTTTTAGTGTCTCACCTGGGCAATATGCTAAGATCCACTGAGAAAAAATGAATTAAACATGATTTTACCTGTGTCGAGTGGCTAAAAACAAAATGAAATACTAACAACAGGTCCCATCTCTTGAATCTTTTTTTAAAGACGACACTATTATCTTTGTGTGGATTGGCATACAATGCAAGATGTCACACATTAAAATAATTTGTGCATCAATAGTGAAGTAATGAACATCCAATTCAACAAATTACTTTCATGTGTTTAAAATCATATCAATATGAGGCCTCAGCTATGGAGAAAATACTGCACTTGGTATTCAGTTCAGTTCAACAGAATTGTACCATGTGCCAATTGTCTAGGAATATAGCAGACTTTGCAATGAGCCAGGGCATGGGTAGGGTCTTTTCCTGCTCCAGCCAACAATCAGGAATGCAACGTTGAATATAAAATCTCTGAAAATGGGAGCTCCATCATTAGAATCACTGTCATCATAATTACAACCATCACCACCACCACCACCACCACCACCACCACCATCATCATCACTATCATCATGATTAACATCATCCTCACCACCAACACCACCACCATCACTGTCATCATCTTATTATCATCATCACCATCACCACCACCACCAATGCCACAGTCACTGTCATCCCCATCACAGTGGTAGTTAATTGCCAACTGAAGCTAATGTCTGCCATGTTCCACAGCCTATACCAGGTGCTTTATTTCCTCATCTCACTTATTCCTCTCCAGCCCCCACAACCATTATCAATTCCATCTCACAAGTGAGAAAACAGAAGCTCAGGGAGATATAACAAAAATAAGTAAAAGGAAAAAGGCACATAGGGTGAAATCCTAGGGAAACCAGGTGAGCCTCCAAGTATCTCCTCCCAGTAGAGTCACGCAGGATGTGCTTAACTCCTCCAGCAATGAGTTGTGACAACCATGTGAAATATTGTCAACCAGAGAAGTTCATCAGAGACTCAGTATCCAGGGTTTTTATTGGAGACTAGTTACATAAGCTCCTTCTGACTGGCATGTACCATAAATCCAGACTCCAAGAAAGAAAACAGGTGTTTGGCATAAACCACACTGTGTGTACAAACAGTTTAGGAACAGTGAACCCCTCTTTCAGTTAGGGGGTGGTGGGACCTTCTCAAAATGTAAATTTCCAGATGCCAGCCGAGGGCTCATGGTTGGCATTTCTGAGAGAAGTCTCAGCCCAGCTGTGTTAACTCTTTTCTAAACAGTAAACCATGGCTATCTCTGGATGGTAGAATTTGGATTAACAGTTTGGTTTTATTTGTTACTCTTCTGTGTAGTTTGTCCTACTAATTTTTTTAATGGGTGGGTATAGTTTCCACAAAAAATAAAGACATTACAGTTGTTTTGAAAAAATAGCAAAAATGCTACGTGAATCTTTCAAAGAAGACATCTAAATACTAAGCATGCATGGAATAAGAGCAATAATTCTCAATTCAAATGTTTCTAATTTATGCTTGAAAATGCAATTATGATTTGCTTGGAAACTCAATTATAAATGCTAATTTCTAAGATGTGGTTGCATTTAATTTGGTTCCCAGTCAAATTATAGACATTGGCCAATAAACAATATAAAATTAGGAGACAATCAGAAACATGCGTATGAGGAAAGTCACTTTCTTATGAGTACTTATCTCTTTTTTCAATTATAGTATCTTTACTTATGTTTATAGCAACTTCCTTCTTGGCATGCTTCTATTTATTTGTAAGGCAAATGTGTCCCCTTGCATGGGGGTAACATGAGTCAGAAACACTCCAAAATCTTGCTGCAAGATCTTTGGAAGATCATTAGACATGCAAATAATTTGAGAAATTCAAAAATTCCTATAGAAGTAAGGATAATTAGGGCACTACATTTAAACCATGATTTCTTTCCCCATTTCCTCCCTGCCAGCATTCTGACTGCCTTCCAAAAGAGAGACAAACTGGAAATAAACATCATAATATAATGAGTGAATATCTGATTAAAAACACAGGAGAGGCCCTAATCCAAGTGGAAGAGGTCAAAGAAAGCACCCAGAGTATGACAGCTGTCTTAAATTAAGGGGATGTGTAGCTTTTGAATACAGGTGGCTTCTAGACATCAGGAATAGACTGTGCAGAACCAGAGTAATCAGAGCACAGTCTAGGGAGCTTTAACTAATTTGTTTATTTGACAAAAACTACTTTTGCCCATTGAAGACTGTGGGAATTGACTTCCTGATGTATACAACTGTAAAACTGAACGAAATATATGTATCAGCTTTAGTCAGATATTGGGCAACATGTAGCACAGGACAAGAAACCCTGGAAGAAAGGACACAAGTGAGGTAGGTGAGCCCAAAGTTGGCCAAAATAAATGGCTGGGGGTAGTTTCAAATCCACAGTGCAAGGAGGGGTGACCCAAAAAAAGTCCTGCAATTTGTCTGAGTTGTGGAGAAAGAAAGAAAAGTTTGAGGAGACTGAGGTGCCTAGATCTTGGGGGCAGAATATCAGGGAAGATAGAAACCTAGAGAGTTAGAGTAACCCTTGGATTTCTGTCTGCATACTGATTTAAATGTGCATGGCTTAAAACCCCACAAGATTGGGGAAAGAACAACCAGACAATAGGGCAAACAATTCCTAGAGTTCTAACAAGGACTCACATTCCAACCAATGTAGTGAAGAAAATGCACAATTCATGGAGCATTAGACTCATCAGAAGGTTATCACCTTAAAAATGGGATAAATTAGCCCTAGACTAAAGGCTACTCTGAACCTGCCCTACGAAAGTCTAAACAAAAGCCTCAAAAAAGCAAGCTGATCTCAAGTAAATTAACTGCATGCCAGACAAAGCCTTATAATTTTTAGAAAAATACAGCAAAATTTAGAACATAAAAATATGACAGCCCATCAAAAATCATCAGGCATGCAAAGAAGCAGAAAGATAGGACACATAACCAAACAAAAAAAAGTAACCTACAGAATAGAACCAGAAATGATAGGGATGGTGAAATTAGCAGCAAAGAACATTTAAAAGCTATTATACGTATGCTCTATGTGCCCAGGGGTTTAGAGAAAAACATAAACACAGAGACAAGAAAAGACTCACATGGAACTCCTAAAAGTAAAAATAAAGAAATGAAAAATATGCCAGATGGGATTTTTTTAAATGTGGGACACCAAAGGAAAGATCACTTGAGGGAAACTTGATGGCATAGTGATGAAAACTATTGAAATTAACCAGAAGGCTGAAAATGACAGAAAAAAAAATGATTACAGACTCGTTGACCCATGAGACAATATAAAGTTGCCTAACATGTATAATTAGACTTCCAAAAGGAGAGAAGAGGGAACATAGGACAGAAAAAAATAAATAAATATTGGCTGATATGTTAAATATTTAATTAAAACTGTAAGCCTGTAGTTAGAAGACTCTCAGTGACCTCTAAAGAGAAGAAACATAAAGGAACTCCAGTCAAAGCACACCCTAGTTATATTGCTTTATATGCCTGATACAGAAAGAAAATCTTAAAGGCAGACAGAGAAATAAAGACACTTTAAAACAGAAAAAGATAAGAATGCCAGAGTTTTCAGAAAATATGCAAGACAGAGGAAAGTGAGGAGATATTTTAAAAATACAAATTAAAAAGAAAAAATTGCCAGACTGCAATTCTATACCCATTGCATCCTTCAAAAATGAAGGTGCCATAAAGACTGTCTCAGATACACAAAAGTTAGCCAGCAAGTAAGCTTTACAAGAAATGTTAAAAGCAAAAGGAAAATAACAGATGGGCATTGGGATTACACAAAGAATAAAGACCTCCAGAAACAGTAAATATGCGAGTATATGAAAAGATGTTTCTCTCATTTCTACAGCTCCAAAAGAAAATTGTTTAAAGCAAAAAAAAAAAAAATGTAATGTGGGGCTTATAACATATGTAGAAGAATAATCTATGATGTTAACAATACAAATAACGGGAGAAGAAAAACGGAAGTATATTATTATAAGATTCTCAGATTATACATGAAGTCATTAGAAACAAAATATATTCTGGTTCAAAAACCAATTCTCAATAAATTTAAAAGGATTGAAATCCTATGAAATATTTTTCTTACTGTAATGAAATTTAACTAGAAATCGATATAAAGATGTCTGTAAAATTCCTAAATATTTGGGCCGGCCCCGTGGCTCACTTGGGAGAGTGTGGTGCTGGTAGCGCTGAGGCCATGGGTTTGGATCCTATATAGGGATGGCCAGTGCGCTCACTGGCTGAGCGTGGTGCAGACCACACCATGCTAAGGGTTGTGATTCCCTTACCAGTCAAAAGGAAAAAAATTCTTAAATATTTGCAAAATAAACAGTATGCTTCTAAGAAATCCAAAGAAGGAATCACAAAAAAAATTAGAAAATATTTGAATAAAAATAAAAACACTCTATATCACAATATGTGCGTTGCAACTAAAATAGTGCATAGGGTAAATTTTAAAGAATAAAGTGCTTACATAAGAAGCAAAATAAGGTCTTAAATTAATTGTCTAAACCCCCACAATAAAAAAGTATATAAAGAGGGGCAAACATCCAAAATAAGCAGAAGTAAGGAAGTAATAAGGGACAGAAATAAATAGCATATTTATTGCCCCAAAATAGAGAAACCCAATAAAAGAAAAAGCTATTTTTGAAAGGGCCAATAAAATTGACAAAATTCCACGCAGATGAATCAAGAAAAAAATATCAAATACGCAACTTACCGATGTCAGCATTGCAAAAGCGGTTCATCACTACAGACCTAACAGACATCAAAATGCTAACAATAAAGGCTAATTAGGGAGTAATATGAACAGCTCTATTCCTATAAATCTGATAATTTAGATCAAATGGAACGCTTCCTAGAAAAACACAAGCTACAAATGCTAAGGAAGTAGAAAACCTAAATAGCCCTACATCTACTAAAACAATTGAAATTACATATAAAACTGTCCCTCTAGATAAACAAATTTTAAGCTCCTATGAGAGTCAGAAAAAGACCTCTCCCACTTCTTAGAAAAAAAATAGATGTCAGAATTCCTGCCCCATGGAAGTCCCACTACATCAGATAAAGAAAAGTCCTCTCTCCGTTCACTGATTCAGTCATCAGTCCACTAGGCATAAGAGACACAAAGACTAAACTTCAATCTTGCCATTACGTTTACAGTGCATTTGGGAAGAGAGACGAATTAACAATCACAATTCTGCCTCTTGAATGATGAAATAGTATTGCTGTTGTTGTTTTTAATTTATAAAGCACTATCTTCATCTGCTGATTTTTAATCATTTCCAGCAATTATACGTTTTCTCCTCACAGAACAGGGAAGAAATTATAAGAGACTTCATACGATTAGTAGGCAGTTCCACGTGAGTGCTTAGGAGCAAACCCCAATAAAGAGGGACGTCCACACGCTTTGCCACTTAAAGGCTAGTCCATGGTGCACAGCACCAGCTGCGACTGGGAGACTGTTGGCAATGT
Organism: Cynocephalus volans; assembly: GCF_027409185.1. Lineage (NCBI taxonomy): Eukaryota > Metazoa > Chordata > Mammalia > Dermoptera > Cynocephalidae > Cynocephalus > Cynocephalus volans. The sequence continues at coordinate 7,624,083 of NC_084478.1, forward strand.
AGACTCTCATGTCCACACCACACACCTACTGAATCAGAATCTGCATTTTCAGAAGATTCCCAGGTGACTTATGTGCACAGTCAAGTCTGAGAAGGGCTGCTCTGCATCATCCTGGGTGCCGGAGTTATCTTCAGACATGAGCTGGACGCATGGAGTAGGCATGAGTCTTTCCATCTCTGCACTGAACCTGGCTTCATCCCTAGTTTCGTATACCAGAAATCTGTACTTTGTAACCCATGTATCTTCAACTTCACCCTCCCGGCAATATTTACTTCACCTTGACATATAAATGTATTCAAGTCTTCCCAAGGTAAAAACACACTGAAATCACTCGTCGACTGTAAATACCCCCTAAACACTGCGTCCTCTGTCCTCTTTCCTATACAGAATCCATTTAGAGAGATAGTTTCATGTGTTTGGTCTAAACTTCTTTCTTTACTTTTTATTCTCTGACCCAGAGTTATACGCATTGACTGCTAGCGTTCCCTAGAAACCTTCTGGCCCAGATTTCCAGTGACATCCTAACCACAAAATTCAGTGACCCTCTTAGTCCCTATCTCCCTGACCTACCGTAGAATTCAGAAATGTTGACCTTGCCTTCCTGCTCTATAGTAAAATAGCTAATATATGTCTAATGTTTGTTATGTTCAGACACTGGTTAAGTGATTTACATTCATTTTTAAATTCTTTTTTTACTTAAATTTGTTGATTTTGCAATTTCCATGATATTCCTTTTATTCCCTTGTAGGTGCCTACATGTCTAGTCCCTCTTTTCAGACAACATCGGTCTTTAAATCGTTCAGAATTTTCTCCAGTCTGGGCCTCATAAATTTTCAAAATGCATCAATTCTCCTACAGTTGAGTGTAGTATAATTCAATAGTCCCCAGCGTTGCATAAAAATTCAATGAAAATTGAGTCTCATTGCTTTAAAAAGTGGGGTGGGGGGGCAGTCTATGTTCCATGGAGGAAATTTTCCACCCTAGTCCGTACATTACTAGACAACCCTCAAATGTCATTCCACATCCTCGATGTTCTCAATTTCCAGGACTATAAAATTTGATATGACCCATACAACTCTTGTCATGTGGCGGTCGACAAAGGAGATCTCATAATAATTATGAAAATACATAAGCATTCCTTAAAACGTTTCAACTCTACTACTAACATCACCCTCAAGTGGAAAAGAAATCTTGGACACATTCTGCATCTCTCCACCATGGCCCATGTGTCACCATCCAGAAATACAAGTAACACGTTCGTGTATTATGACAATGTAGAAGTTCAATGCTTATCATTTGTAAAAATAAAAGCCTATTATTTATAATACTGAAAATTAACGTTTCTTGAAAATCTTTTATGTGCCAGTTACCCCAACCTATCACTTTCTCCCACCTGCCTCTCAGCTGGTCACCCTGATTCCTATTTCACTGGGCAAAGCAAAGCATTCAGAAGAGAAGTTCCACATGCGACCTTCACACCTGCCAGTGCAGCTGAATCTGGGCCCACGTGACCTCTATTCCCCTCTCCTGCGACACAGGGACAAGGTCGTCACTCCCATTTCAAACCTTCCTCCACGTGTGTGCATTGAATGACCTGCCACTTGAGGTTGTTGGCTTCTGAAATTCTCCCCTCTCCTTCAACATTAAATATAACCCCCTCTTCTAAATAAGTCATATCAGCTCGTAATATGTGATTAATCCTCCACCCTAAATACAGTTAAATGTCCAATTACCCTGCTTATCCTCTCCCCACAGCCTCATTCTGCCCCTTTACTTTCATAGTAATGCTCACTGAAATGTTTTTTTTTTTTCTCCCCCTCTCTGTTTCTTCCTACCAATCCTCTCGAACACGTGCCAGTCGGGCTTTCTCTTCTGCCACCCAAACTCACTGCTCTTGTCAAGGTCCACAGTGACCTCCACGACACAGAATCCAATGATCACACTTCAAGCCTCAGCATTCTTGCAGCATTCGATACAATGGATCGCTTCTTCCTTCTTGAAAAGCTTTTGTCAGCTGGCTTTTGGAACTCTACACTCCCCTGGATGTTCTCCCAACTTATTGGTCTTTCTTAGTCTCACTTGCCGGTTTTCCCTCCACTCCCCATCCTTCTTATGCTGGTGTGATTCAGAGCTCAACCCAAGTGCCTCTTTTCTTTCCGTCACCTCATCCAGTTGCATCTCCAGCCTACAACTCTCCCCTGAACTCCAGGCTCCTGTATCTACTTGCCTACAGCACATCTCCTGTGGATGTCTGATGTCCATTGCAAACATGGCCTGCTTAGCACCAAGCTTCTGTTCTACACATCCTCTTCACCACATCCCCCCTGCCAAAGAAAAATCTGAGCCCATCACATATTCTACATCTCAGTACATCCCAACTTCCTTCCCTGGTTGTTCAAGGTAAAAACACTGGTATCAGCATTGATTTTTCTCTTCCCCCCGTTCCTCCTGTCCCACCTGTCATCGAATTATGTTAGCTCCACCTTCAAAACAGATACTGACCATTTCTGATGACGACTACCCTGGACTGAGCCACTTTCACCTCTCATTTGCTCAGGTGCTCAGATTGCACAGGTAGATGAAAGAGCCTGTGCTTCTTACCCACTGGGCATACTATCCCAAATGCCAGCCTAGTGTCCCCAAAGTATTAGCAACATCCCTAACGGGAGTACCCCAAAACCATACTAGGATGTTCTTAGGGAAATTTTCCCAAATAGGACATCTTTTTAGTAAAAATTGAATCCATCTTTTATATTGAACCTGAATTTAATGAACCCAGGGTAGTTCACTAATTGGCTTTTCAAAAGAACAAGGTGCTTATTTCTGTGACTCTGATGGTGTCCCAGGTGTCCTATGGCACCCCAAACCAGCTTTATCATATTAAGGTTCTGGGATATCCCGATCTCTCAAGAAAGAATATATATGTATATGTTCAAAAAGAGTAGCCCCCAGTCCATCTCCATCTGTCTCTTCACAAGGAGCTCCTAATTGGGTAAACTATTATTCTGATACACTAAAGCAAAATATTACTAAATTGTACTAAATTCTATGTGCTGATTCTCTCCTTTCATCTCCTACACACACATATCTGGGGTGTATTATATCATTTACATGTTTAGCACTCAGCAACTTTTCAGTAACTTTTACAGATATTTCCAAACAGCTGGAGGTTCTGTTTCAATTCCCAAAGGGATGCATTTTATTACCACTCTAGATTTAAAGACATAAAACCAGATTGTGGAGCAGAGAAGGCAGAGAAAATTCTGAGTGCAAGAAATTCCTTCACAGGAAAGTGATGCATCTGAGCTCTTTTAGTTTCTGAGATCTCTTTTCAGTAGTTTTGGAATATTCCCTGGTTCCCTGAAGAAGGAAGGAGCCTTGTCTACCTTCTCTTCCTTAAAGCACCACTAATTAACGATGACTTTGAATAACTATAATTCCCTTCTCACTTAAGAGTAAGCCTGTTGAAGCACACATGGTTGGGGCAACAACTTTACATGAGACACAGATTCATTTTTTAGTTCCTAATGAGGGAAGTAAAATATCCTCTATTCTGTATGTTGTGACATAAAATAGATTTAGGAGGAAAATCTAGAATAGAATACAGTAGAAAAGAAATGTAACTAGAAGTCACACCACCTGGATCCTAGGTCTTATACCTCCACTAATCAACTATGTGATCTTGGGCAAATAAATCCCTTTTCTCCTTGTGAGTTAGTTTCCTTGTTCAGAAAGCTTACCTAACGAAATTCAGATGTAACTTCTTATGGAAACAAAATCTAATAAGCTTGAAAAAGTTTTGAGAAGGAAAAATTACAAAGAAAGGAATCGATAATTATACACAGAATAGAGTGAAATCCACCTTTTCCTTCCCATTTCCAAGCTGATAAAGACTGCATATCTCAGAATGCATGCTGATCCAAAATAATATATTCTTGTCCTGAACTGATCCCTGAAGCAGATGAGGTCTCAGCTTTCCACGACTCCAATGCATATTTCAGACTCCCTACCATAACATTCCAGTGAGTTCCTACTTAGGATTGAGATGTCATAAATCAAAAAACATGAGAATCAAAGATGGGAGGTGTTTTATCCAGCAAGGAGGTAACTCAAAAACTATGATATATCACATTTAATCAAAACTAAGACACCATCACTTGCAATACACATGACTATTTTATGTACCATAATATTTTCAGCTTTAAGGGCCAAAGGATCTGTTACAACTACTCAACTTTGCTGTGATAGCACAAAAGCAGCCATAAATGATGTGTAAACAAACCAGTGTGGCTTTGTTCCAATAAAACTTTATTTAAAAAACTAGAGGCAGGCCAGTTTTGCCCCATGGGTCATGGTCTGCAAACCTTAGAAGACAAATAAAGCTCAGAATACCTTGCAAATAAATACATTGGACCAAACATATCTAACAGTCTCATTTTAGTTGATGAAAAATAAAATGTAGAGTCCCTTCTGAGTCAGAACTTTTACAGAGTGACAGCTTAGATTCAGTATGGACTTTGTGTGCATTCTTAAATCACGTAGGGGTAGAGAGGATGGGCCGGATCACTTTAGGGCTGTCTCAGTAAATGACTAGCCTCAACAATGCTGAAACAGCTATCCATGTTTTCAAGGGTCAGCCTATTTCAACAAAATAGTCAGATGCTTACTGCAAAATACAACAAAAGCAAGAAACCACAACGATGTAAAAACAATCAAAGCAAGTGGAATGGTCCATCAAGCCTTGATTATTTGACTGCTGTGCTGAGATGCCTCAAGAAAGTGTCTCACATTAACCAGCATCTGTTTTGCTCACCTTCCAAGTTTCAATTAGCCTTTTTTGCCAGAGTGGATCACAATTTGAACACCAGAGTCCCATTTTAATAAACTGGACTTGGTCCAGAAGACTTCACAGTTATCTCAGAGATGGCAATTACAGAAACCTGCTTGCACATTTGAAATTTTCAGGGAGAATTGTTTCAAATGACCTTCGATTGTATCTTCCTTTTCAGGGATCAAATGTAAAAATATCAACCCAGAGTCACTGATATTTAGGGATAATAAAACAAAAATCACAGTATACCTTGTTCTTCAAGATTCTATGAAAACATATTTTAGTTCATGCAGATGTATGGTTTGTGTTTGGAATAAAATACTAAATAAAAGTAGGTGAGCAATGGTCACTCAACTGCACATTTTTTTCCTAACTGTATTAACACACATTACTAATGTGGGATGAATGCAGAATCAACAATTGATTCAGATATCACACAGAGCTATTACCTACAAGCCTATAACACATAATAACAAAAATGTCATTCCCTTACTTTGGAACAGCTTGAAAAGCTTTGTATAGAGCATTTATGTTCATTATTTTTATAACAACACTGAGTAAGATAAATAGAATATGTTCTAGGTTAGAAACTGAGGTTAAAGACATAGGGTAAGTGATTTTAAATGATTTGCATAAATGCTTACAGGAAGTCAGTTTTGAAGTTAGTATTAGAATCAAGTTCACCTAATTCCTAGCTTATATCTTCCTCCATCGAGGAGAATAAAGCCCAAGAAGACAGAAATACTTGATTTATTTACTGCTCTACACCACCAAACTGCTCAGCAAGTTGTAGGTATTTAGAAAGTTCATGTTGAGTAAATGAGCAAGTAAATCTTAACAAGAAAAGTAAAAGGAGGAACACACTTCACAGAACTTGGAGAAAGACACAGAATGTCCTCACTTCCCTCGTCTTTGCAGCAATTCATCAGGTTTGTTTTATTTCTGGTGCCTCTTTGTGCTATGTCGCATTTGCTTTCTGCAGTAGACACACCCTAGGAAGACCCTCACTGGCTATCCCCAGGTGCAATCACCTCCCTTTATGTGTGTGTCATGTTGGTGGGGGGAACCTATGACCTGCTTCTAGCCAATGCAATCTAGCAAAGGTGAACGGACATCCCTCCTGTGCTTATGTAGTGCTATACAGACTGTCTTAGCAGACTGAAAAATGAGATTCTCCTCCTGTCCTTGCAGAAGCAAATAGCCATGGTGTGAACTGCCCACGAAGGGGCCACATGGCCAGGAGCCGCAGGCAGCCTCTAGGAGCTTAGAATGGACTGTAGCCACAGCCAGCAAAAAAATGGGACCTCTGTCCTACAACTAGAAGGAAATGAATTCTACCAACAGTGAGAGTGAGTTTGGCAGCTGATTGGCCTCTGCTTGAGCCCCCAGACCAGAATGACACCCAGTTGACACCTCGATTACAGCCTGTGAAACCCTGAAGTAGAGGATGCCACTAAGCCATGTCCGAACTCCTGCCCCACAGAAACCATGAGGTAGTAAATGTATGGTGATTTAAGCTCCTACATTTTCTGGTAATTCGTTATGCAGCAGTAGATAACTAATATACTGATATATTAAATTTAATGCATACAGCTTCTGGAAAAGTTTGCATTTTGATTAGGCAGATGGACAATATGTGAACTCCCATGAGGGAGGGGAGAAACCATGATTTATGCTATTCAGTATCATTTCCAGCATTCAGAAAAGGGCCAGATACAAATAGACACTTGAGAGTTATTCTTCTATTTGATTTAACACAAAAATGATCAACTTAGCCATAGTGCAGGTAGCAGAGCAATTGGCTAAATAATCTTGAATATCTGCCAGGAGTCCTATGTATTATTCGAGGCATTTTACTGTTCACAATTACAAGATGTTTCCAAAGACTTCACTGACAGGAATACTCAGACCTGCAGTGCTTCTAGCAACAGACATCAGTGTGTAAACATTTGCAAACCATCAACATTCCAGCCAATCACAACATGCTGGGTAAGAACTATCAGAGCAAAATAAAACCGAGTTACGGAAGAGTATGTGTTGATCACATTAGCAATTGAGAAGCACTTTCATTCTGCTTTTTCAAAATAATGCTATAACTGTAACGCCTGGTGATTGACAAAGTGTAGTCCACCAGCGACAACACTCAGATAGTTGGGAGAGATTTCAGCAAAAGACAGGGGTTCCTACCCAGCCTTTCCACCATGAATGTTGGTACTTGAGTAAAATGTTGACTTCATGAGCTTCAACTTCCAGTCTTCACAGCTTCCACACACAACTCCTGGGGACTTACTATAGGCCTTGCTTAACTCCAGGGTTATCAGAAAGGTCAAACGAGATAATAAAGATATTTTATGCACAGTACATACTAATGAAGTAATTATCATACCAATACTGCAGTCATCTTCTCAGAACAGAGTCTGCCTACTACCCAAGGTGAAAGCCAGATTATACAGTCACACAGCACATGCACCATGGAGAAAGACCGAACCTCTATGTTTGTCTGGATCCCTGGAAGAGTTCCCTTTCAGCCCCCAGTTCTGTTCAAAGATGCCCCATCATGTCATTTTATACTGATGTCATGGGGCACCTCTTCTGGCTACTCCCCAAGACCCTCAGCTGAGCTTCCTTGACTGTCAGAGTGGATTCTTTTAGCTGTGATCTGTACTGGCCCTAGAGGACTTTCAGATTCTCCTCACCTCTGCAGGCTGCTGTCCTGGGAATCAGCCGGTATGTCTGGCTCCATGTCTTCCTGGGTGAATCTTAGCAGAACGCAGGCTGATATACAACCTGTGCCCCCAATTTGTCCTGCAGGAGACAGTCCAGAAAAGCAGCTCTTGCCCTCTTCAGCACTGCTGATGATTTTAGACAGTGTTCCTCCAGGACAATACAACGTTTTATTATCTAATTGACAGCACAGATGAAGCAAGATGCTTCCCATACAGTTAAAAGTGGTCAGTGATACTGCCCAGGACTGGGGGAACCCAAAGGAAGAAAAATGAGATGAAAATATTTGAGAAACCCTGCTACCAATAATATGGGTCACTATGGGTCTCCCAAACGACATGAACATTTCAATAACGCTCAGAGAGCTCCCTGTAGGATAGTCATGATGTAAGAAGGATGACACCAGTTTGTACCTTTAAAGAGCTGCTAGTCTGACATGCATAGGTAATAAAATGTATTTATTTTTTCTGTCTGGTTAACCAATAACAGAAGCATTGGTAGCAGCTAGTTTTTTAAAAGGTTCAAGTCTTTCTTTTTTTCTTTTTTACATTAATTTACACACACACACACACACACACACACACACACACACACACACACACACACACACACACACACACACACACACACACACACACACACACACACACACCCCTGCAGTAAAACTGAACTTCCCAATTTGCAGCATAACAAGGGAGCCCACTCATACAAGTGAACCCACGTTGGCATAGTCAAATTTAGGTCAAGTGTCCCACTGGACACACACTGACATCCACCTACCTCACAGAAGCTTTGGCACTGGTGCTTTCTCAGGTCCCCCGATTCCTTGCAGGGCTCCAGGCACTGGAAGAGAGGAACAATAAAAATAAATAACACCTGGATAAGAAACAAAACCAAGAGGAAAAAAGGATTCACCTGTGGCTGCCACTTTTCAATACCCGTTTTTCCTAGTTAGTTTAGAAAAGCCAACAAATCAATCATTTTAACTATGCTTAGCATAAATCCAAGCAAGAACATTGTTACACAACAGGAACCAAAAATATATATGTCAACACAGTTGGAAAAGAAAAGTTACACAGTCTGGGGGTTACTTATGGCAAAAGTAATGATATTCACTATCAGGCAGAATAATTTGGATAAGAAATATTTTTTATTTTTTATTTTTTTCTCAACTTTTTATTTTAAAAAGTATTAAATACAGTATTAAATCTTGTAAGTCTATCTTTGCTTTCAATATTTCTACCCAAATGAATCATTATTCAGGAATTAACAAAAAACAGCAGCATTATCATAAATTGAAACACTAGTATAATGCACGGGCCACAATAAGAAATATTTTTAAAGGTTATTCTTCCAAATGAAGTTTTTTTCTCACAGAATTTAATATTAAATCACTTTTAAATTGGCAACATAGAGTTATTTTTTGTATCCTCTTCTACAAGTAACTAAGAGAAAATGTATCAAATATATATGTATTAAATGTATGTTGTATGTGCTCATGTATATTGTTGTTAGGTTTTTAGTTCAGTTAGTCCAGCAGTATTGACATTCATCTGGTTTAGTTAAATCCGTTCAAATACACTGAATAAACCTGAATGTTAAATTCTGACATGAGTTTCATAACAGAGAATAAAGTTTAAACACAGGCACAAACATGCACACACACCCATATCTTATTACTATATATTTTTTAATAAATAAGAGATACTAGTTAGGCTCCATCATTCAATAATAATTATAATAATGAATAATGACATTGTTGAATATATAAATTATATACATATGATATACAGTTTATTACTATACTAAGGTTCTTCAAAAAGTTTATGGTACGATTATCTTTTAAATCCATTTGTCCATAGTATACTATATATAGATAATATATATGTATATAGTAACTATATATAAATGTGTGCACGTGATCGGTGCCACCCCTCATAATTGCAATTAAAATATTATGTTTATATTCACTGAGATTTCAGTGATCATCAAAATTATACTTTAATACAAGTTTTAATGAGTAAAACTTAATAGTCATGTACAGTCAAATGTCAGTCATCTAAATATTGGCCTACCCATGGCTCTCATAAGCATATGATTATTTTATGTCTATCATTTTTATTTCATTGTTGATAAATTTGCCAAGTAGAATAGAAATTTACAGTCCAACTTCAGACATGTATAGTGTAGAATTCAGGATATATGGTACACCAAGATATACTCTTTTTTCAATCTATTTTCTTGTAACCTCCTGCCCTGTTTTAAAATACAGATGTGATTGAAAAATTCCCTGGAAGATTCTTTAATGACACTTAATTTTCAAATACCCAGTGCCACCTTTCAATCAAAAATATATATGGAAATACTGCTCCTATATCAACTGTCAATTCTTTACAGCAATGCTGCTCAGAGTGTGATCAATGGCCAATAATATGAGCAACACCTGGGAGTTTGTTAGAAATGCAAACTCATGGGTCTCCCTCTAGACCTACCGAGTGAGAATCTCTGGGAGCAGAACCTAGGAATCTCTTTTGACACATTCTACTGGAAATTCTGATACTTGCTAAGCTTTAGAAAGAACTGCTATCAAATTCGGTGCAGAGTCTGTAATATTTCCTTCTCGTTTCGTGTAAGTTTCATTAAGAACAAATCTTATAAGACTATTTTAGATTTTATTTTGAGTAATATTGCATGCGAGTGATTCATTTTTAATTATCTTAATTAAGGAAAAAAACTTGAGCTCTTCAATGATACTTTCCCAAGACATATATGAGCTTGTTCCAAGTTTTAGTGTTTATTTCTCCCAAGCATATTCAAAAACAATTTCTCACCAATATAACAATTTTAATGCCATTTTTCTAATAGCAGTGAAACATTCGTTAAAAACTTGTCTACCTTACAGATTGTATAAGATCCCTAAAGAGTTAGTTTTGTTTCCTATGGCTATGTCAATACTTTATCCTTAGACCTCTCATTTTTTCTTTTTTTCAGACATTGGCTCATAGCCAAAAATGTTTAGTGGCCATTTGATAAGAATGCTTAGATTTAATTCTCTCTCAGGACCATTTGAAATAAACAAATGGCACTCTTTAAAATACCTTGAGATTTTGTTCAGTCCAAGAAGTGTCCTACGATGCACAGGACCACACCAGGAGATCTGGGGATAGTTCACAGTTCAGCTACTTGCAAAGTAAGTCTTTGTATTTCACTCGAGAAACATCCAACAAGCGTTTATTCCATGTTTAAAAAAAATGATAAATGCTATGTGGCTAACAATGCCTCAAAATAATTATGTAATCCTTGCTTCTGTCATTAGTAAAAATGTAAGTTATGAAAACATGCTGCTACATGTACCTAGTGGCTTTTTCACAACTACAGACATCAGTGCATAAAAAGCTTGAGTCCTTCAAAAGTTCCACAGTTCCACATTTATTTGTTCTGACAGCTTGCAAAACAAATAAATACCTTAGACGAAACAAATATCATTTACAAAACAGGCATATTTTTGAAACGCTAGAAGAAGCAATACATAACACACTTGTCTTCCTCTTAATCCAGAATCTCTGTCTGCCAAATCTAGCATCAGTATATGCAACTCATTTAAAATTCTGTTTTAATTGCACGCTTGCTTCATTCCAATAACTGGTGATCAACAGCATCTAAAGATACATCTGGAAATGCTATTAATGACAGCCAACATTTTCTTTTAATAATCCTTTATGAAACAGACCTGACAAGAATGGCCTAGATGCAGTCATCTGAGTAAAGCTTTTCAGAATAAATCTGCCAAAGCTCTATTTCTTTACAGTACTCCAGCCAGGAAAGAGTAATTTCAACAAAAGGTAAAGTGAAAGAAAAAAAAAATAAAAGCATGACGGCAAATTCTCTCACACTTCATACAGAAGAAAGCACTTCCTGTTTCTCCAAGCAATAATAAAAAAAAAAAAGATGTATTGAAAGACCTCAGCCCGCATTCACTCTTCCATGAGAGCCGTGAATATAAGGAAAATAATATCACAAGCAGACGATTGCTCTGGAATCTATTACACATTGAACAGTAAGGGTCATGATTACATGATCCTAAAACTACCCAAAACAGTAAAAGAAATTAATATATTTAGCAAGTGTTTGAGGCTTTGAAGTTTTAGGATGATCAGCTGTTTAAAATTATTTCTTCCTAGGCTATCGCTTTAAGCCCAATGAAGAAAAACTTAAATTTCAGGGGGAAAAAAAAAAAAGGTCGAGAGAGCTAATCACATATGTCATCATTCAGAATGTAGACACCAATTATTTTTTCACTTAACCTAGAAAGATACATTCTCATTATGATTTGCTTAGATGACAATCCTATATTAAATTTATATTTTAAAATATGCAGTAATATAAAATACGTTCATAGAATATTCTACTAGAATGTAAGTTACATGAGCACGAAAACTTTGGGACGTTTACTACAATATACTTAGCATACAGCAGCAATTCCAAAAACACTTGTTGAATAAATCGATAGATGAATTTACATGCTTTTCTAAGCAGCACTGAGAGCTGGCATACTCAAATATTTCCAGGGACCAAGCAAATAATGGGTAAGAGTAAGGGGGTAGATTAAGAACAACGGGGAGTACTGGGGAGAACGGTAAACTGAAGAGCCCGCCCTGTGTCCAGGTGACACTGCTCTTCATGAGTTTCTGGTTCTTGTCCAGGATTGCTCTGAATGTTACAGAGAAACCAGTGATACAGATTCCTTGTAAACCCTTCCAACTTTTCAATGTACTGCCCAACACTGTACAGGTCTTTTTGTCTACTGCAATTTATTTGCAGCATAAGATAGTAGATATATCATTTTAACTGTTTTAAGTAAGTGGTTCTGAAATTAAGGTGACTTTTGGAGTCCCAGGGAACATGTGGCAATGTCTGGAGACAATTGTGTTTGTTGCAACTGGGAGGAGGGGATCCAGTACTGGCTTTTAGTAGGTAGAGGTCGGGGATGCTGCTTAAGCATCCTGCAAAGCACAGGATAGTCCCTCCCTCATGATCCAAAAAAATAAATTATCTGGCCCCAAATGCCAATCAATAGTGCCCAGGCTGGGAATCTCTGAACAAAATGCAACAGAAATGCAGTGAGTTACTTCTAATAATACAGTTGACCCTGAGAAACCTCTTCCCCGGGATAGAGGGTAAAGGCTACTCCGAATAGTGACTTCCCATTTTGTGCCAGTTCTGTACATTTAGGTCACATTCATTGTTCTAAAATATGGTTTTGATAATGCGAGTTCCCTGATAAAAACTAACCAATAATTACAAAATTAAGTACAAAATATATGACTAGACATTCAAAACATCTGGTCAACCAGCAAATCTAGACGAATCAGTTATGAATTGCCTTCAGTGAAGCCAGTCTCTTTTCTGTTCCCCACACACAGATTCCTTCTACCTCCCCTCTGTTACTATATTTCTTTCTTAAGGAGAACCTATTCTGTCCTCCCCTTAAATCAACAGCTGCTTCAAACCATCTATTTTTTCTGTCCACATAGCAAACATTGATTTCCACAACCGTATAGCATTTATAGTTTCCCTCCAAGAATTCCCCTATTTTATTTTGGCTGGTTTGGGAAGGCTATGAGTTGTGTTTGAGGACAGACTTTAAGGAAAATCCATGTGTACCACGGTGGTGCAACCACATGTCTAATCTATAACTGTGAGAAAATCACATAAATTATTTAGCCTCAGTTGGCTAATTCAAATACAGAATATAATCTTCCATATTAACTTGTTAAGATAATACTGAACATGAAGGCGTGCCAGAACCTTTAAAGATTATGGAGCACTTTTAGAACCGTGTGTTCAATAGAGACTCATCACCAAAAAAAAAAAAAAAAAAAAAAACTATAGAAATGTGCAAAATTACATACTGTTATTCTAACATTTTAGAGAGGAAATGCTGAAGTTTAGAGAGGTTGAAGAAACAGAGCTAGTGACTACGGGAGAGATTGGAAGGACTGGAATTTGAACCCATTCTTCAGCACACTCAAAGGAATATTATTTTCATTATAAAACACTGCACTGCATACACCACTTGCTACAGGAGCTTAAGGAGACGGTGCTTGTAAAAGAGGCTTGTAAACTAAAAAGTACTTTACAAATCCATGAGATTACTAAATCACTATGATTCCAGATAGAACTCACTTCCAGAATGTCCGAGGTGCTACCTTCCAAGGTTTTTATATAATCACAAACAATGAGACTGAGCATTTCTTATCACAGAGAAAGACATGCAACTCACATGAGCCAAAGTACAGAAAAAGAAGGAAACTGTTGATACTACTTTGGTGAAGTACCATTTGGCCAGTTTGGCACAAAATTCTATATCTTATATTTAATGATGCATTTTCATAAAAGTACAGCAAAGGACATTTTATTACCAAAACAGCAATCAGAGTAGATTCTGAAGCAAGAAAGTTCACACAAAATTTAACTTTTCACACATGCTCAGTAATCAAGGAACTAGGACCCATAATTACATTATGCAAAATAAATAGAATCCACCTTAAAACAAAGCAACCAGCATCCCATACTTTTCAACCTGTTCAAATTAGCATCTGCTAAGTCAACATACATGGACTAATATTTCCTATATGCAAAGCACAATCTAGTCACCAAGGTAGGCAAAAATGTGGCAAAAATCGTTCTGCCTTAGGTGGTATACAATCTCTTATTGGAGAAAAACATGTAGGTAAGTAAGTCTGCACCAATGAAGCTTTTAAAATAAATGAGGGAAAGCAACGTGGGATAAGAAACTGAAAAAGAGATGTGTATTTCCATATAGGGTGAGTGGAGAGGGCTTCATAGAATTGAGGACCCATGAATCAGCTTAGAAGGAGGAACAGGACTTCAACAATTGTCAGTAGATTTGGGGCCTGGACCATGTTGCATGCATGTGAGGGAGGGGAGAAATGGTGAGTGATTGATAAAAGAAGAGAAGACGTAGTAGGAAACAAGGGTGGTGTATTAGTCCGTTTCTGTCACTTATAACAAAATACCTGTGTATTTTATAAAGAAAATGAAATTTATTGCATACATTTCCAAGTCCAGGGAACACATCTGGTGAGGGTCTTGGTGTTGGTGACAGTGACATAGGGTCTCACATGGCCAAAAATGGTGGAGCAGAGAGACTAACCTCCACATTCACTCTCCTTTTAAAGTCCTCAGCACCCTGACCACTATTTTTAACCCGTTCACTACTGCATGGTCCTACAATCTAATCACCTCTTCGAGGTCCCACCTTTCAATTACCATAATAGGATTTCCCACTCTCAACAGTTACAGTGGCAATTAAGTTTAGGGGACATTCAACCCAAGGCAGCTGGAAAGACAGCCCTTACAATTCAACAGGGAGCCACTGACATCTCAGAACAGAGAGCTGCTTGCTCCCATCTGTGTTTAAGATGACTTAAGTGCTGGAATAGAAGACAAATCAGAAAGCTGAGATGTTGCAGCAAGTGAAATCAAAGCAAAAGTTTTTACAATATCATCCAAATCACCTCTCCACCACTTCTAGGGTCAACATGCCATTAGGTGGCAGAGGACGCTGGCTGAAAGGAAATGGAAATTAGTCTGTGAAAGGCAATTTGGAGATACAAGCTCATGGACAATGTTGCTGGTTTGCTTTGGAAGATGGAAATAAGAGAGAAATGAGAATGGGAAAAGGCACCAGAATGCCTAACCTAGATCTGAAAGGAATTAGTGGTGTCACCAAGATGGAGAATGCAGGAGTAACAAGCACGGGGAGAGATGTGGAACTGACTGCTTACCATGATGCATTTGCAGTGAGCAGGGGATATACGAAGAGGGGTGACCAACGAGCTACTGGAATTGTGCATATGGTGCTTAAGGCAAGGGGTCAAGGTAATGCTGAGAATTTACAAGTTGCTACCGTCTCTCTCTACATCATCAAGTCATTCCTGTCACAACCATGTGCTGAGTTCTAATTTATAACCACAGTGGTGTGCTATGTGATGGGTCCACTAAATCTATGAGCCACACAAGGACCTGCCTTCGAGAACCTTACAGGCTAGAAAGGCAAAAACAGCACATTCGTTTATAAGCTGAAGTCAGGGATGCGTGTCAAAAAAAGAGGAACAAAATAAAATGAGATTAGAGTGTCAAACATTTTGGGAGGTGGGCTATTTGAAAACTACAATGGCAACATTGAGGAGATCGCATAGTTTAGTAAAGGTTTTTTCTTTGATCTGTTTTGTTCTCTTTATGTGTGTGCTTCAAAATGATGTGACTGGAAGGTGTTGGTAGGCAGAAAGAGGATCAGGTGGAGCAGGTGTGGTCGGAGATGTAGGAGAAATAAGAAATGATCAATTGATCAAGGTCCCAGAGGATATTGCAGGGATTTTAGAGAGAAAAGGAATCTTTGATGTCATCTAACCCAACCTTCCTTATTTGGGAACTAAAACATCTTCCTTGAGGCAATGGCCGGGTAGTAGGATTTAGGTCCATGCCCGACCTGTGACTGGACACGGACTAATCGGGTTCACGATTCATCTTAGAGAATGTAAGAGTTTGCATGTACAATTACATGCAGTACTCGTGAGTAGCGCCTGCTGTCCAGTCAGTTTTCCAATTAGGTAGGAAAGTGCTGATAATTAGATGTGTGTGCCCTAATAGGCGCATTTCTGATGTCCAGGCTTGAGTGGTCTTGAACGCACAGATAACTCAGGCCAGTTCCCAGGTAAGGAACATGGAAGCTGACAATTCCAGCTCTGGGTCTTAGGGCAAGAGAAAGACCATGGAGCCTTGGGGTTGGATCAGCCTAGAAGAGAATCCCTCATCTACCATATGCTAAATATTTTTTCTGCATTCAAGTTTTAATTTAACTTCTCTGGACTATAGGTTTCTGCTACATAAAACAGAATAATATTTGACCAAGAGACAAACTTTTAAAGTGCCTACAGAGGGCTGGCTGGTTAGCTTAATTGGTTAGAGTGCAGCCTTATAAAACCAAGGTTAAGGGTTTGGTTCCCATACCGGCCAGTCACTGTAGGTGCTCAGTGAATCTGATTCCCTTTCATTTCTAGAGGACTAATAAGAAAAATTTATCTTAGTTCTTTCTTATTTCCTCAATACCTACCTTTATTTATTTTAATCGGAGAAGAAATCAAAATTTCTTTTCATTGCAGTCTCTCAAGCACGTTCTAATAATTGTTTGTAAAGTGCTAAGTTTCTTGCCAAAAATTCCAGCAGCTATGGGTGGGTGGCATGGTACTACTTTGTGTGTGTGGCCAGGATGCAGAATGAGAGCAGATATTCCAAGACTAGGGCACTGTGCATTTCGTAGGACATATGGTATTCTTTCACCAAAATATTTTCTGTTGAATAATACAAAAATCAAATAATAGTGTATATTTAATTTTCGTTTGGATTATCACCTGGGAGTAAGGAATAAGCCTTGGGTTCTACAAAAAAGTCCAACTTTTCATTTCATACAGGTACGTATTCATAGCATATAATAATGCTATCAACAGAAGATTCCAAAGACCATTTCTGTTTTCTGAATTAATGGCAGCAAGTTTGTCTGGGAAACTGTAGATAAGTTTTTAGATGGAAGTTGTCTTTTTTCCCCAATATAGTTCCTAAAATATGTATACCCTACTGCCTTTAGAAGTATTCATGGACTCCCTCCAGCTCTAAATTGGTATAGAAATTGTTACAATCCGGTGTGTTGAAAAGTGCACTGTGTCTTGCCAAAATAATGAAATCTTTTGGCAGACAGCCCAGAGAGTGCAGGTGAACACTCATCAGAGTCTAAACCACAGAGGATTGGCATGCCACCACAGCACAGCAACGCTATGCCTGAGACACTGCACATCACAAATCAGCTTGCTCTGAAACACTGAAAGGATGATTATTCTCCCACCACGATGCTTATCAGGAAACCTGGGACTCATTTTATTGCAGCTATTTTTCACAATAAAGGGCATTCCGATGTCAAGAACTCTTTTAGTTTGGGTGAAAGTGTTTAAAAACTACATACATACAATATTTGCAAAATATACATCTGACAAAGGACTAATATCCAGAACATACAAGGAACTGAAACAACTTTAAAACAACAAAAACGAGTAACCCAATTAAAAAATGGGCAAAGGAGCTAAATAGGCATTTCTCAAAGGAAGATATACAAATGGTCAACAGATACATGAAAAAATGTTCAACATCACTCAGCATTCGGGAAATGCAAATCAAAACCACATTGAGATACCATCTCACCCCAGTTAGGATGGCTAATATCCAAAAGACTGTGAATGATAAATGCTGGTGAGGTTGTGGAGAAAAAGGAACTCTCATACATTGTTGGTGGGACTGCAAAATGGTGCAGCCTCTATGGAAAATGGTATGGAGGTTCCTCAAACAATTGCAGATAGATCTACCATACAACCCAGCTATCCCACTGCTGGGAATATGCCCAGAGGAATGGAAATCATCAAGTCGAAGGTATACCTGTTCTCCAGTGTTCATTGCAGCACTCTTTACAATAGCTAAAAGTTGGAACCAGCCGAAATGTCCGTCATCAGATGAGTGGATATGGAAAATGTGGTACATCTACACAATGGAATACTACTCAGCTATAAAAACGAATGAAATACTGCCATTTGCAACAACATGGATGGACCTTGAGAGAATTATACTAAGTGAAACAAGTCAGGCAAAGAAAGAGAAATACCACATGTTCTCACTTATTGGTGGGAGCTAAAAATTAATATTTAAATTCACACACACACACACAGAAAAAAAAACCGGGGGGGGGAAGAAGATATAACAACCACAATTACTTGAAGTTGATACGACAAGCAAACAGAAAGGACATTGTTGGGGGGAGAGGGGGAGGAGGGGAGGAACGGAGGTTTTGGTGATGGGGAACAATAATCAGCCACAATGTATATTGACAAAATAAAATTAAAAAAAAAAAAAAGAAGACATTATTGGGACAGTGAAATTTCAATATGAACTGTAGATTAGATAATAGAATTAGGTCAATGTTAAATCTCCTAGATCTGTTAATTCCACAGTGGTTACATAAGAGATGCATGCTGGAGGTGAAGAGTCACGATGCTCAAATATGATCACAAATTCATAACAGAATATTGGACCAGTACTCATTCCTTTCTCCTAGAAGGATGGAAATTTGGTGTTTGATTTTGGAGGTGGTTTAGAAATGCAACCAATCATCAGGAAATGCAAGGTACAGTGGAACTTGTTAAATGACACTACTGGGATAGAGCCACAAATCCAGACCTTGGGAAACTTTATGGGGTAAAGGGGGAAAATATAGATGAAGGGGAAACCTATGGATTAAAACAAACTTAAGAGACAGCTGACACAGCAACCATGCAACAAGCAGAACTTGTTTGGATCCTGATGTAAGGAAATCAATTGTGAGAAAGAAAGAGGGAGAGAATTGAGAAATTTAAACATGTTCAATGTTTGATTATACCAAGGAATTATTATTGATTTTTAAAATGTGGGGGGGAGATATTGGGTTTCAAGATGGCGGCGGCTGCGGCGGCTGGCGCGGAGTAGCTGAGGTGGAAAAGGTGGCCACTGGGCCTCAGGCAGCCGGGAAACTTGTGGACCTTCCTCTGGCCATCTCTTAAGGGAGGACTGCTGCTGCTGGCCGGTCGTGGGGGCTCAACGCCACTTTGCCCCCGGCAGGAGAGGCTGCCTCATTTACAGGCAACAGCTTTGAAGTGTGGAGCAGGAAAAGAACTGATTCTTAGCTGCAAAAGCGAGTCTTGAAACAGGGAACACGGCACCAGGGCTGCTGTGGATGCAGCCAGGATCCCGGAGGCTGGGGCCGCACTGAAGGCGGCCAGCTGCCCTATTCAGGATTCGAGGTTTCAGGCCGGCATTAAAGAAGATTCCTGGGAGCGCCCGAGCGGCGCCGCGACTGAACAGCCCGAGGCGGCAGCGCCGAGAACACGGAAGGCAACAAACCAGAGACAGAGCGAGCGCCCGACCTGGCACAGCACTGTGAGTGATCCCTGGCCCACGCGGCTCCCGCCTGCACCACCAGGCCACTCACTGCCCCGGTGCTGCCTCCATTTTCCCAGGTGCGGGCAGCCCCGCCCTGCTCGGCCATCACTGAGCCCATTTGCTTGGCCTGGCGCGGGGCTTTCCGGACCCTGCGGGCCGGCCTCCTCTCCCACTCCCTCCGCGGTTCTCTGGCGGGGCTGGGGGTGTGGGGCGTCCCGACCAGTGTTGGGAGGGCTAGAAAGTACGGGCGGGCCGACTGTCACTCCACCACACCCTGGACTCCGGCCCCGGTAAACTTCCTGTTACTGGGAGGCAGATAACATCTCTGCGACCACCAGTTTGGAAAAAAGCCTAACGAATTTCTGGTTGGGAATAGTGTGGTAGGAGAGTTCCCAGGTCCGCTTGAACCTGCCGGAGAGCAGGCTGCAGGCAGGCACTAGACTCGGTTTATACCGGGGGGATACAAAGGTGAACAAGACCCGAAAAGATCTACACAGTGCTACAAAGGCACCCAGAGAGACCGGTTGTCTGTGCCTAGCAGAAACCTGATAGACTTCCTGGGCGAGGCGGTGCTGAGCAGGGTCTTGAAGGCCCAGCTGATAGACGAGGGGTGCAGAAGACACGCCCCAGCCCAGCACAGTGTGCACAGAGGGGGGAGACTCGACAGAAACCACACACCCAGTGGGGTCGCCACTGCACGATCTAACAGCCTGGGCCAGAGCACACGGAACGGGGAGAAGTCCTGTACAGAAAGTGAAAGCTCAACAGAGATCACACACCCTGTGGTACGTGATCCACCAGCCCAGCAGAGTACAAGCTGACCAGAAAGGTGGATCCCCGGAGAAGCCCAAGACCCGAGGCAACCACACACACAAGACACTAGAGGCCAACTGAGCAGTCACGGCGGGAGCCATACCAAATTAGCAACCACAGCAACATCCTAGTTAGTCATTAGTCTCAAACCGGTGGACTGTGAAACCCCCTGCCACAATGAATAAACACCAAAAAAAAGACACCAGAAATACAAAAAATCAAGAAAGTACACCACCAAAAGTTAATAAATCTCATACTCTAGATCCTATAGAACAAGAAGCCCTTGAAATAACTGACAAGGAATTTCGAGTGATAATTCTAAGGAAACTGAATGAGATACAAGAAAACTCAGCTAGACATCATGATGAAATGAGGAAAAGTATACAGGATCTGAAAGAGGAAATATACAAGGAAATCAATGTCCTGAAAGAAAATGTAGCAGAACTTGCTGAACTGAAGAAATTATTCAGCGAAATAAAAAACACAACGGAGAGTTTAACCAGCAGGCTTGTCGAAGTTGAAGAGAGAACCTCTGAACTTGAAGATGGGCTGTTTGAAATAACACAAGCAGACAAAAAGAAAGAAAAAAGAATCAAGGACATGGAAGAAAATCTGAGAGAGATATCAGACAACCTCAAGCGCTCAAATATCCGAGTCATGGGTATTCCAGAAGGGGAGGAAAATGGAGATTCCATTGAAAACATATTCAACAAAATAGTGGCAGAAAACTTCCCAGGTATAGGAAAAATCACAAATCTTCAGATCCAGGAAGCTCAACGATCTCCAAACGTATTCAACCCAAAAAGGCCTTCTCCAAGACATGTCATAGTCAAATTGGCAAAACTCAGAGACAAAGAGAGAATCTTAAAAGCTGCAAGAGAGAAGCGTCAAATCACCTATAAGGGAGCCCCAATCAGGTTAACATCAGACTTCTCATCACAAACCCTAAAAGCTAGAAAGGAATGGGATGATATTTTCAAAATACTAAAAGACAAAGATTGCCAGCCAAGAATACTCTACCCTGCAAGGCTATCCTTCCGAAATGAGGGGCAAATAGTATATTTCTCAGACAAACAAAAACTGCGGGAGTTCACTACCACAAGACCACCCTTACAAGAAATCCTCAAGGGAGTACTGGGTTTGGTTCCTGAAAAATAACTACCACTGCCATAAAAACCTAAGAAAAATCTAAACCCGCTAGTACAATAAAAATGGCATTCATGAAGAGAAAACAAGCTAACAAAAACACTATCTACAACCTAAGGAACCAACAAACAAAGAAACCAAACAGTAAATCAGAAAGCAAGGAACAAAAGACACCTAAGACAACCAAACAACCAATAAAATGCTAGGAATAAATCAACACCTTTCAATAACAACTCTTAATGTTAAAGGCTTAAATTCCCCAATTAAAAGACACAGACTGGCTGACTGGATCAAAAAGCAGGACCCAACTATATGCTGCCTACAAGAGACCCACCTCACCCATAAAGATTCACACAGACTAAGAGTGAAAGGATGGAAAAAGATTTACCATGCAAACAGAAAAGAAAAACGAGCTGGAGTGCCTATTCTTATATCTGACAAAATAGACTTTAAACTAAAAACCATAAAAAGAGACAATGAGGGACACTACTTAATGATAAAAGGACTGATCCATCAAGAAGACATAACAATCATAAATATGTACGCACCCAATGTTGGAGCAGCCAGATTTATAAAACAAACTCTATTAGACCTAAAGAAGGAAATAGACACTAATACCATAATAGCAGGGGACCTGAACACTCCACTGTCAATATTAGACAGATCATCTAGGCAAAGAATCAGTAGAGAAACACAAGATCTAAACAAGACTCTAGACCAATTGGAATTGGCAGATATCTACAGAACATTCCACCCAACAACCTCAGAATATTCATTCTTCTCATCAGCACATGGATCATTCTCCAGGATAGATCACATATTAGGTCACAAATCAAGTCTCAATAAATTCAAAAAAATTGGAATTATCCCATGTATCTTCTCAGACCACAATGGATTAAAACTAGAAATTAATAACAAACAAAACTCTGGAAACTATGCAAACACATGGAAATTAAACAGCATTCTACTTAATGACATATGGGTCCAAGAAGAAATCAAGCAGGAAATCAAAAAGTTTATTGAAACTAATGAAAACAATGATACATCATACCAAAACCTGTGGGATACTGCAAAAGCAGTATTGAGGGGAAAATTTATTGCATTAAATGCTCACTTCAGAAGAATGGAAAGATGGCAAGTGAACAACCTAACACTTCACCTTAAAGAACTAGAAAAACAAGAACAATCCAATCCTAAAGTTAGCAGACGGAAAGAAATCATTAAGATCAGAGCAGAACTGAATGAAATTGAAAACCAAAAAACAATTCAAAAGATCAACGAATCAAAAAGTTGGTTTTTTGAAAAGATAAATAAAATTGACAAACCATTAGCATGGCTAACAAAAAAAAGAAGAGAGAAGACTCAAATAACAAAAATTAGAAATGAAAAAGGCGATATTACAACTGATTCATCTGAAATACAAGGAATCATTCGAGACTACTATAAACAACTATACGCCAACAAATTTGAAAATCTGGAGGAAATGGATAAATTTCTGGACACACACAAGCTCCCAAAACTGAACCGTGAAGACGTAGAAAATTTGAACAGACCAATAACAATAAAGGAGATTGAAGCTGTTATCAGAAGGCTCCCAACAAAGAAAAGCCCAGGACCAGATGGATTCACAGCAGAATTTTACCAAACATTCAAAGAGGAATTGACACCGATTCTTTACAAACTATTCCAAAAGATTGAAACGGACGCAAATCTCCCAAACTCATTCTATGAAGCAAACATCATCCTGATACCAAAACCAGGTAAAGATATAACCAAAAAAGAAAACTACAGGCCGATATCCTTGATGAATATAGATGCAAAAATCCTCACTAAAATATTAGCAAACAGAATACAGCAACACATACGAAAAATTATTCATCACGATCAAGTGGGATTCATCCCAGGGATGCAAGGTTGGTTCAACATACGCAAATCAATAAATGTGATACACCATATTAATAAACTCAAACACAAGGACCATATGATCATCTCTATAGATGCTGAAAAAGCATTTGATAAAGTTCAGCACTCATTCATGACAAAGACCCTCTATAAGTTAGGTATAGAGGGAAAGTATCTCAACATAATTAAAGTCATATATGCCAAACCCACTGCCAATATCATCCTGAATGGAGAAAAGCTGAAAGCTTTTCCTTTAAGAACAGGCACTAGACAAGGATGCCCACTCTCACCACTCCTATTCAACATAGTGTTGGAAGTACTAGCCAGAGCAATCAGAGAAGAGAAGGAAATAAAGGGCATCCAGATTGGAAAAGATGAAGTCAAACTGTCCCTGTTTGCAGATGACATGATCCTATATATCGAACAGCCTAAAACCTCTACAAAAAAACTGTTGGAATTGATAAATGATTTCAGCACAGTAGCAGGATACAAAATCAACACACAAAAATCAGTAGCATTTCTTTTCTCCAATAGTGAACATGCAGAAGGAGAAATCAAGAAAGCCTGCCCATTTACAATAGCCACCAAAAAAATAAAATACTTAGGAATTGAGTTAACCAAGGAGGTGAAAAATCTCTATAATGAGAACTACAAACCACTGCTGAGAGAAATTAGAGAGGATACAAGAAGATGGAAAGATATTCCATGCTCTTGGATTGGAAGAATCAACATAGTGAAAATGTCCATACTACCCAAAGTGATATACAAATTCAATGCAATCCCCATCAAAATTCCAAAGACATTTTTCTCAGAAATGGAAAAAACTATTCAGACATTTATATGGAACAATAAAAGACCACGAATAGCCAAAGCAATGCTCAGCAAAAAAAATAAAGCTGGAGGCATAACACTACCTGACTTTAAGCTATACTACAAAGCTATAATAACCAAAACAGTATGGTACTGGCATAAAAACAGACACACTGACCAATGGAATAGAATAGAGAATCCAGAAATCAACCCACACACTTACTGCCATCTGATCTTTGACAAAGGCACCAAGCCTATTCACTGGGGAAGGGACTGCCTCTTCAGCAAGTGGTGTTGGGATAACTGGATATCGATATGCAGGAGAATGAAACTAGATCCATACCTCTCACCGTATACTAAAATCAACTCAAAATGGATTAAGGATTTAAATATACACCCTGAGACAATAAAACTTCTTAAAGAAAACATAGGGGAAACACTTCAGGAAATAGGACTGGGCACAGACTTCATGAATACGACCCCAAAAGCACGGGCAACCAAAGGAAAAATAAACAAATGGGATTATATCAAACTAAAAAGCTTCTGCACAGCAAAAGAAACAATTAAAAGAGTTAAAAGACAACCAACAGAGTGGGAGAAAATATTTGCAAAATATACATCTGACAAAGGATTAATATCCAGAATATATAAGGAACTCAAACAACTTTACAAGAAGAAAACAAGCAACCCAATTAAAAAATGGGCAAAAGAGCTAAGTAGGCATTTCTCTAAGGAAGATATCCAAATGGCCAACAGACATATGAAAAAATGCTCAACATCACTCAGCATCCGGGAAATGCAAATCAAAACCACATTGAGATACCATCTAACCCCAGTTAGGATGGCTAAAATCCAAAAGACTATGAACGATAAATGCTGGCGAGGCTGCGGAGAAAAAGGAACTCTCATACATTGTTGGTGGGACTGCAAAATGGTGCAGCCTCTATGGAAAATGGTATGGAGGTTCCTTAAACAATTGCAAATAGATCTACCATACGACCCAGCCATCCCACTGTTGGGAATATACCCAGAGGAATGGAAATCATCAAGTCGAAGGTATACCTGTTCCCCAATGTTCATCGCAGCACTCTTTACAATAGCCAAGAGTTGGAACCAGCCCAAATGCCCATCATCAGATGAGTGGATACGGAAAATGTGGTACATCTACACAATGGAATACTACTCAGCTATAAAAACGAATGAAATACTGCCATTTGCAACAACATGGATGGACCTCGAGAGAATTATATTAAGTGAAACAAGTCAGGCACAGAAAGAGAAATACCACATGTTCTCACTTATTGGAGGGAGCTAAACATTAATATATAAATTCACACACACACATACACACACACACACACAAATCGGGGGGGGGAGGGAAGAAGATATAACAACCACAATTACTTGAAGTTGATACAACAAGCAAACAGAAAGGACATTGTTGGGGGGGAGGGGGGGGAGGGAGAAGGGAGGGAGGTTTTGGTGATGGGGAGCATTAATCAGCTACAATGTATATCGACAAAATAAAATTAAAAAAAAAATAAAATAAAAAAAATAAAATGTGGGGGGGAAAAAGAACCTCGAATAAAAAAAAAAAAAAGAAATGTAAATCAGGTGTTCTGGAGTAGGTTGGGATTAAAATTATATACCCACTTCAAAAAAAAGTATGTTCCTTGCAGCATCATTTGCAGTAAGGAAGACTGAAAACAGCCTAAATGTCTATCAATACAGGATGAGCTAAATAATTCTGGTGCCTCCATACAATGAAGTGCTATACAACTATTAGGAAAAATGAGACAGATCTATCTTCATGTGTTTATGTAAAATAATATTCCAGCTATATTAAGTGAAAAAGTAAGATGTAGTGTCAAGAGCCATCCTGCTATAGGGAACGGCTTGGGAGCCTGAGGAGTGACACCCCTTGTTCAGCTAGGCTGCAGGGGGATCCTGCATGTATGGCATGGCTCCGTGGAATTTCTTATTTGTTCACCTTTGGTTACTTGACAAGGCTTCCCAGAATTAGAAGGCCTCACCTTTTGGCTTAGTACGGCTTTGGGAGGTTCCGAGGGCCCTGGGGTTTCTCAGAGGACATGTTAATAATATATCAAAATTAACTGGTTTATTTAAAAGGCATTGTCAGTACTAAAGGTGTTTTTGATGCATGTTTCCAGTATGGGTTGGCTCAATTTAATTCTGTTATTGATCTATCTTATTAGTGATGTATGCATTGACCCATTGTGGCTGTGGTCATGCTCTTGTACGTGTGGAGTAAAGTTGCTATGTTGGAATTTTATCCACATCCCCCAGGGAGTCGGTGGGTCCTAGTGCAGTGGTGTTCACAACGAATTGATCACAACTAGTTACAGATTTCTTTGTTTTTTCCCCACTCCCACAGTTTCACTTGATTTACCAAGAACATGTTGTTTCCTTAGTAATAATAAGAATAATATAGTGTGTTTTTGTTAGCTTGAGTAAGATCATTTAACTTTTCTTGTCCCCTGTGCTGTTCCCAGAGTCAATTGGCAAGGAAACAGAAAATTTTGTTATAGAGATGGATAGGTAAAATAGTAGAGATACATAAAAAGGTTTTGATATCAACAGATTTTGTTTAGATTAGCTTAAGGTGTAATTGTTTTCAATAGTAGTACAAAATAGAATAGGACATTATAGTTAAGTTTCATTTAAAAAATCATGTTATAGACATTGTGATTTTGGTTAAAGAATTAGAATAATTAATATAAAACATGAAACATTAAATTGTTAAATATGAGTATAAGTAAGATTTAATAGGAGTTTAGAATATAAGTTTATGTGTAAGTTTAAAGGGTTAGGATTTATGATTCAAACCCAAAGTCTGACGTCTTTAAGCCAAGCATGCTGCTATTGTATGGTTTCCTGGCCACAAGCCACAGGCTTTGGAGTGAACTATTGATGCATGAGTAGGTGTTTTTGTCACAGCACGAGTGCTTTAGAACATTTTGACCTTTCCTTTTCAATACAAACAAAATAAAAATGTTTTGATTAAAAAATAAATCATCATGTAAAAAATTAAGTAAAAAATATAAATAAAGCAAGATTCATGTGGTTGTTGTCCACACTTGCACTAGACATTTGTGGTCCACCTTTCTCTTTTTTCCTCACCAACGCCACACCACCTAGTCAGGTCCAACGAATCCTGCAGAGCTGGTCTCCGGCAATGTAGCAAGTGTAAAATATTCTATCATTTGAATAAAGAGGAGTATAGGAAAAAGTCACAATGTCTGCAACTTACTTTTCAATGGCTGGGAAAAAGAATTACAATGCACATATATGTATGTAGAATATGATAAAGCAAATATGGCAACAACAACAACAAAAGAAAGAGTTAAATCTAGATTGGGTTAAGCAATAGAAACCAGGGGCCAAATCTGGCCTACCCCCTGTTTTTTCAATAAAGTTTTATTGGAACACAGCCGTACTCATGCATCCATGGATTGATTGTCTGTGGCTGCTATTATGCTACAGAAGCAGAATGGAGTAGTTGCGACAGATGACCAAGCAAGCCTAAAACATTTACTAGTCTTTCTTTTTTTTGGTGACTGGCCAGTACAGGGATCCAAACCCTTGCCCTCGGTGTTACAAGGTGGTGCTCTAACCAACTGAGCTAACCAGCCAACCCCAACTAGTCTTTGACAGAAAGTTTACTATACCCTGATTTAAATGAAAAGTATATGGAAGCTCTTTGCACTCTTCTCACAACTTTCTTCAGTTTTTTTAAGAAATAAAGTTAAAATTAAAAATAAATTCATCAAATGATTTACTTAAAAGCTCAAAGTCACAAACTTTCTTCAGCAGGCATCATTAAGAGATATTATGGATATAAGCCTATGACCAAAAATTATTTAAAAATTACTAAAGTGGCTAGCGATGGGCTTTCAGAAAGAAACAGATTTAGAGACACATGCTTCAGATCTGAAAGCTCATGCTGACTGGATGACATGTTCTCCCATAGAACTGTTTAACAAGAAAGAGACAAAGCCTAGAATTTTCCAGGCCCTGTAAACTTGGATCTGATAGGCTCTATAACCAGCTGGTTTATCTGCAGTTGTTTGAGAAACCTCCGTACTGTTTTCCATAAAGGCTGTACTAACTTATAAGTAGATCTGCCATATGATCCAACAATCCCACTGCTGAGTACATACCAAAGGAACAGAAATTATCATGTCAAAGGGACACCTGCATTCCTGTGTTTATCACAGCTTTATTTACAACAGCACTAGTTGGAACCAACCTAAATGTCCATCAACAGATGACTGGATAAAGGAAATGTGGTATAAATACACAATGGAATACTACTCAGCCATAAAAAAGAATGAAATTCTGCCATTGGCAGCAACATGGATGAGCCTGGAGAAAAGCATGTTAAGTGAAATAAGCCAGACACAGAAAGAGCAATACCCCATGTCCTCATGCATATGTAGGAGCTGAAACAGAGAACAAAACAAAACAAAAACAAATTAATAATAATAAATTGAACTGCTACATGGAGAGGGAAAAACTGCGGTTACTGAAGGAGAGAAGAGGAGGATTAAGGAGAAATTAATGGACACAAAGAATGAGTACATTTTGTAATGATGAATATGTTAATTATCCTGATTTGATCATCACATATTGTACACAAATATTGATAGTCATCTCTATACTCACAAATATGTATAATCAATTATGTTTTTTTTTAAAAAGTGGTTTAACCACAACCTCAGGAGCCGTAACACACAGAGGACAGAGTAGCTATGGTCATGGTGCAAGCCCAGGTTAATTCCAGGGTAGTTCTGTAGGGTCCAGTTGTCCCGCCTCTTTGTCTTGGCTTCTAATTACAAAACACCAGAAACAAGTTCACCCCACACTGTGGTCCAACTTGGCTACGAAAAGGTCTCTCCCTTCTTTGGACTAGAGAAACCCTCTTACAGCATCAAAGAAAAATGTTCCTGACAATGAAAATAGGAAATGAATACAGCCTACTTCTTTTGCAGTTGCAGACTGCCCCATGGCACGCTCTCGAGTATTAGTGTTCAGTTGTGTGTGTATTTCCTGCCTAAATCCATACCTGGATTCTGAAATCAGCAGAATCGTTCTGTGTGTACGAAAAGTGCACTGATGGAGAACTGATGTTGGTATTTGGCCAAGATACAATGTAAAGGAGGGGCGGGTGTCTTTTCCTCACATGAGGAAATGTTCACATCCTGGCGTGAACATTTCCTAAAGACACCTAAAGAACTGACCCTCGGTGAGAGATTTATTGGGGAAGCAGGTAGCCCAGTAAAATGTCATACATGAGAAGTCATTCTTTTCTCTGGGAAAATATAAAGTGTATATTTAATCAAAATGTTCAAAAAAGTCAATAATGGCTAGACAATATTATCTCTACATGTCAAAACACACCATTTTTTTTTAAATTTAAGTTTGATTATAGGCATCTGTGTCCTTTGGCAGATTATGGCATCAACCACTCAGCTTTCTCTAATATTGACCCCCAGGTAATCAGAACAACTAAAGAATCCTGCCATAGCCATTAGCCAGCTCTTACAGGCTGAATTAAGGAAATCATCTTGTGTACCCAGAACCTGAAGTATTTACTAGACCAGATTTTGCATAACCCAAATAGAATCACCAGTCGCAGCATTCCTCAGGCTTAAACAGCCAGGCCCCCCATCTCCCCTGTCTCCTGCATAAAAGTCAGAATTGAATCTGCACAGCAGGCTTTTGACATCACCGAGCCCCAAGGTTAAAGAACTCCTCAGTGACATGCTACACGATGAATGGAGATTAGGATTTCCCTCGTGTCATGCTGCGTTCAAAAGCTTATGCAAGTCTAGCTCTGATCCTTATCTCTGTTTTTATTTTTTATTTCTTTCTATGCTTTTCCTTGGTGACACGTGATTTCTAAGAAATCATTTAATTGGAAGTTCTGGAGAAGCGCATCGATCATATTCCCAACCTGGGTGGCCTGGTGTCCTTTTTTTCCCCATATTAATGACTTTATACAATGTGGCAGACATCACAGGAGGAACAGGATTTTGCTCTTTGTCCCTATGTTAAATCTCACAGAGCCACTTTTGAGCCTGTCCTATCTATATTATCTGCTCTTGGGTTAAGAAGATTGTTTATATCAGCAACATGCCATGGGTAGATACACTCTGCCAGCCTATTATTTCTGAGAAATGAAGTCTATTTGTCTGAGAGGAGAGGTTCTGGGAGAGAACGTAACATGAAGCACTTCCTTGCAGACAAAGCAGCAATGGTGTCACCGCTAATCCTTCTCAGATAGAAGCACTTGTTACTCTGACAGCTTCATATCTATCTCTGTGGCCTGGTGGTCTGACATGCTCCAGGAAGGCATGGTGTGCTCTTGAAAGGACCAGAGAACCTGCTGTCACGAGGACTTAGTGTTTCCTGTCTCCCTTGCCAGATCGAATCACCCCAGTTTTGTCAACATGAAAGCTCCCCTGAGACATTAGTGCATCCCTGACCAAACCCATTCGGTGTGGCTTCATGTGGTAGGTCTACACCCAATTAATGAGTTAGAAATAATATTCCAAAACTTCCAGAAGCTGGAAAGGAAACAGCATAGTGAAGAATATGTGGTACATCAGTTACAGCTCAGCAACCCTGTTTAATAATAGAACCCACTTGGCCTTTAACCCAAACTGGAAACTTGCACAATCCCACTTGGATATTTAATGTTGTTCTCCCTTCACCCCAAAAAGAGTGATGTTGAGGTTTTTGTGGTCAATAAAGTTCCATTATAATAAAAACCAAAATGAGCAGCAAGCAGAAACCCAGTAAGTTTGGGTCAGAATGAAGGTTTGCTTAATCATCCTCGTCTTCCAAGAGATTTTGCACAGGGTCTAGAATAGTCTGTTACCCGGAGGGTGACGCAGGTGATGCGGTTTTTTGTGATCATTTACTCTCATCACTCCCTTAAGGAGCAAAGACTCAACTCGACCAAAGGTGTCTTCTTCTCTTGTGTTGCATTTCACAACTCAGCTTGCTGAACACGTTAGATCAGCCCTAAGCTTACCCTGTTGACTCCTTTATCTTCTCATTCATCAGTTGCTCTGCCGAACCAAAAATTGCAAAAAAAGAAAAAAAGAAAAAAGAAAAAAGAAAGCAGCTCACACCTTCCAGAACAGTAATATCCAGACTAATGAGAGGGTAGAAATGTCCTACATATGCACCGTGCAATATGGTAGCCATCAATCCCACAAGGCTACTGAGCACGTGAAATGTGGCCAGTGAGACTGAAAAGTAAAATATTTAATTTTACTGAATTTTAATTAATTTAATTTTGTGAGTCCTATGTGGCTAGTGGCTACCATGCTGGAGAGGACAAATCGAGAGTGTCATAGCAAAAGTACAAAGGTACGCACCCGGCATCCATCACACCCCCTCCTTCGGTGGGGAGAGGAAGGAAAAACTGCATTTCGCAGATGACCTTGGCACTGAGACTCTGAATCCAGTTAGGTTTCACTCATTGGTGCTCTTATGCAGAATTTGAAGATGGAAATGAAGCAGACGGAATTTTCCTTGCCTGCCCCCTGTTCACTACTTCTGCTGGTCACAACCATTGTGGAAGTGTGAAGGTTTTCTGCTGCATCCCCAAGCCTCTGTTCCCAGGTCCCTGGGTGTGTGGAGAGGCTTCATTAGAGGAATGTTCTTGACTCTGACATAGCTGCTCCAGAGACGCCTCAGAGCAAGCAGGCGGATCAGCTCTGTATTGCTCTGGAGTCATATCCGGAGGCTGAGCCGACAGCCCATTCTATCAACACCTCCAATTGGCTTAGGAGCATCTAACCCTCTGTAGTAAATTTCTTCCAGTTTGCATACCTAGAGTAGTTTCTTTTCTTCCCTGACACTGCCTGATACAAGCAACTAAGATGATAGATGTGCATTTAAATGTAACTGCGATGTCATCAAAAATGCCCAGAATGTGGCCACAGCTTCTCTGGTTGTCTATTGTGTCACCGGTGTTCAATTATGACCTTACAAGACTCTCCCTTTACTTCGTAACCTCCCTCCCTTCCTGTCTCCCTGCCTTCCCTGCATATATATTTATCAGGTCACATCTGTGCCTGCAATCTGACAGAGCACAAGAGCACATAAAACAGACAGTGCCCGTTTTGACCTTAAGGTGTGATGGAGGACAAAATAAATCAAGGCGTTACAGTAGAGGGGATCAGTGCTGTGGGGAAGGATGCGTGTATGCACAGAAGCACAGACAGGGAAAACCTAACCCCTGCACTGAGTATGCACGACTCCCTGGTTGAACGGATGTGTCTGGGCAGAAAACAAAATAATGAGTAGGATTAACCAGGCAGAAGTAAGTGGGATGGAAGAAGATTATGTTCCGGATAGACGTGATCTTCTTAAGCATAAAATACAGCTGTAAATTTCAGCAGCACAGATCTACTCCAAACGTTTCTTCTGTGTTCTGACATAAAAGACATAAATGATCTGTAATACCCAGGCTACTCGCGGTAAACTCAAGCTTTTGGGAAAACGGAAGCTAGGCTCTTAGCAATCCTTAGAGATTGCTGAATGTGTTTCCTGAAGCAAAGCAGGTAGGATGTAGGAAAGAAAACGTCTCTGTTATTGGGAAAAGTTTCTATTCCCTTTATCAGAGACAAATTATCTAGCTTTTGTTTCTCCAAATCTCAAATGCCATTTGGACACCCAATCATTTAGTTGCCTCCCAAAGACAGCATTCAAAGGTCTGCTTTATCCAATGTTAAAATTCCCAAAGTAAAATTTCCTGCACCTCACAATAACATGTCCGAGGACACCGCTGCATTATAATAGAAGCGTGTGATGTTTATGATGCAGAGGATGTAGCCGATGACTGCTTTCTTCCATTTGGAGGGAGCTGAAAAAGAGTCTCCTGCCCACACTAAATCATTTTGGGAATTTTAGATAAGGTGCACAAACCCTACAAACCTGAATAGGCAACTTAACATAATAAAGAACCGCTACATTTAACAGTATCACTGGCCGAGTTCACACAGAAAGAAGAATAAAAGACTTTTTCACAAGTTCTATTATTTCCTTCCCAATCCATTCAGTTTGTTATCACGTATCAGTTCATGAGAGGGACCTGAAACACCCTGCATCCCCAGAAAATGTGGCGACCAAGACACAACTAACTGATAATGTAGCCCCACTGCACCGAGAGGAACACAGACCTACCTCACTCCTGATGGCGTTGCACGCACTTTTATCACTTGAGGAATGCTTTTCTTCTACTTTTTCAATAGAAGTACATCTATGTATTTACATTAAGCATCAGAAACACACGTCCCATTTATTAACTTTTAATTGTAAACGCGATAGGCTAAGATGCAACGACTTGATTGCAAAGAGAATGCAAGACAGAAATAAAACATCACAATGACATTTGTAGGAAATACAGTCTACTAAATATTTTTAGAGGTTCCACATCAGATGAAGTCTCTCTCTCTCTCTCTCTCTCTCTCTCTCTCTCTCTCTCTCTGTAAATGTGGTTGCTTTTGCTGTTTGTTAACAAGCAAAACCAGTGACCCCTCTGGCCAGTCCCCCCTCCAGCATATCCCCACCCAGAAGAAAGGCTAAATGACAACAAAATGCTCTTGTGCCCCGGGCCCACTATTCCTGGGGAGTTTTACAGACCACCTCACAATCCAAGAAAGAGGGGGAGGCTGCCTTTGTCCTGCTGTTGCTTTGTTTTCTTCTGATGGCTTCCCACTCCCCTCCCAGCACCGGCACCACCATATCCCGCATGGCTAAACAGCCAGAGGCATGGGGCTTTTCACTCCCAATTTCACGGCCTGATAAAATGCAGGGGCCGTTTCACTGGGGACCTAAAAGCCCTCCTTTGTGGGCCTGGTTGAGGGTCAGGTTAGGACCGCAGCGTATCTGCAGCAGGCATCTGTTTGACCTCACACCCTGATCCCCTAACGAGGGGGAGAGAGAGGAAGGCTACCACAGAAAACCGTCTTCTTGGGGGCACACGAATTCCCTTCTGCCACTTGACAGAGTGTCGGGCAGACATAAATCCACTGCCTACCACACTGATGGCCTTACCGAATCAATCTGATGAAGCCCTGAGAGAGGGAGCTGTCCCGTTCTCATAAGCTGACCCTCACTTATTGCTCCAAAGAGGAAAAAAAAGCAAAGCCTTTTGCTCAGACTTTGTATAAGCAAAGCAAAAACATAAACTAAACTGTACAAAACAAAAAGTCAGTGTTGGAGAGATTGCATTTCTCAATTTTTCTCTCTTGCCATAAAATCACAGAATTTTTAAATTAATTCTTCTCCATTAGAAACCTGTTGCTATACATGGATGGACCTTGAGAGAATTATATTAAGTGAAACAAGTCAGGCACAGAAAGAGAAATACCACATGTTCTCACTTATTGGTGGGAGCTAAAAATTAATAAATAAATTCACACACACACACACACACACACACACACAAAACGGGGGGGGGGGAAGAAGATATAACAACCACAATTACTCGAAGTTGATACGACAAGCAAACAGAAAGGACATTGTTGGGAGGGAGAGGGGGAGGGAGAAGGGAGGGAAGTTTTGGTGATGGGGAGCAATAATCAGCCACAATGTATATTGACAAAATAAAATTTAAAAAAAAAAACAATTGTCCACATCTATAGGGTACAGTGTTGAATATCAATACCTGTGTGAAATAGGTAATTCTCAAATCAGGATAATTAATATATTTATCAGTCTCCAATGTAATCATTTTTTGTGGCCATTTACCAATTTCTCACTGAAAAAAAATCTTTTTTTTAAACATGAATTTGTAAAACCTGTAAGAAATAACAAGGTTTATAACCAATCACTTTTTGTTGATCAAATAAAAGTCATCTCAATTTAAAAAGAAAAAAAAAGAAAGAAACCTGTTGCTATAATTAGCAGACATGTGCTATATTTAAAGAAAGTGTCTATGTAGAAAAGCTTTACAGGACATGATTAATAGCAATTATTTCTATAAGCTATAGAAACAATACGGTAACAGGCTTATACTCCCTTCTACGATATCTTTCACTGCGATGAGATATTTCAACAGGTCAGCCTATACGCAGATGAATAAGCATTTTACAATGATGTCAAAATTATGATATATAAGTAGGTCAGTCAGACATATGGAATGCCCAAAGGTGTAAAGAATTTTACAGGGGAGAACACAATAAAAAAAGAAAATATTTTATGAATCTGAAGTCATTGTAAACATAATCAGATACAGACACACACACACACACACACACGCATGCACACACACACACACATGCGCACACACACGCAGAACAAAGAAACAAAGCAACACATTGCCAACTACCTCCTTCATTCTTGGTAAAGGGGGAAGGAATAATCAGATGTGTGGGGAGGGGAAAAAGGAGACTGTCATCCAAGTGTCCACTGATACACAGTAGCCTGCCTTACATTCATCTTCTCATTAAACTACACTTTCTATGATCCTTCTTTTCTTGAGCAAGGTTGATACAGTTATTCCATCGATATTTTTCCACTGGAGCATAAGCTTCTTCCACAATTGTGACCCTTGTTCCACTGGAATATCATGAAAGAGAATATTTAGGACCTGCAAGCCAGGAGCCTGAGGTGTCAATGCCACTCAGGCGTGTGCACACACACACGTGCACACACATATGCATGCACACACACAAACCCTATTTATTTTAAATCCTCATAGATTTCTTAAAGCCCATGGGATATTACCTCAAGTACTAAATACACACCACAGTTAGGTCAGTGTATGAAAGTAAGTGTCACTACAAGCTAATGATTTGAAACTGTGTGTTTAGATAACCTACTCATCTTTTCTAAAAAATATTAATCAAAATTCCCCCAAAACTCATTTAACGTTAGTGTTCGGTTTTCCAGACAGTCACCCACTCTTGTTTGTTTGTTTGTGTTTCTCTCTCTCTCTCTCTCTCTCTCTCTCTCTCTCTCTCTCTCTCTCTGTCTCTCTCTCAGGGATTTAAGCTTTATTATGTCAGGGATTTGCAATGGGGGCACAGGAAGATACTCAGAGTTTATTTAAGTATTGTAACACAATAATAGAATAAACTAGACATAAATTTAATGCAAAAATCTCAAGATAAAATATATCCAATATATTTATAATTCCATCCATACCACCAAAAACATGTAATACAAATGTTCATTACAGCATTATTCCTAATAGCCCTCACATCCGTGATAACTCTCCCATCCATGTGCACCCTTGCATCCGTGGACACTCTCCCATCCATGGACACCCTCCCATCCGCGGACACTCTCCCATCCGCGGACACTCTCCCATCCGTGGACACCCTCCCATCCGTGGACACCCTCCCATCCATTGAGGAAATCAAGGCCTCCTGCTGCCCAGCAGCCGGTGAAGTGCCCATGTCTTAAGCAGAAGGTGAACCAAAGGGCTTTCTCCAGATGCTGTCGGGACATAAACTAACTAAGATTTTCAAGACAGCCTTCATGAAGAAATATTCACATAGACCCTCAGGCTCCACACTCAGAACACGTGGACTTCTCAGTCTGCTTAATTTCAAGAAATAACCTTGTGTAACACAGTGGCAGGTTTACCTGGTGGGACTCTGTGTTTTCACTGTTATGTCCCTCTTTATATTTCTCCACTCTCCTTTTGAAAGTGTTACCTTTAAGCTTTGTTGTTGTTTCAATCTATTTTGAAATCCATCTTATCTGTCACTCTTAAGTGAAGAAACATGAACTAAAACTCTGTCTGAATCCCAGAAAATTGGTTCTACCCAATATAATGTTTTATAAATCTTCCTTCTGATACAAGAAGCTTTTTTTGGAGGAGGGGGTGGTACATACAGATGAATTCCTCAGTAATAAACTCATCTCGGAATGAAAACCCTTTGGCAAAAACTCCACTGGATCACTCAGGGCAAAATTGCCTGTGCAGATAAGACCAGTGGCTACAATACTCAGGGGGAATCTCTGTAATGGAATTTGAGTTTTGTCTACAGTTTGCATCCAAAAGCCGTGGGCTCAGACATACCACAAAATATCGGCAAATCCACCAAACCGGTCTACCCCTTGCATGCAGAATGAATACTCTGAGTATATCTACCTAGGGGATTCCCAGGGGGTCCTTCCTTCTGATTCTGGAAAACAGACAGCTTATTTTGAAATTCCCCATAATTATCTTTTTCAAAAGAGGCAAGAATATACTTAAGCATATCTAGGCATTTAGCTCTACCAGAATCTTTACCTGGGGAAGAGGACTTGAGCAGAATGATTAAATGTGTCTATCATAGACTTTATTCTTTCAGGTTAACAATAAAGAACAAACAAAGGAAAGGATAGTCAGTTTAGCAACAGGGGCAATAAACAAACATAGAACAATGAAGAAAACCATCTTCAGGCAGATAAATTTGAATTTTGTGGGACGACCGCTTTTCTGAACCACCATTAGGCCTTTGAAGCACTTTGAGAGCTGCTACGTGCTGAAATGATGTCACCTCTCAGCATGAGAATAAACAGCAACATGAGCACCTATTTCAATCTTTACACAGCTACAATAGAAAGCTTTATATCTTTTGCAGATTGCAATCATAAGTAAAGTAAAGGCTACCAAAAAAGGGGGGGAAGTCTTGAAAATAAAATCATATTTTAAAAGATTATTCCCTACAGTATTTGCGTGCTAGTAATGAGATCAAGGTTAAGGGCTTAATCTCCATGTGATACAATTTGCTGTGTGCAGAGAAAACTCTGTTCCACCATCAAAGGCAGGAAGCGTACTATTCACCTAGAATAGGCAGGGTTTCTCAGCCTCAGCGCGATTGACATCTGGGGCTGGATACGTCTATGTTGCAGGGGACAGTCCTGTGCATTATACCATGTAAGCAACTTTCCTGGCCTCTACTCACTAGATGCTAATAGCACTTTCATTTCCAGATGTAGGAACCCACAATATCCTAAAACTCTGCCAGTGCCTCCTGGGGGCAGATTGCTCCCAGCCGAGAACCAATGTAATAGGGTAAGAGCTTATAGATAAATATGCACAAACCCACAGGAGAAAAGCATTCAGATTAAGTTCTAAATGACAACCTCACCTCCACTGTGTTGACATCGCAATAACACAATCTAGATTGAAATTCTAAGAAGGGACGGACACAAGATTAGAATAGAAGCAATTAATTACCACAACAATTAAAAGGACAAAAGAAAAGAAGTCATAAAACATATAACAAGTATAACTAATTCTTGAAAATCACTTTAGAGCTTACCAAGTATTTGCACAAATCAAGACCACCTCGAGGAGTGTTTCTGTGGTATTTTTGGAATATGCATGTAAAAGAAGTAAAATCTGTTTGCTTCATACTTTTGTAGCTAGAAGCTGTTTGAGACGCTTTCCCTCTTAGCTGTAAGCAATAAGCAACTGCAGTTACTACGTTCGACTTCCTTAAGGAAAGACCTAAGACTTCCACTAAGATGTATGACAGAGAGAAAAAGTGAATTGTTACATTACCCAAATTCCCTTGTTACACTCTTTTTGAGCCAAACAAGCACCTCAAGCACATTTCAATTAAATCTCATTTCAACTTCAACACCCTGGCATGCTCCAGGCAGCTCAGCCATCTAATTAGGGGCAAATAATATAATTGAAACTTCCCATTTTCACAAAGCATTTGAAATCCAGTGAAATTCATTAAATTGCAATGATGTGATAAATTGATAGATCATCCAATTACGATAATACTTTCCAGGTTAATCTTCATCGTGGAAAATAATGTACATGCTTCCAAAGTAAACTCATACAATATATTAAAATAAAATAATTACATAACGATAATTGTATAACAAAGGAAACAAATTTCATTGGATCAAGTAAATGCTTAAAAAAATCCAACAAACAGTCAAACTATTTGCCGTAAATTCTAAAATAACCAAAATAATTCAAAAATGGGCAAAATTTTTATAATTTTGCTATACCTAAATCAAGTTGGAGAGTGAAAATAATATGTTAACTTTACATTCTTTATATTTTAACTATATATTGTCACTTCATAAAATTAGGGTACCATAGAAATTTATTACTCTACTTATATCAAGAAACAATATTTTAACAATACTTTCATGAAGAGCCTAAAGGTCTAGATTTGTTATTAAATAGCCAGTTTTGATGTATATTCTTGTTTATTGTTAATTTCTTTCATGTCTTTATTCAACAGTATAGAGATTAGTCCTGGGACATGTTCAAAGGCACTAGACAGAGCTGGGTGCAGTCTAGGTGTTCAGTAAATACAAACTGAATCCATGAGGGAATATTCACTTAGATATCTTTTCTTTAATATAAAATAAGGCATGGGAAGTCTCCCCAACTCAGCATCTCCTTTATCACCAGAACTGCCATTAAAATGATTCCAATACAGAATAGCTTTAAAGAAGTGAAGGTGCACCAGACAAGTACTCCACTACCCCGGTCTGCTTCTCCCTCAGGAACGACACCTGATTTCCTTAAGCAGAGTATTTACAAAAGAGCCAGCCCTCAGCTCCAAGATGTTTCATAAAATGCAGAGTCAAACGTACCGCCTATGTCTCTGATGGTGAGAGGCAGATACGTGTGTGCAATCATTGAGACCCTGACAAGAGACAGAGAAGACAAAATGCCAGAGTTTGCAACCACGTAAGAGCCAGAAGAGTCCCATCTTTCTGCTGAGGACTTTACACGGGGTTAATGTAGGTGTCACGGCAACACTAGAACCTGAAGATATATCTCACCATCACCACTGCATTTGTGTCTTCTCCCCTGCTTTATTTTCACCACAGACTTATTATCCTCTTCTCTTGTATCCATGAGGACAAGGTTTTTGTCTTTGTTGACATTAGTACACCCAGGAATTCTCTGCATAAGCGGGGGGTATTCAGTGA
Source organism: Cynocephalus volans (assembly GCF_027409185.1). Classification (NCBI taxonomy): domain Eukaryota; kingdom Metazoa; phylum Chordata; class Mammalia; order Dermoptera; family Cynocephalidae; genus Cynocephalus; species Cynocephalus volans. Next base: position 7,664,299 of record NC_084478.1, read on the forward strand.
ATGAATACAGCAATAAAATTCCATCAGCCTCAGTCTTCACACAACCAAGTTCTACCATTTAAAACTTCTCACCAACAGGAATGGTCATGTCAAATTCCACCTGCATGAGATGACGCTCCACCAAGGACCACCCACTCCTGAGATACACCTTCTCGCTGCTGCTGTGGGCTGCCCAGGAAGTCAATCAAGTTAAAGGTGCAGTGATCCTCACTTGTAGGGGCTTCCTGCAAGGCACTGGAAGAGGTCCACGCAGTGTGCTCATGTATAAAATTTACAAATTTAACATATTTTCACTTATTTTTCTTAACTGTATAAGCTTTTGTTCCACATACCTTAATCCTTGGGTGCTGGTAAGCTTTATCTTTGGCAAAGACTGGGCCAGTGTTAGTTGTATCTGCTGCCTAAGACAGCTGCCTGGAGACCTGCCCCTGCTTTAGTGTTAGTGCAATCCCCTCCCTGAAACTTGTGACTTCTTCTGGAGGCACCAGGTCTCCTGGGTGTTTCCGGGCAGCTGCAGAACACCACAGCATCCCAGGGCTTTGCTAACCTGCAGCTTGTAAACATGTCTACTGATACATCTTCCCTCTGCCCTTCATAAGGACACCCCCAAAGTCTTCTTGGATTATCAGGAAGAGCCAGGTGAGAATCAAAATGTGTCAAATCATATCCTATTTGTAAATGAGAACAGCACTGTCAAAAATTAGAACACACTAGAACATGAGTTAACTAGAGCGACTGTAGGAACTACAATAGGACAGCAAAAAAGAGAGGGTTGAAGCTATAATACAATAAAATATCATATGAAAAAGACACACAGGCTGATGTAGATGAATTTTCGCCTGCAGAAAGCTGTCCTTTTAACCACACCGCTAAATCACAGTAGAAGGAGAGGTGTAGACAAGGGGGGAAAATCCAATTTGTAGTCACAGAGGGAGTACTGGGTGAAAAACGTCTTGAAAAGGAGTCAAGGCTCAACAGAACTAGTTTATGAATGAAAGACATTTCAAAGCCTTAAAAGAAAAATTACTAATGCCCATTGCTAATTAATCATTCTACAGATTCTCATGCAAATGTTCTTTGGATGGCTTTGATCCGCACTGACACCTGAAAGAAAGCACACAGTGTCTCCGGACTGGAGAGATGACTGGACAGTAATGGCACAGGGACCCCGACACGTTTGCCTAATGTCCTGGGAACTCCAGTGCTGGGCGGGGCGGCCAAGCTGTGGAGAGCAGGGCTCCATCTCAGCCTCGCCAGGACTGCAGAGATGGCTCCGCTTGGCCCGTTACCTCTCAGACCACAAAACACACGCCCTGATCAAAAGCTCATGGCCTTCCCATGCCCTCTTCCTTAAATCCAATGCAAATTGCCTGCCAGAACTCTTCAATACTCCCCAGGGCTTTAAAAGGGGGACCAAATACATTGAGACCTTGAAGAAAAAAAGAAGAAAATGTTAAATAAAACTAACCAGAGATGGGCAAAGTAATAGAACTGTCACTTCCTTGATGGGGGGGCAGGGTTATTTGGGGAAAATTAAAGAGAAATCCTTTTTCAGAGCAATCTTTTCAAATTGATTGTTCTTATCTGATTTAGAAGAGAGGTTTGTCTGGGGAATGGACCTCTGATTTGTCGAATGCTAAGGTGAGAGCACTAAAAACCATTTAAAATTATAGTAAATCAAGAAACAATTTCCCAAATAGAGATTTCTCCATTAGGTTCTACAAGGTCATGCAATAAAACACTTCAGAGCAGAAAACAGCCTATACAGAACTAAGCAGATTGTCACCCTCTTACCTGTGTGGAATAAACTCTTGTCTGCTTAACGGTCTAGCTGACATTTTATTTACTTTCCTAAAGTTTCAGCCACAATCGGTGATCAAAGGATCAGGGGTCTTGTGTCCAGAGGCTGAAATCTCCCCAGTGGACATGCATTTCAGGCAACAGAGAGGTCACCAGCACTGGCCTGGTGTACAGTTAATTTTTGGTTTTTATTTTTAGGAATGATCTAAGATGACACACATATTCATAAACAGCAAGATGACCTAAATTGGAAGTTAGTGATAAGAAGTAAGAGGAAATGAGAAATGAAATAAAATCCATAAAGAGTGTGATGCTAAATAACACTCTACAGAGTCCCACACACCCATGAACAGAGGCCACAAATTTTGGTTCAGCTTTTCTGTTCTGGGCAGCTGGCTGGTACAGGGACCTGAACCCTTGATGTCACAACACCACTCTCTAACCAACTGAGCTAAGTGGCCAGCCCTGATTTCAACTTTTTATCACCCAAATAGGCTGGGAGAACAATTATTCCCAATACAGAAGACAAAAATAATTTTCTTCTGAAGTTCAGAAATGCCACATTCTAACAGTAGAACACACTCAAACGTATCTTCGTCGCGGCAATGCGAGGGCTGCATGACCTGCTTCACTAAAGCAGACAGTGTCTTAGTCCACTTTCCATTGCTCATAGCAGAACACCTGAAAATGGGTAATTCATAAAGAAATGAAATTTTTTTCTGACAGTTTTGGAGGCTGGGAAATTCAAGGCCCAGGGGGCACATCTGATGAGAGCCTTCTTCTGGGTGGGACTCTCTGCAGAGGCCCATGGAGACACAGGATATCACATCACGAGGGCTAAGCCAGAGCCCTTTGTGTGCCCACTTGCTCTCCGTATAAATCCACCACTCCACACACCTGGTAACCCATTAGACCATGAACTCATTACTCCATGAAAGGATGAACGCACATATGAGAGCATAGTTCTCACCTTCCCATCACCTTTAGAGGCCCCTCCTTTCAACAAGGCCACATTAAGAACTAAGCTTCCAACATTTCCTTTGGAGGGGACAAACACTCAACCAATAGCAGGTAGCATCTCACCAAAGCAAAGTTGTTGATTCTATAAGGGTCCGACCCATCATATGTGAATAACCACTCCCCTTCCAACTGGACTAAACCAGTCCTCACAACTAGTTAGAACACTCAGCATCTTCCACAGCACTCACGTTCAGGCTTGTTTCTTTTATTCTCATTTTTACCTTCTGCCCATGATTCATGGTACCTGTTTTAGGTGTGGGGATCTGGGAGTGAAAGACAGAACAGAGCCCAGCTTGTGGCTATCCATGGACTCACTATCGTTTTGCTTGGGTGCTCTCCTGGGTGGAAGAAGATGTCCAGGGAGTGAATTCTTGCTGTCTGCACCAGGAAGGAAAGTGGCCCCTCCATCCTTGGAGTCACCCTGGACATCTTGCTTCGTCACATCCCAATTTCAAGTCAGCAGCACAGCCCGTCAGCTCCACCTTCAAAATACTTCCCAGCTTACCTACACTCTCTCCCTCACTTCCTCCAGATTTCTGCTCACGTGTGCAAACACAGAAAACCTTTTGAAGTTGCCTTTTGCAAAATAAACACTCTCTCCCCAAATTCCCTCTCCCCGTTATCCGTCTTCATTTTTCTCCCTGCTCTCCTCGGCAGTGACCATACTTGAATTTGCTCACGGTGTTTCTTGTCTGTCCTACACACTGGTGGGTAGCTCCATGTGGGCATAGGATACGTGTGCCTTTTCACTCTGAGATCACCAGAATCCGTCACAGTCTTTGGCACAGAGTAGGTGTTCGATAAATGTTCAGTGCATGAGATGGTGTAACACTGGGCTGTTTTCCAGTAGAACTGTGTTTAGCAGCAAGCATGGTGCCACAGGGTAGGGATTCAATGGTGACCAAAAGTGACTTGGCACTACCCTCAGGGAATTTTCCAGCTAAACCCATTGGCACTGACCCTGGGTGGGATGAAGGTCAAGGTTGTGCACTCCATCTTCAGCCTCAGATCCTCCTTTGTCTTTCCTCCCAGCTCCAAACCATCCAACTCCAGGGCCAGAGCAGACACCTCCTTTGCCAAGCCCATGTCCCCAGTCCTTGAAGCTGGATTGGGTCCCACTGGTCTGCAGCAGATGATATTGGAACAGTACTTCAGTATAAACAAATCACACACACACATATATATATATCCAAGGAGTGTTTAATAACATTAAATACAAATGTCTCCCCAACAAAGATAAATCTGTGCTCTAATACTAAGGAATATAATGCCATAATAGAAAAAACAAAAAAACCTATGGTCTCGTTGAAGGTCTGTCTCTATTCTGTTAACCCAAAGACATATTTATCTCAGTAATCACTTATGTTTCTGACCTTCAGCCAAAAACTTATTATCATAGCAAATTTTTTTAATAGTCCCTTTTCATCAAACCAACAAGATTTACAAACCTCAATTCTTGCTTTTATTTACATTTAATTCACCAAGTGCGGAAATAGTAGCAGATTTTTAAGAATTAAACATAAAAAGCATTTGACGTTTGTCCAACAGCAAACTTAACTGAGAGTCCGCTCTGTGATCTCTGCCTCATGACTACGGTGTGCTGACATGATTTACCCATCTGTTTACTCCTCTAGAATAGCCTATAAGCTCCTTAAAATCAGGGGTGGAATGTCTTTCAAAGTTTGGCAAGCTAAGGCCACTGGGGGCCAAATCCAGCCTGACACCTGTTTTTGTAGTCTACAGCCTCACCGTGATTTTTAAATTTTCAAATGATTTTTTAAGAAATGTTCTTAACAGTATTTTGCAGCACCTGACAATTATATGAAAACCAAATGTCATGTTCCAAAGCAAAGTTTTACTGGGGTACAGCCATGAGCATTTATTTACGTGGGGTCTGCAGCTGCTTTCAAGCTACGCTGGCAGAGTTGAGTGTTGCCACAGAGACAAAGCCCAAAACCCTCGTTATCTGGCCTTTAGAGAGAAAATGTGCCAACCCCGGGTCTAGTTCTTCTCCTCCTCCCCAAAACACAGCATAGACCTGGGACACCGTGTATGCTCATTGAATGGTTATTGAAATGAGCCAAAACTGTCAACAAAATTCCGACTTCGGGAAATATTCTGAGATCTCAAAATTATTTCTTTTATCTCATGAAGCACTTTTAATACCATCAGCAAAACAGGGCTTTAGCGGTTACAAAGCAAGTTTATCTCTAGTAGAAGCTTCACCGACCAGGGCGAAGTGGAGGTGATCTTATCTGAGGGGAAGTGACTCAGTCCAGTCCATCAACACTAGCACAGTAAGCAGAACTATGAAATAGTCCCTTGGACTCTGAGAGTCCTAGAATCAATACCCAACACCGTTATCGCAGACACCAGCACTAGCCCTTGCCAAGAGGAGCGCTCAGTTAATGTCAGTTGAGGCGAAGGGAACAGAAGTAAGAAATCAGAGAACTGAAAGAGGCCCCAGTGGCTGCACCTGCAACATCTGACCCAGGCTCTGCTTGCATATTCCCAGCACCTTCACAAGACATCCTGTGGCATTCCTGCAAATGCCTCACACTGGGAGAGAATCCTTCCTCACACTACAGCAGGGCTACACCTGCTACCTCGACACCTTGCTTGGATCCAGTAGTGATGGATAAGAGCTCAGGCTGAGGTGTCAGAACCCCTTGCTGTGAAACAATGTGTGAGCTTGGCAAGTTGGGTAGCCTTTCTCTGCCTCTCTTTTCCCATCAGTGCAACGGTGACAAAAATACACCTCCCAGTCCTGCTCAATATGAGCAGGCCATACCCTGTTCACTCAGCTGCTTGGAACCTCTACCGCCCTAACGCTTTGGAACAGCCTTCAAATCTATCCGTTTGTCTCCACACCCTCAGCCTCTTCCCCATCCCGGCTGCTGTGCTGGGTTACTGCAAACATCTTTTCTACCTTGGTTATAGCAAACATCTTACTCCTCTCCCTGCTGCCTGAGTCTTTAAATCAACTCTTCCCATGGAAGCCAGTAGGGCAAACTAAAAAGCATTTTTAATTAACAGGGTATAGGCTACAACAGTAGACAGATTAGCCAGGGGGAAAATTGTATAGAACTTGGTCAAAGTATTTGTTTGCTAGGAATGCCACAACACTGCACCACAGACTGGGATTTAAACAACAGACATTTATCTCTTGCAGTCCTGGAGGCTGGAAGTCTGAGATCAAGGTGTGGCAGGGCTGGTTCCTCCTGAGTCCTCTCTCCTTGGCTTGTAGACACCATCTTCTCTCTGTGTTCTCACATGGACGTCCCTCTGTGTATGTCTGTGCCCTAATCTCCTCTTCTTAGAAGGACACCAGCCATATTGCATCAAGACCCACATTAGTGACCTCATTTTAAAATAATTACCTCTTTTTTTTTTTTTAATTTTATTTTGTCGATATACAATGTGGCTGATTATTGCTCCCCATCACCAAAACCTCCCTCCCTTCTCCCTCCCCCCCTCCCCCCCAACAATGTCCTTTCTGTTTGCTTGTCGTATCAACTTCAAGTAACTGTGGTTGTTATATATTCTTCCCCCCGGTTTTTTTTTCTGTGTGTGTGTGTGTGAATTTAAATATTAATTTTTAGCTCCCACCAATAAGTGAGAACATGTGATATTTCTCTTTCTTTGCCTGACTTGTTTCACTTAGTATAATTCTCTCAAGGTCCATCCATGTTGTTGCAAATGGCAGTATTTCATTCGTTTTTATAGCTGAGTAGTATTCCATTGTGTAGAAGTACCACATTTTCCATATCCACTCATCCGATGATGGATATTTGGGCTGGTTCCAACTCTTGGCTATTGTAAAGAGTGCTGCGATGAACATTGGGGAACAGGTATACCTTCGACTTGATGATTTCCATTCCTCTGGGTATATTCCCAGCAGTGGGATAGCTGGGTCATATGGTAGATCTATCTGCAATTGTTTGAGGGACCTCCATACCATTTTCCATAGAGGCTGCACCATTTTGCAGTCCCACCAACAATGTATGAGAGTTCCTTTTTCTCCGCAACCTCGCAAGCATTTATCATTCAGAGTCTTTTGGATTTCAGCCATCCTAACTGGGGTTAGATGGTATCTCAATGTGGTTTTGATTTGCATTTCCCGGATGCTGAGTGATGTTGAGCATTTGTTCATGTGTCTGTTGGCCATTCATATATCTTCCTTAGAGAAATACCTACTTACCTCTTTTGCCCATTTTTTAATTGGGTTGCTTGTTTTTTTCCTATAAAGTTGTTTGAGTTCCTTATATATTCTGGATATTAATCCTTTGTCAGATGTATAATTTGCAAATATTTTCTCCCACTCTGTTGGTTGTCTTTTAACTCTGTTAATTTTTTCTTTTGCTGTACAGAAGCTTTTTAGTTTGATATAATCCCATTTGTTTATTTTTCCTTTGGTTGCCCGTGCTTTTGGGGTCGTATTCATGAAGTCTGTGCCCAGTCCTATTTCCTGAAGTGTTTCTCCTATGTTTTCTTTAAAAAGTTTTATTGTTTCAGGGTGTATATTTAAATCCTTAATCCATTTTGAGTTGATTTTAGTATACGGTGAGAGGTATGGATCTAGTTTCATTCTCCTGCATATGGATATCCAGTTATCCCAGCACCATTTGCTGAAGAGGCAGTCCCTTCCCCAGTGAATAGGCTTGGTGCCTTTGTCAAAGATCAGATGGCAGTAAGTGTGTGGGTTGATTTCTGGATTCTCTATTCTATTCCATTGGTCAGTGTGTCTGTTTTTATGCCAGTACCATACTGTTTGGGTGATTATAGCTTTGTAGTATAGTTTAAAGTCACGTAGTGTTATGCCTCCAGCTTTATTTTTTTTGCTCAGCATTGCTTTGGCTATGTGTGGTCTTTTATTGTTCCATATAAATGACTGGATAGATTTTTCCATTTCTGAGAAAAATGTCTTTGGAATTTTGATGGGGATTGCATTGAATTTGTATATCACTTTGGGTAGTATGGACATTTTCACTATGTTGATTCTTCCAATCCAAGAGCATGGGATATCTTTCCATCTTCTTGTATCCTCTCTAATTTCTCTCAGCAGTGGTTTGTAGTTCTCATTATAGAGATTTTTCACCTCCTTGGTTAACTCAATTCCTAAGTATTTTATTTTTTTGGTGGCTATTGTAAATGGGCAGGCTTTCTTGATTTCTCGTTCTGCGTGTTCACTATTGGAGAAAAGAAATGGTACTGATTTTTGTGTGTTGATTTTGTATCCTGCTACTGTGCTGAAATCATTTATCAATTCCAACAGTTTTTTTGTAGAGGTTTTAGGCTGTTCGATATATAGGATCATGTCATCTGCAAACAGGGACAGTTTGACTTCATCTTTTCCAATCTGGATGCCCTTTATTTCCTTCTCTTCTCTGATTGCTCTGGCTAGTACTTCCAACACTATGTTGAATAGGAGTGGTGAGAGTGGGCATCCTTGTCTAGTTCCTGTTCTTAAAGGAAAAGCTTTCAGCTTTTCCCCATTCAGGATGATATTGGCAGTGGGTTTGGTATATATGGCTTTAATTATGTTGAGATACTTTCCCTCTATACCTAACTTATAGAGGGTCTTTGTCATGAATGAGTGCTGAACTTTATCAAATGCTTTTTCAGCATTTATAGAGATGATCATATGGTCCTTGTGTTTGAGTTTATTGATATGGTGTATCACATTTATTGATTTGCGTATGTTGAACCAACCTTGCATCCCTGGGATGAATCCCACTTGATCATGATGGATAATTTTACGTATGTGTTGGTGTATTCTGTTTGCTAGTATTTTAGTGAGGATTTTTGCATCTATATTCATCAAGGATATCGGCCTGTAGTTTTCTTTTTTGGTTATATCTTTACCTGGTTTTGGTATCAGGATGATGTTTGCTTCATAGAATGAGTTTGGGAGATTTGCGTCCGTTTCAATCTTTTGGAATAGTTTGTAAAGAATCGGTGTCAATTCCTCTTTGAATGTTTGGTAAAATTCTGCTGTGAATCCATCTGGTCCTGGGCTTTTCTTTGTTGGGAGCCTTCTGATAACAGCTTCAATCTCCTTTATTGCTATTGGTCTGTTCAAATTTTCTACGTCTTCATGGTTCAGTTTTGGGAGCTTGTGTGTGTCCAGAAATTTATCCATTTCCTCCAGATTTTCAAATTTGTTGGCGCATAGTTGTTTATAGTAGTCTCGAATGATTCCTTGTATTTCAGATGAATCAGTTGTAATATCGCCTTTTTCATTTCTAATTTTTGTTATTTGAGTCTTCTCTCTCCTTTTCTTTGTTAGCCATGCTAATGGTTTGTCAATTTTATTTATCTTTTCAAAAAACCAACTTTTTGATTCGTTGATCTTTTGAATTGTTTTTTGGGTTTCAATTTCATTCAGTTCTGCCCTGATCTTAATGATTTCTTTCCGTCTGCTAACTTTAGGTTTGGATTGTTCTTGTTTTTCTAGTTCTTTAAGGTGAAGTGTTAGGTTGTTCACTTGCCATCTTTCCATTCTTCTGAAGTGAGCGTTTAATGCAATAAATTTCCCCCTCAATACTGCTTTTGCAGTATCCCACAGGTTTTGGTATGATGTATCATTGTTTTCATTAGTTTCAATAAATTTTTTGATTTCCTGCTTGATTTCTTCTTGGACCCATATGTCATTAAGTAGAATGCTGTTTAATTTCCATGTGTTTGTATAGTTTCCAGAGTTTCGTTTGTTATTAATTTCTAGTTTTAATCCATTGTGGTCTGAGAAGATACATGGGATAATTCCATTTTTTTTTAATTTATTGAGGCTTGATTTGTGACCTAATATGTGATCTATCCTGGAGAATGATCCATGTGCTGATGAGAAGAATGAATATTCTGAGGTTGTTGGGTGGAATGTTCTGTAAATATCTGCCAATTCCAATTGGTCTAGAGTCTTGTTTAGATCTTGTGTTTCTCTACTGATTCTTTGCCTAGATGATCTGTCTAATGTTGACAGTGGGGTGTTCAGGTCCCCTACTATTATGGTATTAGTGTCTATTTCCTTCTTTAGGTCTAATAGAGTTTGTTTTATAAATCTGGCTGCTCCAACATTGGGTGCGTACATATTTATGATTGTTATGTCTTCTTGATGGATCAGTCCTTTTATCATTAAGTAGTGTCCCTCGTTGTCTCTTTTTATGGTTTTTAGTTTAAAGTCTATTTTGTCAGATATAAGAATAGCTACTCCAGCTCGTTTTTCTTTTCTGTTTGCATGGTAAATCTTTTTCCATCCTTTCACTCTTAGTCAGTGTGAATCTTTATGGGTGAGGTGGGTCTCTTGTAGGCAGCATATAGTTGGGTCCTGCTTTTTGATCCAGTCAGCCAGTCTGTGTCTTTTGATTGGGGAATTTAAGCCTTTTACATTAAGAGTTGTTATTGAAAGGTGTTGAATTATTGCTAGCATTTTATTGGTGGTTGGTTTGTCTTAGTTGTCTTTTGTTCCTTGCTTTCTGGTTTACTGTTTGGCTTCTGTGTTTGTTGGTTCCTTAGGTTGTACATAGCGTTTTTGTTTCCTTGTTTTCTCTTCATGAATGCCATTTTTATTATACTAGTGGGTATTGATTTTTCTTGGGTTTTTATGGCAGTGGTAGTTATTTTTCAGGAACCAAACCCAGTACTTCCTTGAGGATTTCTTGTAAGGGTGGTTGTGTGGTAGTGAACTCCCGCGGTTTTTGTTTGTCTGAGAAATATACTATTTGCCCTTCATTTCGGAAGGATAGCCTTGCAGGGTAGAGTATTCTTGGCTGGCAATCTTTGTCTTTTAGTATTTTGATAATATCATCCCATTCCTTTCTAGCTTTTAGGGTTTGTGATGAAAATTCTGATGTTAGCCTGATTAGGGCTCCCTTATAGGTGATTTGATGCTTCTCTCTTGCAGCTTTTAAGATTCTCTCTTTGTCTCTGAGTTTTGCCAGTTTGACTATGACATGTATTGGAGAAGGCCTTTTGGGGTTGAATACGTTTGGAGATCGTTGAGCTTCCTGGATCTGAATATCTGTGATTTTTCCTATACCTGGGAAGTTTTCTGCCACTATTTTGTTGAATATGTTTTCAATGGAATCTCCATTTTCCTCCCCTTCTGGAATACCCATGACTTGGATATTTGATCGCTTAAGGTTGTCTGATATCTCTCTCAGATTTTCTTCAATGTCCTTGATTCTTTTTTCTTTCTTTTTGTCTGCTTGTGTTATTTCAAACAGCCCATCTTCAAGTTCAGAGGTTCTCTCTTCAACTTCGACAAGCCTGCTGGTTAAACTCTCCATTGTGTTTTTTATTTCGCTGAATAACTTCTTCAGTTCAGCAAGTTCTGCTACATTTTTTTTCAGGACATTGATTTCCTTGTACATTTCCTCTTTCAGATCCTGTATGCTTTTCCTCATTTCCTCATGATGTTTAGCTGAGTTTTCTTGTATCTCATTCAGTTTCCTTAGAATTATCACTCGAAATTCCTTGTCAGACATTTCAAGGGCTTCTTGTTCTATAGGATCTAGAGTTTGAGATTTATTAATTTTTGGTGGTGTACTTTCTTGATTTTTTGTATTTCTGGTATCTTTTTTTTGGTGTTTATTCATTGTGGCAGGGGGTTTCACAGTCCACCGGTTTGAGACTGATGACTAACTATGATGTTGCTGTGGTTGCCAATTTCGTATGGCTCCCTCCGTGACTGCTCAGTTGGCCTCTAGTGCCTTGTGTGTGTGGTTGCCTCGGGCCTTGGGCTTCTCCGGGGAGCCACCTTTCTGGTCAGCTTGGGCTCTGCTGGGCTGGTGGATCACATACCACAGGGTGTGTGATCTCTTTTGAGCTTTCACTTCCTGTGCAGGACTTCTCCCTGTTCCGTGTGCTCTGACCCTGGCTGTTGGATCGTGCAGTGGTGACCCCACAGGGTGTGTGGTTTCTGTCGAGTCTCCGCCTCCCTGGCTGCACGTCTCCCCACTCTGTGCGCACTGTGCTGGGCTGCGGCTTGTCTTCTGCAACCCTCATCTATCAGCTGGGCCTTCAAGACCCTGCTCGGCACCGCCTCACCCAGGAAGTCTACCAGGTTTCTGGTAGGCACAGATGACCCGGTCGCTCTGGGTGCCTTTGTAGCACTGTGTAGATCTTTCTCGGGACTTGTTCACCTTTGTATACCCCCGGCATAGACCGAATCTCGTGCCCACCTGCAGCCAGCTCTCTGGCAGGTTCAAGCGGACCTGGGAACTCTCCTACCACACTATTCCCAACCAGAAATTGCTTAGGCTTTTTTTCCGAACTGGTTGCTGCAGAGATGGTATCTGCCTCCCAGTAAGAGGAAGTTTACCAGGGGCCGGAGTCCAGGGTGTGGTGGAGTGACAGTCGGCCCGCCCGTACTTTCTTGCCCTCCCGACACTGGCCGGGGACGCCCCACGCCACCAGCCCTGCCAGAGAACCATGGAGGGAGTGGGAGGGGAGGCCGGCCCACAGGCTCCGGAAAGCCCCGCGCCGGGCCAAGCAAGTGGGAAGGCTAAGTGACGGCCGAGCTGGGCGGAGCTGTCAGCACCTGGGAAAATGGAGGCAGCTCCGGGGCGGTGAGTGAACCGGTGATGCAGGCGGGAGCCAGGTGGGCATCAGCCCCCCGAACAGGGCTGTGCCAGGTTTGGTGCTCACTCTCTGCCTCTGGTTTGTCGCCTTCCCCGTTCTCGGCCGCTGCTGCCTCTGGCTGTTCAGTCGCGGCGCAGCTCGGGCGCTCCCAGGAATCTTCTTTAATGCTGGCCTGAAACCTTAAATCCTGAATAGGGCAGCTGGCCGCCTTCAGCGCGGCCCCGGCCTCTGGGATCCTGTCTGCATCCACAGCAGCCCTGGCGCCGTGTTCCCTGTTTTGAGACTTGCTTTTGCAGCTAAGAAACAGTTCTTTTCCTGCTCCACACTTCAAAGCTGTTGCCTGTAAATGAGGCAGCCTCTCCTGCCGGGGGCAAAGTGGCGGTCAGCCCCCACGACCAGCCAGCAGTTGCGGTCCTCCCTTAAGAGATGGCAAGAGGAAGGTCCACAGGTTTCCCAGCTGCCTGAGGCCCAGTGGCCGCCTTTTCCACCTCAGCTACTCCGCGCCAACCGCCGCAGCCACCGCCATCTTGAAAAGCACCCCAGTCCCATTTTAGAAGGCATTACTCCAAATCCTGCCCAGGTCAGAAGAGCAAGACTGTATCTGTGAAGCAGCAGCAGACGAGGGTGGTTGTCAGAGCATGGACTGTACAGCCAGGTGGTCTGGATTCACACCCTCTCTCTCCTTGATTCCCCATATGTATAGTGGGGTAGAGAAGAGAAACTATTTCATAGAATTGCAATGAGTTCTGAGTGAATTAATTCTTGCAAAACCCTTAACAACTACCAAGCACACACACAGTGTATTAAATCAAACAGCAACGATGAAAACCTTTACTTGCATAGTAGCAGCATTTGCTATTTAAACAAAGGTGCAGTGTGCCTGTGGAATATACTATAAAGCAAATGTACTACACAGGGCCTGGTTTTCCAAAGCCTTGCAGTTTCAAATACTGACCTTGCAGAGGACTGGAAATTTTCCTCTGGCTATAAGGTCTCTGTTGTAGGATAAAGATTTGTGGCACAGCAGGTTGCTGGCTCAAGGACAGACTAGTTACTGATTGTTATGTAAAGATACTGAGAAATTGCTTTAAGAAGGGAATGTTTGCTAAGATCAAGCTTGAGCTGATAAGACCACTTAATTGTCTACTAGACTGTCATCTGGCTTGTTTCACTGAAAGTTACCAGCCTATACTGTTAAACAATAACCCCACCTATATTCTCTTCCTGTAACTTCCTGGTCTGGAAAATAAATACAGAGGAGAACCCCAATTCGGTGTTAATTTCCTGCAGAACGGATCCCTGTCCTTGGAGGATCCCAGGGAAGTTAACCACTTCAGGGCTTCTCACTGCTCAGAAGAGATGGGCTTTGAGTAATCCTTTGTGTCTCCGTCACCCAGGAGAAGAGGGGTGACAAATCCGTGGGGGGCAAAGCAACACAAAGCAACAGGTGCCAACTTCCAGAATACCACCGATTCAAGGTTGGTTAATCCACTTTGTGGGAGCCCTTAGCTTCCAGTGCCCTACCCACAAACCGACTGTAATCACTGGATTCATCAACTTGAGTCGAAAGCTTTAGGATGAGGCGGGGGAAGCCACAGCATCAAACGGATCCAGTCTGCAGACGTGGAGGTGTCCCGACTCTTGTGACTCATCTTCCTCATTGCTTCTCTGCAGCTTTTTCCTGCATCCTGACAGCTCACTCTGCAGGTCAGAGAAGGAGGCACTGCCTCTCAGTCACTGGAGGTGTCTGAATCCGCGTGAGAGGGCACTTTGAGGTGCCTTCCTCCTTCGAAGGCATCACAGCAAGCTCTTTCATTGTGGCTAGGCGGAAAACTAACCAAAAAAGCGAGGGCAAAAATGTAAAGTCTCTCATGAGGAATAAGATCAGCGGTTGCCATGAGTTTGTGGGAGGGATGGAGGAACAGGAGGGCCACAGGGGACATTTAGGGCAGTGAAACCACCCTGCACGATACCACACAGTGGACACAGGACATTATGTGTTTGTTAAACCCCATAGGGTATACAACACAAGGAGTAAACCCCAATATAAACTATGAATTGTAGTTAATAGCAATGTATCGATATTGGCCCATCAATTGTAACAAACATTCTACAGCAATGCAAGATGTTAATAACGGGAAACTGGAGCAGACAGGGATGTAAAGGAACACTCTGTACTTTCTATTCTATTTTTCTGTAAACCTAAAACTGCTCATTTTTTAAAAATCTGAAATCCCTTGATATTCTCGTCCAGATGGCATACACATGAATATTTAGTTAAAAATGATACCTCTAGAAAGAAACGTATCACATAAGTAAAGAAACGGTGCTGAAATTGTTGCCCACTCAGACAAGGTGGAGGGATTGAGCTGATGTGGTAGATGAGGGGAAAAGCACAGTTGGGAATTGTACATAGAATTTTTTTTTTTAAAAGACACACGAGTAACTATTATTTTAATTATTTTACCATTATTTATTTGCATGTGGTAAAAATGCCAGTTTGCATTTATTGTTAGGTGTCTTTCATGCAAGTACAGAGGACATGAAGGTAGCTTGCCCCATGGCTAATCAATAAGAAAAGCGGAAAAAAGTTTATTGTTTTTTGATTCAGAAAGTTCATCTCCCCTTTCATCCCCACCAAATGTGTTGAACTATGTCACGACTTCCATTAAATGCAGGAGCCTCCTCCTGCTTGGAAATCTTGTAGAATAAAAGAGCTTCAGGAATAAAAGAGCTCTGCTTGTCTCCAGCATTTGGTCATCACTTCCTTCTTCCCATGAGTTTGTTAAGTACCTATCAGCACAGCACCTACAATGTGCTAGAAAATTTACATAAACCAAGATTTCCCCATGTTGTTGAAACCTCGCGAACCTGCGAGATAAAGTTTTATTTTCCTAATCCTTATTTTGGAGAAGAAAAGGAAAGGAGGTAACAGTATTGGGTGTGGCCACGAGTCAGGACTGGATCTCACGTTAAGCCTCTGCTCCAGCCACGTGGCCACACCACCTACCTGTCCGTCATTCTGCATTCTTACCTAGGTCAACATTCAAGGAAATGCTAGTCTCTGTCAATACAACAACGATTATTACATTACCATGGAGGGAAGCAGTTGCAAATACTCTCTGTAATCAAACACTAGAAGGATCCCGGCAATGTGTAAAAATATAGAAACTACCCAAGGGTTTTTCCTGGGCAGCTATAAACTTCACGCAGTCATGGACAACTCAGATTTACATCTCTAGTACTGAGTGGGCTTTCGAGGTAGAGACCTCAGATCTCTAACTGTCAGTTTAATAGCTGCCCTTGATTATTTCAGGCTTAACTCCATCGTGTCCAAAAGGAAATTTGAATGTGGCCTTCCCTCCTCTCCAGCAGGAAAAGCCCAGCTCCTCCTGCAGCCTCCCTCATCTGCGTGACCAGCTGTTCTCCCAGCTTCCTAAGCAACCTGAGCATCAGAACGGATGCTCCTCTCACTACGCTCTTTCCACCCAAAGCTGGCCCCTTTTGCCTTCTGCGTTGTCCCCAAATCCATCCACTCGCCCTGCCTTTGGGGTGGCCTAACCTGAGCTACCACCACCTTCTGTCCAAATGAGTGCATGTGCTTCTGAATCAGGTTTCCATTTCCATTCCCAGCCCTGTTCATGGCACCCTATTTTTTCAAATTACTTGATACAATGCATATTTATTTTTGAATTGGCTGCTGCCTTTACTTTCTTACATCCTTCTGTGTTTATTGTACTAATTCTGCTCCACAAAGGCAGAAGACAAACCTATATATTGATCATCTTGCATAAAAAGGGTCTGGCACATCATAGGTGAAAAAAATATTTTAAAGAAAGCAAATGAACAAATGCGTGGTTAAGCTGATTATTTTAAAGTAAATATGAGAAACATGTTAGCTATCAGAACTCATTTATTCGCTAAATATTTAGACCAGTCCCCACTATGTCACAGGAAGGGAAAAAGTCCTCCTAATATTTTAGCACTTATCATTTGTGACATGATGCCAAGACACCTGTCACATAGGAGAGAACCTCATTTCCAGAAGAAAGAGTGAGATTAGATTCTAGATTCTCATGAGTATTTCCACTTTCTTTTCTTATGAGGTACTTTTGAAAGGTTGTGTAATTAACGTTAAGGAAAGATGTTTTCATCTTCCTGAATGACAATTACTTCATTTAAATATTTAACATTCAAATATGTTTTTGCAGAAAAGTAGGTCAAGATATGTAAAAATCAGAGAGGAGGTATATAGAAAGACGCAAATTACATTTCCTTTCTGTTTGTTACTGAGGGACACAGTGCTAAATTAATTTTCTAAATAGTAATTTCCTGTTCATTAAAAAAAAGTGAACATTGTTCTGAAGCTTCTACGTTGGCCCCATAAACTTGAGTAAATGCCCGGATCCACTGTGAGTTATGCATGTTTTCATGTCTGGTCTTAGGAAATATTTCTGCATACTTGTAAAAAACAACCTTTCATCAGATAAATCAGCATTACTATATAACATATTATGATGCTGCATTTTACATGTATATATGCATGTGTACAAGACCATTCATGAAAATATCCAATGACAGGAAATAATTCTCTTTATTTTTTTGACTTTTAAAAAATTAATAATTTTTCAAAAGACAAATAAAAGCTGTGTATATTTATCACGTACAACATGTTGTTTTAAAATATGTGTACATCAAGGAATGTCTAACCAAGCTAATTCACATATGCATTACCTCACTTACTGATTTTTTTTTTTTTTTTTTTTTTTTTGGCGAGAACACATAAAACCTACTCTCGGAGATTTTCAAGAATACAATAAATTGTTGTTAACTGTAGTTGCCATGTTATGTGACTGGCTTCTTAATGTATTCCTCCTATCTAACTGAAATCTTGTATTCTTTGACCAAAATCTCAATCCCAACCCTCTCCCTAGTTATCTTAAATTGCATTCAAAAATCACTTCCCCAAAGAAATCACAGAAGTGAGCTGCTCTACCGTTCCGTACCCACACACCCCAGTCCTGTTTACAGCACATCACTCCCTTAAGAAAGAATTAAAACTTGAACCCACCTGTCATGCCAATGGGAGCTTACAAACCTACTTTTATCCCAGGAAAATGTCCAGTTCCTAATGACCACTGCATGAAATTGCTTCCAGGGCCTCACGCTGCAGACACCCTGCTGCCAAAGTCCATAGCTATGCATATAAATCCCTAATCTGTCAGTGCAATGCCTCGTGAATAGGCTGCTTGGGTCTGTCTTGAAGCAGTGGGAAGTCGACCCACGCAAGTGAGTTCCCTTGTCCCCGTGACCAGAGGTCAGTGTTATCGTCTCTGTCAGCAGCCAGGAGTGCATGTATTCCCAGCGTGTGTGAGTCTTTCACAGTTCACAAGCTCTTCTGCATCTGAGGGAGCCCGGAGAGATGTGCAGGGGGGCTCATCCCTGCACTGGGAATGCAACACCTTCTGCCCGCGGTACTTCACCAGTAAATGGAGGACTCACAAATCCGTTAATTTATCACCTGGGGTGATTAACCTGAACACAGTGATATCCTGACTGTAACAGGAAAACTCAGCCATTGGGGGGTGTCTGATGTAACAGGGTAGAGAAGCATGACTGCTACATGTGTCCTTTCAGGAAGCAAAAAATAGCAAGTGTGAGAGGGCATTTTCTTTATGGTTCTAGAGGAAAACCAAGTAAAATAATAAAACCAAGAAGGAAATTAAAACGTTATCCAGGTAGCACATAACTAAATAAATATCATCTACTATAAGCATCAATGCACTATTCAACTTTATGAACACAAATTGTAGTACAGAACAGAACTGTAGCAAAAGACAGCTATTTTTTACATTGAAATCCTTTGTGATTTTAGATGTCTTTTCACACAAAAATAGGAAGGTGATGTAACATGATTTTAAGATAAAATATTCTAAAATTGTTACTATGGCACCATCAGTTCACCTTCTGGCATTAATTTGGTAAACAATGCTCATTGTTTCATGCACGGTTAACAACCACTAATTGAATGTATTTTTTAAGTTGGCAGGTAAAACTAAAATTTGGTTATTTTCTCTACTTATCGATGTCATCAGGAATGATGCTTTTGTTCTTCTTTTCGAAAGACTGACATGAAATTTTATAAACATGATGTTGCTTCAAAACCATCCAGAACAAGGAAACTTGGCAGTTTTACCAGTTTCTGTTCACCTTAACTACAATCTTCATCAAAAAGGAAAGTCTCAGTCAGACAGAGCCAGAGTTTTTCCAAATGCTCTTGAAAAACATAACCCGGTTCGGACAGAGAAGACTCAGAAGAGCCTGCAGATACGTCAGCCTTCTAGATTCAGGATGACATTGACAACGAGGTTATTTTGAATGACAACTCCCCGCAGTGCATGCACCAATGCCTGTTCCCTAACCGTCCTCGGCGTCCTGGATTTTGAGAGTTTTAAGAATGTATAGTGAGCTCTGTTACGTCTTAAAGTGCAAAGTAAAGCTAACTCATATTTTGAAATGATCGTGTGAGGTGAGCATCCCAAAATCACGACAGACAGGATGCTTCACTCATTTTCCAGGCTGAGTTGCAGTTAAGGTTAAGGCAGGATGAAATGATCAGACATGCAGATGTTTGGGGAACTGAACGGCAGGGGCAGGTACTGAGAGAAACCAGGGGGTTGTCGTGAGCCCAACACCTTCAGGGGCCTCAACACCAGCCCTTTCCCACCCACGCTCAGTTCTTCATTCCAAAGTCACTTTATTGTCTCTTTCTACCCAAGGTGTCAAACAGTCTGTCATCATGTTCCAAATGCCAACACTAAAGGAACCTTCACAAGTTTCTGAGAAGGGACCCCGAAAGCAAATGGAAGAAACTTTTGGCTTATTTCTTCATAAGGAGAAACTCCTGGCCTGGATTTTTTTTTTTTTTTAACGTGGGAAGAATCTATGAAATTCCTTCATTTTTACATGGTAGAAAAACAAGAAGCAGAATCAAAATGCAAATCTGTTATAAGCAAGAAACACTTCCTCAAAGTGTCATCTCATTTATATTTCAAAAAAAAAGGTTTTGGTTTTTTGTTGGGTTTTTTTGTTTGTTTGTTTGTCTGGGTTTTTTTGGTCTGTTTTGCTGTTTATGGTAGCATTTCTGTGATCCAGTAAAATTGCACAAATAAGAATCAGCCCATAAAATAACAAATGTTACCCGTTGAGGGATGTGATTGCTTTATCTACTCTTTAGGGTCTTAAGGACATCCGTGGTCCAAATGGTAACCATGCAACTGAGGACTTCCTAACAAAATGCACGTGCCCCATTCACGAGAAATTCATAGTCCACACATGGAAATCCCTGACTCACCCCTAAAATGTGGGGGAGCCCAGGAACCACAGGTGAACTGTAATATTTACACATTACCCTCCTCCCAGGACACCTCTTCCCTCCTTCTCTCCTGTCTTCTTTCTTTCATACAATAAGCTTCACCTACTACAATAGTAAATCCTCATTTCCATGGCCCCTATTTGACTGTAGAGTTATTCTTGCCAAATATGATGTGAAATGCACATGCCAGCCACTGAAGGAAGGCTAAAAATTCAGTCTCGTATGCCTGGGCTACCGTACACCCTGTACATGAAATGAACCTTCCCAAATCCAAAAGCGATGGATTTGGCACCTCTCCACTAGCACAAATTTCCTTCCAAAAGTTAAAAGCGAGAGAGAAGTATTTTGTAACATAATGGATTCCACATTTTCCCAGGCATTATTTTTCAGCCCAAACATGCAGTAATACATACACTGATCATATGCTGGCTGTCTGAAACTCTCCGTGCAGAGAGGCAGCATCTCAAAGGATTTCCTCAAATCCTTGACTCTAAGAAAGGCGTGATTTCACGCGAAATCACTTGCTCTGAAGTACTGTTCAAAGCTAGTCCACACGGATGCCTAATAAACCTCAGGAAAGAAGGACAACAACAGCCTTACTCTGAAAGGAGAACTGAGAGAGGCCCCAGGTTTCAATCACTGGTAGAATGCAATCATCAGGATGTTTAAATATAAAAAGCTCAATTTCAGCAGTCTCTAAAATTAAACACTTCTGTCTCAAAAAGCCAGTTTAGAAATAGTTAACAGGAATCTCTCCTTGGGTGTCCGAATTTATATTTCTTACTTTTGTAAGCCAAACAGTTTTGACTGATGTGTTTTTTATCTAACCCAAAGGCCAAGTAGCCAGC
This sequence comes from Cynocephalus volans, assembly GCF_027409185.1. Classification (NCBI taxonomy): domain Eukaryota; kingdom Metazoa; phylum Chordata; class Mammalia; order Dermoptera; family Cynocephalidae; genus Cynocephalus; species Cynocephalus volans. The sequence goes on from NC_084478.1 coordinate 7,684,921, forward strand.
TTAACTTTACAGAGCCAGCAAATTACTAACATTGAGTATTGAGTTTCTATATATCTGGTTTAATATAACATTTTTATTTCCTCTCCAAAATAGCTCACTCAGTTGAGATAGCATAACTATAACTGCTTAAAGACATCACTGATTTTTTTTTTTTTAAGTAGAAGTTAAAGAAAACTAAGGCAGATCCATTACGTTACCTTTACGTGCATAAGCTAATCTGGACAAAATGGGTCTTCCCAAATATGAAAAATAAAATGACCTGATACTTCTTATAAAATATTGTATCATTTGTCTGCAAATTCTGTTGAAGTGGTAAAAAAAAAAAAATAGAAAAGTTTTTCTCTTCTTTAATGAGATGTTCCAAGAAAAATATAATCTGTAAATTCGTGAGGATCCATAATTGTCACATATTTGCTCAATGAACAACAGAGAATCACTTTTTTTATAACCTTCTTTCTCCCCCTTTCAATAGTGACTATGGAAAATTGGGATGTAAAAAATATTTGAGTTTTGATAGTCAACTGATTTCTAATGTTGTATGTTGACTATTTTAATTTTTAGAACATTTTATCAAAGGAGACAAGTGAGATTGAGTGAAAAGGACCTAGCTCCCAAGCCAAAGCACCTGGGCTCCACTTCTCTGGCATAGACATTCCAAGCCAGTTTTTCAAAAAACATATATGCATTTATTCACATATTAAGGCAGCCAAATAAATCACTTATATTCTCATTTTTGTAATCTGTAAAATGGTTTCTCCATCTTAGAGTTTTGCAAAAAATTAAATGAGGTACTTTATGGTAAAGTATTTGTCAAGCATGGAGAACTTCATAAACAATGAGTAGTATTACTAACAGTACAGCTAAGACAGCAGTCGTAACCTCTGAAACCTAAGACAGAGACTTCCGTGGAAAAGAAACCTAGACTCTGCAGTACCTCATTCAAAGAAAGCTACTTTGATACGAACATCACTTCCCTGTCCTGCCTGTTCCTCATCTCGCTCCTACGTCTGTCTTGTCTCCCATCTGACACCACAATGTCCAATAGAACCTTCAGCAGTAACGGATGGACGTGCTCTGTGTTTGTAAAGTTTCATATCTCAGCCTCTAGCTACTTGTGGATCCTGAGCATTTGAACTGTGGCTAATGTAGAGTTTCTCGACCTTGGCATCACTGACATTTGAGAACAGATAATTATCTGTGGTGGGGACTGTCCTGTGCACTGCAGGGAGTTTAGCAGCATCCCTGGCTCTAAACCATTAGATGCCAGTAGCACCTCTCCAGTTGTGACAACGAAAAGTGTCCCCAGCCTTTGCCAACTGTCCCCCGGGGGGGGGGGGGCAAAATCATCTCTAGTGGAAAGCCACTAGGCTAGAATGATAGAGGAACTGGATTTTTAATTGTATTCAAATTAAATTGAAATAGAAAATGTGGCTCGTGGCTACCATACTGGACAGCATGTCCTTAAAATTCCCTGAGATTTTATTATCAGAAAAATGCCAGACATGACAGTTAGCAAAAAGTTCAGAATATTCTTTTTTTCTGAAAGGGCTAGGATGCATTAAACAAATGTAAGCCTCCACTTTATTTCCACATAAATTATTTACTTGCTGTCTTTAACTCAGAGCAGTGAGAGAGATCATAACCTAACAACGCATAAAAAGGTACAAAAGTAATAATAAAAGCGGGGAAAACCACCACAGGGGTCTTATAATCATACGTGCCACCCAGGGAGGGGATAATGAGGTGGACGGATATCTATCATAGTAGGGTCTCGAATCAAAGAAAAAAATTAACAGCCATAACCACCCCAAGCTGTTCCTGCTGGGCCTTCAATATTCTCCCCACCGAGGAGCAGGTCTGGATTGCTCTCAGGCAGCAGGAATGCCCTGACCCTGCATGCTCTCTACAGACCTGCTCTGGCCACCCCTATTTCCCTCATTAGACATTGAGCCGAGGCCGCCGGGATTTGTAAAGTGGTCACAAGGGCTCATCCAAAGCATTGAAAAGTTTAGTAACTATTGCCTTCATTTGAGGAGTGAACACAATTCCCTATCAGAATGGGATAACTGTGTTAGGTTAGGGAATCCTACAAGTTACTGAAAGCCCAAAGCAAGCACAAGTTCAAAGAGAATATTGTGTAAAGCAGATGGTCTCCCTCAGAATTTCAAAGGAGACTGAACCCCAAGTGCTTAGAGACTGAGATGTCTTAATTTCTAGTTCTGCAGTTCAAGAAATGCATGGATATTGTTTGAAAAAAATAATATTCAGTATGGTGAAAAACAATAAATTTTATAATTCCTTTCCAAATCCTTGGAAGGGAAACCTACTCAGTTTCAGACGCCAGGAACAGTAATTTAAAGTACAAAGAAAGAGAGTGGGCTTAGAGGGAAAAAAGTCCTACAATCTTGCTCCCAAAATGGTGAATTTCAGGAACCTTGGACATTATTCCATGTCAGCCCCAGTTTCTTCAGCTGTATAATGGCTACTTCCTTGGGTTATTGCAAGAAGTATAAGGAGTTCCTGGACCAACCCCAAATGTGCCACATCTTCACCAAACTTCAGTCCCGTTTACTGAGTCTGGCCAGCCTTGCTGCTCAAAGATATAGAAAAGAATAAGACATTTCCCTGCCCTTCAAGGAGCTCACAGGAGCATCAGAGGTTGTAATCCACAGTCTTTCTTCCCAAGGAGTTGCCAATTGGTCTGAGCCGACAGACATAAACAAGTCCCCCAAACTCCAGAGCAGATGAAAGTAGTGGGAACAGCCCGCTCACTGTGGGAGTGCCCTGCACTCCACGGGTCATATAATGTGGAGAGAAAGTGCCCCCAAGTGAACAGTCACCAAAAGTAAGCAAAATAAAAACTCTAATTACTAAACATAAACTGTCAGGCATCTGTTAGGTACAAGGGGCTTTTCCAATGGATGAATGGTTCTAAAATTATGTGTTCATGTTTGTAGTCATTCAAGAGACCTGGAAGCTACGTGGTGACACTGGCCTGCCGACCTTCAATTCTATGATTCGGAGTAAAAATAATGGTGATAATTAAAACTTGGCTTTAGAAGAGGTGCCACATGCTAACTGAAATAAGCTAGACATGAACGGACAAATAGTGCGTGATTCCACCTATGTAAGGTTTGCAGAGCAGCCAAATTCACAGAGATGGAAAGTAGGATGGGGGATGCCAGGGGCTCAGGAAGAAGACAACGGGGAGTTATCTTTTAACGTGTATAGAGTTTCAGTTTGGGGTAATGAAGTAGTTCTGGATGGATGCTGGTGATGCTTGTTCAACACTGTCCAACACTTAATCCCACCACCCTCTATACTTGAACGTGATTAAATGGTAACTTTTTAATGTTACGTATATTTTACTTCAATTTAAAAAAAAAAAAGATGAACATGGTTATGTAAAGCTCCTAGCCATGAGACACAAACTCACATACATGCACACACACATGCAAACACACACACATGCACACAAAACACACATTCACACACATAACATACACATATACACACATATGTGCATATATGCACATAAGACACGTTCACACACATTGACATGCATGTACATACACACATGCGCACATATGTACACACAACACACATCTACACATGTACACACATAACATACACACATACACATATATGTGCATATATGCACATAAGACACATTCACACACATGCACATACACACATGCACATATGTACACACAACACATGTACACACATACACACATCTACACACATACACACATATACATATACACACATAACACATTCACACACATGCACACATAACACACTTTCACACACAGACAGACATACACACACACATACACATATATGCACACGAACACTTCACACAGTCACCTCCCCATCTATATGTGAGAAGACAGAAGACAAAACAAACAGCCCCCAAAGTGCCCCTCTTTGGTTGACATGAATCTCTACCTTTGCTTAGGTACAGAATTAGTTCTAAGGAGAGGAAACTGGAGAAGGACGGATGTTTTTTTTGTTGTAGGTATTCTGCTTACAGACACTCCCTCTCTGGTCTTGTACCCACCTTTTAAAGTGTACAACATTTCAATTCTCTCAGGCTATGTCAGAGGGACTTTTTGATGAATGAGCAGACTGCTAACAATGAGAGATTTTTTTTCCCAGCATAAAAGAAATTCATGTTTTAGATACAGTGTCTCCATCTTTAAATAATAATAATAATAGATTATGGAACTTGGCTTGCCTGAATGAATTTTAGTTTGTGATAAAATGAACTTATAGCTGGGGCACAAAATAATTTCCATTTCAGAGCAAAAATAAATAAAGTAGTTATGCATAGTAGAAAGGAAAGTTCACTCAACAGTCTGTATGGAGAACCTTTGCCAATTATCAGCAATGTGATTCTAGATAGGATGTACCTCTATGACCTTCAGTACTGTCAATTTAGTTGGTTGGACTCTTGCTACTCAAAGTGTGGTCCCTAGACCAGCAGCATCAGCAGCACCTGGGACCTTGTTGGAAATGCAAAACCTTGAGCCCCACCTAGACCTTCTGAATTCTAATCCACATTTAAACAAGATCTCCAGGTGATGCACTTTAAGAAATTTGGTCTAGATAAGTAGCCCCCAAAGGCAGTTCTCGGCACATAGATGCATCATGATGTGTTGTGTTACATGGCACCAGTAATCTGTGGTCCATAATAGCAAAAACAGTTATAAATGTCAAATAAATAAATGTGGGCAGATTCTAGATTATGCACCAAAGTGCAAATCTTACACATGTGCTTCTACAAGATTCCTTGACTGGGAAAGAAGGGGAAATGGGAGAGAAGTTACAGCCCAAGTCCGAGAACTGCCTGGCAGCACCCATGGAATTATGCCAAGACACTGAGCAGAATAACATGTGAAAATAAAATTTTAACTGAAAGAAAAATTATTTCTCCCAGAGTATTATGCATATAGTGTATATTAAATAAATACTATCTAAATTTTCACACAAAGAAATTACACCATTTCATTCAGTTAAGTTGCACTAACCAGTCGTAAATCAGAGGAGTTTCATCCTTGCGGTAGTGCAAAAGAACGTTGTGTCCAAAATGGTTAAGTAAGTGATGGATAAAATCACTCTTCCTATTCGTGATTTTCATTTTAGACTTTGAGTACCTAAATGAGTTCAACGGTTTCCTTGTACTGCCATTATTTGCAGGCTTATAAAAATGCCAGTGATTAAAAATAATCTTTCATCATTATGAAGTGATTTTACTTAGCAAGGTAGATTATATCCTGATCCCAGATATTTTCTGCCCTCTCTGGAAGGTGATGACACATCTGTGGCCATTACTGCATACACTTCTCTGTCCTATATCAATAACAGGACATTGTATCAAAAAGTCACTCTTGGTTCTGTGAATCACTTGGCCAATGGACTATGAGATGTGGTAAGTGCCACATTTTTAACAGACGTCCCAATGTTCTTCTACTCCTGTCTTCTCCCACTTCAAAATTAGCATAAATGCCAAGTTGTAGTTGAAGTGTAGTGAGAAAAAGTAAATAAAGTGAGGTTTAGGGATTGTTACCACAGCCTAACGTGGCAAGAGCTTACTGATACTTAATAGTTGTAAACAAAGTAAACCTTTCCATTTACATGACTTCTAAATTGCTACTTTAAGAAATAAAATAGTATTACATGCACTGTAGAGGTAAAAATAATAATAAAAATTATATCATTTTCTTTACAAAATCCTCCTATGTATAAGTAGGCATATTAAGATACTTAGGTTTCCATAGACATATAATCAGATACTGATTCAGGCTTTTAAATTTTGTAAATTTATATCTATATTTGTAATATTTCCATTTAGTTATTTTCTTCACCAAAATGTCTTATTCAAAAATGTTACTTCTATAGTCAAATTTATGGAGTCATAGATGGTGGTTGCCAGGGGCTAAGGGAGAGGGAAAACAGGAGTTATTTAATGAGTATAGAGTTTAGTTCTGCAAGATGAAAAAGTTCTGGAGATCTGTTTCATAACAATGTGAATATACTTAACACTACCAAACTGTACACCGGGCCATTTATTAGAAAGAAATACTAGTCATAAAACACTAAGTTTCCTCAATACACCTCAATAATATTCCTTCAAGTTATATTTCCAAAGACTATACAGCAATAAAATTTTGAACCAGGAATTTTTTTTTTTTTTCGGTGAGAATAAGTTTTTGAATTGCTGAGTAGATGATATCTCAGGAAGACATAAATCAATCTAATCAGTTGTGGTCATTGCACCTACATCATGTAACATCAAGGCACTTGTTTCTCTCACCTTCCCCACTGGCAACACTGTACCCACTTCCCCTCTAATCTCTCACACGGGCACCAAGCAGCAATCAAATCTCATAGAAGGTGACTGAGTTACTTATGGTCCAGATTCCCTGGTGCAGAGCATAAGAATATGCCATCCCAAAATATGCCACTTTGGCATAAGAATTATTTTGAGTTGAAGGCAACTGAGAACCAGTAGATACTGGAAGAACTCTGACTTCCCTCTTCTGCATAAAAGCAGGGCATAAACTTCCCTTTTGAAAAGGTGACATAGATATCCATTTGTAAAGGTGTTCCCCTCTCTTGGACCAGAAGGGAAGAACACCTCTTATGTGCATAACAAACCTGGCCTACCATACACTTCCTAGTCTCCTACCCAAAACTTACCACCCCTAGAAGCCAAACCCCTCTTTTCTTTTGTCTAGTCACATCTCTGCATTGCTCTTTGTTAAAATGGTATATAAGCTTCCAAGTCTGATGACTTATTTGAGTTTTCACTTCTTTTCTGGGAGGCCCCTTGTGCGTACAAAAACATTAACATCAAAAACAATTTGTATGCCTTTTCTCTGCTCATCCTTGTCTTCCCTTGTCTTCCCAGTTCTGTACCATAGGCCACTGGTACAGAACCTGCAAAGATGCAGGAAGAGTTTTTCCTCCTGTGTACTAGTCTTGTCACCTAGCAATTAAATATAAAACAGAGAAAATTGGTATCGGTAGAAACTAGTTTTAGGTGAAGAGAAGTACTTATACATATTCATGAGAATATAGCTAACTATCTTGTTTAAGAGACTGTCCAGGCTCTCAAGTTGTCAACCTCTCCCTACTTCCTTCTTTATTCTCTTTTCACTATGGCCACACTACCAAAAGGAGGGGAAAACCATGCCCCAAATCAAATTTCTCCCTTTCCACATCTTCCTCAGCTAATACGCAGTCTGGTTCCTATCTTCCAGACTCTCCTAAGAACCCTCTTTCAAAGCAAGCGATGCCATCAGGTCCATACTACTGTCCTCATATTTTATTAGCCACAGGACCTTGGAAGGCCACTCTGCATCCCAGCTTGCCAAAGAAAGTTAATACTTTTCTTTCCAATCTCAGAAGGATGCTTCAAAAGTGAAAGGCATTAATTTATATAAAAATTATTTGCAAACTGTAAATCCTGACCACATGTAACATATTAAGATCATGACTTCAGATCAAGCCAAAGTTGGATCAACACATTTAGGGAGGAATCTAGAAGGAATAAAAGTGTCAAATTACCACTAATGTAAGATAAGCAACTGAAATAATTATACCAATCTGAAGTCCTTCTGAGAGCACAGAACTTAAGGGTTCTGATTCATGTAAGTAAATTTATATCCAACCTACTCCCTACACCCCACCCGCTCACCCAACTGAACCGTCCATAAGCACTGGGTGAGGCATATATTTAAAGCTCGACAAATGAAAAGTGAGCTAAAAAAGAGGAATGGAGTTAATGTGTTTCCATGCCTGAAGAATCTCAGGTTCCATCTGCAAAAACATACAAACAACAAAAACAAACTATGAGACAGTGAATGTGAACATAGAAACAGCACCTTGCTAGCACACGGGGGGACTGGGACTCAAGGAATAAAAGGGTAAAGGAAAGCTGCACAAAAGAAAAAGTATAGTTCTGGCCTTTAGAGGAAAAGGACAATTTCACAGCAAATACACAGCACACACATGCACACACACACACACACACACACACACACACAGAGAGCACAGGTATAGTAATAATTGTAACTAGAACAACAAAGAGTTAGCATGCGCCATGAGCCAGGAGCTGTTCCACACCCATGGGACACACTAAGCCATTTAATCTTCACCACATTCTGTAATGTATCCACTAGTGTTATCATCCCCTTTTTTCTGCCGATGAGAAAATCAAAGCACAGAAAGCAAAATCATTTGCCCAAGATCACATTTCCCCTAAGTGGAGAGGCCATAATTTGTTGATCAGTTTTATCAGCTGTTTAGTAACCACAGGCTCGCCCCATGCTCTTCACCTCCATGTTGTCCAAAATGGGGCAAGCAAAAGCCAAGAGGGGAGGAAGAACGTGGCATGCTGGGGGATCTGCCAAAATTCTCTGAGAATGAAAAAATACACAGGAAAAATGGAGGAGACTTGCCCGGTGAGTTAAGTGAGGACTCAACTGTGAAGTACACCAAAGGGTCTGCTTGGGACCAGATTTGATCCTGTAGGTCAGGCTCCCCTGGGCCAGAAGCAATGATGTCCCCTGGGATCCTCTAGAAATGCAGACTCCATGCCCCTGCTGAGACCTGCTACATCAGAATCTCTGGAGGTGGGCCCACGAATCTGAACTTGGGACAGCTCTCCAGGAGATTCTTAAGCACGCTAACATTTGAAGCTCTAAGAAGTTGGGAGCCATAAACAGCAAAAGGAGAGGGGAAAAAAAAAACAGGGGCTATGGAACGGGTACATTTCAGGAAGAGTAAGTGCTTGAGTGAACTCAGAGGGGATGGCAAAATAGTTTGAGAGGCTGATCTGAGGGACTTTGCATGGAAAGGTAAAGGACAGGAAGGTACTAATGAAGATTTTGAGGGTTTCAGCTTGAGTGATTGAGAGAATACCCATGTTTTTAACTAATATTGAGAATCCAGAGGGAGGTGCAGGTTTGGGCAAAGCAGATAAGCACTTTGACCCAGGCCATGGAGCTAAAATACGAGAAATATAGCCTCGGGGTTTGTGGCGAATTTGCCCTGGGTCCTTCGGCTGCTGTCTGCCTTTGGAGTCCAAGCAACAAGGCTTCCTGGTGATCCAGGACTTTTCGATGCTGTTTCATCCAATACTTTTGAGATGGCCGAGATTTACAGTTGATTAACCCGCATAGTTCAGTTGCTTGTTCAAAAGATTCTAGGAAGGGATTATTTCTGTGCCCAAAGAGCCCAGGAGAATAGAGAAGGCTGCTTGCAGGCCATAATGTGAATTCCCCGGACTCGGTAGGCTATGCTCAGTGAAGCAGATAAAGGAAAGTTAAAGAAGCATTTAGTTCTGCAGGATGCCAGCCATAATCAGTATCTTTTTGTGGAAGGATTTAGGAGGCGGGGAGGGTTATCCTCAGTGCAGGCATTATGTCCACACACAAAAAGGGAAAATGTGCATACAGTTGGACGTAAAAAGCCAAAACTCACAGGCCTCCCCCTCTCTCCCCAAGCGAAACTTGCCGAACACACACTCCCAAATACGAATGCATGAATCTTCACAGCTTAATAGTCCCAGAGCCATTGTGGAGTTTCTCTTGGGAACTGCAGCTCATTTATCTGCAACTGACCAAGTTCAGCCCTTCGGCTGTGAGAACTGAGCCATCAAAAGCCCCATCTTCATCAGCAGGCGGAACGGAGACAAGCTACAGCCGAGGAAGACCTGAGCAGCTCGCCTTTTACGCTCAACAATGGTCCCGTTGAGGCACATGAGAAAGGTCTGCAAAAGGCTGGATCTGAGCACATCTGCAGGCGGCCGAGCTCTCAGAATCATCTTTGCCTGCTCTGTGCAGGGCTCATCCTGGCCCCACAGCTCTTACCGTTTTTCTTGTAAACCGAGTTGCTGACTCGGAATTCTTGGGATCAGTACTTGCAATGAATTAAAATGCATCTTGTTCAATAAGGTGACATCACATGGGCCCATTTTTTCTAACCACCAGCAAAGCTCCCTTGTTTAAACTTGGCATTTCCTCCAACCTGCCTTCACACGAACTGTGCTTTTGGCACAATGAAAATAACATTGCCATTCTCACTCTGTCACTTGAGTGGCATTTCCACTGTAAAACTGAAACCCAGTTCATCAACATTTATTACTCTATGCTTTAAATTTTCAACTTGGACTCCCATAACCTAAGGCATACTGGGGCTGGAAGAAGACCCTTCATAGGAGTCAACATAAACATTTACTGCTATTAATAATAAGAGACAGAGAGAGAGCTCTCTAATTACTATTAATTATTATTAATTACTACTAATAATAAGAGACAGAGAGAGAGCTTTATAAAGTGCACACATTAAGTCATTTTCCCCCCACACAAATGGAAAATGAACTACCCACATTGGTAGCTATGCTCTGAAAAGACCCGGTTGAGAGAGAAGTCCTTTCTTTATTGTGTAGTTTTAAAGACTGTTCTTTGACCTCTGCTATTTGCGACTTGAGATCTGTGAAGACAGAGCCAGGCCCCTTTGGCTCCAGCAGCCCACACAGACAATAGCTCTCCGCCTCTGTGCCGCTTACCTCTTTTCCCATCAGAACCTGTCTATCCCGCACTCCCAGTTTTCGTCATTGAAGATGCAGTCTCTCGTTTTTCGTGCCCAAGAACAGCCACTACCTGATTCACAAGAGGCGGCCATTGCTCCTTTCCAGTGAAGTTGTGATCCCAGTACCCCCCAGCTGAAAGATCTTTGGTATGAATATAGATGTCTTGTCACTTATCTTGTTTAACCATGAAATTCTGGATAAAACGGTTCAACTAACTTAACTCATCAGACAAGTTTCAGCCACAATATGGTACCGTTCTAGTTATGTATTATTTTATGGATTTATATATTTAGCTATGGCCTTTGTCACTCCTAAGAGAATTTAAGACAATTTACAAAGCTTCATATGATAGAGACAGAAAACAACAGTTGAATGGGTGAGAAAAATGAGATAAAGAGAAATAAAAACCAGGAGAAAGTAAATAAATCAGTGGAGTCAGGTATAAAGCAAGTTCCCCAAATGCATGTGATCATTTTCAATAGACTTGTTAAAGATAGGCTATTTTATTTGTCTTTTAATTTTCTAACAGCCAATTATAAGAGCAAATCACTATCAGTTACAAAATCCACAGCAGCCATAGGCTAAGAAAATCTACCAATTTCTCAGGGAAGCACAGTAAATACTGGCAATAGGACCAGAATAAATGTCCCCCCAAATTTTCTCCAAAAACGGCATGGATTAACAGGCCAATGTCCTCAGTAAGTACTTCCAAGTAGCCCCAATGACTAGGTTTGTCAGTTTCTGGAACAATCACACACAGTGCACTGTAGCAACATACAGTCCAGTAAAAACCATTTGTTAAAGAACGATTTTGAAATGGCCAAGATACATAGTTTCATCTTGTAACCAAGACAAAGATTGTAGCGGTCTGGAAATGATACACCCATCAGGCAGGTCAAAACACTGTTTCTCTCCAGTGGCTTTTGGTACCACAAGGATACAATGAGTGTGACACTCTGCTCCTTGAAAGTCCCTGGTGTGAGTGGCTTTGTTGACATTCACCATCATTTCATAGTTAGCAGAACTTTTTTTAGCTCTGACATTCACTGTAAAATTAAAGGTCCTAACAAGGACACTTGTCTGGATAAAAAAGCAACCCCATTTCTGCTTAGACATGTATCAAAGAAGGTGAAGAAATATTTGACAAAAATCCTCTTTAGAAAAAATGATTTTCTCTTCCAGCCCAGAAGAAAACAGAAGGTACAACCTTAATGGTATATCACACACAGTATAGCTGCAATCATTGTTGGCTGAAAAAGGAGTACAAAATAAATGCCCAGCTTAGGCATTAAACACACACACACACACACACACACACACACACACACACACACACACACAAAATCTCAGATTACCCAAAGAACATCATGCTTTGAGCAATGAATCTCATAAGGAAGTTCTCCAACCTAAACCAGTTGCAAAATAAGCATATCAAAGTAGTGGAATGTCATTTTTTATGGAGTGAGCCAGGTTCTTTCCCTATTCAATAGATAAAAGGTAAGAACTCTTGAGAAATGCAAATTATCTTAGTTTACGGTCATTTGTCTATAGTCCTTTTTACAGACAAGTTAGAAAATAACAAGTGTCCCTGTTCATCTAGCTAGTGAAACAGAATTAAAATTAAAACCTACACTCATTTTCCTGTAAAGACTACTCTTTTAAAAACATAGGGAAATAAAAAGTTTCCAAGGCAGGTGCACACAAACCCAAATTAGGTTTTCTAAGAGGAATTCCTGTGGGTGAGCACTTAGACAACTAGACTCGAACCTCATTCCAAGTACTACCTATTGGATGGAGTCAAAATTATGAACACAGAAAAGTGAATGTTGACACCTTTAAATTCAAGTGAGAGTTTTCACCCCAGTAGAGGAGATTTTGACAGTGACTCTCATAGCAAAGGTACAGCAACATATCACAACCCCATGTCCAACACCCACAAATTCCTACCTACCCAGCTGTTGAAATCAATGCTTTTTCTTTACTCAAACGTAGCAGTCCCCAGACTTCAATCAGCACTGGTGCCTCTGCCAGCTGCAAGATCAAACCTTCAAGCAATCGGTGCTCAGCGTGCTTTCTGATGAATGCATTACATCTTCAAAACATCTGTCAGACTGTAATCACCATGGAATGCTTCCTGACTCAGACAGTTTTCATATGTTCAAAACAGATTGCCTTACTAAAGCCAGCTATAAGGGACCCTTCTTCGACTGCAAACCAAATAAGAGATTCCGTTTGCATCTTCTTTCATCAGATGGAAGTGGAAATTAATAGTAAGAGATTAGGAAAGGAAGAGGATAAAGACACACGGAGGTGCTTTTTCCCTTCTACATGGCTTTCCTTTGAAGTTTATAGCAGGTGGAGGAGTCTTTCACACCCATAAAATTGACATGGAAAATCAGAAACACATTGAGCTATTAACTTGTCACATACTGGATTTAAGTCTAAATAAAAAGCTGTTCTTTCCCTTAAGTACTGATCGTGCTGCCAGCCTCGCAGGAAGTTTTGCATGTCCTTTCAGCAGACAGGTAAGTTTCTAGGCTAAGATAAAATAGAATGTTCTAGCTACTGCAGGCTAATGATCGCCCAAACGCACACCGTGTTTGATAAAAGTCCTCAGCATGAGGGCAGAAACACTTACCAAGAGAATGACAGTGGTCAGGGGAAACAAATCAGGGACACGTTCACGCAGCCTTTAATGCTGCAGGCTCCAATTAGAGCTGTGAGTTTGCATTCCGGAGGCTGTGTCAGATGGAAGAGTGGAGCAAATCCCTAATTGCTTAAATCATTAACTAATCCATCCACCTGCATCATCCCTACAAGGGGAGCTGCTGGAAGCCGTCAGCGGTTTCTCACAAATCTCAGGGCTTCTTCCCTACCATTTCAGAAACAGTGTTTGGAAACTGGATGTTGATTTAGCTACCCCATTTCTAAACTCATGTGTGTGTGTGTGTGTGTGTGTGTGTGTGTGTGTGTGTGTGCATCTATTTCACATTCTCTTACTTTTTTTCTTTTCTTTGTTTTTCCCATTTCTGCCTTTACATCAGATGTGATATCCATTTTAATGCCCCTGTAGCGCCACACTGGATGGAGTATTGTAAATAATGTTGCACATTTAGCCCTAACTTACGTGTGCTGGTCACGCGATTTTCAACTGCACCAACACCCTTCAGAGAGACTTCATTTCTTGGTCAGAACAATGAGCCGAGACTAACACAATGGTTGTCAGGCTACTTAAAATCATGCCATTTTTTTAGCATGATGTTATAGTATAGTCAGACAAATTAGCATTTGGCAATTTTTATTAATCATGCCAATATAATATTGTACATACCAACGGCTTTTTCAAAACAACACTAGTTGAAACATCACACACTCTTAACAATTTATTTTCATATACATTCCACAGAAATTTTAAGTCCACTGCTGATTTTTAAAAAATAATAGAATATTTCTCCCTTCTCTTCTGATGTCATCACATCATATTTATTTTCTCCTAAAAAAAATAAGGCCATGATCTTTACTTGTGGAAATGACATCACTGGTATCCAGAATAAAGGGGAATTAATTACACCCCATTTGAGAAGTTTTCTACAAGATGCCATCCCTTTGAGTGGCACAATCCTGCACTTGTGACAGTCATTGTCAACGGACTGTGCAATAGTTGGTAGCCTCTGAAAGAGATCAAGAAGTTAGACAAGAGATGCTTGGTGTACATCAACTTTGTCCTTCAAATTTATCATACATAAAGTCAGAGGATACTGTGTGAATACAGTAAGTATTACCATAGGTCTAAAGTACATAAATCATCTGAAATTTTGACCCACTATTTATTAGAATTGCAAAGAAAAAAAAAGAGACGTTCAGCTTTGGGTTTTGGGTATTTGGACATAGTGCATATCCATGTATGCCTGAGTTTTCATTTTGGTCCTAAGACTTGCCTTCCCTGGGCTCTGTGGATTTACAGTCATTACCACACAAGTCATAGAAAGCATCTAACATAAAACAAAAACTTTCAATGGTCACAATCAGTTGTGTTTCAGAGGTTTGACCCTCATCCAATAGATTTCACAGACATCAAATGAAGTCATCCAGATATTCATACAAGCAAAACCAATCTAACCAAACTCTAAATTTGGCTCTGAATAAACCTGGAAAATTACTAAAAATTTGGAGTTGTAGTCCTTATAAGAACCAAACTCCCACTGAGATCAAAGCAGCACACAAAGGCACCAAAATGGGGCCCTAAATTACTGCTTTTTGACACATACACTCAAACCAAATGGGAGACAAAAGCCAAGTGAGTGAGTTACAGCACCCAGAGGGAAGGAGGGTTGAGCACAACTGCTTCCAGACAGGCAGGCTGTCACCAAGTGTGCCATCATTAGACGCAGGGTTTTGAAAGGTGACTCAGAGCTAACGTGAAAGGAGAAATCTTTTACACAGAGAAGACAGAACCCTCATGTACAGATAACATGAGCATGTGTCAAAGATTTGACTTAACTAACAACATGGCAAGAGAACCAGTAAGATTAAATTCAAAGAAGTCCAATAGATAGACAGACAGTAGATCAATAGATAGATGATACATAGACATATTGATAGATGGTGGATAAATACAGATAATGGATGGATGAATAGACAGTGATACATAGATAAATTGATAAATAATAGGTGATAGACGGACAGAGAGAGAAATACGAATGCCATGCTGGAGTGGATTTACAAATGGATGTATAGCATTCTATTCACAGGGAAAGCATCAATTGCATTCCACTGGACACAATTAATTTGCATTTCTATGGACAAGAATCCTCTGCATTATTAACAATTTTCTACCATTCACAGAATAGGAAAATAGCTCAAAGATAATGAACAGCGGACAAAACCTGGAAAAGTGCAAGAGAGGGGGTGATAGTCTTTCCTTTTGACTAATGTTGAAATCTTTCACAACTTTTCCCGACTCTGACAGTCACATCTTAACATTAGATTCTCAAAAATTAATTGTGATTTATTTAAAGTTTTCTTACTATTATTTACTATTTATTCTTTCCACAAATCCCTGTAAAATGATGGACAATGTTCCATAAACAATCTCAGAAATTGTTCGTTTTTGTTGAAGCTTGAATACTCCAAGACGTAGCTTTGCATGACAGAAGAATGCGATTTCATTATTTGGTTTGGTTTGGTTTTACATGTGTGAATGCAATAGTGTAGAACAGCCACGGGACACACCCAGCTCCCACCTGTTTTTGTACAGCCAATGAGCTAAGAATGAGCCTTACATTTCCAACTAGTTGGAAAAAAAATAAAATTTTACAACATGGGAAAATTTTATGACATTCAAATTTCAGTGTCCACAAATAAAGTTGTCTTGAGACACAGCCATTCTTTTTTGTTTATGTATTACCTACTACTGGTTTTGTGCCACAACGGCAGAGTTAAGTAGTTACAGCAGAGACGTTATGAGCTACAAAGAAAAAATGATTTACTCTCTGGTCTTTTACAGAAATCATTTGCTGACCCCAAAATATGCCACCTTGGCACAGTAAAGAACGGCAGATGCAGGAAGGTCTCTATTCCACCCCTCTCCCCACCTAACACATACCTTCTTCTCTGGAACAGGTTGTAAGAACCTGATGTGAGAGGGGCCCTCTCTGTATCTGGAGGAAAGGAACGTCCTTATCTCTGCAGACAGTGGATCACAGAGAAGAATCTGAACAAACAAACCTTGCTCAGTTTCCCCAGTTTATGACTATTAGATCATAGCCCCTTTGTCCTATCACACTTCTGCATGACTGTCCACTCTTCATAAACCCTAGCATAAAAATACACGAATTCAACACAAAATTTATTAAGTAAATCTGTATGTTTTGTCTTGTTAAACTGTCCTATGGGGGCTAAGCCATGAACACAGGATGGGTAGAAAAAAAGATATTGTTCCTGCTCTACAGATATCTAAACATGGCTCATTAACGTATATGGACCTCCGCACTGTGACTAAATACCAGGGTATCTTGCCCACCAATTCGAATCTCCTGTGAAATGCTCCAAAATCATTCCTAAACCAGTCTTTAGAGAAATTACGTGCAATGGAAAATAGAATGTAAAAATAAGCACTTCTTCTGAAGAGGAGGAGACTGCCTTTGGCAAGATATAGCATTGGTTTTTGAGATTCCACAACTATACAATAAAAGAATTACACTGGAATATTCCCAAAGTCTTTTTAGCTTCAGAAAGCTTTTCTCCATCCTTTCTACAAACAGTAATCCCAGCAGTCTGTATCAGCCACGTTTCCCTATTGCCACCCACCCAACTCTTACCACAGTCCAAAGATCCATAAGTTGGTGACTCATTCAAATGGTTCTGCCTTTCTTAGTCAATTATTTCCATTTCAGTACCAAATAAGTTGTGAACGTGAGAAACGAGCCTCAAGACAGTGAGCGGAATTTGATAGAGACTGGATCACATACACATGAACCAATCAACGCATGAATACCAAGGGATCTGAGAATGCTGGAAAGAGAAAGGACCTCAAATTGGAAATAGCCTGGGGATCAGCAGAGATTAAAGTAGAAGCAGACCCTAAAAGTGCACAAATACACCAACGGGTGACGTCACAATAATGGGGACTCTTAAGAATCTTGCATGAATGTTTAAAAAAGGCTGAAGTAACAGTAGCTGGGGATTTGCTGAGTAAGCCAAAAAATAAGAAATTAGTGCAAAGACCAAGTTTGCTTTTGGATCACTTCATCACTAGGGCATAGGACATAGTAGATGTTCACTGAGTATTTATTGAAATTGAATTAAACTCCATTGGAACAAGCAAATGAAATGCGTTTAAAGAGAATGTTAATCTAAGAACATAAATGAAAGTTCTGAACAGCCACCACATTAAGATATATGGGGAAAAATTAGGAAATTTACATTATATCTGGTATAGAATAATTTGTTATTTAAGAGAAAGATTAATTCAAATAGGCTCTTAAAATAATGTGCAGTACATTATTAAAGTTGGACTAACTTAAAAGTATTAAAATGAAAATATATGACATTTTACTAGTATGTATTACAGGATGACAGTAATATTTCATTCCAAAAAGTATTTAGGAAGCCTTCACTTAAAAAATAAAATTCAGATAAAAATTGATTAGAAAAATTATTTGGGTAGAATAGAAAAATAAATTTTTGTGCCAAAGGCATATGTTTGTTTTCTTAATTAGAAACAGATGATCTCATTATTTAGTTACCGCTGGAATTGAAGTCCTAAAAATAAGTTATTCTAAAGGCATCAGGTTTTGATAAATTTGGTATATTTTAAAAGTTTGCCATTCATCATCCTAAACTGAAACTTAGCTCAGATGTGAATATTGTAAACAGTTTATTTTGGACTGGCCAAGAGCAAAGCATGTTTCTCTGGGTTTAGTGCGCTATCAATGTGAAAAATATCTCCTTAATGGAAGAATTTCTAAGGAATCCATTTCTCTCGGCTTCTACCATATATCCCTGAATACAAGCTGAACCAGCAGAGTGGGCGTCCTTAGACTGTATCTTCTTGATTTCCCATTGAACAAATAATGAGGACATCAAAGTGAGAAGAATTGGGCAATAATGTTGCCACAAATTTATATGATTTACAGTAGCCATGAGCGTGACTCAGGAAAATACCCAGAGCAGCAAGAGAATCAATCATTAGGTTGAGCAAGAGATCGCTCATAATTTTTTTTATTCTTCTATAATACTTCATATGCGTAGGGTATACAATGGGAAAATCACCAGCTGACTCAGTTCAAATCCTGTCATTAGTATTTATCGGTACTTACTACTCAAGTGACTTTGTGAGAAAGTCATCCAACTTCCGCAAGGATCTGTGAAATGAAGGTGGTCATGGCCAAGATTAGGTCAAGATTAGGTTTGCTTGCCCAGAAGTCCATCTTTATATAACGAAAGAAGTGTGAAATAATAGTGACTTAAGCAAGATAAGTTATTTCTCATGTGCAAAGGATGTGAGAAGTTCAAGGCTGGTTGGGGTCTCCATGGTATCAAAGACCCCAGTTCTTCCTATATTTCTTATTAGTTATTCTCAGACTGGCCTCATGGTCCAAGATAGCTGCAGGAGCCCCTGCCATTGCTCTGCATTCTAAGCAGCAGAGAAGAGAAAGGGGGAAGAGCAAATAGGAGCATTTTCTAGCTAAATCACATTACTTTAATGAGTTCCCTTTAGAGAGGCATCTTGAAAATCTTTCACAAAAACTCCACTTGCATTTAATGAGCTGGAAATTAGATGATCATATTTAGCAGCAAGAGAGTTTGGGAAGATGTGTATTTTTAACCCTAGGTGGCAATGTGCTCAGGTGAGGAAGTAGGTTTGGTTATTAGAGAAGAGGAGAGACTTGGATTCAGAGGCAAAGAGCAGTTTCTCTCACCTACTTTAGAGGGTATATGGTGGGAATTAGAATTTCCATACATAACAAGCCCCTAAAAAGGAGCTTGGCACATACCATGATCTCATAAACTGTGCATGTATTGTCTTTCATATAAAAAATAAAACTGCTGAGAAGAAGGCAATATTCTTCATTTATTTTGTAACTCCCAAAATGTGTAAACCAGGGTTTCTCAATCTTGTCACTATTGACATTTGGAGACAGATCATCTTGCTTTGGGGGCTGTTCCATGCATTGTACCTTGTTTATCAGCATCCCTGACCTCTACCCACTAGATGACAGTAGCATCCCAGGTGTGATAATAAAAAATGTTTCCATCCACTGCCAATGTCCGCATGGGAGCAAAATTGCCCCCAGTTGAGAACCAGTGGCCTGGACCTATGCTGGACAGTAAGTTACTCTTCTCTGTTATCTGAGGGTTGAATGCAGCAGGAGCTTAAGGCCATTGAGTGCTCATTCCATTGTGCCCAACTCAGCATAGGAAAGAGGAGATTTTCCCAGTGAGTAATACATAACCAGGCTATCATACAGCTAGAAAATGGATTATCTGCTACTTTTCTCCTGAAGGTAATGCAGTGAAGATGCAATTTGAGGGAGAAAAAAAAATGCTATATAACGGTTCCATTCATTCATCACAAATATTTGTTGAACAACTACTATGTGCCCAACACCAGTCTAGGCTCTGGGGACACTACAGTAAACAAAGAGGACAGGAGCCCATATCCCCATGAAGCTCACTTCTAAGACTCCAAGCAGATAAAGGAATACCTGTATAATGTCCTGTCGGGGCATGGTGCGGACAGTGAGGCAGGTATGTGGGCAGGTGCGCAGGGGATGACCCAGGAATGTGTGGCTGAGAGGGTGGCATTTGTGCCAAGATGTGAACAAGGAGTAGTGGTGAGTTGGGTGTCTCTCTGGGAAGGAGCATTCTGGGTGGAGAAAAAAAACAGCCTTGAAGGGGTGGAGTAGCAGGAAATAAAGTTGGAGACAGGGCACAGGCAGACAAGATGGGGCCAGTAAAACCGAGGATTCATGCAGGCAGGAGAATGGCAGCTCAGAGGTGGGAAGAGCAGTCAGAGAACAGAAGTGTGGATAACCTGGAGGGGTTCTGCACTGGAGCTGATGGGCTTTGCAGGTGGTGACCAGAAACGCTCAGAAAGTGTGTAGTTCCTCTAGAGCCTTATGCAAAACTTATCTTTTAAACTATAGAATTTAAAAAGCTGAATCATCAATATTACTTCTAGGTTTTCTTACTCATCTTTGCCAATATTTGTTCAAAATAATTTTCAAAGTCATGGACGCTTATATAACACAATGTATAGGACAGTGACCCAAACCCCAGCATGACCCTGCTGATTTGTCCATTCCTGGATTTTCCCATCTGTGAAATGAAGCTCTAAGGCTTACTATTAACCTCGTTAACCTGGGATTAAGAGGAAAAGCGTAGGGTACTTCACCAATTTCAGGAGAGATGCAAACTTAATTATCTGCACATATGCCCAGTTGTGATAATATCCAAAGGAGATGAACATTGATTAATATGTAAGAGTCATTCTCAAGGATTCAGACTAAAGACAACCCTTGAATTTATGTCAGCTTTGTAATATATTCCACAGTTTCTTCTGGAGTCAACTGTGACTTATTGATTTGCTCTTGTTCTTGGGCGAAAGGGATTGATTTCTTTTCTTGTGAAATTCAAAGTCTTTCCTGCCAGCCTTGATCCTTCAACCACAAACTGTGGTTTCATGATCTATGATCACTAGTGGTGCAATTTCCCTCCCCTGCAACGTTTACAAAATAGTTCAAATGAGCGCCTTTCATTCAAATTCATTTTATGTCTGTAAAAATATCATTAATTTCTTGATGGAATGAGGAGAAAATGGGTGCTTAAATAAGAAGAAATATTGATATAACAAATTATCATCCATATAATACCCAACTAACAAAAAACTGGATGAAAACACTCACGTGCATATATGAGAGTTCCTCAAAAAGTTCATGGAACAATTCATATTTTCTTTTAATTCCACTTCCCATGAACTTTTTCAAGTACCCTCATGTGTGTGTACACGCACACACACACACAAACACACACACATACACACACACACGAGGGATCTTCGAAAAGTGGAAAAATTGAATTAAAAGATAATAAAATCTTTCCATGAACACACTCATACATATATGATTGTGATATTATGGGACTGAGGTAAGAAATGTATTCTATTAAAGATATAAATGAGTATAATGACAAAGTTTAGAGTGTGTGTGTGTGTGTGTGTGTGTGTGTGTGTGTGTGTGTGTGTAGCAAGGGATCTCAAAAATAGGAAAGAGACTGTTCAATTAAAGAAATAAATTATTTAACCAGCAATTCCTTCAAAAAACCCAAAATTACTATATATAACTTAGGTATAAGTAGAATGCATTATATCTTCTGGTTTAAGCAAAAGGCATTTTCTCCTTAATTTTTTAATTAGAAACTTACAGAATAAAGAGAAAAATAAGGTAGTATATAGAACTACTGATACATGGATCTTGATTGCAGTGGCTGCTACACTAACTGAATCTATACGGGTGACAAAATATATTAAAGTATTTGCATACATTGTGCCCATATCAATCTTGGGTTCTATAATTACAAGAAATATAACTGTTGGTGGAAACTGGATACACGTAATTTCTCTGTACTATGTCTGCAACTTCCTATGAATCTATAATTATTCCAAAATTAAAAGTTTTTTACAATATTGATGCAGTTGGACAAAACGTACCTTAGAACATTGCTTGTGATTCTGGCACCAAACGAGGGAACCATTGTTCTGCAGAAAAAGAAAAAGAAATATCGGCCCATTAAATAACTTTCTAATAGAAGACTACACACACACATGCATTTATAGTTTTTAAATTAAAATTTGTGTGTATCATTTAAAAGTATTTGTATTAACCAAAGGCCAATCTTGCAAACCTGATGTTTCTCTCTTCCTGAGATAGAAAATGTGTCTCTATTGTTAGCTCTATTTTGTCACTGACTTCAAAGACATATAAAATCATAAAGATTCCAAGCTGTCCAAAAGGGAAAAGTGTCTGAGCCAACTCTCATGGCGTGCTGAGCAATAAAATACAGACCAACAGGAAAATGAACACTAGGTGTTTCTTCCATGGTAAACAGTTTTGGTAAATTCACAAGTTGGGTATCTTGGAGGCTTTTGATCTCAGCCAATGTACAATAATAAGAGTTTGAGTTTGGAAGAAAGATTCCACATGAAAAGCCCTTTCTTTCCTTTTTACTGGATGTTTGTCTACGAACTAGGGGCTTAATATCCCTAGCCTCGGTTTATACATCTGTAAAACAAGCAGAATAGCAATACCTCATGCATCAGGTCATTGTGATAACTAAATGAAATAATATGCACATAACCCCACTTAGTACAGATTAACATTCCCTCAATATATAACAAATAGTAGGACTATGATTTATTATCTTGAATATTAGAATTCCAGCTTGGGAACCTCTCGATCCACATAACTTAAACTTTGGTCCTAGTTTTTCCTATGGTTGTGATTTTGTAAATCAGATCATACTAGGCTGGTGTGATGGGTAGAGTGAGCAGAAACCATCACCCAATACATAAGATGCCAGGACCTCCAGTTCTCTAAAGTTCAAGGTTGGAGAGCACACAGAGTCACCCTTTTCCTGGTTGAACCTACCCGTTTGCACACAGCAGTATTGCGTGTGTTTGCAGTTGTGAGAAAAGAAAACTAGACCAATAAAATAACTTCTAAAAAAATTTTTTATAGCAAGTTTATTGAGATATAATTCATATACCTTAAAATTCATTCATTTAAAGTACACAATTCAATGGCTTTTGGCGTATTTAGCAGGCTGTGCAACAATCACCACGGTCTAATTCTAGAACATTTTTATCAGCCCCAAAAGAAACCTGCACCTGTTGATAGCCCCTCTGCATTCTCTCCTTTGCCCTAGTTCCCTCACCCTGGCAACTACTAATCTACTTTCTGTCTTTATATATTACCTCTTCTGGACATTTTGTATAAATGGAATCATACAACGTGTTGTCTTTTCATAAGAATGGAATCACACACTATGTGTCTGGTTTCTTTCACTGAGCATAATGTTTTACATCACACTAAGTGCTGTAGCAATTTTGCTTCATCTGAAGTGTAGCATATATCAGTACTTCTTTATTTTTTATTGTCAAATTCCATCATATGAATATACCAAGTTTCACTCCTTCACTTCAAGTGCTATACCTTAATATATCCCATTCCCAATACTATGCCTAATTATTGCATTCCCAAAACCACTACAAAAATCTCAGCTGTATAGGATTAGAAATCTTCCTCTCCTACGTGAAGATAATTGGGCTAAAAGATCTCAGTCTCGCATTCATGCATTAGCTACGAAGCCCCTCCATCGTATAGCGCTAACCTTCCCTTGCAGAGTTAACTCCCAATCATTCCTACACATACACAGGATTTCAGCCAGTCTAGTATCAACCCACCTGCCCCCAGCCGAGCTCCCTACCTCCTCACGTGGGCCCACATCTCTTTCTGCGTGTGAGTAGTCTTCACCCAGACAAGCAAGGACGAAGCTGGGGCGGTACACACACAGCCTGGGGCGAAGCCTGAGCCGGCAGGGTTTGCATCTCAGAAATAATTAGATCAGGTGGAGACCAACGCTGGACAAATAGTGGTGCTTTAGTTACTGAAAACTGAGATGTGAGTTGAAAGGGTGGAAGGAGGGTGCAGATGGGAATGTGATAAAAGGATCCCTTGGCTTGGTAACAACCTGAAAGTTCACAGGGGGACAGGCAGACTGAGGCTGGTCACAAGTAGGGTGACACCTGCAGAAAGCAGGGGCCGGGCATTGAGAAGTAGAAACTGAGAGCAGGGACAGAGAAGCCCTGGAGAATGTCCTACTGACCGCCACCTGCAAGGTCTTGCCTGGGAAGGGTCTACCCTGTTCACTCTGCATGGAGGTGGCTCCCGTGGGACTTCTAGAGACCAAGCCCATCGGATCACATCCCGGCCCCAGCTGGAGAGCACCACGCTCCTGGCCCAGGGATGGAAAGAGGTATCTTCTAAAGACACCCAGGGCTCAAGTGGTTGGAGGAGACCTTGGAGACTGGGTCAAGGCCAGTTTCTTAAGATCTTTTTCACCGGGGTCATGGTTAGAAGACCTTCACCCTCCTGGAGTCAGCTCAGTGGCTCCTGCTCCTGGCTCTAGAAACTCCAACATGGGCCCATTCACCTTCCCTCCAGATCTATCTCTTCCTGGGCAGATTGGTAGGACTTGTGGAGGAGAGAAGGGGCGTCAACCACCTTGCTACTTGCTGCACTGCTCTTGAGAGCTCGGTCATGTCCTCACCTGCGATTGATACGTTTTCTGTTGTCTGAGTCTGAGCTCCCCAGCTGGAGGGGGACCTGGAGACCCGGCTCCTGCTTCCTCTTGCCTGTCTGTGTCACACTAGCAACCAGGGCCACTCTGTTCTCATAGAGGTGGCATCCACCCAAGGCCACCCAAGGGTGACTTCAAAAGTAGGAGAGGCAAATGTATCCTGCCTCCAAATTACTGGTCAACAAAATAATACTGATGTGATAATACACCTTTGGTGATTGATTATGATTATGATTATGATTGATTATGATTATGATTATGATTACTATATCTATGTGACACTTGCCTTGCTGTTTTACATATTCGCCCACATAATCATCCCCTGTAATGACGTAAGCTTCCTTTATCCACTTTACAGTTAGGAAACCTGTAGTCAGGGAAGCTAATTGAAATATCCACAGCCCTGAAGCCAAGTGATTAAACTCAGTGATGAACAACAGGATGGGTAAAGCTGCAGGGTAAGCAAGGCGGTGAGACCGACCCTGGCTTTTGAAGGCATCTCTAGATTTATGACCTTGGAAGGAGAGGTAAGAATTGGTCCCGATGGTCCTGAATACTGTATGTTCTGGAAGCGACACATCAGATAGACGGGCTAGAGTGGACAATGGGAGAGGAGATCAGGTAAATAGGTAGAAAGCAGATTACAGTGGATTTTGTCTTATCTCGGGGAATAAAATTTATTATTGAATAAGTGTCAGAGGGTTTAATAAGAATAGAGGATTAGAGTCATGAGAAGTCCTGTACATGGCAAAGCTTCAGCAACAAAACACAAAGCATCCAGCAGAGACTGTCTGCAGCTGCCCAGCCTCCACCTTCCACAGCCAGACCCCCCGTCCTGCCCCATGCTGACTTTCCTGCATCTTGGGGAGGCTTCCCATTCTACGGGCTCACACACTCCCCCCAAAATGAGAAAGGAACCATAGCCACAGAGCCCAACTCTTGAGTCATTTACATTTTATTGGGAATTAATATCAGCGAACTACCTCAATCAAGGCATTTTCATTTTAAGCAAAATTTTCCACTAATCATAAAATGAAAAGCTCTGTCATTATAAAGAAATATTTGGGGTAATAGCAAGCAAGCATGAAAGATTATTATGATTAGAGTGATTTTTTATTTATTTTTTTTTTTTTTTAGCAAAGACAGTGTGTCACAGGATGCTGGGGAAGATTAAAAAGATAATCCACGTAAAGTATTTAGCAAAATGGCACAGAGTTAGATGTCAGGAAAAAAATCCATTGTTATTATTGATGTGATTTTGTTGCTGTTTCCCATTATTATTGTCTCTAGGAGTAGGAAAGTAATCCTGGGCTTAAAATCTCCCAGGTCTTAATGTAGAACACTCACCCTAAACTAATTGATTTGGTCTTATTAATGAGACTCAGAAGCATTTAATATTGCAAATACTGAAGCACAGTACTTGCAATAAAGCAGGGGATGCCTACCCATCACGTATTGCTCCGTAGGTGCTAGCACTCTTTCAGCATTTGCCAGCATGAGGACTGGGCAATGGAATCGTATTTTTGCTTTAATTTCTTTTGATCAACCATTTGTATTCCCTTTAGAGTAAAAAGTCCATATGTTTTGCCATTTCTATTCTGCATTTACCATTTTATTCATTATTTACCATTTTATTATCAATTTTAGCAGTTATTAGTGCCAACTAGGTTTAATAATCATTTGTCTGTTGCAAAAAGTCTCCAGTACATCACCTGTCTTTCGAATTTATTCATGGAGTTTTTTCTATAAAGACGTTTTCTACATACACATACATACACACACACATGCACAAACATGCATGCCCATATATATTTTCCCCAAAAATGTGTCTTTACTTCCCTTTTGGATTTGGAGTTTCCTGTTTTTCTTAAAACCATTTCCCCCACACCAAGGTTTTACAGGTGTTCTGTGCTTTCGCATTTATCAATCAGCATCAACCATACTATTTATCTCTACAAAGAACTTCTAAGAACCCTTCCTAATGGCATCAGGGATGTGGGTAAGCCCCCAATTACCTAGGCCACGTTTCTTAGGCCAGGTGTGCACGCACAGTGTACCATTACCATCACGTCCGTTGCTTACCTGTACTGCTCTTTGAGCAGCAGAGCATTGGAAAAATACAAGAATCCAGTACATTTCAACACCCTGCCTCAGGGGAAGTCCTCAGTCAGATTACAATAGCCTTCACTAGTTAAGCCACTTGACAACAGAAATAAAATACGGTATTTGCAATAAAGTCTTATTCTGGCTGAAAGCCAGCAAAGATAAAGAGTCAAAGTACATTAGGCTAGAAAGACATGTGCCTCCAGAATCATTATTGTAACCTCCAGGTAAGATCAGACAGTGGGACTTTTGTAATTATAGAAAAATTACATCCTGTGTTTTATTGGTTTAACTAGATCAAACATGAATGCCAGTCAATCCAACTTTCAAAGAGTTTATATAAGTCCAATCAACTGCACCCAGCCATTATTTCTGTCATTTTCAGTCTTTCCATTTCTAGCCTTTTGATTTTTTCCTTCAAGAAAAATAATTCTTCAAAAGCTTCAAGTAAAGAAAACACTTCATTCGCTCAAAGACAACCCACATGGGGTGGGTACAGATAAATAAAAACTAGCTCTCTAGATAGAGCCATTTGAAAAGAGAAAAGAGAATTATAACAGATCCCACGCATTTTCTTTAACAAAACCAGGTGTTGGTGTGGAATAGCCATAAAGGTTATGCAGTCGGCAGTTTCAGAAATACATGCCGAGCCACTTTCCAGCAATAAGAAAGACCATTTGAAACTGAAACCATCCAGAAAATCCTCAATAGACTTTAACTTTACCAATCAATGCTATGAAACTAGAAATAATTAGCTGTGACTCTCAATTGACAATGTCCTTTTGATCCCAAGTTTAAAAAAAAAAAAAAGGAATACATTAAAATTTAGAAATTCATTTTAATCCAAAATATTTTCCTATTATTTTGGAAACATGGTATAATATAACTGATTTCATTTATTAATACAAGGGTGTGCTTTTCTATTATCAGTACACCCAGACATTTCTCATGTATTCAACAGCCAATATAAAATAGAGGTGTTCTAGAGAATAAAACTGAGAATTTTCATTTCCATGAATTGAAATATCTTTAATATGAATCTTTACTAGTGATCACCTGAACTGCACACTCCATTCAAAACATTTCTCAGAAAACTTACATGCGTACTACTAAGTGAAAGAATACAGTCAGAAAAGGCTACATACAGTATGATTCCAACTCTATGACTTTCTGGAAAAGACAAAACTATGGAAACAAAACAATAAAAAGACTGATGGTTTCCAGGAGTTAAGGAGGAGGCAGGAATAAATCGGAGGAGCACAGAGGAATTTTAGGGCAGTGAAACTGCTCTGTATGATACTGTAGGGGTCGACACATGTCATTATGCACTTGTCCAAGCTCACAGAGTGTACAGCACCAAGAGTGACCCCTCATGTAAATTATGGGCTTTAGATGACATGTCATTGTCACCTATTGTTGTCCTATTGTAACAAGTTTACCACTGTGGTAGGGAACGTTGACAGTGGGAGGCTATGCCTGTGTGGGGCAGATGATACATGGGAAACCTCAGAGGGTATTTAGGAATTCTCTGCACCTTTCTCTTAATCTTGCTGTGAACCTAGAACTGCTTAAGTCTATTTAAAAGGCGGGGGGGGGCGGGGGAGACAGACCTATGTGTATATATTTGTTGCTAATAGGATTTCATTCAAAGGTTATGGAATATCCCCAGTAAATAAATGACCTTTTCATTAACCCAAAAAAAAAAAAAAGTCTCCCTGTATTCTACAAATATGTCAGGTATAATGGAATTCTACAGGAAAAAAAAGTTTGACACCAACCTTCCCCTCTCCTCATTTCCACCGTTAGGCATAACCTGCCACATCGTCCTTGCCTTGACCACAAATGCCACTTCTTCCAGGAAGCCCTCCCCAACCCCCTCGCCCTGACTCTCAGACCTCCCTCCACGGCACTGGCTGGTAGCATCCTGCACTCGCGCTCCTTCACTGTTGACAAACATAGACGATTTGTGTTTTTATTGAATGGTCATCTGTCCCCCAGCCTGCAGACACCTTGAAGTCCATTCGTATCACTTGGTCACTACCACCCCTCTGGCAGAGTGCCTACCACAGAGCCAACGGTCATAACAAACATTATTGATTGAAGAAGTAAATGAATAGAATAGAGAGTCATAAAAAAAAAAAATCTAAACTCTAATCATTAGGTCATAAGGAGCTGAAAAGAATGAAATAAATAGACTGGGCTGAACACATTTTTCATCTTCTCTGGCTGGAGGTTTTAGGAAGCAGCTCATTATTTTGTTTTTGCAATGCAAACTTGCGTTCAGAATGAAATACAAGTTATTTAAGAAATAATCATAATAATTATCTTTTTATAGGTGTAGATAATTAAGGTCATCTAAAGAAAATTTATGGAACAGAAAGAGCCAGACATGGGAAGACACTTTATTAACATTTTATTAGGAATTTTGACAAGGAATATTTTAACGAATTCTACGTGTGGAAAAACACTAGACAAGGACACAATTTTTACTACTTACTGTCCATTTTAGAATAATGAAGTCTACCCTACAACCAGAAGTACTGGCCTCTCTCAGAACATCTCAAGCAATTGTCTTTGGTTTTCTCCACGAGGATATGCTAATTATTCATTCATAAGCTAATTAATAAAACTTTGGTTTTCTCCACGAGGATACGCTAATTATTCATTCACTCTTGCCATAGCTATGATTTCAGATATGGAACCTCTAAGCTATATTTGGTATTAAAATATATATGTTAATGGTTGTTTACATTTAATTTACTCCTTTATCTTTATTATATTTAATGTTTTATATTTATGCTTTCTATTTGAACAAAATTTATATTTTCTTAGAAGTTGTAGCCTCCCCACAAAACCACGTAAAACCCTGGAAGATTTCGAGGTGAAATAAATGACTTGTGCTGAAATAAATCCCTGACTCGGATGACAAAGTAGGGTTAGCGTGGGCAACAGAGTGCATGCAAGAGCTTACACAACTGAAGCATTGTCCATGGGAAACCAAAAAAATAAAAACCCGTCTGTGTGAGCTTCATTCTCACAGCTCCTTCTTCATGGCAGGGACGAGGAAAAGCAAAGATGAGCGCAGACTGTAAACGCAAACAGGTCCAGACACAGCTCTGAAGTTTCTGCTTGCCTTGTGTGACGACGCTCCTAAGTCCAGGAGCCTCTCACCAGCCGCCGTGCCCACTCGTCTAGAACGTAAACAGTGTCGTGCATTAAGGCGAGAAGGACATCGGTGCTGGCTGTGTCCTGTAGAAGTGACCATCGGCTTCCAGGTGCTGAAAGCGTTGTCTCCAGCACGGTGGCTTCCATCTGCCACTCCAACTTCTGTTTCTACCCCTTCCTGGGTGTCTTTCCTGACTTAAGCATTAATCCTTCAGCTCTGTCTGAGCATAGTTGAGAAAGCTGGTCTGGGAAGAGGAGAAAGGAGGAAATAGAAGGGAGGCAGCAGATAAAGTGGGTAAGGAAGACAGAAAGGTACAAAAAGTCGGGGGTAAATGACGTACCAGGTCTCTGTGCGTAAACATGAGATTTAAAGACTCCTTTAAAGTTTGACATTTTGCTTTCCGTTACCAAAATGGCAAAGACAAATCTTCTGCACTGTTTAAGATTATCATAACCCAATGGTACGAAAAGTCCTTGGCCCGAGGACTCCAGTCACCATGGTTGGGCACAGTCACAGCCAGACCTTCAGTGCGGGTCTGAATGCGGGGGCAGTTTCTGACCAACTGGACTGCTGGGCCATCTTCATGGCAAGCCCCAGAACTGTCCCACCTGGGATCTGGGGTCATACTGACATCTCAGTACCCCAGCTCTACTGCAATCCACAATAACTTCAGTTCCAGAAATGAGACGGATGACCACAATCCATCAGGTCCATCCAGAGACCAGCTGGGAGTCCCTCTAGGTCTCTGGACTTAGAACATGTGCTTTCACCAACCCTAGGCAAAATCCTGAGACATCTATGTCACCGAGGCACCCAGTCTGTCTCTGAAGTTGAGGTGACTCTTAGTTCATTTTCTGCTGCTGTAGTGGAATACCTGAGACTGGGTAATTTACAAAGAACAGAGATTTATTTCTTACAGTTCTGGAGGCTGGAGAGTCTAAGAGAAAGGGGTCGCATCTGGCGAGGGCCTTTTTACTGCATCATCTCATGGCAGAAGGCAGAAGGTCAAGAAAATACCCACAAGAGAGGAACAGAGAGAGAGAGACAGGAAGGGGTCTTTTAACAGGATCCCACTCCCACAACAATAAACCCACTTTGGCGATAATGGCATTAGTTCACTCTAGAGGGCAGATTCATCATGACTGAATCACCTTTTAAAGATCACACCTCTCAACATTGTTGCATTAGGGACTAAGTTCAACACATGAACTTTGAGGGAACACATTGAAACCATCACAAGGTGCATTTCCGATTGAATGTGACACGATCATTGTCAGCCAGGTAGCAGTCATGACAAGGTGGTCAACACTTCACATGTGTGAACTGGGTCATGGCTGTGTGTGCTGCCACCATTTAAACTGAGTTGTGCACAGGGTTAGTTCTACACAGGTTGGGTTTACTTGCCACTTAAAATGTGCAATTGGACTATACTACGGCACTGAAAGGAAAAATTATTGTGTGCACAGAAATACTAAGAATAAAGAGGTGTGGCAAATATTCACTGGAGGAAAGACTGAACTTTCATATTTTCAAGTAATGACCATACTTTAAAGTATTTAAGAAAGGAATATCCCCACAAATAGATGAAGCCATGTGGTACTTTATTACTGACATATGAAGAAAAGGGTTCACAATCTCTTACAAAAGGGATGAAGACAGAAAACAATCACGAAATCCCCTGGACCAGATGAATTAACAAAGCAACGAGATGTTGGTGTGACCAAACGACACTTCAGAGAAGATCCTCATTCGGCCATATGTCATAATCTTATTATCACTTATAAAAAATTCTTTAGGGTTACATAAAAATGAATGTCCTATCCATGGCTTCTTGGAGTCACTGAAATATCATGCATAAATTTGTGTTGGCTCCCTGCAAATCCCCTTTCTTCTCAATACTGGCACATCTGGATAGTGACTCTTTTGGGGGCTGCCTAATCTGCATTTAGGAAATGATTAGTGAACTCATTCTGAGTGACTTTCCTGATGGGTAACTATTTTATAGAAAATGGGCTTGTAATTATAAGGAGCAGGGTATGATCACTGAATACACGCAGGTCTGCCCATACCGCAGCTAAAGTAAACCCAGTATCAGTTTTGACGATCTCTACATGGAATGTGCATATAGAATTTCTACTGACATGAAGTTGGGGTGGAAGGAGCATTTTGCACCTTTCATTTTTCTGAGGTAATTTTCCAAAATAATTGAGTTAATGGGGGAGGAGAGTTTAAAGAGGGAAGTAAAAATTCACACTACTTGCTGAAGGAAGGTGAGAGTGGGAGTCGACTAAAACTACGTGGGGAGGATTGGTGGATAGTGTGGATGTTTACCTGAGGATGAGAACTATGGGTCTGTAGTAGCACCGTTCCATACGATTGTGTGATTTTCTCTGGCAGCACCCAGCATTGCACAGATACATCCAAGTAGGCGGCTTTTAGAGCTTGGTGTCTTCACAACTGGAATTTTGCTGCTAGAGAGCGGCCGAAAGGCTAGAAAATGAGGCTACTGGCCAAAAAAGTAATGAAAATGATCCATCATGGGCTCCAGACAAGGTTCAGGAGGAAATTAAAAGAGGAAGGGGCAAGGTAACAGGGATTCCAAATATCCTGGTGCAAAGAATCACCTGGGGACTCTATCAGATGTAGAGGTTCCCTGGGACTGACGTGGTGGCCCTAGATCTGACTCTGGAATCTGTAGATTAACAAAGAAATGCCCCCAGATGTTTCTTATAATGAGGCACATGTCATAAACACTAGGCCAATAGATTGTCAGGACTTTGAGAAATTATGGAGTGAAGGTCCTGTGGTGTCAGATAAAGAGCAGTTGTAGAAAGTGAATGAACTCGGAGTGGAAAACTGAAATGTGAAATACCTAAGGCCAAAGATTTGTGGCTGATGACACGGCGAGGTGCGCCAGCAGTTGGCACTGCACCAACCCCAAAGAAAGAATTTTGTTATACAAAACAAAAGAGTAATTTTCTCTCGTGGATACTGTCATGAACAACCCAGATGTTCCCTTACCCCACAGCTGAAATGAACACCGCCCCCCAACCACCACCCCCAGTTGTGCAAAGTGTTGAGAGCTAAATGCCGTCTTTCCCCACCCTAAGATTGTGTGTGGTTGAAGAGAGCCGCCTAGCACAAGGTCTCCCTTCATTAAGAGGAAGTTCATATCCAGTGACTGGTTGATGCTGGACCAACCTTAATCAATTCAGGACAACTTTCAAGGTATTCCCAGCACAGAGCGTCTGCTGGATCTGTTGTTGCATCTGCATCCAGCCCAGCCCCTCCCTCTACCCCAGGCTACTTCCCTCACCCCCTCTCAGGGGTTCACGTTCTGCACTCGAATCTCAAAACCTTGGAGTATGTTTCATGAATACATGAACCTATAAAACCATCTTCTCATATTTTCCAAGTATGAGGGAAGGAGCTGTCTCCAGTTGACAGGATTTGGGGAAAAGCCAAGGGCCAGGAAAAGCAAGAAGATGGGAGGCATATTTCCTGAAACAGATAAGGGTGTTGGAGGGATTGGCCGCTTGTGGCAGGGTGGGCTGGCTGCGTGGACCTGCAGCCCTTCCAGTGGCAGAAGATGAAGCTGGAATCCCGTCAAACAACTGAGAGCTGGCAAAGGTTTTAGCCCCAAAATGTCTCCTCATTTCAAGACCCATGCTCGTTCTCAATCACCCAAGCTAGTGCAGGTGCATTAAAACTTTACTTCAAGTTGATATGCTTTTCTCGAAAGTAAAAGAACTGTGCACTTAGAAGATATTCACCTAAGAAGAACACGTTATTGTTTCAACTTGTTACTGGAAGTTCTTTTTCACTTGTGCTTTTAAAAGCAACTTAGTGAGAATCTGTGTACAAGCAACAAAAACAAACAGGAAATGTTTCAGAAAAACAAATGTCAGCCCCATTTCGAAGTTCCTGTGAAGAATCAAAATCATTATCAAAGAAGAGAACGATCCAAGACCAACACAGAAAAAGCATTTTTTTAAATAAATTTGAACAACTCTTAGTTACATTCTTTACTATAATTCTTTGGAAAGACTATCATGTGATGCCAATTTCCAACCGGCTAAAGTGTATTTTAAGTGACAGATAACAACTAGCAGTGTTTAGGAGTCTTCTTAGGTGCTTCCTTTCCTTAACTCTTATTGTTGCTATTGTGTTTTTATTGCAGGATGTTTTATACATGAACACAATAGAAAATTTATCAAGAGAAATTTTACCAAAAACTAAAGTTGTATAGCCAGTTACTAAAGCAATGACTTGGTGAGATCTCTTAACTACCTAAGGATCTAACGTCCACCTCAGGAAAGGTGGTGTGTAATAGCTGGTCTTATTCATAAGTGATTGAAAACCATTTTGAGCATTGATATATCAAAATTTATTGAGAGCTTTTGGAATTCTGACTTCTCCATAGTTAATCACATGGGCCACATAGAACGGTAGATCTCTCTGAGGTCATCTGTGCTACTAAGTCACTTCTGAGCAAAGCATGTGTGTCAATGGGCACTCTGTCAATCTCTCCCTGTAGAAATATAGGGTCTATTTGAATATGGCCAAGCTTGTTCTCTACATAAAACCAGGATAAGAAAAAGGACCCCAAACGTGATTCTAAATACCCACTCAAAATGTTTATGAACTGTAGAATTCTGACTCAGATGATACCATATAATTACAAATCAGGAGACCTTTGACAGTCATCTAATCTCTCTTCTTGCTGAAAACAAGATAAATGTAACTCGTTAATGACATGTAATTGTCTCATCATACAAAGAACTTTCCAAGGGAAAGAGGTTACAGTGTCCCTGTAACACACCAGCCTGCCTCATCGACTTTTCCATCCCTGAATTCCTAGCAAAATCTCTGAAATCAATTAGCGTGCAAAGGGGTGAGGAGTTGCACATGATTAACTTTCAGATTTTCTGCCTGCTAATAGTCTATTCTCTAATTAACTAAATCGTCTAGTAACTTTCTCCAAAATGCTTCTCATGCCTAAGAGAAACGGTCAAAACCAGAAGAGAAAAACACAGCACAAGATCCATTCTGTGTGAGCATTAGGGGGAAAGATCACACAGACATTGCTAAGTTTCACAATACCCAAAGACAAGACCGTCTTGGAACTGAACATGACATGGGGAACTTTTTTTAAAATGCTCATTAATGGCTAAGGAGAAAGGAGAAGTGAATGTCATCAGAGGAGGAATCTAAGTGTCCAATGATAGTATAGACCTCAAAATTATCAAATTACCATGCCTAGGACTGTTTGTAATCATCGGATCCGTCGTTGCCATGTGTTTGACTGACGTGAAAAACACTGGCAATAGCGGCAACACAGATTCTGAGGAAAATTCTAGATTATGCACGTTGCAATATTAATAGAGATTCAAGTTCAACATCCTCCCTTTTTTAGATGAGTAAATTGGGTCTCAGGAAGTTGAAAAATGTGCAAAATATTGTTGTTTCAAGCAAAAAAATTTGTAATAAAAAATACCCTCCACTGGAGTCAAGAGACTTTTACATTCCAAGTTAACTCTCATCAGTCATAAGTTGTGAGCTCTCAGAAAAATCAATTTCTTCATTTCTCAGAAGAAAGGAACAATTTTGTAAGCAAGATTATCACAAAGGTGTTATGAGGACTGCCTGTGACCACCTAAAGGCGAGGTTGTGGTCTAGCTGGCCAGATGCAATGGCCATTGACATGAATGCTTTGTGCACACAGAGTGACAGTTAATATTGTAGAACGTTTCAGAGAGACCTAGAGTCCTACATAAAGGACTGTTAGTCTCAGTTAATCATTTGATTAACTGTGGAGAAGTCAGAATTCTAAGAGCCCTTAATAAGTTTTGACATAATAATAGAGAAAATGGTTTTCAATTGCTTATGAGTAAGAGCAATCTTATGAATTTCCACACTATATGGTTGTTTCCAGTCTTTCCAAAGGCACAATATCCATGAAAGCATAGAATCAATATAGTTTTTTAATGCAGGGTGGCACTAAATTAAATTTGTAACTCATGATCCCCTTTTGGGGAACATGAAAATCTAATACCATGAAATACAATTCTTAACGTTATTTAAAATTCAAAATGAAACGTACTAACTATTAGTTTCCTAGGGCTGCCGTAACAAAGTACCCAAACCAGGTGGCTTAAAGAAGAGGAATTAATTGTCTCTCAGTTCTGGAGGCCAGACATCCAAAATCAAGGTGTCAGCATGGCTGTGCTCTCTCTGAAGAGATCTTCTAGAAAGGATCTGTTCCATGCTTTTCTTTTAGTTTCTGACAGTTCCTGGGCTTGTGGCAGCATTCCAATGTCCACATCTGTGTCCCCATATCTATGAGCATCTGTGTTAAAATTTCCCCTTTCTATAAGGACACCATTCACACTGGAGTGGGGGCTCACCCTACTCCTCCCGCTGTGGCCCTTACTCCAGTGCAACCTCATCTTAACTAGCTACATCTCCAGTGACCCCATTTCCAAATAAGGTCACTTCCTGAGATCCTAGGATTAGGTCATCAACATATGGATGGGAGGACATTATTCAACCCATAAAAGTAACTAAAATAAATCAAAGCCAAGGGACAAACACTGTGCTATTTCAACCCACACCCCAGTTGAGAACTTCTGCCTTAGTATGTTCAATGTATTTTTTTTTTCAATTTGTTTCCAAAGTCACTGTGAGTGTCTCCTTGCCACGTCCCGGCAGATGTCAGAGTGTGGTGCTCTGTAACAACCCATCTATCTATCCATCTTGCTGACAATGCCTGGTCCTTCCACAAGGCATATAAATCTTCTAAAGACGAGGGTGCATCAGAAGAAGACATTTGACATTTGGATAATGTAAACTGTTTAAGATCAAGTAGTCCAATTTTGGGTGAAAACAGATGCTTAAATAAGCAGCGAGAACCTCACAGTCATGATGAGATGACTTGGCCAAGCACATAATCCCCCCAGGTATAACTGTTCTACTCTTACAGTGTTGTACCCTCTTCCCAGACCCAAATTTAAGTGTTCTTTCTCTTAAACATACATTCCCCAAACATGTATGTTCAGAGGACATGGCAGTGGCGTCTATCAACAGGGTAGAGTCAAAGCCCATGTTTCAACAGAGGTGGCCAAAGACTGATTCCAACCCTCTCACTGGACAGATGAATGTGTCCTCAATGACATTTCTGCAGAGGGTACCCCTGCCAACCCTTATTTAGTGAACTAAAACTTCATAAATTTTATGTCACCTTGAATGAATGTTCCCACAGTGAGGCCCTGGAACCGGCAGCATCAGCCTCACCTGGAAGCTTGTAAGAAATGCAGATTCCCAGGTCTCACGCAAGACCTGCAGAATCAAAAATTGGGGGGTTGGGGTTTGGCAAGCTATCTTTTCACAAGTCTGCCTGAAGATTCCAGCTCTCAATAAAGCCTGAGACCCTCATTCTAAAGGAATGAGGAAAAGTTGCCATCCTTTACTGTACATGGTTTTATGAAAAACACCCTAGAAGTTTCTCTTGCTTCTTTCTCTTCATGTTTACTGAGCAATCTTCTAGGAGCTTTATCCAGCTTTTACAGGTATCTCATGAGATTTCAGGCATTGAAAAAGAACAGTACTCTTTGTAAAGTAATTCATTGATCTTTGCATGTGTGTGTATTTGTGCATGCATAATCTCAACCAAGTCAACTCGGTTTCTGCTTCTGTACAACCAAGACTCAGGAACACAGCCAGCTCGAAGTAATGTCCGCCACTGTGGTCCCCACCAAGCCATCCTCTGCTCTGCCTTGGCCTCACCTCAGTCGCTGGCCATCCTCATGAAAGA
Organism: Cynocephalus volans; assembly: GCF_027409185.1. Lineage (NCBI taxonomy): Eukaryota > Metazoa > Chordata > Mammalia > Dermoptera > Cynocephalidae > Cynocephalus > Cynocephalus volans. Next base: position 7,722,466 of record NC_084478.1, read on the forward strand.
CAACTGTAGGAAGATGTTATTTATTGCTGGGGCTGACAGTGAGGGAAAATGCAAAGCAGACCTTAAAGGCACTCTTAAATCACCCTATTATTTTTCCAAATAGATGCTTGACAGCTGTGAAGCTTGACAGGTGTGATCTGTTCTGTACAATAAGCTTTTCCCACCCGGCGCATGACTGCCTGGTATCTGGCGTGCTGACCAGAAGAGGTGAAGGATTAATTTTAAGTTATCAAGCTAATTACTCACAAGCTTTAAGAGTAGCCTCAGAGAATTATATTTCCAGATAACATGAACAGGAGTCTATTGCTATTATCAATGTAACCATTTTTAAAAAATTTTAATTGAAAAACATGCAATATTTCACAAATGAAAACTATTATTTCCATATGCTTTCCTACAGAATATTTTAGTAACCACTTTAGAATGAGCTCAGTAAGTCCTATTTTTATGGTAAAGCAAAACCTCCACCTTGATATGCACATATAGGCTGGGAGATTTAGGATTTGGTTTAGCTGAGTTTCATTTGCAATAGGAAAAGTCCATGCAGAAAAAAAAAATTACCAGGAATACATGTTTTTTCCATTCTAATTAACTTTACTAAGTGTCAGATTTTTGTCACATTGTTTTCTTATTATACATGCTTTTTCATTGTGCTAATTTATGTGTTCTTCATTAGAAAGTGCAGAATAATTCATCAAACTAGAAAAGAGCACCTCATAGTCTATTATACTCTCACTTATATGACATTCTAATCAATTCATTATGATTCTGGGTTATTTTAATATGAATTTCAAAAGATAGCATGTTTTAATGAGATCGCTTGAGAAAACATGATGAGTAAAATGTGATGCAAGAGAAAAGACCTTTCTTTACAAAAAAAAAAAAAAATCCATTCCAAGAAAAATGTCTTAACTGCCAAATTATAAGTTCCCAGCCTCTGGGAAGTCAGGTGTGTTTCTGTAATAGAATATATGACCTGGAATTCAATGACTTTTTCTCCTTACAAAATATCTACCCAGGATTTCAAATTTCAATTTAAGATTTCCACCTAAGTGATTCCCATGTATATGGGATTAGGAAATCTTTAGGTGACAAAAGCATGCGTGAGAGATCCGAATTTCATGCTCTACTTATAGAACTAAACCCTTTAAACAAATGTGAAAGATAAGTTTTTTAATTAAAAAATTAAGTTTATTTAATTACTTTCTTTTCTTTCTTTTCTTTTCTTTTTATTTTTGTTTGTTTGTTTGCTCTCTGACCAGACTGGAAAACTCTATGAATTACTATTCATTTTTTAATCCAATGTTCTTCAGTACCAGGCACCCACTCTGTGTCCAACTTGTCATAATAACAGCCGGTACTTCTGTGGAGCTAACTATGAGGTTCTGTTCTTTCTAAGTAAACTGCACGGCATGACAATGCAACCCATCAAGGCATCATGGCAATCAAAACTGAGGCAAAGAGCAGTTAATGGTCTGAAAAAAAGCACAGAGACAAAAGTTTTAGCAAGGGAAAGAAGTTTACTTGCAAAGAATGCCGAGGGAATCAAATCAGACTTTGGAACCAGCTCACCAAATAAAAATAACACAGCATATATTTAAGGGAAAAGATGCATCATGACCAACTTTACATTAGTCTGCTCATGGCCGAAAACCACCCATTTCCTAAAAGATTATCACGTCCTCAAATGCCATGACATATCTTCAGAATCAGCATCGCTGAAAGACAGAGATAAAGGTGTTTGCTTTCGGGAAGCAACTTAACAAAACTTCAAGGAGGTCTCATTTATTTTGAAGAAGAAAATTTCACAGGGTAACCTTGTTATTTGGCGGTTATGTCAGGGTACAACCTTCTGCTCAGACCATAAGGGGTGATGTCTACATTTCTCCGTAAGTGAGAAAGTTCACAGTATTAGTTTAACATCCAGAGTTACTTACATGAAATACCCAACTGTCAGAAAGTGACAGAACTAGGCTAGAGCACCAGTAATTTGTCTAGCCCCAGACTGTGTGATCTGAGCAACCCTCCCTGTAGTTTCCCTTGTCTGAGCTGGTGTGTCTCAGTGCAATCATTGTTTATGGCAAGCATTGTCATCCCCCAACACCAGACCAAGTCCCTCAAAAGCAGAAGATTATGCCTTGATCATCTTTGCAATTCAGCACTTAGCAAAGCACCTGACACAGAGCAGCCACGCAGTATTACCTGAGAACGAGAAGCTATGTGATGTCACAACTGCCATGATGTTTGCCATAGAATGGCAAAACATACATAGATATGGAGATGGAGATGGAGATGGAAAAGGAGATGGAGAGGGAGATGGAGATGGAGAAGAAGAAGGAGAAGGAGATGGGGATGGAGATGGAGAAGGGGATGGAGATGGAGATAGAGAAAGAGATGGAGATGGAGATGGAGAAGGAGATGGACATGGACGTGGAGGAGAAGACGGAAATGCAGACAGAGATGGAGAAGAAGATGGAGATGGAGAAGGAGAGGGAGATGTAGATGGAGAAGAAGAAGGAGAGGAGATGGGGATGGAGATGGATATGGAGAAGGAGATAGAGATGGAGATGGGGATAGAGAAGGAGATGGAGATGGAGAAGGGGATGGAGAAGGAGATGGAGATGGAGATAGAGAAGGAGATGGAGATGGAGAAGGGGATGGAGATGGAGAAGGGGATGAAGATGGAGATGGAGGAGAAGACGGAGATGCAGACATAGATGGAGAAGGAGATGGAGATGGAGAAGGAGAGGGAGAGGGAGATGGAGATGGAGAAGAAGAAGGAGAAGGAGATGGGGATGGGGATGGAGATGGAGATAGAGAAGGAGATGGAGATGGAGATAGAGAAGGAAATGGAGATGGAGAAGGGGATGGAGATGGAGATGGAGATAGAGAAGGAGATGGAGATAGAGAAGGAGATGGAGATGGAGATAGAGAAGGAGATGGAGATGGAGAAGGGGATGGAGATGGAGATGGAGAAGGGGATGGAGATAGAGATGGAGATAGAGAAGGAGATGGAGATGGAGAAGGGGATGGAGAAGGAGATGAAGATGGAGATAGAGAAGGAGATGGAGATGGAGAAGGGGATGGAGATGGAGAAGGGGATGAAGATGGAGATGGAGGAGAAGACGGAGATGCAGACAGAGATGGAGAAGGAGATGGAGATGGAGAAGGAGAGAGAGATGGAGATGGAGGAGAAGAAGGAGAAGGAGATGGGGATGGAGATGGAGATAGAGAAGGAGGAGGAGATGGAGATATATATGGAGATGGAGACAGATATATGGATAAATGGAGATGGAGATGGATAGAGACACAGATAGATACACAGACAGAGAGAGATATACCTCCATAAATATAAGAAATGGTTACTGGACACAAAGAGTGCTTTTGTTTTATAATGTCAAATATGCTAATTACCCTCATTTGATCATTGCACATTGTACACAGGTACTGATATTCAACTCTGTACCCCACAAACATGTATAATTATGTTTCAGTTTTAAAAATAAATAAATAAAAATAAATACAGATATTGAAGTAGAGACACATCACATAGATCCAGAGAGATACATGGTAGAAAGGGCTAGAACTACACTAGTGGTTTTGCCCCCAGGAAATACATTGCAGTGTTTGGAGGCATCATTTTTATCATGACTGGGGGTAGGAGGGATGCTACCAGGATCTCGTAGGTGGAGCCCAGGCATGCTGCAGGACATGCTCTGATGCACAGAACAGCATCCTCCGTACCACACACTCACACACACAGACACACACACAACAAAGAAAAATCTGGTCCAGAATGTCCATAATGCCAAGGTTAAGAAACCTTGAACTGCACACACGTGGATAAGATATATACAGAAAAATACATGGAAGTCAAATTCTAGCCCTAATTTTACATGGTTGTTTAAAAAAGGAAACTCCTCCTTTAAAAAAAAAAAAAGTGGAGCAATCAATTTGCTACTAGAGTATGCAAATCTTGTTTTATTAAAAATAGGTTTAAAATTTTACACAAATCCACAGCTCCTGGATAACAGAAACAACAAGATACAAATGGATGTCTGCTCTAATGCAGTCTCACCTCTAAATATTTGTTTTTCTATGGTGATTGTAATATTTAACCAATGAATATATTCTGCCCAGATTTTTTTTTTTTTCTTTGCAGCTGTGAGGACATGAGCTCATAACTCCGGATATAAAAAATGTGGAAACAACAAAAACAACGAAAAGATGTTCTCCACTTTGTTTTAGATTCTGGCCCAATGGGGGAAAAAAAATTCCCAGATGTAGACCATTTCTGGAATGATCAGCAATTGGGTTTGGCTCCGCTGCTTTCAAAATGGTACAGCCAAATGTCAAAATAAAGAGGGGGGGAGACAGAGAGAGAGAGAGAGACAGAGAGACAGACAGAGAGAGAGAGAGAATGCATTTCTATTAAAAGATACCGTGGGGATATCAGCCAAACCTCTGCTGAGAATCTACTACATCTAAAGAACTAGGAAAGGAACCGTGTGTACGTATTTTAGATTTTAAAGGCAAAGTTCTCATTCCAAAAGTATATAATAGCCCAAAAACATGAGAGCAAAAGTGGGGAACAAAGCCCCCACTTTCAAGCAGTGACTATTTTTCATGGTGGGCACCACCCAGGTGAATTGTCCATCCTTCCTTGCCACAGACAAACTTTTAAAAGAACCACAGTGAACAAAACATTTCCACCGCAGCCACCCTCCTATTTTCTTCTCATCAGTAACTTCGCATAAACTTGGCACTTTTGTCATTAGCAGACACAGTTTCGACTCTAGAGGGCAAGCCCCAAGTTTATGCTATGAGGTGGTTTGTAATTTTGCCTTTATTCGTATCGTCCACATGGCAGGACTGTTAGGCAAGAATGGGTAGACCTGGACACCTGGATGCCACCCGATTTCCATAGTTACTCCTCTGCCGGAGCAAAACTGTTCATGCAGGGGGAAATGGCCAGCAAGCATGGGAGAAAACATCAGCAAACAGGGACAAAAATACGAAGCTGCTGGTAGAAACATCAGTATCTCAGCAGAAGCTGTTTGCACAAAGATTAATCCCACTGCTGAGTGTATACCCAAAGGAATGGAAATTGTCATATAGAAGGGGCACCTGCACTCCCGTGTTTATTGCAGCTCTATTTACAATAGCCAAGAGTTGGAATCAACCTAAATGTCCACTGACAGATGACTGGATAAGGAAAATGTGGTATATATACTCGATGGAATACTATTCTGCCATTTTTTTTTAAAAAATGGAATTCTGCTATTTGCAGCAACGTGGATGAACTTAGAGAAAACTACGTTAAGTGAAATAAACCAGACACAGAAAGAGAAATGCCGCATGTCCTGTCTCAGAAGTAGAAGCTGAAAAATAAATAAACAAACACAAAAAAAGGGGAAAAAAGAAAGACACGACAATTACAGTAATTCCTTGAAGTTTCAAAAGGAGAGAACAGAAATGAGACCAAGAAAGGTGGGAAAGGGGCAGCAGAGGGGGGATTAGGGAGAAATTGGTAATGGGACACAAAAATTATTCATATTGTGTAATGATAAAATAAGATAAAATAGCCCACAAGTTAGTAAGAAAAGAAATCATTCCCACATTTCCAAATGTGGGGATTATTGTTATTACTATTTCCTCATGATTGTCAATGTTACTATTTATACTCTGCAAGAGTCTGCTCATTGGTTTGAAAGCAAGCTAGTGGCCCTGGAATACGAGGCTCCTTGGCATGTTTGGTTTGTTATAGCCGCACTCGCAAACCTGTCCAGGGGATGGAGGGGTCGACATAAGATGTGGACCCTCTTCAAAATCTCTCTTGATATTTGAGGTTTGCAAGACCTTGCCAACTTTCTTTCTAGTCTGCACAGTGTATCAAACAGTATGCATTTCAAAAGAGAGCTGCTACTTCCAGTAGTGCAGGCATGTAAAGACATGGGCCGAGACATCTGTGTAAGCCTAGGAAGGGTTGGCCCTCAATTGTGAGTTATTAGAGAATTAAACAAGAGTCGATAAACTTTCATTGAATGAACCATTTGCACTAGGCCAACAAGTACACAGCAAACAGGTGACATCACGTTTAATGTGAAAAGCTTTACTTTTGTTTGCATTTATACTTTCTCAACTGTTTTGTTTTTTTTTTTTTTTCTTTTAAAGAAGCTGTCAGACCCTTCCAAGGAAGAATGTCACCCATCTGGCTTATTTTTAGATATGCTCCTCATTTGCATTGAGGGGGAGTCAGGAACACCAAAAATAATGTGATGTGTTCCAAACATATGAATTATTAATGGTTAGAGTCTTGCAGTGAATCAAAAAAAGGTGTACACTGAAAACAAACATATGGAGACAACATCTCTAAACTTCACAAGTAAATAAACTCACATCACTAGTCTTGTCCCATGTGCTGCTAGGATTAACGACATTTCTGGAAAATTAATGTTTCTTGTTTTATTAAATGGAGTCTGTTTCATGTTTTCATTTCTGGACTTATTAAATTATCACTTTCTGGATACAGCCAGAAATTTGCTATCAAACTTAAAATGTGATCAGTCATAATTGGATACTAACATGAGGGGAAAAATATATGTATTTTTGTCTTCAAAGTGATTTGGGATCGCGTACATACCAATTAAGAAAATACACTTCCCTAAAATAAAAATTCAGATCACTGTACATTATGTGACTTTTTAAGTGCTGACAGCACATCTGTCTTCCCGTTCAAAGAAAGAAGGTAATATGAAAACAAAATTGCATATTTTTGAAGTCAATCTACTAGAATATTATTTTCTCATGTTGGCAGCATATTAAATCAAAGAGTAAAATACTTACTAAATGACAAAAGTTACAATTTAAAACAAGAGGGTAAATAGAGCATGAATTAAGAGCTTTAGTTAGTGTGTGTTTGTGTGTCTGTGTGTGTGTGTGCGTGTGTGCGTGTGTGTGTCTGTGTGTGTGTGTCTGTGTGTGTGTGTGTGTGTGTGTGTGTGTGTGTGTCTGTCTGTGTGTGTTTAAAATCTTCTTGGTGAAGTATTGTTTCTCAGATTCCCCTGAGGATAGGTTTTAATGCTTTGGGGATTAAAGAACCCTAATTCTTCAGATCTGTACCATTTTCTTTTCATGTGCAGCCTTGAGAATTTTCAGAATTCTGCTTTTCTCAGTATTCCTCATTGCCCAACTTTGACATCTTACAGAGGTGCTGGAAAGAATGATAAAGTGTAAACATATACACACCAAAACTAAAACAAAAGGAAAGCAAGCAAGCATGTGAGGGACACTGAGCTCTTGGAAATAGCTGCCACATACAAACAGCCTACAATTACCACTTACAAATAAGCCAAATATGCCCCACCACTGTGCATAGCAGCGACACAGCCAAGAATGAGGACACTGAGATTTTGGTTATTCACAGACAGCCACCGTCCTGGGTGATGTCACAGAGGACAGCTACCAGGGGTACATTTCTGCGAGGATCGCAACAAAACTCTGTTATTTCTTTAGACATTTGGAAATTTGGGTGGGCCTAAACAAAAGCAACTTATAAAAGGAAAACAAAAATACTCTTCATCTGAGAAATGTCAATACCCATGGTAATATGTTAAATGAGTACATATAGCAATTTAAAAGATGATTCGTAACAACAGTTTCTCTCTTCACTTAACGTGTTGCAGCAATTTGCTTAATGTCTGTCCCTCTTTTCAACAGAAAATCATTCTCATGGAGGCAGAAAGCACATCTCACCTACGCTGGGTGCTCACAACCTAAGATAACTGAAAGATGATTGTGTTTGGTTGGGAGAAGGATTTGGGTGGATACATGCACAGGGGATGGTTGGTGGACTGACATTTTTTAAGGCATTTTCTACCACACCTGCAACTTTTCGATTGTCCACAACTGTGCCACTGTGGTGTAGCGGGGCCTCCAGAAGCCAGTGAGAGAGCGAGAAACGTAGGACTATTTCCCTCATGGCTCAGCGATTCCCAGTCGCAGTTGGATATTTCCACTCTGTCTTCTCTCACTGTTAACATACTGAGAAGCGAGGTCCTTTAGTATAAATATTTGGGCATGTGACCATCAGAGCTAAAAAGCCTTAGCAGAAGACCTTCTGCTAAGAAGCCTTGGTTATCTCGCTTTCTGACCTTCGGTTTTCTTATCTGTAAAAGAAAAATAACACTCCTGACCTCGCAGAGTTGTTGTGAAGGTCAAATAGATATCTTATGGGAAACAACACTGTCAACTCCAAAACACTGCAAAATGCAATGCTAAACATTTTCTAGCCTGGGGCTCAGTAATTCAGGAGATCTTCTAACTTTTGGCCCACACCTGCTAATTCAGAGGTAGGGTCCGACTGTGAGCCAAAGCACCAGCAGTTTCCTTCTTCTCCCTTCTTACCCATCCAGGACTCACTCTTAGGGGGCTGCAAGGATCTCCATAGAAATCTACTCAAAAGCATTAGAGCTGACACTCAACCAGGTCACCGGGAGCCGGGAAGAATAACTATACACACACCTCTGAGTGTGACCGCCTGGGCATGCTCTTAACCTGTCCTGCAGATCAAAGGACATGAGCCCTCTGACTACAAATTCCCTCACTAACAAGTCTCCAAAGCCTGATGCTAGCTGATGTCCATTAGATCATGGTCCCCAACAGGCAGACCACACTGTTGCACGACTGTGCATGTACCCATGTTTTTCCAGGCTGGAATAACTCAGCTTTTGAGGTTCAGCTCAAGCATCATCTCCCCTCGGACACTCTGCCTGAAGGGATAAGCTCCCTCCTCTGAGATCCCATGCAAATAACTCCATCTTAGCACTCACTTTTGAACTGAAGTTGTCTGTGTACAAACAAATCTTAGGCCCTACTAGACTATAAAGTTCCTCAGTGACAGGGGTTGTATAGCCTCATCTTTGAAATTGCAACAATCCATCGATATTAACTGAACTAAATGGCAGTGATTAAATTAGCATGTATTTTTTAAAAGGGGAAGCAGGATCCAGCCCCAGCAGTCTGTGATTTACATTAAAACGAGCCATGAACCCTGCATCGGTATTGCTTTCTGTGCGATCTTTACTTGCTGGCTGTCAGGGATAGCCACTTTTATCCAATCCTCCCTATCATAGGGAGAACGTCTCCCCTCACCTCTTTAAAACCATGTGTGAAATCTCTTAGGAATATGGAGAGGACTGCAGGTCCTGGAGGGAGTGGCTCCTTGGGGATGTAGCTCCTCTGGTTGCACATGTATTTTGACATTTCACTAAATTCTGGACAATGAGGGAGCATGATGTGCTTATACATTGAGCCCAAGAATTGAAATAGTTTTACTGAAATCATCAGGAGATGTAAACTAAATTCAAGTAGCAGAAAACGTTCTGAATCTGTTTCTTTATTTAAATGATTTTTTAAAATTTTGTACACCCTCAAGATTTTTTTTAAAGGGATAATGAAAAAGCTCTGAGCTGAGGATGTGAAAGCTGGGTTCTATTCTTACTTCTACCTACTAACTGCACGTGCTTGAATGAAGCATTACTATGACCATCGAGTTGCCTCATCTGAAGACAAAAGTGTTAAATTGGACCAGATATCCCCCAAAATTGGGTTTTCTAGAAGCAGAATTTTGAAATGGGATTTCTTGGGTATGTGATATATTGGGGGGAAGCTCTCAGTGGAAGGGTGGGGGGAAAGGACGCAGGAAAGGGAAGGGAAAAGGCCTGCACAGAAATGTGATCTCAGCTGCAGACCTGCGTGAGCCTGATCCCATGCAATGCTTTGGAGCATAAATTGCTTTGCACAGTTGATTCCAGCAGGGGGCTGACCTCCTCTACCCCCTTAGCAGAGAGTCAATGGCAGTGGTTTGCAAACACCAGGGAGGAGGGGGCATCCCCTTGCTGGCAAGTTGGAGCCCACCAGCCCAAGGTTATGCTCTTAAAGGGGAGCAGCTGTAAGCTATTAGCATCTGATACAGGAGCTGGGGGTGGTGGGGTGAGGTGCAGGAGGTCACCCACTGCATCTGCAGGAGAAGGAATTGGTGTCTATGACCTATTTTCAAATATCCCAGAAAAGTGAAAAGAAGTTATACATTTTCCTAAGACAATAGTGCAAAGACAACTAAAATGTCATGAATATTAGTTTTATCAATCAACTCCAGTAATGAGGGCGACCTCATGCTGATCTGAAGCTTGAAAGAGTTATGGATATCTTTGATTAAGGTAAAGAGGAAAAACTAGGTCATACTTAACAAATGCCGTATGTTGATAGACAACACGCTTTCAAAATACAGAGCCCAGGCTAAGTGAAAGAGAAATGTTGAAGGTGGCAGCCTTCAGAACCTGAAGGGTCTGTGAGCTTAATGCACAGAAAGAGTGTCACCCCACCATTTGCGCAAGGCATTGCAGTGAGGCACTTTCAGTTTTCCCTGGTCCTAGTGCATAAATAAGATGCACTTATGATAACATGGATATGCTTCTGTGATAGCTGTACTAAGCCTGCACCCTCAAAATTGTACAAGAGTCAGATTTCTGGAAAGCAACACCTGTGCATAGGAACGTGTTCATTTCTGACTTAATACAAGCAGCGCTACCAACACTGTCACAAGCTCCTTATCTTGACCCTAAAGTTTTATACGCATAGCAGGTTGTTTATACCATAAAGTCTGGTGAATCTACTCATATTCTGAATATACACAGTAACCTCCAAATTTACAATGAAGCTTTTGAGTGGGATCACTTGCACCAACATTAACTTTTTAATTTATGTTTCCAAAGACACACACGTGAATATATTATATATATATATATACAAGTATATGTATACATATATACCTGTGTATTTGATACAGTATACAAAAAAATGAGCAAGTTCATAAGTGTATGTTCTACTGTGTTTTAAAAAAAAAGTTTTATTAGAGTCACAATAAGGTAGACTTTTCAATCATGGTCAGGAGAAACATTGTATTTAAAACAAGAAAATTTGCAATGAATAGCATAACGTTTCACTTGGGTCAAATTCAGAACTTTTGAGAAACCCAGTGACCCACAGCAGGAAACATAAAGGCCAAACTAGACCAAATCCCTTCTTTCCTGGTGACTGTAAAAGCCTGGCCACCCTGGCATATAACTTAAAACTCACAGCAAGGCAAACTGACCAATGAATATAACCCAGCTGGATATATTCACAAAATCGCTGCTCTGAAATGTGTGAGCCTGAGGCTGACATGTAGCTCTGGGGGAGGGTGGCGGGGGGAGCAGTTTGATGTTAATTGTTTGTTTACCTTTTCTTGGAGGAGAGGCTGGTTCTCTAAGCAGAATTAGCTAATCGCCAGCTTCTCCCTTTTGCCAAAACAAACAGTTTCCAATTGCTGCTAGGAAGAGCTTCTGATCTCTAATCAGCTACCTAAGACAGCCCATCAGTGGTACTTTATAGAGTGAATAATATACCATTAAGCAAGAATCTCTTAACACTAATAAAATTCCAGAACCCCAGGGCCGAATTTGCCAGCAACCAGCTATTTTATTTTCCAACAGGATCACATCCACTTTATCCCCGAGCAGTCCCCAATTCTGGCAAAGAAGCACATACACTCTCTTGTGCACACAGGCTACTATTTCTTCTCAAATCCTATTCTCTGAGCCTCCTTTGAGAAAAACCAGGCAGAGAAACAGCACGTTCCAGGCCTGCCAATACTTAGCAGAGTGGCGACTTTTAAAGCTCTGAGACACATCCGCCCTTGCCACCAGAAACAGAACCAGGGGTGGCAGGAGGGGTCGAGTCTTTATTAAGAATGCCCTCACAAGCATAAGACATGAAGTCACTTTCAAGGTAAAGGAGTGACACAGCTCCACCATCTATAAGCTGTGCAGCTAACCAACCTTCTCAGTTCATCTGTTTTCTTATCTGTTGTAAGAGGATAAAATGCACCTGCCTCACTTAGTTGCTGTGGGGATTAAATGAGATGGTGCTTGTAAAACACCCACACAAGCATGTGGTACCCAGTCATCTTCAGGTAGTGGTAGCTTCTTATTGTCATACCTTGAATTATCCCAACATGCTTATGTGCCAAATTCACCTTTAGGGCAGGTACTCGGCCCCTACATGGCACACGAGGGGTTGACACTGAGGTGCCCACACGACCCCTTCAACATGGCAAGGCCTGGATGTAGAGCAGCTGTGTCCAGCTCCATAGCTGCCCCCTTACTCCACACTCCACCACACCTCTTCATTCCACTGATTTAGCAGCATTTTCACTACATGCACATATTTTATTTGTGAACTTGGAACAGCCACGTGCCAAATGCCCTGTACAAGGCATCGCGGAGCCAGATACTGATAATTGCAAAGGTGCTAATGTGCACTGTTACTTGTGGTGAATGAGGGGCAGAATCCAGGAGCAACGATGCGGTCCAGAACTCTTCTTCCCTTCAGGATGAAATTCTAAGCTCTTTCATGTCAGGGCCAGCGTTGGATGATTCACGGATCCCCCGCCCCTGTTCTCATCCCCACACGTCAGTATTGAGTCGCTTGTGCTTTCCGGAACAGTTGACAGCCACTGTGCACAGGTGAAACAGAACCAGCCCGGAGACCTCTAGGTACCAGGTGTGCACATCTACCTATGGCTTTCCTGCCTGGTGGCTGTAGGGCTGGGCCGTGTAGGAAAGTGGGAAGAAGTGGATAGAGACTATTAGATTGCAGCGCCCTCGGCAGGTCTGTGTCAGCAGCTCACTGGGCCTGCAGGTTCCGGGTCACTGCCTACACCAGGACTCCGTAGGTTGGGTTCTTCTGAGCCAAGGCCTGGCAGCTTTCACGCTTAAGAGTCCACAGAGCTGGCTGGCATGCAGGGTGGAGGCAAGCCTTCTCCATCCTTAAAAAGAGGCCTAGAATTGTGCAAGAGAAGGTGGAAATAGGCACCTGATCCAGGAACAGCCTTCTCTGCTTGGGCTTACTTGCAGGAGTTGACGGGACAGGGGGAGGAGGTCCTGTGAACTAGATCTTCCTGAGACTTCCTCTAGCCCAGCTTTCCCGCCCATTAACAAATACCACATGCAGTGTCCTGGGTGGCTACAGCCTGGTTACTGCACCATCCTTCCAATTATTTTAAAAAATAAAAAATTTTTAAAAAGCAACGCGCTGGGATGGGAAGCCTGGAAATTTTATAAGGAGAGTGTGTTGCTGTCTTTTTAAATCTTCAAAAAGCTTAATCCTTGCAAGTTAGATAAATCATATAGGCATTACCAGGTTAGGATTAACCCTCCAAGAATGGCTTTGCAATTGATTACAAAAACAGCAGTTATTAAGTCCTAACTGAGTAATTTGCAGCTTATTTCACTCCAGCTAATTAAAATGTAATCGGGATTGTCTGGCAATGTGTGTTCTGTCAGCAGTTTTTCTTCAGAAGAGAAATTGTGCCAAAGAGACCACAAGAAAACCCTTTCACTGGAACTGGCTTGATCTAAACGGCTTCTTTAGCCACCAAAACTGTAAAACAAATAAATTACAGCAACTGACAATTGAAAGAAAGAAAGGGGGAGGGGGGAGAAGGAGAGAGAGAGAGAGAGAGAGAGAAGGAGAGAGAGAGAGAGAGAAGGAAAGGAAAGGAAAGGAAAGGAAAGGAAAAAGGAAAAAGGAAAAAGGAAAGGAAAGGAAAGGAAAGGAAAGGAAAGGAAAGGAAAGGAAAGGAAAGGAAAGGAAAGGAAAGGAAAAGGGAAAGGAAAGGAAAGGAAAGGAAAGGAAAGGAAAGGAAAGGAAAAAGGAAAGGAAAGGAAAGGAAAGGAAAGGAAAGGAAAGGAAAGGAAAGGACTCTTCCTCCCCAGGAATGGGCTGCTCTGTCTTCTGTTGTTGAACAATAGCATCTTCTCTGGAGACTGACTTGCAGGGTGGGCAGGAATGGTTTTGAAACCAGGTGCCTGGGGACCAGCCCTCCCCAGGATGTCTGCGTCATTTCAGTGCAGGAGGTGAGCACCAGGCTTTCCTTTCTCTGCAGACCCAGGGAAAGGAAAGCCACTAGATGTTGCTTCTTTGACTTAGAACAAACGACACTGGAGGCTCACGCACGCGCAAGCTTCATCGGCTGGCTCAGTTCCCGAAAGTCCCAACTTTGAGCGCGTCTTGTATCAGCCCCTCATCTGCTCACCTGCCAGGAACGGCATCCACAAGGGCTACGAAGAAGCACCCCGAACTTCACCGTGATGACGACTGCCTCTTCTGGCAGCTTAATTCCCGGGGACCTTCGGGAGACCCCCTCACCCCCGGGGGCGACAGGGGCGCCCAGGTTATTTAGGAGCCGAGGGCTCGGCTTCCAATCTCCGCCCAGCTGGGGAGCCCCCAAGTCGTCTTCTGGCCTCCGCAGTGTTCCCCGCGGCGAGGAGTTGGGGTCTTAGGACAGGTGGGCGACGAAGACCAGGGGGAGACGACGACGGCCGACGAGAGACGGAGGCTTCTGAGCGGATGATCGCAGAGCCCGGCGCTCGGCTCGGCTGCAGCCGAGACGCAGCTGCGGGGCCCGCGCCCGCGAGTGCCAGGGCTGCTGTCGTGCGCGCACGGGCACCCGGAGTCTCTGCGCAAGTCCCGCGGGGCTCCTGGCCCCTGTGCAGGGTCCCCGCCATCCAGGGGCGACAAGCGTGCTGTTCCCCGGACCTCCCACACAAACACACACACACACACACACACACACACACACACACACACAGACACACACACACACACACACACACACACACACCCTCAAGCTGAAAGATCCAGGGGACCTGAGGGAGACACTGACCCCGGGACTCGTCCCCGGAGCACTCAAACGCGGCCCCGCCAGGTCCCCTGTCGCCTGCATCTCTTCCCACGATGGCAAGACCTTGGATCTCGAGGGCTCCGAGTAGGGTCGCGCTCAGCCATCAGCACCCCCGTCAACACACACAGACACACGTCCTGGAACACACGACTTGGCCCGAGGGCCCTGGCTGGGGGGCTCCAAGGGTGGGGTCGCAAGCTCGGGGCTCGCTGAATGTCAGAGCCATCGCTCTAGAGACACACACGTGTCGGCCCGCGGACACCTGCAGGGGGGCTGGGACACGTCGTGCGGGAACACGCGCGCCTCCAGGAAGGCCCCGGAGCTCCCGGGAGAGAGTGAGCGGGACCCGCCACGGGCCGGGGCTGTCCCGCGCCCTAGTCCCGGGAAGCGAACGCATGCACACACGAGCCACCGCCCCGCTGTCCCTCGCCTGGGAAACCGCCTTGGGTTTTCCACTGGGAAGAGGGACTTGGGGAAGATGCTGCGGGCTTCTCTTTCGTTTCGCGAGCAGGCAGGAGGCAGGGGGAGGAGTGCTCGAGCGCCCCGATGGGAACGTCGCGCCGAGGGAGAGCCGAGGGCAGCCCGCCAAGCTGGGCGACAACTCTGGGCGCCGAGGCTGGGAGGCGCGCGCCCCGGTGCGCCCCGCTGCACGGCCCGCGGTGCCAGAAAGGACCCCGGGCGGGCGGGTGTGTGTGGATGGCGGGGCTTGGGCGGTGGGTGGGTGTTGGGGGGTCCCGTACTGGGTGGCGGGAGGGGGTCCCGTACCTGGAAGTGCTGGAAGAAGGCGGAGATGCGCGTGATCTGCAGGCTGAGGCACCTGGAGGCGCAGCGGGCGCGCTGGACGCTCCCGGCACACAGCGACTCGTCCAGCCGCCGCCGCGCAGCCGCCGCGCCGGGCCCGGCCGCCAGGCAGCCCCCGGAGGCCGCCAGCCAGAGGCAGAGGGTCAGGGCGGCGCCGGGCACCATGGCTGCGGGTCGGGCGCGCGGGCGCCGGGCGCTGCTGGCCGAGGCTCCCAGCTCGGCGCTTGGGTCGCAACTGCCGGGGAGCGCGCGGCGGCTGCAAAGTTCAATCGTTCAACTCCAGCCCCGCGCGCTCCCTCCAGGGGAGGAGGAAAGGGGACCGACGGCCGCGCCATTGGCTGGAAGAAGCGTGAGTGACAAGGGGGGCCGGGCGCAGGGCCCGTGGGCAGGTCGAAGGGGCCGCGAGCCCCGGCGCCAGAAGGGAGGGCGAAGGCGACAGTTCCCCCGCGCTGCACCGGGCTCCGGGTGGCCTGGCCCCCATGCAGGCGTCTCCACAGTCCGCACGAACATCTTGCTGTCCCTCCCACCCAAGCCGGGCCTGCGAGGGGACACGCTCTGTTCGGGAAGAGGGACCCCCCCCCCAGGGGTCAGAACTGTCTAAGGAATGACAGAGAGCCCCCAAGTTGTCGGCTGTGTCCCTAATTTCCACCCCAGGTCCAGGCTTCTTCTACTGCCACATATTTGAATGTCCCTTTGCCCAAGTAATGGAAAAGAGGTAAGACCGGGCAGGAGGGGACATGGACATTTGCCTGACGGTGTCCCTCCTTTCCCTCCTTCCCTTCCTCATTATTATTACCTGGAAAACAATGTAAGCAATTAACGAGTGACAGTTAGACCACACGCCTTGTTTCCTCGGGTGTCTGTTTTCTCCTAAGCACTAGGCTCCCAGGGTCCGTGCGTTATTAAAATCAGAATTCCTTCTTAAACCCTTCCTTCCCCCTGTATTTGCCCCAAGCCTCTGGATTGGGCCTTTTTGGCTGTGAAGTTGCTGCTCCACCAGCTCTTGTCATCTTTTCCAATGAGCTTTCACCATGTAAGTCGTCCCTCCGCAGCCAGGATCGTGCCAGAGAAAGAGACAGAGAGGCATGGATGATACCTAACCTGCGACAAAGCCTGAGTCTTCCCTGGGTGCCTTCAGCAGGTGACAGTCCCCTTGCAGGTAAGAGACCCTAGAAAAAAAGAAGAGACTCATGCACACTCCTGTTTGAGGTTGGAACAACTGACTGACATTCCTGTGCTCTGACACCTCTACATCCTCATACAGAATTGCATTCACACCTTCTGAAACCTAGTGTCACCACAAGCACAGCTAAGCACAGCCAGGGTTCCTAGATGCACTGAACCAGCTCAAACATACATCTGAAAGCTCAGTTCCTCTTTGCATTGAGCCTATATCATTTTTTCCAATTTCTGGCCTTTTTCCCTATTCTTCACATTTTCCATTCTGCAATTTTGAGATCTTCCTGTTAACAAATTATAATGACAACCATCAACAGTGGTCCTGTTATATGTATGATTCTTTTTCAAGTACCTCATCTTACGTGTATATTTCTTCACTTAGCTTGATCAGCAAGGCCAGTAGAATTAACTGGCCTTGGTGTATTTCTCGGCGAGTTAGAAAATCAGCATTTTCTTATTCACAAGGTCCTGTAGCCAGAGCTGGCTTCACGGGTGACCGACTTATACAACGCTATGGAGCCCCACTCTTATGGCGATACACATTGCCATCTGGAAACTCTTTATAATTGTTGAACAAGTTTCCCTGAATGTTCATTTTGCACGAGGCCTCAAAAATTAGGTAGCCAGCCCTACCTATAGGTTTTAGCCATGACAATACTATATAGTTGGGCTGGAAACCTAAAAATTTAAGCGTGAGCTCACAGGAGCTCAATGGCTTGTTTGAACAATGCTCAGAGTGCTGGACAGTTAGCTCAATTGTTTAGAGCGTGGTGCTGATAACATCAACATCCTGGGTTCAATCCCTGTACTGGCTAGCTGCCAAAAAAAAAAAAAAAAATTCAGAATTGCAAACAGAAAATTTTCTAAGTAGGTCAAATATACTTAACATTGACTAAGAGCAAAGAGGCTATTTGTGGTGACTCCAAGAAGGAATATGTAGAAAACCTTGTGTCAAGGACAGAAAGATGATATCCAAATACAGGAATTTTCTTCTAAATGTTGTCATTTCCATTTGTGAATTACTAAAAATAGTTCCCAAAGCTGTGGGGGATCCTTCCCTTGTGTTTGTTTTAAGTTTTACAGTCAAGCAAGTACCTGGTCTTGGTGAAGGCACAGATATTACGCATGGCTCCATTTTCTTACGGAAACTTTGATTTACAGTTTTGCGCATTGTATCAGGACATTTATATTCTAGAAAGTGAAAAGCATGCTGAGCTTTTAAAAACAGGTTTTAAATGTTCAAAGGGATCCCTGTATTTAAAAAAAAAAAAAGCGATGTGAGCACTGCTTATATGGGTTTTGCTGCATATTCATTTCATGAATAAATGCATTTTATAATCAGCCACAAAAGAGAACAACTAGTCAGTTGAACAGAAAGTTTGGATTTAAACATATAGGGCCACCTTATTATGCATATGTTAAAATACTACTTGTGGTTACATTGCTTTCTTCCTCTTCCTTCAGAATTATCGCAGACATCCTCTGTGATCATGCAGGCCTTTCTCATATTATTTATTTTAATTATAGTTTAAAGTAACTTTTAAAAGGGAAACATTCTAGTTAAGGCAGAGTAACCGTTAAGGTTGATTTTTTTTTTAATTCTGCCCACATAGGCCCAATTTATTATGCAGCTCACCTCGCAAGTTGGCACATGGAACTTCTCTAACTTCTGATATAACTAGGTAAGCCACACCTTAGGTTCCTGAAAACCAACCCTATGGAGAACCATCGTGTATATGGGAAGAACGCTGGATAAATGGACAGGTGGGACTCATGCCTGCGCAGTTAGTAAGAAAATACTTGGTGTGTCTTCCTCCAAGTCTACTTGAGCCCTGTGGTCTGAGTTTGTCTAGAGAAGAAATGAGCCTTACATTGACTTTGCTTTGACTTAAATACACAAAACACACTTCTAACAGAGTAGAAAAGGTCCTTAATTGTCTCTTATTTATGTCTCTGTGAACAAAGACAGGCCAAAATGTGTGACCCGTCTTGGTCAGGTTACAGAAAAAAATCACACAAATAAGGCCCTCATTCAGTTTCCAAAGGTCAGTTATTCCCTTCCTTGCATGTCATTTGTCATTGCCTTCTTTTTCTGTTTTTTCAGCAGAGGATATGAAACACCTGAGAAGTTTACTCCTACACCTGGGTAGACTCCAGGGCCTCAGTTCCAGAGATTCTGGGTCAGTATGCCTGGGGTGGAGCACTGGAATCTCAGCTTCTAATCAATAATCCAGGTGATTCTACAGCAAGTCAACCTGGGAGTACATTGAGAGATAATTGATTTAAAAAGCACATTAAAAAAAAAAAACACAGATGTCGTGTCAAAAATGGAACAGACACTTGGATTTAAATAGTATTCATGACCTAATTTTGTTTGAAGTGCCTTTTTTAAGGGTGTGTGTTGATGGGGATTGGACATACCAGTCTATTTCTTAAG
The DNA here is from genome assembly GCF_027409185.1 of Cynocephalus volans. Classification (NCBI taxonomy): domain Eukaryota; kingdom Metazoa; phylum Chordata; class Mammalia; order Dermoptera; family Cynocephalidae; genus Cynocephalus; species Cynocephalus volans. The sequence continues at coordinate 7,741,668 of NC_084478.1, forward strand.
AACCACAATGACATATTTTTTCCAATTTACATTTAGCTAAGACTCTCTTAGACTCATGGCTTTTTCAGGCTAGCAAGTAATCTTTTTAAAGGTTTTCCAGTTGGTTAAAGCGTGCTGCTGATAACACCAATGTCCTGGGTTCGAGCCCTGTACTGGCTAGCTGCCAAAAAAAAAAAAAAAAAAAAGGATTCTCAGAATTGCAAATGAAAAATGTTTAAGTGTGTTAAACATACATAATATTGACTAAGAGCAAAAAACTTAACCATGGTGACCCCAAGCAGAAATGTGTATAAAACCACGTGTTAATGAAGGAAGGGTGTGTGAAGGAAGCAAGTGTGATCTTTCTCCAGTACACCCCCCTTGGAAAAGCAAATATAAAAGCAAATTGAGAACTTGCTCTAAAACTGGGAAAGAACGAATACTTAACTGCAATGTCATTTATGAGTCATAAGCAGAATGAGGTCCCTGTCCTTGGTTATGGAAAACAATGAGGTAAGGGGAAGGAAGTCACAGATAAGGTTTAGTTTCTTTTCTAATGACACAATAACATGCATCTTCTCTCAGAAAGTTCGATTAACTTCAGGAAGAGCCAAAGTGGGAAAACCACTTTGTGTGCTCTGCACGATGCTGGCCCATACCCACCGCTCCATCCCCAGCGGAGCCTGACTCTTCCACATCTCTTCTTTAACTGCTTTCCTCCTCCTCCAGACTTGACTCCCTTCTGCTCACCTTTAGATCCCATGATCCAAGAAATACCATAAGCGGCGCTCTTAAGAAAGAAAAAGAAATAGTGAAATTGGGAGCACGGTGTACAGAACTCAATCGATAAATGTCGGATTTGCATCTTTTGTAATATGATGTTAGGCAAACGTGGGGTATACCTCTATGGTACTGGCAGTCAACGTAATCATTTTACAAATGACAGTTATGGATTTTTGCACAGGGTCACTGAATACATGCTCCAGTTTTCACAAAAGAGCACCATGTCATCTGCTTTCTTGCAGCATGTTGCAATGCTCGGTATCCTATTTGGGGATAATTTCAGCGTATGACACATTTTCTCCTTCAGTGAGATTACAAGAATTTAGTTGCAGCCTATACAGTTTAAAGGTATCATTTTTAATAATCACTTTGATGTTTACTAAGATTTTACAAAGTATCAGAGATATGTTTCCTATCATTTCTGTGCTCTGAAGAGCATTTTGATGACATTTTAAAATTTTTCTTGCAAAATAGATGAAGAATTGTCAAATAATGTGATTTTAAACTACTGCTTTTCAAGCATTTGTCTCCTTGCCCTTTTCTCTCTGCTCCCCCAATGTCACCATCAATCAAAGTAAAATTTGTTTGGTGCCTGTTCTGCAGTCCTGCTAAGCCGACACTAAAGCTTCACTCCTTGCTGCAGTCATTACTAAAATTAAAACAATTACTAAGAAATAAAAGGGTCGATCATATGGTGATGGCGATGTCCCGCTGTGACCACTTTTTCCCTTCCAGCTTCCCTCCCTGAGAATTTGTCACGTTAGCACATGGGATGGCCTCTGTTGATTTCAGTGTGTTACTGACATAACAGCTGCTGGGCCGGGCACTAACACTGGGTTTTGGAAACCCAGAAGTTTCAAAGGATGTTTGATGCCAGTAAAAGTGCACACTTGCCCCAGTGATGAGGCAATGAACTAATTTTAACCTGATTCTAATGTTAGCAACACTACAGTAAGCAGCCGTCAGGAGCCAGGGTGCTCATATCTGATTTTACATACAAGGTGTGTATATTGAAAAACAAGTGGCTACCAAAAATACCACTTAATAGTCAAATGTGGGAAGCTATTTAAGATGTAAAAATTAACTTATGGGTTTCTGGTTCTTGACATGACTAAAATATTACTGGCTTGCCCCCAAAACATACATTTGGAGAAGCATAAACAAACAAAAGAAACATATACAATGAATTAAATCTTAAATCATATAACTTTAAAAACCACATGTATCACTTCTGAATGGCCTGCTTTTTATATGAAATGCATAATGTATTTTTCAGCAAAATTTCTAATTTAAATTTTGTGAAATGAGACTTTTTTAACTTTTCTTGCACGAAGCTCAAATAATCATGTTTTTATTCTCAGTTTTAGTCTTAAACATGCAAAGAAACCTATGGGTGCTCTTCAGAATTACTGAAACTCTGTTCCATTAAAAACGTTAAGTGGGTTAAGCCCATCTAAATTTACATTGGGCCCTGTAAATACTAAGAGATTTGGAGACAAGCGTCTGAAAATTTAAAAAGCAGCTTTTGACAGGAGACAGCGCCACACGCTGGCCATATAAATAAAATGTGGTGGAAATGAACCGTCCATCTGTGATAACGCAGCTTTAGAACTAAATTGTCCACCCTAAACATGTATCTAACTGGGGTGATCATGCTGTGTTCACACTTATTTCTGACTAGATTACTTCCTGTGTGGATTTAAACACTGGAAGACTTTCCGGTGTATATAGTCATACTGACGTACGTTAGAGAAATTAGTGTAGCAGTCTTAAAACGAGGCATTTTTCTAGCTCATAAATATTTCTCAAACTGTTCCCTACAAAATTAAATGACAAGGGTGAGCTCTTTGTGAATTATCTTCATGGAAACTTCTGTTCAGAGCAACTTTTTGCAGCATGCGTTGCTTGCTTCCTAGGATTTTATAAAATATGAGAACATATGGATAAAATCTGATACCAGGGGAAAGGAGTGCAAGGAAGGTTGACAGGCTTTATCTACCATGTGAGAAAAGATGAAGAAGACCCGGACGCTGCCTTTCAACACTCACTGGCCACTTTAGACAAGATGAAACAACAGTCAAGAGATTAAGATAAACACATTTAAGAACTTGGGGGAAGCCCTGTGCTACTCTAAGACCAAGTGTACGGGATTTGTGAACGTAACTAAGGCACGAATTAATAGTTTCCTCTTCTGAATCCACAGCAACCAAAGAAAGCATCCCTTAGGAGCAAAACAAAACAAGAAAACTCATTCTGGCTTGCTTCCGGGATGTTCTATAGTGGCTAACTTGAACCAGCTGAAGAACATTCTACTCCCTGATTAAATTTTGGTAAATGGGATTCTCCTAGTGTTTAAGTGGGGATTCCTACTGGGATTGTTTTTCCTATGGTCCTTCTGAATATTTCCTCATGTAGAAAAGTACTCAGCAACATTGTAAGAACTTCTCTGTTCAAGAGGAACTTAAATCAAAGGATAGGTATGTATCCCACCAGATGTTTTTTCTTCCCCTGCAAATGATAAGTAGCTACCATTCTGGACAATGAGAGATCAGGTTGACATCTTGATATCTCTAATGCTCTTCAAATGTGGGAGCCCTAGGCAAGGAAGGGTGCGTCATTGATATGTAAGAAGCCAGTTAAGAGGAGTGGGATAATTGGAGAGCTGGTTACCTCTTTCACATTTTAGTTTGACATCACTAAGTGAATTACTGTTTCTGTCATGCACAAAAAGAGAAATGAAATGGGATCTAAACCCTTTCCTGTTTTCAAGACAATTGGGTGCACATGTTCGTTGTTTAACACCAAAAGACTTTCAGATTGAGGTTTTTATTGCTCCCCCCCCCAAAAAAAATCAACTAAAATTATAACTATGCCTGCAAAAATGTAAACCTATGACATAATTCCCTACTCAGATTCTAAAGGATTGTGAGACATGATATGTATCATTCAGAGGCTAGGAAGAGTGAAGAATACCAGTTTGGAATCAGGCTGGTGTTGAAATCTCAGTTATAGCAAAGAGGGCTGTGCCACCTATGCAAATCCCTTCGCCTCTCTGCATTTCAGTATCTCACCTTGTAAAATAGAGATTATAATAGAAACAAATCTAGGATTATATTGAGATACTATTTCTAAAGGACTGAGTACAGACCTTCAATAATAAATAATGAGTGCCCAAACTGGGCAGAACAAATGCAACATTCATAGTGTGAAAGAATTGATTTATAATATAAGGGTAAAAAATAAAAGGACCAACAGAAACAAACAAACAAAAAAATTACCCTTCTGCTTTGCATACACTTTAATCCAGGGTTTCTCAACCTCAGCACTATCAGCATTTTGAGCTGGATAATTATTTGCGGTGAGGGGCTAGCCTCTGCGCTGTAAGGTATTGAGCAGTATCCCTGACTTCCACCAACTAGATGCCAGTAGCACACACACACACACACACACACACACACACACACACACACACCCTCAATTGTAAAAAACAAAAATGTCTCTAGGCATTACCATGTGCTCCTTGTGGGAAAAATCGTTCCCAGATAAGAGAGTGCTAGGACAACACATCTTATAGTTTAAAAGAATCTATTTCTCTTAGTGGAAAGGTAAGAATGATTTTTTGGTGACTTCTGAAATGGACGTTAGTTTCTGAACACGAAAACCAGGTTCACTTTCCAAAATGATTTATCAAAGTTTCCTTCAAAACAGCTTATTCAGCATAAATGCTATTGGTAGTATATAAATGGTGACAAAATAAAGAGAAACACAAATATCCAGGAAAACTGCTCCCTTTCTCCCCAGAGAATTCTCCATTGCATTTAAACATAGGATATCATCCAAACAGACCTCGAACAGGGCATGTGCATCCCAGAGTCGTTTTTCTGCACCTGGTCAAACATTCCACCTGATTTTAAACACCCTCTTTAAGCTTCAATCAGTGTTTCCTGCCTAAAGTTACATTCTGGCGAGTTAAATTATACATTTTTTTTTTCTTATTTAACTCCTTAGTTTTATTGAGGTCAAGTTACATAAAATAAAATAATTTACATAAAATAAAATTGACTTATATAAAATAAAATTGACGAGTTTTAAATGTATAATTTGATGAGTCTTTACAAATTATACAGTAGTGTAACCACCAATACACTTGTAATACAGAATGTTCCATCACCACATATACTTCTCTCATGCTCTGGTGCAGTCAACCTCCTGCCCCTGCTCCCAGTTTCTGGCAACCACTGGTCTGATTTCTGTCCTTCTAATTTTGTCTTTTCCAAAAATATCATATAAGTGGGATCATACATTATGGGGCTTTGTGTGCCTGGCTTTTCTTTTTCACTTAGCGTAATGCTTCTGAACTCGTGTTATTTCCTGTAGCAGTTGTGTGTTCCTTTTCATTGCTGCATAATATTCCATTGTATGGATGTACCACAATTTATTCACCAAGTGAAACACATTTGGGTTGCTCTAGATTTTGTCAAATATGGATAAAGTTACAGTCAACATTCTTATACGTATGTGGAAACATGTGTTCCCGTTTTTCTTGGGCAGACTTTCTGGAGTAGAATTGCTGGATTGTTATGTTTAACTTGATGGGAAACTCAAACTGTTTTCCAAAGTGGCTGTACCTTTTGCATTTCTACCAGCAATGCATGAGAATACCAGTTGGTCCATATCCCTGTCAGCACTTGGTATTGTCATTGTCTTTGTTTTGTTTTGGTTTGGTTTGGTGTTTTAAGATAATTTTACCTCTTCTGGCTAATCTAGCTGTATCTATTCTGACATCTCTTTTGGCATCAATTCACATTTCTCTAGTGGCTAATGATATTGAGCATTTTGTCAAGGGCTTATTTGCCATCCATAGATCTTCTTCAGGGAAATGTCTATTCAAATAGTTTCACAATTTTTAGATGGTCATATTACGACACTTTTTTCTCACAAAATTTTAAATTTTGCTTTATCAGGTTTTATAGCTCTTTCCCCTTAAGAAAATCTACTTCAAAAGGACTTTCCTAATCCATGAATTTTTTTTTGATTTCCACATATTTTCCTTAGAATCATCATGATTTAATCTTAATCTTTAATCTTCCTACTATTTATATTTTGTAAGGTGTAAAGTAGGATCCAACTTTATTTTTTTCAAATTAGAAGTTAATTACGTTTATTATGAGAAGCCTATTTCTTTCATCATTTATTAGCAGTATTTTCTATATAATCCATACATTTCTATAGGTATTTGTACTGTTTGTAGGCTCTATTTTCTTTTATTTGTCAGTTTGCACATTTTAATTCTTGTTAAATAATTTTCATTCCACAAAACCTTATTACTAAGTTTTATATACTCAGTTTTCATTCAGATTTGTCCCTACATTTATTTACTCTTTCCCTTGTTCTTTATTCCCTCTTACATTTCCATGTTTCCATCTGAGATCATTCCTCCTGCTTGAAAGCATAATATATTTGATTATGTGTATATTAGTATGGTTCTATTGGCAACAAATTCCCTCAGAGGTTTTTTTACTTTTTTTTTTTTTTTTTTTTTTGAGGAGAGTCTGGAAATGCCATTGTTTTATCTTTTTTTTTGAAGACCATTTCTGTAGAATAGAGTTCTAGATTAGCAGTTGTTTTCTTTCCTCATTATTGTACATTTTCTCAAAGTCTTTTCTGCTGTCTGCCAACAGGAGTGTTTCCGCCCAGCGTTCTTCAACCCACTCAGCTCTCCAATGAATTGCCTCATGCCGAGGGTGCAGAAGCTCCCCGTCTGTTCTGCTCTGATCTGCTTGACCCTGGGGCTGATCTCATGGCCCCTTCCTTTGAAATCCCTGCTTCTAAACACCACATACCCCTATATTTCCCATCTCTCCTCCCCAGTGCTCTTCACTGGACCCTCATTCTGCATCCTTCTGGGATTAGTTACTATTCTTGACAGAATTCACCTGTGTCTCATACAAACAAAAGATAAACTGACTGACAAGCCATGATATGGGAAAAGCACATGTTCCAGGAATCCCAGATGGTCACGGTCCACCTCTTGACAACCCAGTCATCAATGGGGCTCCCAGTATTTTCCTCTCCAGGTTGGGAAAATCAGAATCTCATTTGCCCAGCCTGGACCTGGTGTCCCCTTGGGAGAGTCAGCTCTATATCTCAGGCATGGGTCACTTGTCTTTGACTGGAGTCCACCACAGATACTGAGTTTTATTCCCACAGGTGAAGATGCCTTCATGTGCCTAGCAGCTATGCAAGGAGGGTGAACAAGCATTTCTCCCTGGACCACTTCCTGGTTGCTGTGCAGAGCTCTAAGTTGCAAGTGTCTCCCTTAACCACTGGCTTTTCCCTGAGTGTTAGCTGTGTGAGACCAAATCCCTGTTGGACGTTCCCACAGGCAGGCATGCACAACCCTGCCACAGGAACTCAGCCCCCAGCCAACCAGTGCAGGGGAATTTCTGGCTTATTGCAAATTTCCTAAGAGAGCCGGTTTAGTGGAAGCCACTGAAAGCATGGAGACTGCAGCACACCACCTGGGTCTGAGTCCCAGCCCACCACTTAGATGTTTTCACAAGGGTGGTGTTCTCCATACCTCTGTGTGCTCAAACATAAAATGGGAAACTAGTATCAACTTCACAGTGTTGTCACAAGCATTGATTGAGTTAATGTCAGTAAGCACTATATAAAGGTTAACTCTTACAATTATTATTTCTTTGCCACTAATCTCAAACCTGCCTTATCTATCACCTGGATGCCTTCATAGACTTCTTTCTAAATTAGAATCGGGTATTATCGCTGTCCTATTTAAAAATCATGTCTGGCTCCCCACTGTTTATCTGACCATTGTATATGACTCATTGAAAGTCTCTTTATAATCTTCTCCCTAGTCAAACCCCATCCCTCTCCACACCCACTCCAGCCAGCCATGCTACAGCAATGCCACTCAGCTGGTGACTTCACACTGTGACTCCATACCTGTGCCACTGCATGTATCATTCTCTTTCCTGAAATGTCCTCTCCTCTTTGCCTGGAAACCCTCTTCCACTGAGAAAATGTATTTATTGCATTAGTCCATTTCTGTTGCTTATAATAAAATATGGGGAGCTGGGTGATTTATAAGAAAACAAAATTTATTGCTTACAGTTTCAGAGGCTGGGAAGTCCAAAGTCCAAGGAACACAGCTGGTGAAGGTCTTGGTGGTGACTTCAGTGACACAGAGTATCACATTGTCGAAATGGTGGCGCAGAGAGAACAAGAGAGAGAGAGACTCAGCCTCATTTCCTTTTCTGCCCAATTTCTTTTTTTTTAATTGAAAAATGATTGATTGCACACGTCTGTGGGGTACAGCATTGAATATCGATGCCTGTGTGCATTATCTGATGCTCAAATAAGGATAACTAGTATGATCAACAATATAATCATTTCTTGTGGCCCTTTACCAATTCCTCACTAACCCCTGTACAATTTCCTACTTGCATTCCATGTATAACTCTTACTCAAGGTTTTTGGAAGTATGATACAGGAGTTTATTAATGGCGTAAGAGTTCTCTGAAGTTATTGAGGGCTGAACCTGTATGGAAATTCACTAGACCAACCCTTCTCTCTGCTTCCCAGAATGCGTTCTGGCCGATTTAATGAAGCAACACTGGTTCCTCCTGCCACCAGCAGGCAGCAGAGGAAGGAGCCACAGTACCTGCCCCTTGAGCCACAATGCTGAGTTGATCCTGAAACCTGAAGCTTGGTTTTAGGCAAAAAAAAAAAGCTTCAAACACAAAGCATAAGATGGCAATGCTGATTCACTCTGCAGAAAAACTTAAACGGGCTCAGGGAAGTGAGAAAGGATATCCTCAAACCATTCTCTAAGATGAAAAAACAAACCAGGGGTTAGATCAGAGATGAACCTAAGGTTAGAGAAATGTTTCTTAAATAAAGCACAGAAAGCATTGAGTAAAAAAGAGAGAGAAATTTTTGATATATTTGGTTATATTAAAATTAAGATTTATTATTCATCAAAGACATATTAAAGAAAGGAGACTAATTACAATGTGTTAGAAAATATTTTCACAATGCACACAACTGACAACATATTAGAATGAAGAATATGGAATTAATTCTTGCAAATCAATAAAAAGTGCACAAATGGACCAAGAGAAAAATGAGCAAAAGTTATAAACAAGCATGGACAGAAGAGAAAACATTTATTTCCAAAAGACATATGAAGGGATGTTCAGAATCATTGGGAACCAGAAAAAACATATCTAAAATAAGTCCACAGTCATTATTTTACACCTTCCTGACATTTAAAAATATAATGAAATAAAAATAACAGTGTCAGACACTACATGTTTATTTAAATAGCAACGCAGGGTCCAAAGCTTCTGTAGCAACATTAAATGTATTATTTGTTGGAAGAATGAGTCAAAAAGTAATTTTCTTTCCCTGGATGCAAAGTCAGAGAAGAATAAGGCTTAGTAATGGAATGTTATTCTTGGGAGTAATAGGGAGTAACAAGGTAGCATTTAAATGCCTGGAAAGTGTTGATGTTGAGAATAACATAGCTCTAGACTTTGTAGAACTGTCTCGAGTCCCTGGTGAAACAATATGTCTCTGTCAGAAAAATGGAGAAGGTAAAAAGTCCAGGAGAGGGAACAGACTGCTGGGACAATAGGAGAACTACATGTTTTAAGGGCCAGCACGTGGGGTCCATTGCTGGTGCTGTGCTCTTCTGAGGAGCTCTTGGCACCTGCTGTGGGAAGGGGACACCTCGCTTTTCAGCTCTTCACTCTCTGGGGAGATATAAATTTGAGGATCCTTGTCATAGACATAATATTCAAAGCTGAATGGGCTCAATGAGATCACACAGGGAGCAAGGGTGGGTAAGAAAGAGAAGAGATACAAGGAGATTTGGAAGGATTAAAAAGACGTCACAGGCCAGAAAAATACTCTGTGCAATCAGTCAGCCTTCCTTATATTCATGGGCAGGTGAAGTCTGGAGTAGCTGGATCGGTAATTTGGGACAAGGCTTAAGTACTATAATACTAGGAGCTGGTAATGTGAAACCTCTATATCTGCATCGGCCATTTGACGCCTTTCTGCTACGCTTATTTCTGCATCTCTGTTAGACCTAACTTTCCAGTTACTCTGGTGGGTTTTAGGGAAGACTCCCTTCAGATATAGCCTTTTCCGTGCTAGTGAAAAACTATTTAATAGTATGATAAATCAATGCTGCTTCTATCTCTAACCTCATAATTAATTCTGGGAAAGTCCCAACCATAGGACTGAGGGAGAGAGAGAAAGAGACAGAGAGATAATATTTGTACTAATTTAGATAAGGTGAAAGGAAGCAAACTAATAACCCACTTCAAAAACAGTGTTTAAGTTCAAACCACAACTACTTATTCTAAAAGTTATTTTTTAATTATTAATCCATAGATATTTTGTCTCAGTTTTTATTTACACATAAATTATAATGGTCTTTCGTTTAGACTTTCAGTCTAGCACAGTAACAGCATGGAACACTGTATAAATCAAATCTTATTATTATTATTATTATTATTATTATTATTATTATTATTATTATTACTATGACTACTAATGCTATTATTATTAAGTTGCATCTCTAATGAGTCACTGAACTGTTCACCACAGAGAAAAATGAACCTAGAAGCTGAGCATTGCTACAAAAATATCAAAACAAGAACATATTTTATTCTGTTCCAGAGCTATCTTTCTGAGGCCAGCAACTTTTTTTTTTATTGCAGATTTCTAATTATCCAAGTGCTAGGAAACATTTTTTTACAAAACATAAGCAAGCAAATAGGAAACCATGGAGTAACGGTAGCTGTTACGTTCTCACTTCGGTTGGAGAGTTGCATCATTTTATTTGCAGGTACTTTCAATGCAGATGAGCTAAGTTAATCACGGGTGGTTTTTAATTATTGGCTATTTTTAAATGATGGGTGATAAGTTGATTATTGATTTCCTGTGTTACATCACTTATAAAAGTGCTGCTCGATGCTGGTAACAATTAGTAATTTGGTAACGCAGAGGCCCAGGTCCCCCCACCAGACATCCTCATGTGATTGGTCTAAGTTGGATTAGGGATCAGTATTTTTTAAAGCATCCAGGTGATTCTGATGCCTCGAGGGTTATGAATCAACAAGAACAATATTTTCCCTAAATTCAAATGGTGGGTCTGAGAAAAGTTATGAGAATTTGATAAAAGTGGTGGGAAGCTCGTGGTTTCTCAACATCAACAGCACAGACACTTTGGACAGGATCATTCTCTGTTGTGGCGTCTGTCCTGTGCATTGAAGAACATTGAGCAGTGTCCCTGGCCTCTGGCCACTAGGTGCCAGCAGCACCTCTCCCCAGCTGTGATAAACAAAAATGTCTCCGGACATTGCCAAATGTCTCCTGGGGGACAAAATTGCTTCCCTCCCTGGTGGAGAATCACTGACGTAACTGAGTCCCATGTTACAGATATTCAAACAGTTCATCAGCTCTAGGAAAACCAGACACGTCCTGTAATTAAACAGCCATCTATAACCACGCACACACAAAAGGAGATGCAATATTTTTAAGTGATGCTCTGGATGACGTCTTGAATTAATTAACAATTAGTCCATGTAAGAGTTTCCACTTCTCCTGTTCCAGTGCTCGACCCCCTTCCTCACCCCGCCATCTCCCCGCTCCCTTTTCAAATAGCCTCAGGGAAACCTCTTGTAAAATTAAAACCTCTCACTCTTCCTCTCCCGAACTGCAACTGCGGGAAGGCTGGAAATAGCTCCCCTGCTCTCCTTCAACCTCACCTCCAGCTGAAGCTTCCAGAGTGCCCTCCCAGCAAACTGCAATTGATGGACACGTTAACGTCTGGGGGCTATCAGAAGTAGCCCGTTTGGGGGCAAGAACAACAAACAGCATCTTCTCCATTTGCATTCTTTCCCATGCCAGAAAAGAAGTCAAGTCAAATAGGTTTCTTTGCTTCCAATTTGATCTGCCCTCTCCTGGTGATTTAACATTTACCTCTCTAGCAACAAGTTAAATAATATTTAGTCATTCAGTGACCACCTGAGCCTCAAGCACTGGTCTGGATATGCTGATACAGTAATGGACCACATAAAGGCTCCATCCCCTTGGAGATGATTTATTAACAGGTGGAGTTATCCACATGATTCTAGATGATGATTTCTGGCTGTGAAGTTTGCATTTTCGTATGGCCTAAACTACTTTTTTTAAACAAGTGTTCAAGCTATGAACGTTTAGGGTTCAAAGGAATGCTAAGAATGAGAATTTTTTAAGTGTTAATCATGCCCACCCAGGTACCTGAATGCCAGCGAATCCAGTTAGTGATGCACTGAGATCATTTTGTAACCAGCCACTATATAGTACTTCATCTTGAGGCATTTAGCAAATGTCACTGGCCTCATGTTGAATAAGTTCAAAAGCAATGAATGTCTTGATCATGAGGAGAGGACATCCCCTGTAGCCCCGGTAGGGGTCACCAGTCCAAGGTCATCCATCTCCAGGTAGCAATGGGGGCATTTGGGGGGGAGATGCAGCCCAATTGCAGCCAGTCTCATCAGAGAGGGGCCCCTGGCTGGGACCATGTGCATTGGTGGGCACATCGTAGCTTAATCGGTTGCTGCAATGTCTGTAATTTTCTAACTGGCAACCTCCTGGGGATCCAGAAAATAAGATAAGTTTCGTCCAGAAGAGTCTTGGCCAGAACTATTAGAATGACCTTGAGTTCTGTCCACCTGGGGTTGCGCCTGCTAGTGCTGAGTCTGAACATCTACAGTGGACATCATAGGGTTTCGTCTCAGTCAAATCATCTGTGACGAGGACTGTGCATTTAGGGGAACCTCTGGGAATCAAGGGCCCCATCAAAACAGTGGGGAAAAAGGACATAAAGTTTCCCAAAAGGGGGTAACCACTGGCATGCAAAGCCACGATGCCCTGGGGGCAAGTCAGCTGCCTTCCTGAGCAACCATTTCCACTGGAAAACTGGGGCTTCTTGGGCCCTTTCCCACCTTGTTAGTCATTGACTCAGAGTTGATGCACCCCAAGGTGATGCCAGAGAGTAAGAAAACCTCCACAGACCAGGTGTTCAGGTTTGACAAGAGCCCAGCAGCAAGGAAGCAGCTGCCTTTCAAAGGGATACACCTCATAGGTGTATTAGGGAAGCAATGAGTCTAAAACCCCAAGGGGCACCAGGGTGGAGGGAGCCTGCCTGTCTTTGCCAGAGGTTCCAACTGGCAAATCATCAGCTGTAGAGGTCGTAATGCAAACGGGCATTAGTGTCGTGGACCCCAACTACTACACCTTGTTTAGTTCTTTGTTTTCCTCATCTTGAATCAGATATCCCTGCAACTTGAAAAATTTCTGTTAGAAATCAGCCTGGAGTTTCTTACAAACTGAAGTCTGAGGCCCCCACGATAGCCCCTGTGAGATGCATGAATTGGTCGCAACAGCCTCCCATGGTTTGAAACATATTTCTTTGAGTATCGTGGAAGTTGGCAATTCCTCCTGCCAGCAATGGCGTCTACTGGGTATACAGAATCAGCACATGCAGCACCAACAATTCACGAAACTCATGCAGAGTGACCAGTGGCCGTGGCTAAATGTTTACAGGTGCAGGAGAAGATAACTATCTGCTTGCTCTCTGGCAAAGAGTGGCTGTAAGAAGCTGTCGCTAGTGCTGTGAGACACATTTAAATTTCAGAGAAGTTCATGTGTGTGAAAAACAGGTGTCTCGGAATCAGTAAAATAGGCAGCAGTGTCCAGCTCACAGCTTGGTTGTGAGGTTTAAATGCATTAATCCTTATCCTTCATACATAAGCATGTGACATCCCGAGCACACTCAGCATAGTTCTCCTCTGAACCCGTCCTTTGCTTGCTTTGTTCAACAGGGCAGCTGAAGTTGTCTGTTTGCATGCTTCCCGTGGAGGCAAAAGACAATAAGAGAGCAGGAAACCCACATTTTCTCATGGGGGTTAATAGTCCACTTAGGATGAGAAATAGATCCAATACCTCTGTAAAATAAAGCAAAAGCTAGAAAAATGAATTAAGTGATCAATTCTCTTCAAGAACCTTGAACTGAGTCCATGATTTCTTTTTTTTTTTTTTTTTTTTTTAGAGAGTGCACCGGCCATCCCTATATAGGATCCGAACCCGCGGCGGGAGTGTCGCTGCACTCCCAGCGCCGCACTCTCCCGAGTGTGCCATGGGCTCGGCCCACTAGAAGATATTTTAAAAGCAATTTTACAACTGTCATCCCAGACTTTACAATCATATTGACCGACTGTATTGACTTTTATTTTCCATGCTACATGACTAGTCTAATAAATGTGAAATTTAAGTGGGAAATAAATTGTTGGTTCATAATAAAGTAATAAAACTGGAGACATAAAGATGTTGGTAGATCCTTATTAATTGGATTTCTAAGACTAGCATACACATTAACATGACCCACTAGGAATGAATAAAATGAAATACATGGTTCTTTTTATGAGTTTGCTATCAAGTGTATGCTTAGACCTGCAAAATTCAAGATCTGTCTTTACAGCTATTTTTGAAGTGCCAGTAGATGGCTTAAAGCATTCTGAGTTTTGTGACAGTTACCAATCTTGCTGTGTTGAAAAGCTCTGTCCTTACAATGCCATTCACTATTTCTGTCACCATAAACGGATATGAAATTTCAACAAAAACTTAGAAGATGTGGTTTTCCTTTTTATATGTTGCATACCCCAAGAATAACCAAGTAGTTGATAATCCCTTACAAATATATGCTTATGTTTTATGTGCTTCATTTGAATAATATTCACAAACAGTTAATTAAAAGGTCACTGGGGTTTTATGAAAATATTGGAACGGGTGTTCACTATTTATTGAGGGTTGCATAAATCTTAACACTTTTCAAGAGGTTCAGCACCTTGTCTGTTTGACTTGATATTGGTTAAGAAAGCCTAAATTGTTGCCTTGCCTGCTGCTTTGGTACTTTAAGATTATCATTTCACATTAACTAGTCTGCAAAGGAAGTGCGAGGGTACTTCAAAAGTTCATGGAAAGATTCATATCACCTTCCAATTTTATTTTCCCACAAGGTTTTTGAAGTACCCTCGTATCATTATCTGAGTTTTACAGATGATAGAATGAGGTCTCAGAGAAATTACACAATTTTCCCAGTGCACACAGTGGGCAAGTGTGCAACTGATATCCAAACCCAGGCGCAGCTTTTCCAAAAGCTGTGCATTTTGCATCAGACCGTCGCTGCAGTCACCAAAAAGACACAAGAAGATTTAATGGAAGGAAGGAAAAAACTAGGAGGAGAATAAATTCCCCAATTGCTTTATGTGTAATGATTTGTAGTTAGAAGCTAACATTAAAATCTTACACCTCTGTAAAGGATTTGTGAGTAAATAGTAAGCGCTAAAAGCAACAGTATCTTTCCAGCAAACCACTCAAAAGGATCACACTAGTCAGGAGATGGAGTGAATCCTCACGTCGGAAGTCTGTCTAGAAGCAGGGTCTCTGGACACATGGATGGCCAGCGCATATGGCCACGATATGTATGAATCAGAAGTCAGAAAATCTTACAGGTGGCCCATGAGTCAGAAACAGGGGTTAGCAAATGACAACCCAGGGACCAAATCCTGCCTGCCACCTGTTTTTGTCAATAAAGTTGCATTGGAACACAGCCATTCTTTTTTTTTCTTTTTGGCTAATTCTGGAACATTCCTGGCCTGCCTCCTTTTAGGATCTGTGTTCTTGTTTCCTCTGTCTGGAAAACATCAGGGGAAGATTTTGCATAACAGACACCTTGCTGCTGTCAAAGCCTTGCTGGAGTGAAACCTCAGGGAAGCCCACCCCAGCATCCATATTTCAACCAGGAAACCTATCCCATTCCTGACACTCTGGATCCCCTTCCCCTTTCCTTACTTTTTCCTCTTCCCATGGGGACTCATCTAAAAGAATGTAGAATAAAAGTATCATTATGTAAAGTCTAATAAAAATGTAAAATATCAAAAATAATCCTTATTGTTTATGATGTCTCCCACAATGCAAGCCTCACGAGACCAGAGATTTCTGCCCATCTGCTCCATTCCTCGTTGCCGTTACTGGGGCTGATCCTGCAGGCTGCGTGCCCAGGCTCTCCTGAGCATAGGTTTCCAGCTGGGATGGGCCAATGGGAGGAGATGGCAGGTGTCTCCAGATGGCTGTGTCCTTTATGTTTCTAGCACCTCTGGACACACCAGTTTGGATTCAGTTTCCAGCAGGGGGCACAACCCCTGGGTTTGGAAATCTGTCTCCTGCCTCTTTCCTCCCTCTAGGGGTCCTAGTGTCTTCCAGAGTTTGCCCCCTGCCTTACCTTACCATCCCATGCTGGCATTTTAGCTCTTTATTCACCGTCCTGAATTAAATTCTGTTTTAAATACTCGCAGTACTTTCTGTTTTCCTGGCAGGTCTTGAAACATACACTTATATTTCTTCTGGTTTTTAAGGGTTGTCTGGGAGGTCAGGCCACAGAAAGAGAATCAGGGCAGCAGATGTTATGTTCCTGTCCCACCGCATAATAAAACCAAATAATTTCGCAGCTCAATAGGTTTAGCAGAACAGCTCTGGTTTTATAGGTTTTCTTCATTTTCAGAAGAGAGATGCACTATAAATCACCACATGTGGACAAGAGCTATAATCAGATGTACAGTATAATCGCAGTCATATATGGCAAAGTAATTTATCATGCACTTTTAATGATATGAGGAGACACGTTAAATTTATCTCTGTGTCCTTAGCATTCAGTTTAATTCCTCGAATGTAACAGTAACCTGATAAATGCCTATTTAATGATGAAATGAATTAACTGAATGTATTACAAATTATGTATGCTACAGCTATGTGTTATACATCACAATGTCAGATAGCACAGGAATCAACCTGTGAACCTGTGAATGAAGGAAAATTCCCCTGGTTTGCAGCTCAAAAAATGAGTTTGCAACAAAAGACAAATGTCCTGTGGAGAAGGAATCATGGCAGGGACTTCCCAGTGGGTCTCAGGCCACCTGGCCAGGCAAACCTCCAGTAACCACGTCTCTTGTTATTGGCTTCTTCACAGTGTCTGAACATCTTGGGACAGGCACCAGTGATTATCTGATGCTCAAGAGAAAGAGAGAAATACTCAGAATTCAGACCTCTATGGGAAAGATCACCCACATGAGTTCTAAGCATGTGTAAGGGCACAGGTGTTTAATGGACAAAGTCCGAAATAAATGTAGGACAACAGAGTGGGAGATGGAGGGTACAGAAGAGACACTTGGATTATTTTATCCTATTGTCCAGGGTGATAGCATCAGGCTTGAACGAGTAGCCAGGAGAGATAATGATTATTCACCAACAGGCTCTGATCCATGGTTTCATTAGCGTACAACTCCAAGCATCCTTTAACACCCTCATATCTGATGCTGGCTCCAGAAGCTCCATGCTGAGCAACCATTGCCAGAGATCCTGCAAGATCCAGGGGTCCCCCACTGTGTGCATGGGGTTTTGACACTGATGGAGTTTGGATGTGTTGTCCCCTCCAAAACTCATGTGGAAATTTGATCCCCAACGTGGCAGTGTTGGCTACTGATTGAGTCATGGGGACAGATCCCTCATAAATGGATTAATGCTCTCCTGGGGGAGGTGGGATTAATGAGTGAGTTCTCGCTCTATTAGTTCCCATGAGAGCTCGTTGCTTAAAAAGACCCTGGCACCTTCTCTCTCTCTCTCTTGCTTCCTCTCACCATGGGATCTGCTTGTACCTGCTGGCTGCTGCCACTTTCCGCCATGAGTAGAAGCAGCCTGAGGCCCATGACAGATGCAGCTGTCCCAGAATCATAAGCCAAGTAAACCTCTCTTCTTTATAAATTACCCAGTCTCAGGTAATTCTGTTATAGCAACACAAAATGGACTAAAACAGAAAATTGATACCAGGAGTGGAGTGTTGCTAAACAGATACCTGAAAATGGGTATGCAGCTTTGCTACCAGGTAATGGGCAAAGGTTGGAGGAGTTTGGAGGACTTAGAAGAAGAGAAAAAGACGAGGGAAAGTTTGGAGTATCTTAGAGACTTATGTGGTGGCAAGCAGAATGCTGATAGAAATGTGGACAGTAAAGGTCACGCGGATGATGAGGTCTCAGATAGAAGTGAGGAACTTATTTGGAATTGGACAAAAGATAACCCTTGCTCCATTGCTGCAAGATAACCTGGCTGCATTGAGTCCATGACCTTGGACTTTGTGGAAGGTGGGACTTAAGAGTTGTGAACCAGAGCATTTGGCAGAAGAAATTTCTAAGCAGCAAAGCATTAAGGATGCTGCATGGCTACTTCTACCAGCCAACTCTGAGTTATGGCAGCAAGGGCATGACATAAAGCCAGAATTTAAAAGAGAAGCAGAGCGTACAGTTTTCGAAAATTTGCAGCCTGGCCATGCTGTAAAGAAATGGAGAGCTGGAGAACAATGCAAGGGTGAAGCAGATAAACTGGTTCCTAAAGACATTATCTTGGCAGTGAGGCAGCCAGAGGCTAATAGTGGAGAAAATGAGAGGAAAGCCCTGCAGGCATTTGAGAAGTCTGGAAGGGTGCCCCACCCATCACAGACCCTAAAGCTTAGAAGGACTGAGTTATCCTGGAGGACAGACCTGGGGTGCAGCTGCCCTCAGGATCCTGCTCCCTTCATCCCAGCTGCTCTGGCTGGAGCAGCCCCAAGTATGGGTCATGCAGCAGCCCTGGAGAGTTGAGGCCCAAAACCTGGGTGGCGTCCACATTGTGTTAAGTCTGCAGGCCAGCAGGACATGTGACCAGTGGAGGCATGGCAACCTCCACCCAGATTCCAGAGGATGTACGGAAGAGCCTGGGGGCCCAGGCAGAAATCTGCTGCAGGGGTGGAGCCAACCCCCCGCTGAGGCCATCTACTAGAACAATGCTGAGCAGGAAAGTGGGATTGGAGCCCCCACAGGGAGCACCCACCAGGGAAATGTCTAGTAGATCCAAGGCAGCGGGACCACCATGGAGACCCCAGACTTATGGAGCTACCAGAGTGGAACACTGGCCTGGAAAATTTGCAGGCACCAGCACAGCCCACACCTGGCAGAGCTGTGGGAACAAGGCTGCCTGATGCTTTGGGGGCCCAGATGCCCAATTGTGCCCAGGATGCAGGACTTGGAGTCAAAGAACGTTATTTTGGAGTTTTAATGTCTGCCCTGAAGGGTTTCAGACTTGTTTGGGGCCTGTTTTTCCTTTCTTCTGGTCTATTCCTCCCTTTTGGAATGGGAATGTGTACCCAATGTCTGTTCCACCATTGTATCTTGGCAGTAGATAAATTTGGTTTTGACTTTTACAGGTTCAAAGCTGGAAGGCCTTTTCCTTTTGGTCTCAGAGGAGATTTTGAACTTTGGACTTTTAAGTTGGTGCTGGAACAAGCTAAGACTTTTGAGACTGTTAGGATAGAATGATTGTATTTTGTATGTGACAGTGACATGAGTTTTGGGCGGCCAGGGGCAGAATGATGGAGTTTGGATGGGCTGTCCCCTCCAAAACTCATGTGGAAATTTGATCCCCAATGTGGCAGTGTTGGAAACTGATTGAGTCATGGGGGCAGATCCCTCATGAATGGATTAATGCTCTCCTGGGGGAGGTGGGATTAATGAGTGAGTTCTCGCTCTATTAGTTCTCATGAGAGCTCGTTGCTTAAAAAGACCCTGGCACCTCCTCTCTCTCTCTTGCTTCCTCTCACCATGGGATCTGCTTGTACCTGCCGGCTGCTGCCACTTTCCGCCATGAGTAGAAGCAGCCTGAGGCCCATGCCAGATGCAGCTGTCCCAGAATCGTAAGCCAAGTAAACCTCTCTTCTTTATAAATTACCCAGTCTCAGGTAATTCTGTTATAGCAACGCAAAACGGACTAAAACAGATGCATAGACTCCTTCCCCCTCCACTCATTATCTGCTTGTAGGGAAAAGGCTGCACGTGGTACCCCGGCATTTGCAGGTCCCACATGGGCCACACAGGCAAAGTTTGGCCACACTCTGACCCACGTGGTTCTGGGATATTCTGCCATTGCTTCTGCAGCCTTCTGGAGCCAGAGTAGGTCACCTAGTGGAGAATACCTAAGAGGTGTTTCCCAAACCCCACCTTGTAAGACAGGAACCTGGCCATTTGTCCTGCATCCATCTCCTGAGTTCAAGTTAAACATCGGTTCTTCTGCCTCACCCCCTTCAGGGTGCGGCTTCAGGTTCCATGTGTGTCTGTCATAGCGCCTGGCTGTGGTTTAGACGCAGCCCTCAGCAGCGGGGCCGCCCTGGCTCGGCGATGTCCTGCAGGACTCAGGGCCAGGGCAGGTGGTGCCGTGCAACGCAGCTTCTGCTGTGAGTACAGCAGTGCCCCTCATCTGAAGTGTTGCTTTCCGTGGTTTCAGTTACCTGTGGTCCACTCTGGTCCAAAAATATGAGATGGAAAACACCAGAAATAGGCAACTCATAAGTTTTAAATTGTTCACCGCTCTGAGCAGCAGGATGAAATCCTGTGCTGTCCTGCTCAGTCCCGCCCAGGATACAGATCATCCCTTTGTCCAGCGTGTCCCCACCTATCAATCACTTCATTGCTGGCTCAGTTATCAGGATGGCCGTCATGGGATGGCAGTGCTTGTGTTCAAGTGACCCTTACTACACCTCATCATGGCCCCAAAGCACAAGAGCAGTGATGCTGGCAATTCAGGTACGCCAAGGAGAAGTCACAAAGTTCTTCTTTTACGTGCAAAAGTGAAAGTTCTTGACTTAATAAGGTAAGAAAATGATCATACACCGATGTTCCTTAGACCTAAGGTAGCAATGAATTTTCCAGCAATGAAATTGTGGAGAAGGAAAAAGAAATTCATGCTGTTTTTCCTGGTGCACCTCAAACTGCAAAAGTTATAGACACAGTGCATGACAACTTTTATGGAAGTACATGGCTATAATTGTTCTATTTTATTATTAATTGTTAATTTATAAGTTAAACTTTATCATAGGTATGTATATTTAGAAAAGAAAACATAGTCTCTATAGGGTTTGGTGCTCTCCAAGGTTTTAGGCATCCCCTGGGGTCCTGGAGTGCACCCTGTGGATGGGGGAGGGGGTCTGCAACACACTGTCAGATCCGTTTGGGGCATTCACGGTCTGTAGTGCTGGCCTGCCTGGCTGGCCACAGTTGTGCAGGGCCTCCTCTCAGTGATACAGCTGCGAGTACCCTCTTTAGTGTTTAAATGGCTTGTAGACTTTTTCCACGTTTCTGTGGGTCAGTCCTCCCTTGCACAGCCCCAGAACTCTAATGGAGCATTCAGTAGGAATGTATGAGATCAAATGGTTGATTCCATTAAATCCTCATATTGCTCCAAGTTTATGAGGCTACGCTACTAGTTTTCTTCAAATACGTTAAATAGAAAGATATTTCCTAATTTCTTAAAGAAATCGAGTTCATGAAGTGTATAGGCCAATGGTACGCAGTTTCTCATCACAGAGTGCATACCTTACGCACCTACAGAATGTAAGTTTCCCTTTGACATGAAACAGTTTTAGAGTCTTCTGAACAGACCCAAGAGCCAGAACAGGGTGAAGGAAGGTGTTCAGGTCTAGCTGCAGAGTATTTCACTTCTGCCACATAAGCCCTTTTCTTACCATAACTTCAAAATAAATAAATAAAAGACCTAGCTTTTTCAGCTAACTGTCACTCTGTCATATGTTTTTAATTGTGGCTCTTGCTAGTTTTGAATTCTGTAAGAGCTCCATTTCATTTTTAATTATGGGTCTCTACTTTTGCAATTATAACCCAGATGTGATGATACATTGAGAATCAAAAGCAGATTTCTTCATCAGTGCCTGAATATGTTCCTATCATAAACCATATCTAATCATGAATGCCTTGGGCAAAGCAGAGATTTATTGTAGCTGAGCTTCTTATGCTCCAGCAGAAGGAAACCTAGCAGCACAGGTGTGGATGTGGCTGAGCTGTCCCTACAGAACAAGAGGGAACCCACCCACTTCATCCTGATTGTGCCCAAGGACATTTTTTTCTAATCACGTTATGGCAATGTGTTTTAGTGAAAACAAGCTTTTAATTTCCTAGTTCCTCTTTTCAGAATCACAAGTGCCTAAAGAAAGAAAGAAAATTAAAAGACAAAACTAGAGAGCAGCTTTATCCAATCTGTAATGCATAAAATTCAGAAAAGAATAGAAGCAAGGATTGACCGCAGACACAAATGAGGCTGTAAGTGAAATGTAGTTTTCACTATTTTGACTTTAGAGTTTTTCCTTTAAGTCTCAGGTTCCCCAGTGCATGTTTATATGTAATAAAAAATTACAGATTATCGCAACAGAAACTGCCAAGATCACATGTGAGATTTAAAGATGGGGCCTTCTAAATTATTTCTATTCAGGTGATGAGTTTAACAGTGATTCCATTATATGGAGCCTTCCTTTGCCTTTGAGAATGGGCTGCTTGTGTTTAGGTGCTGGGACCAGACAGTCTCTTCATAGAACAGAGAATCCCCAAGTTCAAAAGGGACCTTAGATATTAACCAGTCCCAAACCCATGGAGACAGAAAGTAGATTGATGGTTGCCAGGAGCTGGTAGAAAGGAAGAATAAAAAGTGATTACTAATAGTTATGGGATTTCTTTTTGGGGTGATGAAGATGTTCTGGAATTAGACAGTGGTGATGGTTGTACACCTTGGTGAATATACTAAAAACTACTGATTTGTACACTTTAAAATGGTGAATTTTATCATCTGTGAATTGCATCTCAATAAAAACAAACAAATAAAGGTCAACACTATGCTAAAGTCCTTTTGCATGCACGCACCGTCAGCCAATCCAAACCATTCATTTGTGTGGCAATCCCCACATCCACACCCCTGCCATGTGATCATCCAGTTTGTATTTAAATGCCTCCAGGACAGGGCACGGCACCCCCTTTCAGCAGCCCCTCACCTCTCTGGAGGAATCTGACTGTTAAAAGGGACTCCACTCAGCCAGTGCGCATGGTTCTTGCTGTGGCACCAGCACTACCCCTTGAAGCTTTACGAATCTTTACAGAAAAGCTATGCTGGCAGCCACTTCTCCATCACCCCTGGATCGGCTCTGCTCCAGATTAAATAATCTCCGTGTCTTCAACGACACATCACTCAACTTGGTTTCGAATCATATTTCTCAGGACTCTCCCCAGGCTGTGTCCAGTCTGTCCAGGTTTCTTCACAAGTGTGGTGTCTTGAGCTATAAGACATGCTCCTGAAGTCGCCTGATACAGTCTTCCAAGAAGCACAGCCATGACTCTGTGGCAAATACCAAGAAGCGGTAAGATTAGATGTCTGCTTTCTAGCAGGGCAGCCAGACAAAACACAGGACACTCAGTTAGGTTGGAATTTCAGATAAACCATGAATCATTTTTTAAAATAAGCATGTCCCAAATACTACATGGGACACACTTGTAATAAAACGGTATTTGTTATTTATTTGAACATCACATTTAATTGGGTGCCCTAAAATTTGGGGGTGCACGTTGTTTTTAGAATGGTTTTAGGTTCCCAGTGAAATTGAAGACTGAGGACCTCAGGCCCCCATGCACGCTGTCAATATCCCACACCAGATTCTTACATTTGTTATCATCAGTAAGACAACATCGGTACATCATCATAACCCAAAGGCCACAGTTTACACTAGTGTTCGCTATTGGTGTTGGCAAATGTATGATGATGTGTGCCCACCATTATAATACCATGCAGCAAATTCCATCTACCCTAAAAATCCTCTGTGCTCCACCAGTTTATCCCTCCCTCCCCCCAACCCCTCGTAAACACTAATCATTTTACTGTCTCCATAGTTCTGCCTTTTCCAGCACGCCAAAAAGCTGGAATTATATAGTATGTAGGCTTTTCACACTGGCTTCTTGCACTTAGAAATATGCATTTTAGGTTTCTCCATGTCTTTTCAAGACATGCTCGCGCGTTTCTTATGATTGCTGAGTAATATCCCATTGTATGGACATACCACAGTGTGTTTATCCATTCACCCGTTGAAGTATATCTTAGTTTCTTCCAAATTTTGGCAATGATGATTTAAGCTGCTTAAACATTTGCGTACAGGTTTTTGTGTAGACGTAAGTTTTCAATTCCTCCGGGAAAGTACCGAGGAGTGTAGTTGCTGGATCATGTAGTAAGTCTACGTTTAGTTTTGTAAGACTGTGTTTACTTTTGCTACATTTAGCAACACTATTCTCAGTAAACTTGCACTTCCTTGGAAGAGGCAAAGAACAAGGCCATACTTCAGGGAGAAGAGGCAGTAAAGGACATCTGGAATTCATTCGTTCACTCACTTACACTTTCATTCATTTGATATTTATTGAGCAAACTTATGTGCTAGACCTCGGAAATACACACAAACACGTTAATGGAAGAAACACATGCTGTAAATCAATGCAAAGCCATGGAACAAGGGGACCAGTAAAGGTCCCCAACATGCAAGTGACAGGACAAAAAAAAGATTGAGACATGCACCCTGCAGTGGCTTCAAGGGAGGCTCCAAGAGTGCAGCACCCCCCCCCCAAAAAAAAGGTGCCTTCTTAAAGGATGAGGAGCATCTCTGCAGAGGTATTGATGCGTGGAGGGAAAGATAGTGTAGCTAAGGCCTCAAAGGTATGAACCAGCAATGAAACACATTTATTCAATTGTTATATAATTCTCTTCTACTACGCTGGCTCTGAAACACAGCTGTCACGAAACAGGCAGCCTTGTCTGGGAAAACTATTAAATCAGATTTGTGTGACTCAGAATTGAGAGCCGTCCTTCACAGCTGGGACAATAGGTGCCTTGAAAGACTGGTCCTTTTATCCTGCATTTTTCTTCCCTTCTGTTGCTGGAGAATTTTCCCTTGCGTCTTAAGAAGGGGACACTACCCTAAGTTTTCCAAATATGTAGAGGAAAATAAATGTGAGTGTAAATAGTGATTAGCATCCATTAGAATCTCAGGCCTTGGTTTGGGGATTTATTTTCCCCTAACTATTGAAATTTCCTAAGTTGAGTGCCAGAACTTCAGTCACCGCTACTGTCCTATGTGAGATTTTTGTATCTTGCATCCCACATGCTAGTTAGACATTTCTTTATAGGCATTTTAAGATTTACAGGTGCACTTGATCAAATAGCTGGAAAGATCTGAGATATTTTTTCACTGGATAATTTATTCCATATGTACCCAATAGCCAAGCATTTGGCAAGGGACCAAGAGATATGATTTTAAAAGCCTGAACAGCTCATGCAGGAAATAAGTAGTTGACAGATAAAGAAAAATGGCAACTTGATGCTTTAATGGCAACATAAACTGTCTAGAAGGGACATTTATCAGTTGAACAAGAATTGATTTTCTTCTCTCTCAATCCATGTAACAAATCTACTTTTTCAAAAAGGTAGGAGCATTTGCTCCAGTAATTTATTTGTTTATGTGTAACTAGTTCATTGTGAGAATCTCTATAAGACATTTTTCTCTGGCACATATTTTATCTTGATCTTTCTTGGAAGATAATAACATCCAAGTGACCCGTTGAAAAAGGCACACTTAAAAGCAAGGTAAGGAGATGTGATTTAACGTGCATTAACAGGACGTCCAGACGAGCGTTGTGAGAGTACTGAGACAGGGAGGCCAATGGTTGTCGAACTTCACCCCTTAAAATAGAGTTCAAGAGTCGTGGACTATCTAAACTGTCTGATTTTGTTCCACCTGATGTTTTTTAAATGATATAAGTCAAAAAGGAATAATCTGGTTAATTAGTAAAAATCCAAAAACAAAGAATGTCTGCTTAATTCATAGAAATTGGAAAGTTTGAATGAATTTCAAGACATTTGAACTAGACAAATAAAGTTAATCCTCGTTTATGTACAAACACAGAGAATGGAGAATTCCTGTTTGCACAGCATTTATTTTTTCAATTGACCACTCATTTATGTATTCAGTCCATATGTAATGAGCACCTTCTGTATGGCTGGGAGCATGTCAGGTTCTTGGAATAAAACTATGAATATGATAAAATTTCTGTTCTCGGTGCTAACTGTTAAGTAAACAACAGCCACAATGTGTGGTTTCAGGGGTATGAAACCACTACCGAGAGTAGAGTGTGCACAATTTTGCTTAAGAAGAAAACAGATGATGCATCCCAGAAATGGTGATGTACACAGTGATCTTTGACACAGTCTTAAAGCAAAAAGTAGGTACGTGCCATCCATGGATGAAATATAGCACATACAAAGCACAGGTCAGTTACAATTTTTAAGTATCAGCTATGCCCATCTTTACCACTTATTATCTATTCATTCCTGGTCAAAATATTTCTCTCTCTATTCCTCTGTTTTCACATCTATAAAATAGAGATAACAATAATACCTAATTTGAAGTCTGCTGGAAGGATCAAATGGTGTACTAGACTTTAAACATCTCAGGGCAAGTGTCAATCCCATGGAACATTCCAGTGAGTTTGGCCGCAGTGCCTCGCTCTACCGTGGATGGTGGACCAAGGGAGCGTGCCCTCCCCAGCCTGTGCCATGGAATGACACAAGTAGCTTCCTAAGCCACACAGAGCAGAAAATGAAAGTCCTATTCTTGTTGTTCATGGTAAGCAATCCAACGCCATGTGCAATTCTCCCTAGATTGCGTGTGCATCTCATATCTCCCATGTTTCTTTTCTAGAATGTCTTTTCATTTCAGCATCGATTTTTACATTGTCCCATACGAGTAAAGGGTTGAGTATGAGTCAGAACTGGGATCAAATCCCATCCCTAAAATGTCAATTTCAGCTTTGATTCAGATTTATCTTGAAGTATTCCCAAATTCCCCAGAAGTCCATATTTCCCACATTTTGGTCATTGATGCACCATTTTGTGGGATTATTATTAACAAGTGTGGACCATACAATTGCAATGCTTTTGCAATGTTTACCCCTGACCCCCATTCGTGGCTCCACTCTTTGGGTTCAAGAGAAGCTGCTGAATCTTCAAGCTGTAGAAACAAGAAAGTCATGGGAAGCCCCTGACGTTCTGCTTTGAGGAAATAGGCTGCACCCACTGTCCAGAGGGCAAGCCCCGGCCAGAGAACTAGAAGGCATCTCCTTAATGAAGAGCTCCATAAGGACAGGGACATTGTGCCTCTTGTCTCTCCTGTTTCTGGAGTCTCACACATAGTAGATGCTTGGTAAGATTCTTTAAATAAGTGAATAAATGTTTGTTCTTACTTTTCTGTAATGAGCAGGCCTGGTTTTATGTTAATAAAAATAGAAACCAGAAGATAAATGGTCTTTTAAGAACTGTCATTATTTGGGGACATTTATTCCACCCCACTGGTACCCCATTTATGGATTAAGGTGTTCCATTGCTCCCTGTTGTTGGCAAAGTAGATTCCTGCAACTTTATCAAGTAGCACTGCGCAAAGATAAAATGTCAAGCACAGGATGTAAAAAAAGTAAACAAAATAAAATAAAACCAGCGTCCACACTGAAGAATGTGAAAGTAAAATAACATGACTTCAAGCAGCACAAAACATTGAGAAACTCACCTCGTGATCTAACATTATCAGACTGGAAAAGCCAGTAACAGGAAATGAAACTTTGAACAGGGCATTGTTGAAAGCAATCATTGTTTCTGACCAATTGTTTTCAACCCAATCACAAGCTACTGAAGCTAACAAGAGTGAAAACTGTAAAGCATTTTGGTTGACTATAAGCAGAGAGAAAGCCGTGAGCTTTATGCATACATCATCACACCCATTTTTACTTCTATTAGTGACGGAGTGACAAGGGGAAAGTGATAATTCTCAAATGCCCTCAGTATGTCTTTGCCCCATGCTCTTCATGCATCTGTGAGAAAATCTGCAATATTTTAAAACATTGTAAAGACAGAGAACTTCACATGAAAAAGGCATTATGCTCTTTGTCAGGATCACTGATTGTGCATTACCATGTAGTATGAGCTGTGGCTGGGAATTTTGATGATTGAAACACTAACTGCTTTATCAAATGATTCTTCAAACACTCACACAACTGTGGAATTAAGTGTGGTTGACACTGGTCATCTCTCTTGATTGGTCATTTCTTTTTAAAATTTTCCTTAGATCCTCTGTTGTAAATTCTTTTAAGTGTTCCACAGAGAAGCTTAAAACATTTTTTCTTATCCTCAGAGATAAAGTTTATGGTTTGAATTTTTCACCTTTTTCGATATATAATTCACATACCATAAACTTCACTATTTTAGTGTACAATTCAGTGATTTTAGTATACCTACAAGGTTGTGCAACCATCAGTACTATATAATTCAAGGATATTTTTATCACCCCCTCATACCAATTAGCAGTCACTCCTCATCCCCCCTGTCCCCAGCTCCTGGCCACCACAAATCTACTCTCTGTCTCTATGCATTTACGTATGCTGGGTATTTTCCATAAATAGGTCATACAATATGTGGCCTTTTGCGTCTTCCTTCTTTCACTCAGCCTACTATCTTTAGGCTTTATCCATGTTATAGAATTAATCAATCTTCCTTTCCTTTTTGTGACTAAATAATCTTCCACATTAGGAATAGACCATATTTTATTTATTTATTCATCGGTTGATGCACATTTGGGTTGCTTACACTTTTTGACTATTATGAAGATGCTGCTGCTACATTTACATACAAATCTGTTTGTGAAAATGTTTTTAGTCCTCTTGGGTATACATCTAGGAGTGGTACATTTTATATTTAACTTGAGGAATCACCAGTGTTTTCAAGTGGCTGTACCATTCTACATTCCCACAAGCGATAGGTTCTAACTTCTTTACCTTGTCGTCACCAACACTTGATATTCTGTTGTGCTTTGACATTTATCATTGAAGAGAAATGATAACTATTTCATAAAGAGTAGAGTTACTGTGACAAGCATAATCTAAAGCTTGAATTTCAGATGATAAGGTAAAAAAAAAAAAAACATCACCCTAAAGGTTGTGGCAACTTGGAAAGTGCAGATCAGAGGAGAAATATAAAATTAACATTCATTATCAATAACTGGTTATTACGTAACTACATGTGCATTCATCCTTGTTAAGAGAATGGTTACAAGAAAATGAAACACAGTCTCGGACTAGCTTCAGAAATAAACTTTACTGGGATGATCTACGACATGGAGTAATGGTAAACCTGTAGAAAAGTTTCAAAAACATAATGCAAAATATGATCCCACAAAGTTTTCTTGGAATGAAAAACTAGCTCAACTTAGACACGATCAGGGTCACAGATTCTGGCCTTTTGTGAATTCAGTCCAGCAACTGCACCCTGGAATGATTGCATGGTATTTGGGATTTGCTAAACAAAGCATAACACAGCATCTCACAACATCACAGTCAGAAGAAGGAGGCGGAGGAGGAGGTAAGTGAGAAGTAATGTGGTGCTGTCTGGGACCTCAAGTAGCTCCTGTGGCTGGAGCCTAACTTTCAGTGAGTGGCATAGTGGGAGATGGGCCTGGAGGTATGTATGAGCCGAGCAGATGTGGGGCGGTGGGGCGTGTGGGGAAGGGTCAGAAAGGCTGGCTCTTGGCTAGTGTCAGGGAACCTGGAGTTCAGAAAGGTTCTCACTCTTCCCTGGTAGGAGCAGCTCACCGTGCCTGACCCACATGAAGTGGCTTACGCTGAGCCCCTGCTTTCTTCCGGGAGTCTGCAGTTTTGGTACATGCCAGACACCAGGTGCCTGCGTGACCAGCCCCCATTCAAAACCTTGGATGCTGATTCTCTGATAAGCTTCTCTGCTCAGCCACATGTCACATGTATCGTCACAAATAAATAATGTGATCACACAGCTACATGGACGATCCTAGCGAACAAAACCTGATCCCTTTTGTCTATAAGGGACTGAGGAAATCCCCTAGGAAGTTGCACGTTTAGAAGTGACTGGCAATCGACACTAATTTCAGATTAGTCAGAGGCCTAAAGTAGCACTTACTTAAATGAGGACCAAACATCTAATCAACTTGATGACAAGAAAGAGCTTTTAAAACTACAGTAGCGTTCAAAACCCTTGAACAATCAAAATACTTGTTCCACACAACACCAAGATTCTTTTACATCCGAATTTCATTTTATGTCTAAAGAGTGTTTCCAAAAACACTGATACTAAAGGAAGTTTAAATTTCAGCAGCCACCATATGAAAATTAAGAAATATTTTATTTAAAAAAAGAGAGAGAAAAAAATAATAAATTAATTTTAAAAATAAATAAAATAAAAAAATATAAATATAATTATACAAAAAAAAAGAAATATTTTAACCTAATTTATTTTTTAACCTATTTTAACCTATTTCAGCATATTTTATTGACTCCAGCATAATGTGTTTTTCTTGATGCTAGAAAAACAAAATTCGGTGTGTTATTGATAGTGATTTCTCAGGGTAGGAATTTAAAAAACACATCGTTGTTTATCCACTGACATTAAAAAATAATGTTCTCTTGTTTACGCCAGTACGCTTTCAAACAGGGTGATAAATTTTAGGCAAAAGTACACTGTCCTGGATCACTTATTCCTTTGGAATTGATTTAATTAAATAAGAAAATTGATGTCATGGTGTCTTCTGGCCTAAGGGAGATGACATTCCTCAAATCTGTCAATGTCAACTTCTAGCAAGAAGGAAGGTGTCCCTGGATGCATCTGAATTATCTCCCGCATTACCTGTCAGACCAGCAGTGACAACCTCTCTCACTCTAGCAAAAAAACAACTCCAAAAACAAATCCACTCCTCCCCACCCTCATTTTCCCTAATATTATCAGGCTGGATTTTTTCTTTTAAAATTAGTTGTAAATGTTCTCCCATTCCTATGGGCAGGTCGTGGCCCCACAAACGCATTCTATATAAAAAGAGAATGTGTTTTAAATTATATACTTTTAAAGATGCATGTGAACATAGGCTCTAAAACGTCTGAAGACCTTTGTCTACAGAGTCACTCTTCCTTTTCAAACTGTAGGAGAACTCACAATTGTTGATAAAAAACAGACAGTCTAGGCCAGTTCAAAAGTGCTTAGGCACTAGAACCTTCAAAATCCATTTACAGGGCCGAGCCCGTGGCGCACTCGGTAGCGTGCTGCGCTGGCAGCGCGGCGACGCTCCCGCCGCGGGTTCGGATCCTATATAGGAATGGCCGGTGCACTCACTGGCTGAGTGCCGGTCACGAAAAAGACAAAAAAAAAAAAAAAAAAAAAAAAAAAAAAAAAAATCCATTTACATACTTAGAAATTATAAACTCATGAGACAATGATAAAATCTAAAAAAAAATCCACTTTGGCGTAACACACAAAACCAAAATTTATTAAAAAACAAAACAAACAAAGACAAACACAGAAAAACAAAAAACCGCCTAAAATGTGAATAAACCCAAGATGGCCTTTCCCAGTGTCCAGCCAGTTACGTCCAGGAGTAGAGTGTAGTCTGGACAGTGTGAATGCTTGTAATATTTTTCAATTTTCCACCACTGGACATGATGTCCTAAGTGATAACACAATACTGTCAGTACCTTTTATTTCTGGTTGAGGAAAAGAAACACAGATCATGCTCCAGATAAACCCTACTGATCAATTTCAAACATTTAAGAGGTGTCAAGAAGGAACAATAGAAGTGGATAGAAGAATATCCACTGCATGTCAATTACACTGTCCTTTGAGGCCTCAGCAGGTGAGAAAATGAGGGTAGAAAAGCTGGTTTAGTTTAGCTGAGGTTGCGTGCATGTTGATGGTTTTTACAATCTCTGCAAGAAATACGACCCTGAACATGTATGAAATACCCAGAATCAGCAAATCCACAGAAAGAGAAAGCAGAATAGCAATTGTCAGGGGCTGGCTGGGGGGTGGTGGCATGTCACTACTAAGGGTCACAGGGTTTCCTTTTGGAGTGTTGAAAACATCTGGAACTAGATAGAGTGGTGGTTTCACAACATTGTGAATGTGCTAAATGCCACTGAACTGTCTGCTTTAAAAGGGTTAAATGCCATTTGAGGGTGGCTAATATGGTGAGTTTTATGTGATGTGTATTTTACCACATACCAAAAATATGGCTATGAAAGGAAAAAGATAAGGAGGTAACTAGAGAGAGATGCAAGGTTATGGGAAGACTTTTTTTCTTTATTTTTCTAGAAAGTAAATAATTGAACATTTTTCTAGGCTTTTTATGAGTCGAAGCAAAGGAGTCAGTACGGAATGCAACTGAGGTTTGACAAAGACTCCGTCCTCGGTCAAGCTTCGGTCAGGCCCTGCTAAGCAATCTTGCATCTTTCCTTGGCCTGCCAAGCCCAGTTTTAGTAAAGAATCTTGATAGTCAGTTTAGAGAATGTCCCCATCCTTGATATCTGACCGAGTTCTTCATCCCCCACCCTTGATATCTAAGTCCTTGACCCACCTATATAGCAAGAATCTCCATGCCCCTGATAGTTAATCAAGTTCCTCTTAGTAATTTTCCATACACCGACAGCTCACTCTGCTGCATGGTTGTGCATCTCCCACTGTCTTTGCTCTGTTTGGAGCTGAGCTCAGTCTCTCTCCTTCTATTGCAATAGTCTTGAATAAAGTCTTTCTTAATGCTTTAGAACATCAGAATGATTCTCTTTAACAGGCTAGAGGACAATGAGAGGGAAAGAACTCAGCAGGGATGCTGAGGAGGGGTCAGAGCTTGCATAAAGGGATAACCTGGACAGGTGGGAGAGGGAATAGGGGAAAATGAAAGGACAATTATCTAGCTAGATAAGCAGAAACATTAAGTTAGTTCTGGAAACTCTGACTGCTACAGGTTCCAGGTGAGGTCATTTTCTATTCTTGTTGGCCTCTGGAAGGCTTAGAGGTGAGAGAGAATAGACAAAAAGAAAAGCACTGTTTATCCTTTGCATTTTCTTTTCAACAAAAACGTCTTCTCAGTCTGGTACCATGGTCTATTTGGCATGTCATTTTTATGAATCCAAGCCCAGAAGTGTAAACACCTTGTTAGTAAAGTATATATTATACATGCTACAGTTTGAATGTGTTCCCCAATACTCATGTGTTGGAAACATAATCCCCAGTGCAACAGTGTCAAGAGGTGGGACCTTTAAGAGGTGATACGAGCCCTCATGAATGGATTAATGCCATGATTTTGGGAGTGCATTAGATATCATGGGAGCAGGTTCCTCATGCTCTATTCTCTCGCCCTTCTGCCTTCTGCCATGGGATGATGCAGCAAGAATGCCCTTGACAGATGCAGCCCCTTGACCTTGGCCTTCCAGACTCCCAAACTGTAAGAAATAAATCGCTGTTCTTTGTAAATTACCTAGTGCCAGGTATTCAGTTGTAGCAGCACAAAACAGACTAAGATGATGTACTCACTAATAACAAGTACAATAACATACCTGATGACTTCGTATATGATAGTTGCTATGCTGTTGATATGATGTTGCTTTTTCTTAATAGGATGTTGCTTTCTTTTCTCTTTAAGAGTGTTGACTTTCCTAGCAGATTTTCTTTTTAAGATGACTTTGTTCACTAGGTCTAGTCTCCTGAGCCTTGTACAAGGCTAGATTCACTGATCCGCGATCCCTATAGAAGATCACCCCTCTCAACTTGTCTGGCCCATTACACCAGTGGATTATGCCTGGTGACACTTCTGTTCAGAGCCAAAGGGTTTACCTATCAACTAGCAGAGGCTGATCCTATTAGCGTTTAGCATGCATCAAAAGAGTGTTCAAAAGGAGTTTTGTCATCTTTTATGGTTTAAGAGACATCGGAAACCATGTTGATGGTTTTAATGTTCTTCACTAAACAAGGACAAGACTTTCATCTCTTAAAGTCTCTACTGCCCGCTGGAGCAGGCTCAGTAAAAATGAATGAAAAAAGCAGAAAATAATTACATCTATTTGATCTACCTGCAAGCTTTTGGTTAAAATCATCTCTGATAATAAACATGAAGCTGATATGCATTTCTATGATGTTTGACAAACATGATGATTACAAACGAAAGCAATGAGTGAATATTTCTTAGTTCTTGCCTTAGGAATATTCTCTGGCTCAAGTACCTAAAGGCTTAAATGTGCCAGAGTAGAATTACTTCTACAATTTAGTTATGTGAAAATGAAAGAAAAAATTTTGGTTAATTTAGATAGATAGAGGGAGATATACATATACATATATAGGTATAGACATATAGATTTGTTTTTGCTCAAAGCATGTGTAATTTTGTGGCTGAATTTAATTTTTCCTTTGTGCATAGAAATATATAGACAATTGTAATGCAGGAATACTATGTTATTATTACCTTGACCCAACCCTTGGTATCTAGTCTGGGTGAATCATGAATTTAGTCCACTGTTGGTCAATTCTCTCCCAGCTGGAGGACACCCCAGCGGACACACGTGGGACTTAATGAGGCTGGGTCAGTGGGATATTTATAGGGGGACTAGTGATGTGTGAAACACACAGGGAGACTGAGATCAGCTTTTACGATCTTCAATGTCAACAACAGACAATGAAAGGACTTAGAAGAGCCTCACCTTTGATTGCATCAGGAAATCTCTGAAAGCAATGCTCTAGTATTTGCAACAGGAGCTGCTGCCTTGGGGGCAAGTTGAGAAAGGATTCACCTTCTGTCTATGCTCCAAGGTCCTGTAACTTCTCCCCATTAGAACATCCAAAATTGCCCATCCTGCTTACCATTCCTGTAGGACCTGTGGCTACCCAGTGTAAAGGGCTAACAAAAGAAAGTATGTCTAGAATGAAACCAAATAACATTACCCTTAAAAGGCAACTTGGGATATTTTCAGGAACCTAGCTGCAAAATGATGGGGTATATCAGTATATAACATATACAGGTAGTCTAATATTCAATATTCTAGTAAAATTGACCAGGTTTAGAACAATTTAGGAGACTAATTCTGAGTCTGCCACCAACTACCTCTGCAACTTCTGGCAGAGTAATTATGTGCCTGGAGTTTCCATTAAACTGGGGTGGCACTTGGGGGGAAGGGAACTGGACTAATTTAATCTTAAAATTTCCATGAAGTTAAGATGTCATGGGCTATATTCTTTTTATTTTTATCAGGAAGCTATATACTATGCTGTAAGACTCCTTTACTAATTTAAAGGCTTTCCCCTTCCTTCACCATATAGTACATTTTTAAACCGTTCTCATGACCTATCTTATTCTATTTGATATTTGAATAAATAACACTTAATTCACTCAGACTTTTTAGAGAGCATTGCTGAACTCTCATGAGATTAGGCTGGTATGTATCATTTATAAAATATTTACAGCATCTCAGAGAGCTCTGAATAGTAAATGTTTTCTATTTAAATGATAGACTGTTTAACATTTTCAAACTCGGCTTTTTAAGTAGACTTAAAGTACTCTCCATCGCATTCACTTTGTGATCGGACTTTAAAATAGCTCTAACCAAATGCGTAATTTAGTAATTCTATTGATAGTAAGATAATTTTTCTGTACATGTTTTGGGGGTTTTTTGTTTGTTTCATAATAATAGCGAAGGATCCACAACAAAATTAATTTTCTAGATTAAAGTCAGAAGCCCCTGGTTTCATTTTTGAAAAACCATAGTTTAAAATGCACTATGAAGTTGTCTTTAGAGATATTTAAAAGCTGGAGGAGCTTAAACTCTACAATAACTGTTTCATTTTTAAATTCAACCCATCTTTGGCTT
This sequence comes from Cynocephalus volans, assembly GCF_027409185.1. NCBI lineage: Eukaryota > Metazoa > Chordata > Mammalia > Dermoptera > Cynocephalidae > Cynocephalus > Cynocephalus volans. The sequence goes on from NC_084478.1 coordinate 7,777,154, forward strand.
ATGTAACTTGTCTGAGATTGCACAACTGTTTTTATTTACAGTCTAACAAGAGAATTACACTTGTCAAAAATGCTTTGACAAATAGATGTCCCCATGCACATTGCATTCTGTGGCATGGTTCACTTATAAGCCAACAAAATATCAAGAAATACCATTAAAATCCTTTTCCTCAAAAAGAGACCAAACTATCATTCTTCTCAAGTTCTTTCTCTTTAAGGGGCTGTTATAGGAAAACTTCACATGCAAAAGCGTGGCACTAAAATGTACAACATGCTTACTATTTTTAATTCAGGAAGGAAAGTCAAACTTGTCTTCAGACCACCATGCTGAGAAGGTTCAGCAGTAATCACAGCCAGGTCTATGTGCTGCAATGATGCAAAGACTCCAGTAAACTGGCAGGAGGTGAGGAGGGGGTGTCAGCAAAGTAGCGATGGGTTTGCATAGAATAGAGCCACCTGTCCACCCGTCTGCCTGTCTAATGTGGGTTACTCAAATGGCTTCTATCAAAATACTGCCCAAAATGCAAAAACACTTCTATTGGACTCCCCTTCCTTTATAACTTTTAGGATGATCATTGCCACTTGCTAACTGCAAGTTCTCTTACCACGTACACGTTAGATGTATTTTCCTACATACAAGTATATGATCTGCAGTTGTTTCCAAGAAACAATGAGTGAAAAATACTGATTGGGAGACTCTTGCCTTTTCTTCAAAAAAAAAAAAAAAAATGTCAACTGGTTTCCTGCTGGTCCTTCCCACTTAAGTTGGCCATAGAAATTTCAGGGGTGACCTTTAGATTGTCTTGTTGCCTTAAGGTTGCTGATGGTGACGGATGGATCCAGCTCATGGTTACTGCAAAATCAAGCAGGTCCCTTTGCCATGGAGTGATGGTCTTTTCAAGTAAGGCTACTTGAAAGGTAATAAAATATTCATGTACTTTTATTTAGTTCGCCTTTGTGCTCACTTGCTCTTAAAATGTAATTCTTCTCATAAATATTTTGACAAGATAAACAATGGATCTATTTTTCACATTACCAAACAAACAAAAAATTATTAGGAAGATAAGTCTGACTGCAAGCAGAAAATTCTATTTAGTGACTCATTTTTGTCAGACTTTCAAAACATATTTCTATATAACATATTTAAATATTTTGAATTTAGCAATGTAGTCAGATGTCTTATTATAAAGCACATAAGTTTTCTTATGTGGTGATCCTCTGAATTATTTCTTACTTTTTTCTTTATTTTTATTTGACCTTGGTATGTTTTCACTTCATTTTGAGTTGTGTTTTTATAATAAAGGGGATTTTTTTTCTACGTGTTTGTTTTTCACTCTCACAAAAGTACTCAGCTTTTTTTAATTCTGTGAAATCTAGATGATCAACCTTCTTCCTGTAGATTTAAGCTAAATTATGAAGTTCTTCCCAACAGCATTGGGTTTTGCAGCAGCTGGGAAACTGAACCAAATGGAGATGTAATTCTCCAGGGATGATGCCTGACAACATGTACAGAGAGCATTGCCACCCAGGAAAGCTCACCCATGCCTGATATCTAGGGTGATTATTGGGGGGCAGTTACATAGGCACAGCTGACTGGCCACATAGCCGGCCTTAGTCTCCAGCCCCTCAGAGGTCAAGATTGACACCTTGTGCCTTGAGGCCCCCACTCTAAATGTCACTGTTGGCATAAATCTGGCATGTCCCAAGACTTCAGGTAAACAAAGGCATTCTTATCAGGCAGGACATTACAAGGGCCTCTCTTTGGAAAGTGCAGGGTTTGGAGAACACCGACCTGCTGAGCTAACCTGTTAGTGCACACTGGGTGAGTGTCTAGTTCACCTCTTATTCAGAGTTTTCTCTCTCCCTGAAACAGATGACGATCCCACCCACCCATGAGGCTCGCCTGGGGGTTAACAGCACTGAGGGTTAACACACCACTCCGAAAATTCAGCTCTGTTTCAACAGTCTGGGCTTTTTATGTGGGTCAGTGTCACCATGCCTAGATGATGTTTTACCTTAGAATGAATTCCTGCCAGGTGGCTCCTTGGTCCCTCGGGTAATGAGGCTACTGGCTGACCAAATGCATCCATCAGGCACACATGCCCACTTGAGCCTAAATTACAGCTGTTATCTAAACGGTCCTTGTTCTCAGAAGGATGAATCCACACTTTCCAAATTCTGAGAAACAAGCTGTTTTGGTTTTGTTGGGCTTTTTACCTGTCAGCTTTCTTCACCTCTGAGGTTTGCTCTGACAGCTCTGAAGTTCGGGTTATGTACAATAATATATAGAAAGCAAGGAAGTTATTAGGTTGATATCCTGACACCGCAATATTTTTTGTCCATGTTTCTTAAAGAGAGGGTGGATGGAAGCGTAGACTTCTTTCAACAATCAGCAACAACACACTGTTCTCCCAATTAGTTAGCACTTGGTTTGAAATTTTTTTTAAAAGCCTTTCCTAATTTATTGATAGCATTGGGAAATGATAACCGTTGCACAGATGTGCTCAGTCTTCACCGTGCTAGTTCCTCTAACACAGGCTTATGGAAGATGCAGAGCTGCAGACATTCACATGTGCCTCTCTCTGTCTCTCTACCCCAGAGCTCTCTGCAACCACCAAATGAGCAGAGACAGACAGAGAGAAATGATAGCAATCATTTAAAGCTGTGGTTTTTAGAATAGAAATATATCATGCAGCCTACTAATTTCCTTGCTTTGTGTACGTTATTGTATATAACCTGAACTTCAGAGCTGCCAGAGCAAACCTCAAAGATGAAGACGGCAGACAAGTAAAAAGCCAAACAAAACAAAAACAGTCTGTTTCTCAAGGATAGGGATTTTTAGTTCAATTACGTTTTCTTTGCTGTCTAAATAGCTAGATGCAATGACCCATGGAGCCAGTGTACAAAATATTTCAACATAACATAATAATGTCTGAAGGGTATAGTAATTTTTGAATTCATTTCAGCCATTCTGTTTGAATTTCTATTAATTGGAATTGATGGTAAAGATACGGAATGACATGTTGTAAAACAAACAACCTATTTAGAGCATACCAAGTTTTACAGACAACAAATAATAAGTCACTTTTTAAAAATTGATACCAACCAGTTCACTAGATCAGAGAACACTTGACATCACGTCCCCCCCACTTGGTTTAATACTCTTAAATCTCTGAGAAGACAAGCACATATAGGGTCTCTCCAGAAAGACATTTGAGAGGTAAAATCAGAATTGTCCTCAGGAGAGGGACAGGTGATGTGGCATTGCACTGCCTAAAACAAGGGCTTCATTAACAATCCTGAGTACCAAGTAGAGAAAGAAGATATTTTCCAGGACTGTTTAAATACATGTCATTCTGTTTATCAAAACAGAGAAATCTGGCAGGCGTTTCTAACCATATGGGGCTTTTGAAAATATATGAGAAACATCTGATTATGTGTTTAGCTGAACAGTATTAAAAATGTCTGCAAACCCTTGGGAGAGCTTTTGGCCTACGTTCCCTAAGTCATCTTTGGGAGCACCCTATTTGATGTGTCGTGTGTGCATAAAATTATTCCAATATAAATAAAGCAGGGCCTCAATAAAACCAATCCAGCCCTCTGTGACTGAGCTATTTCCATACGTAATATAATTGTAAATATCCATAATCATTTCTTTTGGCTCTAAAGGTAATATAATAACACGAAAACCTATCATTTCCAACAGTAATAGAATTAGTATCCATAAAGGTATTTCATACTACTTATGAGAGATCAATGCATCTGGCAAGTTGAATGATCAGCGATCCGTCTGTGCTCCCCTGAATCAACTACATATCATCAGTGCCTTCAGTTACAACTTCATGCCCAGTACTGAAAAATCAAAGTTCGCTTTCCAGGAATGTAATTTAAAAACTGGTGACCATCTAAGGCATGGCAGTCAAGGACACTCTTTATTCCTCTGTACTTGCAAATTTAATTAGATGTTAACCTAAATGAGTTGGCTTAGATGTAACTTCCCATCAGGTTGCCAAGCAGAGCCCCACGCAAACATTTCAGAGCAGGATGTACAGAATATAAGACTGTTTTTATGCTTGGGACATTACACATGCAAGCACCAATGAATGAAAAATAAAATATATTTTTAAAAAATTCTCTACCACCAAGTTGAAACTCAACATCTTGGTATACCAAGTTCCACGAACAAGTGGGATTTCAGGTAATATGGGACATAGCAGCTAAAAACAGCAGTTTAGGTGTTTTTAAAGCAGGATCTCTCTTTACACGGAGCCAACAACTCACTCTTCATGTAGAACATGCTTATTTCCATTTCTGGCCCCCAATAAACACCCCAGGAGAGAAGGATGTAACCTCATTCATTAATGTATTCCCTTTGCCATTTATCTAAAAGTCATTAAAACTCCTACTATGTGTTGGGTGTTGTGCTATGTGCCTATGTGTGAAGGATGCAAAATCCACTTTATAAACTTAAAGAGTTGATAGGTGGTGGTCATGGTCAGGATAAAACAAATTTGTGGAAAGAAAAAATGACAGTGAGGGTGCTGTAAGAGATGGTAAATGATGTGGGACCCTTAGAAAGACAAATTACTCACAGTGTGGATAGAGCTGGCTTTACAGTAGGAGCAAGTATTTAGGATTAGTTTGGAAGGGTAGGGATGAGAGCACTCCAGTAGGAAAATGGGAGCAAAAGCAGTTCAGCCTGCGAGTCATAAAAGGTTGGAAAGAGGAAGCATTTTGTAGAACTAGATTTCAGGGTCTGTGTGAGTTAGAGGTTTAGGAGACACATTATGTGACCAGATCTACTCACTCGATTCTTCCTAAAAGTTTTAAAATACCATATTTGAGTAAACACTTATATTCTTTAGCATTCTAAAAATAACTACCAATGCTCTCAGAGGGATTGTGTATGGAAGGAAGAGCCCCAGAAATGTGATTTTTCACACCAGGGCCCTGTGGATGAATTCAGGACAATGGGGATGTGTGTGTGGGTGGTGGGGGGGGAACTACCCCATCAGTGATTGTAGATTTTGAAAACATTGAAGACCCATTTCTGAAGATGTCTGGACATGCTCATTCAAAGTGTCCTTGACTTGCATGCTAATTCTGATCCAAACAGAGAGATTTCAGGTGCACAGAATTTCTCAGGCATTAAGGGCTGCTATCAGCTCAAGAGATGCCACCAACTCCTGCAGTGACCAGAAACTCAATCGACTTCTCTGCTCACTAACTCTAAAGGAACTTTACCCCTAGCAGCTAAGAACACCAGCCAACACTTACTGAGTACTTCCCGTGGGCCAAACTACACACACACACACATTCTCTCTCTCTCTCTCTCTCTCTCTCTCTCTCTCTCTCTCTCTCTCTCTCTCTCTCTCTCACACACACACACACACACACACACACACACACACACACACATATACACACACAGAAGCAAGTACCTGCTATGCACACTAGTACAGTAATGCAGGATTATAAAAATAAACATACAAGTTGAAACCGTCTGAAGCAGTCTTAATAATCAATGGGGAAAATTGTGATTTTCTGTGACCTTCAAAATTTTTGCTAAACATTATAAACTCTCTTACTATAAGTTATAAATATATAAGAACATGAAAACACAGTAAAACTAATACTTATTGAACACATTGTAATTTGAAACACTGGAAACATTAAGAATTAAGATGCTTTATTTCTTTGTAAAAAACTTATCAAGAGTATGTTGATGGATTGAGGGTTCCTTTGTGGGGTGATAAAAATGTCCTGCTTGCCTTCTTCTGTTCATTGGATGACCTGTGTTACAAAGTGAGCATCTTTTCTATGCTTTAGCAAACTATCATGTTCTTTTTTTTTTTTTTTTTTTTTTTTTGGTGGCTGGTTAGTTCGGGGATCCAAACCTGTGACCTTGGTGTTATAATGCCGTGCTCTAACCAACTGAACTAACCAAGCCAACCTGTCACACTCTTTTCTAAGGTTGGATCACCTTCCAAAATGTCATCCTTTTGTGCTGAAATGTCATTGTATCTTTCTGGGAATTCCTTCAGTGGGAAGATTTTTGCCAGTATCACTTCCTTGGGCTCATCCTCACGTTTTCCATCATGACCACTTTCCTCATTTATGCTGATAAGTTTGCTTTTACCAATTTTGTGAGGCTGCATACCTGCAGTCTTTCAAATGATGGCAATATTCTTACGGTTCGCTCTTTCTTGTACGACTCCATTTACATTTGATTGTAATTTTATTTCCAGCTTTACCACTTTCATTTCTTTGCTGCACTTTCTTCTTTGTTGGCCAGTTCTCTCTTTCAGGCACCTACTTCTGTTAGGTGTCAGGTGTGTTTCTCAAGAAAGACAAGGAGCCAACACCACTACATACTTTGCTGTCTGTGCACAAACTGATCTGTAATTACGATTCGCCCCTGCTTTTTCAATGCAGTGATGTGTGAGTTGAAGAGCTAGTGGTGAAGTTTGTATTATATGCAATTACTCACAGTTAGCATACCGTGGACACTGAGATTTAAACTGTGTTCTAGGGAGACTGGTGTTATTTGAGTAAACTGTGGTGCCTGAAATTCAGCAATATTAGAATCTTACTAAGCAAGGACTGCCTCTGTGTTTTTGTGTGCTTATAAAATTATTTATCTCCTATGTGAAAGTTCTATTATTAAAAATACTTCACATTGTGAAAACTGAGGCATAAGCAGGTAGTGGACCCACAGCTAATAAGGACTGGCCCCGGGACTTGTGTCCATGTGGTTGGCTCCAGAATCCAAGTATGTAACCTCACCACACTCTGCATTTCTTAAGTAACTCATTATTTCTTAGTTGACCCAACAAAACTAATTTACATTTCTTATTTAAAAATCTGTTTTCTTAAATAATGGATAAAATCTGGGGAGTCTTTCCCTTATTGTTTCACGGAGAATTACCTGATAATAAACATGTTGAACATTCAGAGTAAGGAAGGAAATAAAACAAAACAAAACAAAACAGTGATTCACCCAATTACTAAAAATATTACCATTTCAACATATAAAAATTAATTTTAAAATTAAATCAATAAAAATCATTGAGACTTAAAATAAATGAAAACAGTGAGATGCTGAGCCAGCCTAGTTACAGCAGGAAAACTGTGCATGAATTAATGTAGCTGCAACCTAGCAGTTCTGTTTACTTTGTGGCAATTTCAGCACACTCCTAAATCGATTATTTTTCCTTCTGAGGGTGCCTACTATCTAGGCACCATTCAACAAATATTTATGGAGCCCCTACTCTATGACAGGTTCTATGTTAATTTCTTGCCTCCAGATCATGGTTTCTTTCCTTGTTTTGCATAAGACTGTAATGTTTAATCATTCTAGGTTGCAGCATAATTCCTTTACAGTAAGACATTACTGTCTGCACGAATCTGTTTATTCAAAAGTTGACATCAGTAAACTCAAGGGCATGCATTTGAAAAAGTGGAGTTTTCAATTATTTATTTCAAGTTTACTTATCATCTTCAGTCTCTACTCTCTAGAGCTCTGCCACCCTAGAAAACACATGTACTATAAATTTAAATCATAAATATGTACGGCAGATGAAACACAAGACATCCTATTAAGTTTGAATTGTTTTTTCACGGGACATTCTTTTACTAAAAACTATCTGTTGTTTATCTGAAATTCAGCTTTAACTAGGCATCCTGTATATTTATTTGTTAAATCTGACAACGCTAAACATAAATGAAAATCATACATGGCCATAAAAGAGCAAGCATTAGATGAGAATGCATTAGCATTTGTTTCCATCCATGAATAATATAACAAAATACAAATAGGATACAAATCAATAGCACCACTCATTGTCACTCAAGGAAGACTCGGGTGGAAAATCCCCTGATCAAAGCAAACCTTTGATCAGCTGCAAAATAAAAGACTTACATGTGCCAGGCATATGTTAATGCGAAGGACTGCAATAAACCATGGGAAACATATTAGAGTCTGAAAGATGCTTGGAAGCCATAATTGTAGCATCTGAAATCTACATATAATTAATCCAGCTTGGCACAGACTAATCCAAAACCAAGCAAGCAACGTAACATATACTATGTGGAAAGTCTGAGGCAATGATCGGTAAATATTTTCTGTAAAGATGTAGATAGCAAATATTTTCAGCTTTGCAGCCATGCAGTCTCTGTCCCAACTACCCAACTCAGCCATTGTAGCTTGAAAATAGCCATAGACATAGACACCCATAAAGGAAAGGGTGTGGCTGTGTCCCAATAAAACTTTATTTACAAAACAGGAGGCAGGCCAGATTTTGCCCATGGGCTCTAAGAGGAGTTTGTGGGCATCTCCTTACACTATTGATAATCTTTATTCTCAGAGGAATGAAAAACAATTATAAGAATTATTAAGTGCTGTCAGTCAACTCTAATGAAATATCCAGGAAATTTAAAAGGCTTAGTTTGGTTATAAAAATTCAAAGTCTCCTTTGTAAGTGCAGTTAAGATGACGTAGTTGTATCTTATGAATAAAATCAACTGGCTTGTTAAATAAGTTCTAAATTTTGAGGGTCAGAAAGATTAAGAGATCTGCTTGTATGGTCTGAATCAGTACAGTTTAGGAATCCTGATTTTATTAAATGCAATTAGCAGATACCTGGATCTACCAAACCTTCACGTTACTTTAGATTAGAACTCTGCAGAATAAAAAATTCTATGTGGTTTCTTTGGATTTGATGTGTTATTCAATAACAACTAAAACATATTTTGCAAAAAATAATAATAATAGTAATAATAATACTATGTTTACTTAAATCCCACCTTATTTCATTTTATAAAACGTTAATATTCTATCTCCTATTAATAACAAAATTACATACAGGCTGCTGGGCTGATTAATTTTTAGTTTTGTGTTCTTTCTTTTTCATTCAATAAAGAGAAAGAGTAAGATCATGATGGTTTTTTTTCTTTTTTTTAGATTTTTAAAATTTATTTACAAATACTGGCAACAATAACTAAAACCACATTAAATGAATTGTTTTAGTTGACAATAGTTTATTCAGTAGAAACAGGTTGTCAGAAATTGACAGGTGCTTTTGGATATCACGGCCAATTACATAACTCCTCCTAACCAGGTACAATGAAGGACTATGTGTGCTCACCTATATACATAATATAATTGATGCACTGAGTTAACTGCTATCACTATGCTAGTCATGAAAATTTGAGCTGTATCTGTAAAGAATCTATCTTTGACTGGTTCTCACCAACACAGAAACTCAAGTACATTTTTTTGCTTTTTATTCTTTTCTGAATTTCTACCTTTTATCCAACTATGTCAGTTCTTGGCTCCAATTTATCCAATTAATCCAATGTCAGGAACTGAGATGATTCTAAACTGAGCATCGAACCCCCTTGAAAATTTATGTATTCATGATTTGCCTTGAATTCTAGGGCGCCTCTTTTTCTTTCTTTCTTTTTTCTTTTTTTGGCAGCTGGCCAGTGTGGGGATCTGAACCCTTGACCTTAGTGTTATCACCACCACACTCTGAGCAGGAAGCTTCTTTTTCAGATTAGGATCTAATCATCTTTTACCTGGACTAATGCAACTGGTTCACATTTCAAAAGTTCTCAAAAATGCATTGGTCTCCACTGTAGTCTGTTTTCTCTATTGCCACCATAAGTGTCTTTCTTAAAAAAAGAAAGAAAGAAATCAAAAGGAACAGAACATTTTATTCTCTGCCATGAAAACTCTTCCATGGGTTTAACAGAATTAATGGCGTTATGTCTGAATTTTTATAGATGGTCCTCAATTAATTATTCCCAAAAGCCTAACACCAGCACACATATTTACTGAACGAATACTATGCTGTTTATCATAATCCTGGCTTAATAAAAACTTGTAATTTTTATATAATACATCACAGTTTGCTAGTGCAAATTAGATAATGAATAACAGCAATAGATTTATTCTTGTTTACGTCATATATAATAAAAATGAATATATTCGTAGTATTAGCTCCTGACTGCTTTTGGTAACCAATCTTACAAATGCTTATTGTAATTTATTCCTCAGGAGGTCTCACAATGTTATTTGAAAACTGTATTAACTCACTTATTTGAATTGAACAATTTAGCCTGACTCTTTTGACAGGAAAGTCTGATACGGTTGAGTTTTCATATATTAAGAAATTTTCCAAATATTAAGAAAGGCTTATATGTTAGATCCACGGTTTTGACAAAAACATGTGTAAGGCACATTTTTATTTAAAAATGTAATATTGAGAAAGATTTATTGTAATTAGACAATATTTAGATTGTTCTCAACCCTGTCGTTTTAGGATTACAAGAATGTTTCTAAGGGAAAAAATAATTGGCAAAATTAATAATCATTTCATAAATCTTGTTAAAACTGTGTTTTGGGTTTAAAACAAGAATTTGGGAAAGTGAATGACTATAGCGACGGGTAGTAAATCCTTTTGAAATTCAGTGTTTCTAAGTCTTTGTGTCCACAGAGTTGAAGAAATAGTCAACAGCAGTTCAACGGTGGGGGAAGAGGATAGGTTGGGATCCAGGGGAGATGTGGCCATGTGTGGAGGCCTTTTGGGGGTGTCACAATTAGGGATATACTACTGACATCTAGTGGGTAGAGGCCAGACATGCTGCTCACTGTCTTAAAATTATCCAGCTCCCAAAGTCAACAGTGCCAAAGCTGAGACCCTTATAATGGTTATATAAGTAAATTAAAATAGGGGGGAAAAGCTTCACTGATGTCCTAAAGAGATTCATTTTAATAAAGTTTATTGAACAGCTCTCAATATTTATGTTTTAATTATGTTTTAAATAATATATGTTTATATACCTTCAATTAAATATGTAATAATAATTAAATGTAATAATAACACAAGCTACAGGAACTTTTTTTAAACTCTGAGTCTTCTGGTTACAAGAAATATTTTTAAAGTAAACATTTAATATGCAGCTTTGTTTGAGGTAAGGTAAGTCAAATAAGCCATCAAAAAAAGATTTTGAAGCATTGAATAATATTACTTTAAGATAAAGTTCTCTGAGGAAAGTAACAGGAACTAAAATGTAATCAAGGAAACAAAGGATGTAAAATTCCCCCTTACGAAAGAAGAGCTTCTTCAGGGACTTTAATTAATTATAATAGGTAAGAAAATGCTATGGTAATTAGATTGCATTGGAAATGTTTAAAAGCATGATGTTACAGTTTTGTTTTTAAATGTTTATATTCACAATGTGCTAGAAGTTTCCTCCTAGTTAAAATTATGATGTAGAATGTAGATTTAACAAAATGTGCGAGAAGCTGCTTAGGATGGCAAGATTTTAGAGAGCATGCCCACAAGAATGTTGGAAGACAGCCTTTGTGCAGGGCTGGTCCGACTCCCTAAAAACCAGGTTTTCAGGCCATTAAGTTCCTCCTGCGGTCACAGGGCCTTCAGACAGATGGGCAGAAATAACACCCTTCCCTTCCGAACACCACGGGCCCTTTTCCACCTCTCGAAGCCCCAAACAGCAGCCTTTTAAATCCAAAATAAACTCATGACATTAAGAGCTTTTACATGATAATTCCCAAATTATTGAGGTAACTAAATCATATTCTGATGCCAAGAGATCAAGGCAAAAAGAAAAATTCTGCATTGTCAGATTTAAAGAATGATTCTTCCAAAGGAAGGGAAATGATCATGCAAACGTTTCATTGGATCTTTTATTTAAATATTCATTAAGTGGATTTGACCTGTATTTATAATCCTCTTCCTCTGAAAAGAAAAGAAGGCATTTATCTGAGACTAAGAGCTTTCCCCACTTAGTGAAACGCAAAGACCAATTTCAATGTTCCTCAAGGGCAGTTGAATAAGTTTGCGAAACGTAACACAAGATGGCAGTATTTCCATCTTCTCGTTCTCATGGACACACACACACACACACACACACACACACACACACACACACGGAAAAAATAGCGTTTCTGTATTGACCAGTCAGGTGGAAGAACTTTAAAATCGTATTGGCAATAGACACAGCTGTGTAAATCAGGAAATTACTATTTAGATATGTGACTAATTTTCCCCTATAGTTTACTTTAAACATAGTTCACAATTATTACTTTTTTCTTAATTACTGAAGCAGTCACACATAGGTAGATAACCTATATTAATACTGACAATTAAAACATAAAAAAGGAAAAATGAAGATAATAATTAGTGAAATTGCCAAACTAGCATATAATGTCAGGTAAGTAAAATAAGTCATCAAGAAAAGATTTTAGGTGAGTAAAAATACAATTGCTTTCTCTCTAATTTAAGGTAAGCAAATCACACTTAATTAAAAGCACTTTTTTTTCTTTAAATAACAAACAATGTAGCTTTACCTGAGCCTAATTTACTCACATAAATGATGAATATATAGATGATGGCACGTAATCTACATATTGCATGAAAATGTACACACGCATTTAAGAAAGGATCACAGTTTTAGATTTAATCTTTTGATAGATTGCAAAAATATCATGTATAGTCTGCCTGGTGTCAGAATTGACCTGGAAAAATGTATATTTGTGAAGCCAATGGGACCTGTTTCTTCCAAGTTGTGTGAATTTTGCAGACATTTAAAAAAATGTTTTCAGTGCCTCATTCAATTGCTTTCTCTCTAATAACAGGTATAATTTCACCCACCTGGTTCTCAAGAGTAGAAGAGGGAGCCAGTGTAAAACTGCCTAATCTAGCACATGTTATATTGTGCGTGCTCATTAAAACAATAGTAATCGTTGATTACTTCAGTTATTATTGCTTGTGAATTTGCATTTCTTTAAGATGGAGATGTGGCGTACAAATCCTTCAGTGAAACGGCTGCCCCTAAGGAAATCAGGGGCTTCTAGCTTCTGAGCCTTCTCTTCCTATATTTGCTGCCCAGGAGATGGGATATCAAGGCAATTACACCTTTTTTCTTTTTGCTAGTTTTGTACCCATTATCCCTCCCATCAAGATGAGATTTTATACCTTATTATTAACTTAAATCAAGGAGAAAGAAACTATTGTTTTAGCACCCATGTTGGTGCTTTTTGTATCTCATTTAGTCTGTGAAACAAACCTGTACATTTTATGCTATTGTGCTCATTTTACAATCCAAAGACCGCAGATTTGACTAGGATGGTTTGTAACTTAGGCCTCAGAGCAAGTACAGTGTAGATCCTGGGGATTTCGGCACAGGTCTGCCTGCTCCCATGGCCCATGCACTTGGTAATACGCCACACTGCTCCCAGACATCTTTTTCCTTGTTAGCGGAAACGTGAGCGCCAGCTGTGCAGGGAAGTTGTGGAGAAGGTGATGGAAGTCGGGGCTCACCATCTGCAAGGAACACTTGATTTGGAAATGCAAAGCCCAGCCCAGCATGCAGCCCGGCCCCAAAAGGAAGTACCTCCCCCCACCCCATAGTCCACTTAGACTTGCTCCTCTTCCCTGGGCTTCTCAGCCCACCTCAAGCCTGTGTCCTCTGAAGGTCCCTGGAAGCGCACTCTCAGTTCACTCTCAGTTCAGCTGGTACCGGTTCCTTGGGCTTTGAGTTCCCTATTTATTTGGGGTGTTCAGAATGAAGTTCTGGCATGGAACTTGCAGACACTGATTAATAATAATAACAATAATCACATCAGAAACCTAATAGGTAGATTTCTCCCCAATTCCTGGCACTAGCTCTGGCGGTCACATGCATGTCCAGACTGCCCTGGTGATGGTGCTGTAGATATTTAAACCACCAAAACTGGCCTTCAGAAAGCAAGGCCTGTGCCCCGGCCTTTGGAACATGTGGTATTTTCTATTAAATGCAGAATTTGACTGCAGAGCTCCCAGAAGCCAAAACCCACTCAAATGCCATCACAGACAAAGGGTTATATTCTCTCCCAATCATCAGACTTTCGAGGAGTCTGTAGTCAGCAAAATAAAGCAAAGCTGGCTGCTTCCAATAAATGCTCCCCAAGGTACTGGTGGCAGTTCCAAGTAAAGAGCTCACATCATTCCCCTCTGCTGCCTCCTTGTTCTGATGAAATGTGCTCTGGTCTCCTGCACCTGAAATGGATTTGGCGTCCCGGTTAGTGCATGGGTTTTTTTGAGGGGCACATCGAGACCACATGTCCATGAACACACACAGCCTAGCATGGCAGGTTCAGAGAAGACTGAGCTGCAGAGACCAGAGGCCCCAGCGGGTCCCGTCTCATCTGCTCCTGCTGTTGAGGTTTTCTCCAACCACAGGCGTGGTTGGGTAGAGAAGAGGCGGCCCCTCTGAGAACCCTGATTCTGGACCAGTAATCCTGGGCCGACCCCCAGGGATGCTCTGAAGCTGGGGAGCAGGTGACAGTTGTCTCCTGACTCTGCCTCTGCCTTGCTATTTATTACATCACTTCTGCTGAGAAATTCAGGCACCTGTGCTTTTTCCTTTCCCTTGCCTTTTTTCGCCTTCTCTTTATTTTAATCAGTCTAAAGGATTTATCAAAATCAATACAGCGTCACCTTATATCCAATGAGAAAGTAGAAATATTTGGACTGACTGTAATCTCCTGACACCATTAGACTTTACTTCCCTAACATTGCACAGGTCACCTGGCATTTGACAGCCTCCCTTAGAACGAATAATCTAAACCCTTGTGGAACAAAGTCATCCAGATATTAGTCTGGAACTTGTCAAATATTAGGTTACGTGACAGGGGTCTCTGTTTCCTTCTGAATGTGCTGTGGTGCTATTAAACTGCCATTTGAACTCAAAAGTTCCCATTCAATTTTGGAGAAAGTATTTGTTGTCTGCCTGCCTTGCATTTAACACCACAGAGTTAATTGGCTGTTGATAGTATTCCTTGGAGAAAGATGCTGAATAAACATATTGGCCCTGTGCTTCCAACATGAGCTCACACCAAGTCTCAGATACAAATAATGTTCTCTGGAAATAAGTTCTTTCCCGAGTTTGCCATTGTTCAGCCAGTAAATACATTTTTGGCATGGCGCGTCCAGTGGGTTAGGACATGGCCGGTGCAGCTGGAAGGAAAATGCCTCACTTTTTTACATCTTTGCCAAAAGTTCTCACCATAACACAGATTTTGTGTGGTTGGCAGCATTCCTACAAATTTCTGGTGACTCCTTCCCACTTTGACTCATGATTCTTACTCTTTCCTTCATTGCCAGATGACATGCCCTTACAATTTTATTATTATGGAAATTCTTAAACATTGCCCAAAATAAACAGGATTGGGTAGTAAACCTCTAGGTGCCCTGTGCCAGTTTCATTCACCATGAACATTTTTTACATGCACTTTTCCTTTAGTGGGGCATTTTACAGCAAATCTCAGACATTGCTGTCCTGATTTGCCCAGGGCCATCCTGATCTCAGGTCAGGAATAAATTTCTTCTAAACCATACAAGTTCCCCTGCCTTCTGTGTATGTGTCACTTATTTCTTTAAGAATCTGACTCATAATGGGTACAAAGCTGTGCTATCTGCCCTGAGTGAATCATTGTGCAGTACATGCATGTACTGTAACAACACACTGTACCCCACAAATATGTACGAGTAAATGTAAAAAGAAAAAAGAGAATCTGAGTCATTTTCTTCTGTAAAATCTTCCACATTTTAGATTTTGCAGATTGTATTCTTGATGTTTAACATACTCTTTTATCACATAAACTTTATATAAAGTACAGGTTAGCTCTATGTATTAGTCTATTTCTGTTGCTTATAACGTAAGTACCTGAAACTGGGTGCTTTATAAAGAAAACAAAATTTATTTCTTACAGTTTGGGAGGCTGGGACATCCAAAGTCCAGGGAACACATCTGGTGAGAGTCGGTGGTGATGACAGTGACCCAGGGGGTCTCACATGGCAGGAAATGGCAGAGCACAGAGAGGAAAACTTAGTGTACTCTCCTTTTAAAGCCCTCAGAACCTCATTTGTGACCGCCATTATTAATCCATTCACTATGACAGGGTCCTACAATTTAATCATCCCCAAGGCCCCACTTTTCAATGTCACAATAGGATTTCCCACCCTCAACAGTTACAGTGGGGGCTAAGCCTCAATGAGGTTGGGGGGGGCATCCAGTCTATAGCACTCTAGAAACTCAAAATAGATTTCAGAGTAATTTTTTGGCATGAATACTGATCGTGTTCCATCAGGAGGTCATTTGATAAAGACAAGGTGGACCTGCGATTCTGCAGGGGTCACCCTGATGCTACCACAGTAAAGTTCCCCATCAACCTTTCACCTAAACATGTTAGCAGCCACCAGAGGTGATTGCCTTAATATAAGATATCATTAGTTGCCCTAAGCATGAATTTCTCACTTTAATATTCCTTCTTCATTTATGAGTGTGATTCTTCTACAAACAATACATTTCTTTTGTTGAGTGTATGGTTATCTTGAAGTAAAATCCAGACAGCAAAGCCAGCATCAATGTGTGATATTTTTCTTCTATTTATTCATTTTCAGCATGCATAGCTGTATTAGTTAGGGTTCTCCAGAGAGACAGAACCAATAGAATATGTTATAAATATGTGAGAGGGGACTTGTTATGGGAATTAGGTTATGCAATTGTGAAGGCTGAGGAGTCCCACCACACTCGGTCTTCAAACTGGATGCCAGCAGCGTGGCTCAGTCCAAGTCCTATGGCCTGAAAACCAGGGAAGCTGATGGTGTCCTGGGTGTAAGTCCTGGAACCCAAAAGCTGAACAGTCTCTAGCTCTGATGTCCATGGACAGGAG
Organism: Cynocephalus volans; assembly: GCF_027409185.1. Lineage (NCBI taxonomy): Eukaryota > Metazoa > Chordata > Mammalia > Dermoptera > Cynocephalidae > Cynocephalus > Cynocephalus volans. The sequence goes on from NC_084478.1 coordinate 7,793,897, forward strand.
AGCAGAGCATGTCCCAGCTTCAGCAGATAGAGTGATTCACCTTTTTTCCATTTTTGCTCTCTCGGGGCCACTGAGAGATTGGATGGTTCCCCCCCACGTTGAGGGCGGGTCTTTCCCACCCAGTCCACTCAGGCTATCATGCTAATCTCTTCTGGAAACACCCCCATGAACACACCTAAAAAGACAGCTTTACCAGTTTTCTTGGCATTCCTTAATCTAATCAAGTTGACCCCCAGAATTAACCTTCACAATAGCCAAAGGTGACCAATAAAGCTTTCTTGGGGAGGTGGGGTAGGGGGAGAAGCAGCATCTGGAACTCTCTGGGACCTGTTCTTTGATGCATTTACAGCATTCTCTTAGTTGCTGTGCACATGCACACGTAGCTGATGCTCTACCATAATTTCCTTAACAGGCGTGCATATGCATATCCACAAGGATCTGTAAATACATGGCACGGTATGCTCTGTTCTCCACCAGGAAACCATTTCCCATTTCAGGGCAATCACAACGATGGCTGCTGGCCATGGCAAGCAGGAGGCGACATTATTAAAGAGGGGAAAGGTTGTGTATACTTTTGTCTCTGCACTCTTTTTGTTCTTCCTGTCCATTGCAGTCACGGAGCCACACACTGTGCTTCAAGTCTCCATCCCTCTGCATCCCACTCCCTTTTCCTTTAAATTCACCTTCTCACTAGTACCTGAGATCTTGGGCACAGAAGAAAAGCAAGCTCATAAACTGCTTTGCACCATGGTAAATGCACCAAAGCCCTTGGCTCCAAGATGTTCCCTCTCTTCCTAACCTGCTCTTCTAGTCCCAGAATTTAAATTTTAAAAGAAGTCAGTCCTTGGGTCCAAGGAAACATAGGTTTAGTGGCACGTTTCCAAAATGTCTAGAGTTTTTCACCTTTGCGATTTTGTTCATGGTTTTCAAAACTCCTAGAATACCCGCACCCCCCTCCCACCACCACCTGCCCCTTTGTTGAAACAATCCAGTCTTTCCTTCCCTTCAATTCTGTTCAAATTCTACTTTATTTGACATAGCAGTCATGTGTCTTTGGAACTCATGTGATTACTATCATTAAATGCCTCATGAAAATACTTCCACGATTGTCCTGAACTCTTCCTTATTTCCTGTAATGTCATTTAACCATTTTATAGGCTTAAGGTAAGATTTTCCTACTAAAAATGTGCATTCTTTGAGGGCAGAGATGTTGTGTTGTACTTTCAATACTACCTAGCAGGCTGTAGGCACAGTACGAATCTTTGTATCAATAGTAAACTACTGGTAAATGTTTCAGATGAAAATGGGAGCAGAGGAAATAATTCTAGAATATTCCACGTACTACTAGGGTGATAAACATTTACACCGCCTATAGCTCAGCATGTTATTTCCTTTGAACCATTCTAATGTTATTTAAACTTCCTATTTTTATCTCTATTACTAGAAAACGATGCATTTCTGTATAGATAATCTGGCTGGTGTATTTTAGGATACATAAATTCCCAGTATGACCTATGCTAACACAATTGCCAAAGAATTTTTATTAGATTACCAGCATGAGTTGAGGTGCAGAGAAATGGTGATTTATGCTGCTAATGTGAGACACAAGTTGATATATCCTTCTAGAGACAATGTGGAAAAGCATACCAAAACCCTTAAGATTAATAATACTTAGTCCTAGCAATTCCATGTCTATGAAGCAAACAGATCAGAGATATATGCCCACAAAAATGGATGCACATTGATTTACATCACTGCTATTTAAAACAGTGAAAACAAATCAGAAATTACCTGAAAGCCCAAAAATAGAAAAATAAACCATGATAGATAAGTATAATGGAATGACAAAACTATTAAAAATATTTTCTAAAGGAATAACTATACATATAACAAAATACACTGTTAAGTAAAAGCAAAATGGTCTAGAAGCAATGAGTAAAATACGCATTTTAAAAACCTGGCTAGAACACCCAGAAACACCAATAGTGGCTCTCGCTGGATGTGAGCATTATGGGCTATTTTTATTCTTTATGTTTTATACTTTATGATTTTATGAGCTTTCCAAATTGTCTACAATGAATAAATATTTTTTTAAACCCAAAATGTGTTTACTATGAAATACCTAAGCTCCGTGGCAGTTTATGACAACTATTTTTAAATGCATACCTAGCTGTGACCCAGCAATTTCACCTCTATAGGTACATGCACAACACAAAACATGCACATGTCCACCAAAAACATGCACAAGAGTATTCACAGCATTTGGGGGCAATGAAAATGTTTTGGAACTAGATAAATGTGATGGTCGAACACTGTCTTCAATGTACTAAATGTCATTGAATTGTGCACTTGGCAAAGAGTAATTTTATAGTATGTGAATTTCACCTCCATAAAAATAAATAAATAGAAAGAATATTCAGAGCAGTACTACCTGTAATAAAGAAAGAAAAGGAAACAATCCAAATATCTAACAACGGCAGAATGGGTTGATAAAATGGTGGTATAATAAAAACCACAGACTGCTACGCAGCAGTAAAAATCAAGGAATCACTGCCATGTGCAGTTGCATGGAAGAATCTCACACATATAGCACAAGTGAAAAAGAAGACAGGTGCAAGAAGATACTGTATGATTCCACGTGCGTAAAGCTCAAAACAGACCAGAGTCACTAAGAGTGTCAGAGGTCGGTTTTGTGGTTCCCTGTGGGGACGTGGTTCATGACGAGGAGTGAGCATGGGGGCTTCCGTGTGGCTGGGAATGTTTTGCTGGATTATCTGCATTTTATCATGTTTTAATCTGGTTGCCTAAAAACTCTCCCCTCAATGACCTCCCTGTTGCTAAGTCTCTTCTCCAGTTAATGAGATAATTCTCTTTCTTCAAGTATACACATGCACTCTATTTTTATAATTTCCAGTTTTTAACATTTTTTTTCCATTAATTCAACAACATGTATTGAACTCTAGAATGTTCTGGGCTCAGGGTGAGGTACTGGGGAGACTGATATCTTTGCAGCACTGGCAGTTCAGAAAGCCACACCGAATACAGTCTTTAATGCCCATCTAGGTATGGAGGTTTCTGTAGGACACACACACAAAAAAATCGTGTATAATTTAAAGAGGCCAAAATCCCCCTGAAAACTCTTCCTCAGCCCTGGGTAAGTCTTGTTTTAATGCTTCATAAGAGTTAAGAAAAACTTATCTCCTGTTTTCATTAGGTAATGACTTTGTGTTTACTTTTCTAAAAATTAAATTTGCACCTTAAAAAATCGATATTTTAAAAATCAGGGTTTTTTGGCTATAATGTTGTCTGATTATTTTTCCCTCAATTTGTATGATATCTTCAAATTTTTTGAAATTCAGGAATTCTTCTGAAAAGATGCCTTATAAAATATCTCAAATCTCTTTAAGCATATTCGTTAAGAAACCACTAAAATAAATGAAAAATAAAAACCCCACACATTATACTGCACTTAATCAACACAATAACTTTATTTGCTCAAGATAAAATTAATATTATTGTAATTTAGTTTTTTCAAAATATTTTGGCATGTATGTTTTTCATTTGAATAAGGTAACTAATAATAATGATGCTTTTCCATAGCTAAATTATACAGGTTAATAGCACTTAAAAATCAATTTCTAATTTTTAATACTGTGCAGCCACATATTTCACTACACAGAGAATAGTCCTCGGCACTTAGATCCTGGTAACCCGTAAAGATTATAAGAATAAAACTGATGATTAATGCTACAAAAGAACAAAACCATATGTTAATTTGTAGTGCTAATTAAACCACAGAGATTTATACCAATTTTCTCAAGCATTTAAAGGAAAAAGAAATGTAAGGAAATGTCTCATGTGAATAAACAAAAAGATGGTATGCTCTCATTTAATGTTACTTAAAAAGTAAAAAGTAAAAACAAATCAAAGAAATTACAATTTAGGATATGCATTTACAAATATTTACGTATGTACATGAGTATGTATGTGTATGTACAAGTATGTACATGTATGTGTGTGCATATGTATCTCCCCTTTTCAAGAAATCTCATGTGCTTCTTTAGGAAACATAAACCATCCTTCACCCCAGATTAAGAAATATCATCATAAATCAATCATTTTCTAGATTTTACCAAATTAAGTTGTTAAGTGTTTTACTTGTCATTTTCTTATAATTTTCCTGTGTCTTATGAGCACGGCCTTCGTGTCGCTGAACACTCTGAAATTTTTCATTTGCTGTCTTTTCTTCTGCCACGTGTGTACCACAAATTGCCTCCTATTGTGCATCTTCTAGTTTTCTTAACAAGAAGCGGATCTAATCCTGTACTCCTTAGGAAAACTGAAATCTTATTTCTTTTCATAGTTACTTAGGTTACGTGTTCCTTGCTGCAGCAACACTATATCTACCTTCTAGGTGAAAACATGCCCTGGCTATAAATAACTATCTAAGGCGTCTGTAATTTCAAAACTTGAACTCTTTACTGCCCCATTGTATGCAAGATCCCTTTTTCAATCTCCTCCAAAAATGTTCTATTTATTCGTGGGACATTATGGCACTGGGCTAAGATTTTGACATAACTATGAACAGTATTTTCTCAACAAATTCTGGTCAGAAACATGAACAATTGGCCATTGGTGACTCCAATCTCCTGGCCTATTCACCATAATTAACCTGGTTTTGGGGGGCAGTATGTTGACTGAAGCCAAAGGCAAAGATATTCTGGAGAAAGAGAGAAGCTCCTGTCAGCTTGGACCTCTCCCTCTACTACACACTGTCAGTCATAGGTTACACGGTCCAGTCAATTCTCTTCCAAAAGGTTTACCCAAGCAATTTATTTATTTCCAAAATTACTACCATAGTCTACCTTAAACATGAGGGGTGTCTTGTCTGGATTTTATCCATAATCTATAATTGGCTTGCTACATCTAGGCTCCCCCATTTATGATATAGTGGCTCTCCGTTGAGTAAAAAGGGCATAGCCTCAAGAACTTTTAAATCCAGATTATTTCCTTTAATTTTATTTCACTTAGAGCCACATCCCTTTGCAAATCTTGGGCTCAAGCTACCACAGGCACTTCCTTGTTCCCTGAGCTGTTCGCTTCCTCTCGGGCTTCCATGCAAGGCTCTACCTGGGCAGCTGTCTCCTTCCTTCCTTCTCACTGACAAACTCCTGTTCACCCATCTGGCAGCATGGACTGCCTCAACTGCCAAAGAAGGATCGATGGTTTCCTCCTCTCTAGTTCTGTTGTTTGTCACTTATAAACAAAAATCTATAGTAAAGGTATGATGCTCAGCTATTTATGAGGCTGTTTGCCCCTCACATTGTCAGTTCTTTGATGGTAGCTTTCGTTGGTTTGCTCTTGTGTCAGATACAAGAACAACAATCCCATAACGAACCAGCTCAAGGTACTAGGGGATGCAACTGTGAACAAGATACATTGCCTGCTTTTAAAAAACTTCCAGTCCAGTGATCGAGTGGCCAATACACATTTATTGAATTATTTAACCAACATTTACTTATAGCATGTTTGCACAGTGGCGTATGGACTAGCTTGAATGATTGCCAGCTACCTATCTCAACTCAATCTTCATTTGTGATTACAGATGGGTTCTGGTCTTGTGAAGTGCTATTTATTAGCATTTTGTTCTGCTGACTACAGTCCAGTTGGGCCTCTAATAGCATTTGACAGGCTCTTCACTGCCAAGTGCAGCTGGGATTGGGCTCTGTCCTCTGGTGGTCTCCAGGAAGCTGGCATGCCACTCCAGACCCACTTCCTCATTCCTGTCATGCCTAAAGCCAATGGTAGTTGCAGGAGGAGCATAAAAGAGAATCTCACCCACACAGGCTCCCACAATGTTGTCGGGCTCTGAATTCTTCTGTTGGCAAAGAAAATGCCCTTTGGGAAGCTCTTTCCTTTATAAACGATAATATTTTTATTGCTTCACAGACCCTATTTGACAATGATCCTAATGATGTCTTTGTAGCCTTTGCTGCTGAACTGACAAATATGATTTTCATCACAGGGGATGGTATTCTTCCCAAATTAGGTGATCCCAGCTGTTGGTGCTAATAAAGGACATTCTCACTTACGAGTTGGTTCAACCTCAAACACCCACAAAAACTAAGTCTCCTCGAGAGCACCTTTGCTTATGGTGCATCTGCTTCCTGAACATTTGAAGCCACATTGCCTTTTTAGAAACCAACCTATATTCTGCAAGCATGAGGAGCACAGACTACATAAGGGAGTCATTTTCAAGGCCTGTAAAACATTCACATATTGTCCATTGTAACTCACTTCTGTAATTTAAAGTTTTCCATTTGGGGATCATATATCCCTATACTCACATCCTACTTGTTTCCACAAATGGTGACCCTGTGCACCATCAGGAAGGCCAGGAATTATTTAGCAAACATTTTGTACTTAAAAAGAAAGGCTGTTCTTTCACAAGAGGGTGAATAAACTCTTCTCTCTAGAGGCCTGAATTCAATTCACATTGAATCACTTTGATTAGATACTAAACCCAGCAAATTAAGTTCCCCATTCAAGGCAAGCCCCTGAGGCATTACTAGAAAGAAGGGTGGGGGTTGTGGGGAAGAAGAGTGACTTAAATGTAGTTATTTTGGGGATTTGATGCAATAACTAGTCACATTCAATTGCAATAATGTAAAGTGTTAAATTCGTCAAGAGTGCAAGAGTATGAAAAGACTCTCAGAATATTAGAAAGACCCTTTTCTATTCAGACTAACAGATTAGAAAATGTTGACAGCTTGCCTACTTTACACAAAAGAACAGTTGTGAAAAGAGCATGTTGATAAAAAGAGGGAAATGACAGTGACCGTAAGGACAGGAAGAAATCACACAGCGTATGTTTCTGAGAATGCAGGCAATCAACCCTCCATCACTGCCTTTTTGTGGGTTAATCTCCTTGCTCCGTGGGGCAAGTTGTAAGAGCTATCTCTTACCATTGCAAAATCCTCAATAAATAATATGCGGGCAGATACTAGAGGAAAGCAGGAAATGCAAAATGGCACCATTAATATGTAACACAAACTCTCCCAAGAATGAAATCTTGAGAGCAAGGTGAGAGGTTTGCTTTATTTATTTATTTATTTATTTATTTTATTTTGTCGATATACATTGTGGCTGATTATTGCTCCCCATCACCAAAACCTCCCTCCCTTCTCCCTCCCACTCTCCCCCCCAACAATGTCATTTCTGTTTGCTTGTCGTATCAACTTCAAGTAATTGTGGTTGTTATATCTTCTTCCCCCCCCCCGTTTTTTTTTTCTGTGTGTGTGTGTGTGTGTGTGCGTGCATGTGCGTGTGTGTGTGAATTTATATATTAATTTTTAACTCCCACCAATAAGTGAGAACGTGTGGTATTTCTCTTTCTGTGCCTGACTTGTTTCACTTAATATAATTCTCTCAAGGTCCATCCATGTTGTTGCAAATGGCAGTATTTCATTCGTTTTTATAGCTGAGTAGTATTCCATTGTGTAGATGTACCACGTTTTCCGTATCCACTCATCTGATGATGGGCATTTGGGCTGGTTCCAACTCTTGGCTATTGTAAAGAGTGCTGCGATGAACATTGGGGAACAGGTATACCTTCGACTTGATGATTTCCATTCCTCTGGGTATATTCCCAACAGTGGGATAGCTGGGTCGTATGGTAGATCTATCTGCAATTGTTTGAGGAACCTCCATACCATTTTCCATAGAGGCTGCACCATTTTGCAGTCCCACCAAAAATGTATGAGAGTTCCTTTTTCTCCGCAACCTCGCCAGCATTTATCGTTCAGAGTCTTTTGGATTTTAGCCATCCTAACTGGGGTTAGATGGTATCTCAGTGTGGTTTTGATTTGCATTTCCCGGATGCTGAGTGATGCTGAGCATTTTTTCATATGTCTGTTGGCCATTTGGATATCTTCCTTAGAGAAATGCCTACTTAGCTCTTTTGCCCATTTTTTAATTGGGTTGCTTGTTTTTTTCTTGTAAAGTTGTTTGAGTTCCTTATATATTCTGGATATTAATCCTTTGTCAGATGTATATTTTGCAAATATTTTCTCCCACTCTGTTGGTTGTCTTTTAACTCTGTTAATTGTTTCTTTTGCTGTGCAGAAGCTTTTTAGTTTGATATAATCCCATTTGTTTATTTTTCCTTTGGTTGCCCGTGCTTTTGGGGTCGTATTCATGAAGTCTGTGCCCAGTCCTATTTCCTGAAGTGTTTCTCCTATGTTTTCTTTAAGAAGTTTTATTGTTTCAGGGTGTATATTTAAATCCTTAATCCATCTGGAGTTGATTTTAGTATACGGTGAGAGGTATGGATCTAGTTTCATTCTCCTGCATATCGATATCCAGTTATCCCAGCACCATTTGCTGAAGAGGCAGTCCCTTCTCCAGGGAACAGGCTTGGTGCCTTTGTCAAAGATCAGATGGAAGTAAGTGTGTGGGTTGATTTCTGGATTCTCTATTCTATTCCATTGGTCAGTGTGTCTGTTTTTATGCCAGTACCATACTGTTTTGGTTATTATAGCTTTGTAGTATAGCTTACAGTCAGGTAGTGTTATGCCTCCAGCTTTATTTTTTTTGCTGAGCATTGCTTTGGCTATGCGTGGTCTTTTATTGTTCCATATAAATGTCTGGATAGTTTTTTCCATTTCTGAGAAAAATATCTTTGGAATTTTGATGGGGATTGCATTGAATTTGTATATCACTTTGGGTAGTATGGACATTTTCACTATGTTGATTCTTCCAATCCAAGAGCATGGGATATCTTTCCATCTTCTTGTATCCTCTCTAATTTCTCTCAGCAGTGGTTTGTAGTTCTCATTATAGAGATTTTTCACCTCTTTGGTTAACTCAATTCCTAAGTATTTTATTCTTTTGGTGGCTATTGTAAATGGGCAGGCTTTATTGATTTCTCGTTCTGCATGTTCACTATTGGAGAAAAGAAATGCTACTGATTTTTGTGTGTTGATTTTGTATCCTGCTACTGTGCTGAAATCATTTATCAATTCCAAGAGTTTTTTTGTAGAGGTTTTAGGCTGTTCGATATATAAGATCACGTCATCTGCAAACAGGGACAGTTTGACTTCATCTTTTCCAATCTGGATGCCCTTTATTGCCTTCTCTTCTCTGATTGCTCTGGCTAGTACTTCCAACACTATGTTGAATAGGAGTGGTGAGAGTGGGCATCCTTGTGTAGTTCCTGTTCTTAAAGGAAAAGCTTTCAGCTTTTCCCCATTCAGGATGATATTGGCAGTGGGTTTGTCATATATGGCTTTAATTATGTTGAGATACTTTCCCTCTATACCTAACTTATAGAGGGTCTTTGTCATGAATGAGTGCTGAACTTTATCAAATGCTTTTTCAGCATCTATAGAGATGATCATATGGTCCTTGTGTTTGAGTTTATTAATATGGTGTATCACATTTATTGATTTGCTTATGTTGAACCAACCTTGCATCCCTGGGATGAATCCCACTTGATCGTGGTGAATAATTTTATGTATGTGTTGGTGTATTCTGTTTGCTAGTATTTTAGTGAGGATTTATGCATCTATATTCATCAAGGATATCGGACTGTAGTTTTCTTTTTTGGTTATATCTTTACCTGGTTTTGGTATCAGGATGATGTTTGCTTCATAGAATGAATTTGGGAGATTTGCGTCTGTTTCAATCTTTTGGAATAGTTTGTAAAGAATCGGTGTCAATTCCTCTTTGAATGTTTGGTAAAATTCTGCTGTGAATCCATCTGGTCCTGGGCTTTTTTTTGTTGGGAGCCTTCTGATAACACACTAATACCATAATAGCAGGGGACCTGAACACCCCACTGTCAATATTAGACAGATCATCTAGGCAAAGAATCAGTAGAGAAACACAAGACCTAAACAAGACTCTAGACCAATTGGAATTGCCAGATATCTACAGAACATTCCACCCAACAACCTCAGAATATTCATTCTTCTCATCAGCACATGGATCATTCTCCAGGATAGATCACATATTAGGTCACAAATCAAGTCTCAATAAATTCAAAAAAATTGGAATTATCCCATGTATCTTCTCAGACCACAATGGATTAAAACTAGAAATTAATAACAAACGGAACTCTGGAAACTATACAAACACATGGAAATTAAACAGCATTCTACTTAATGACATATGGGTCCAAGAAGAAATCAAGCAGGAAATCAAAAAATTTATTGAAACTAATGAAAACAATGATACATCATACTAAAACCTGTGGGATACTGCAAAAGCAGTATTGAGGGGAAAATTTATTGCATTAAACACTCACTTCAGAAGAATGGAAAGATGGCGAGTGAACAACCTAACACTTCACCTTAAAGAACTAGAAAAACAAGAACAATCCAAACCTAAAGTTAGCAGACGGAAAGAAATCATTAAGATCAGAGCAGAACTGAATGAAATTGAAAACCAAAAAACAATTCAAAAGATCAACGAATCAAAAAGTTGGTTTTTTGAAAAGATAAATAAAATCGACAAACCATTAGCATGGCTAACAAAAAAAAAAAAGAGAGAAGACTCAAATAACAAAAATTAGAAATGAAAATGGCGATATTACAACTGATTCATCTGAAATACAAGGAATCATTCGAGACTACTATAAACAACTGTACGCCAACAAATTTGAAAATCTGGAGGAAATGGATAAATTTCTGGACACACACAAGCTCCCAAAACTGAACCGTGAAGACGTAGAAAATTTGAACAGACCAATAACAATAAAGGAGATTGAAGCTGTTATCAGAAGGCTCCCAACAGAGAGGTTTGCTTTAATGAGGCTTCCCCCCTCTGTCATGAGATTATGACCCTCAGCTTTCAACCTGAGAGCAAGACTCTAGCTCAGGTAAAAACAGTTCCATCGTTGCACCTTTAAATACTGGGAATGGATTCTGGGCTTCCAAGGAGTGAGCACCTTAAAAAAAAAATCTTCTCTGCCTCTCTGTGAGATGTCACATGGTTTGTTGAGATGAGAGAAGGTGACGCCCACCTCTCCTGCTCTGCCACGTGTGGACAATCAAGTCCGGCTTCCTTTCGTGCTTGCTCCGGAATGGGAAACACTGCATATATACACCTTGGTGCTGATGGCCTGGTGGGTGTCTTATTGTCTACAACTATCTTTAATGTTAGAATTTGGCAAAGAAATTATTTTGCTACTAATGCATCTGATCAAAAAGCTTTAAATTGAAGATAATTTATTCTACCAGGTATACCTAACACACACACGCAAACACATACACACACACACACACAAGCACACATCCAGTAATTGACGGAACAGTAATTCTCTACTGGCGAAATAAATATAGCACCTTAACATTACAAAAGATGTTATTTTCTCTCCTGCAAATGTTAGTGTTTTACATCAAAGTAATTCAGCTATTTGTCAAAATGTCTATGGTGACAGAGAGAGTAATAATACAATCCTAATGTTAGTATCTTGAACCAAGGACCTTGACATGAACCCTGACTTCTGAGAAATTGGTGTCTGCCATAAGCCACGTCCAGAGTGACTGTTGCTATCCATAGAGACAGAAGGCAGATTGGAGGTTATCAGGAGCTGGAGAAAGTGGAGGCCAGGGAGTTATTGCTTACTGGGTGCAGAGTTTTCTGTTTGGGGTGATGGTTGCTCAACGGTGTGAATGTCATTAATGTCACTGAATTGTACACTTAAAAGAGGTTAAATGGCATATTTTGTACTATATATATTTTATCACAGTGGTTGCTAAAAGAATGAGTGTTGCTGCTCCCTGTCATCATGGAGGTGGCTCTTTGCCACATGAGAGCAGTGACTGGCGAGCTACTGATGCACGTGGGATTTTATTCCCACGTGCATCCTTTCATTCCACCTGCTTGCACATAAATGTTTTAGTAACCAAAATTGGACAAAGAAAAATCCACAAGGATGCCTTTGTGACCTTGTCTGTCTTAGACCACAGGGAAAAGTAAATGACCTTCATCCAGAAGCCTCCTCCTGGGCTGTGACCTGCTGTCCCAGCTGCAACCCTCTGTCCTGGCTGTGTCATTCCTGCAAATCTTTATAGAGAAGTACTATGTCCTTATTTGTGAACTTTGTAACTTTAAATAAATGCTGTCTATTTGGTATTGCAGGTAAAGACTCATACGCTGGGATCTGGCTTTCTTACTCTTTAGCCAAGGCAGCTAAGTGTCTGCAACACAAATGCATGAATGTAGAAGGAGAGGAACTGAAACTTAGTTGCAGGGGCTGTGGGGTGGTTCACAATCCACCATGACCATACTGGCAACAGGGAAGCAATTAGTGATGGCCGTGAGCATGATCCCCCTCCCCCCACCTGCTCCCACACCCCGAAAGATGCACCCTAGAATATGAGGGATGGACTTTGTCTCTCTGCCTCACTGCTATGTCACCCATACCTAGAACACTGCCTAACACACAGCTGGAGCTCAGTACAGCCTTGTTGGATGATAAATATGGAAGTTTATTTTTATAAACTTAGTTAATCCTGTGCATTAAGAATGCAAAGTTCTCGCACCCATGCACCATCTATTCAGATTTGTAGGTTAAGGAAGCTTTCTCACTCTTCTCTTCTTGTGCTGTCAATTTAAACTTCAGAAAGACGTGCTGGTCTCTAAAGTAAATTTAGTCTTTGTCCTTTCTCACCTTTATAGTCAGGGAGAGTCTGTGATTCCTCTATCAGGCATAACAAACTGTGGAGGAGTTTGCAAACTGATAGGAATTTGCTTAGTTTAACAATTCCTGGTCTCAACTGAGATTGAACCATAACAAGAAATAAAACTTCAAAATAGGGCAAATGTATATATAAGTTTTGTAATAGGAGTTTGGAAACTTCTTTTCAACTTATGAAGGGCATAAACTTCAGCTGTTTTATTCGAATTTTTGAATAGTTGTTTAGGACAGAGTTTGGAGTAAACTGCCAAGTGGATAGTTCTGATTCCCTATACATAAGCTGAAAATTCCAAGAACCAATGTTTTATAGTCTTCTTTGGAACGTGAAATAGGGTCAGTGCAATTAATCCCACTGACAATGATTATAGCTAACTCTGTATGAGCCGTTACTGGTAACTTTAGAGGTAATAATTCAATTGGTTTGATCCATTATGTATAATTGTTTTACCTTGTGAGCCTGTGGAACAGAAAATGATCTTTTTAGTTAAGATACAGCTCCATTATTCCTGAAACATATCATACTAGGAAGGCAGGATCAATTCACTTCATTGATTTGACATCCTAGTTTTGCGTAGAAGCATTGAATGTCATTTGATGGAAGTATATGAGAATTAAGTGATTACGTGGCAGATAGATGTAACCTCTAGTTTTTCTGATGCTTGTTCCTGTTTTTGTCATCATAATGGATTCAGGATCATTCATTTCCAATAAGAAAATGTCATGCAGGAATGACTTCTGAGTAGTTTGCATAGATGATTGTCTGTGTTGGTTTTTGCTTGCCTTGGAATCATTTCTAGGTCATCTCCCTCATGTAAAGAGCTGGGCTGGAAAGTACAAAGTGTGCTTTATTGAGGTGCAGTGCACCAGGTGCTTCATGGGAAATGAAAGACATGTGGAGATTTGGGGTACGTTTCTTGAGATGGATACTTTTAATACCAGCAAGTGGGCAGTGAGCAGGGTAGTTTTGGGAGTGGTGACCAGCCTCTGGCCAGGTGTGCAGAGTGGGTAAAATGGATTGGATTATGTCCCACAAAACTCACAGAAGCTTGAATTGTGTCCCCCAAGTTTTATGTATTAGAAACTTTGTCCCCAGTATAACTGTTTGAGAGGGTGGGAAATCCTATTATGGTAATTGAAAGGTGGAGCCTTGAAGAGGTGATTGGATTGTAGGACCATGCAGTAGTGAATGGATTAAAAATGGTGGTCAGGGGCATGGTTCTGAGGGCTTTAAAAGAAGAGAGAGGAGAGTCTGTCAGTCTGTCTGTCTGTTTGTCTGTCTGTCTCTCTGTCTCTCTCTCTCTCTCTCTCTCTCTCTCTCTCTCTCTCTCTGCTTCCACCGTCTTGCAATGTGAGGCTCCTGGGTCCCTGTCACTACTACCAGATGGCCTTTGGACTTCCCAGCTTTAGCAGCTGTAAGCAGTGAATTTTGTTTTCTTATAAATCACCCAGTTCCGTGCATTTTGTTATAAGCAGCAGAAGTGGATTAATACAGTGTCTATGCAAAGGCTGAAGGAGTGTCCCATCCTTCCCTGTCTGTGTGCCTCTGTGTGAAGCTCTGGTTTGTCTTTTACTACAGGCATCACAACTCTCTTCTTTCCTTACAAGCCCCCTTGAGACCAAGGATGGCGCTGAGCTGATCTTTATATCCTCAGCTCGTAGCTGCACACACAATGGGCACATCATCCATATTTTTAGACTGAGTGAATGAAAGCAAAAACCACCCAGGAGAGGATAATAGAAGGCTTGCTGGAGGGAGGCATTGGACTTGAGTGTGGAGGCAGAGCCCTGCCCGCAAACCCCTCCTCTTTCCAACCTGCTTGACTTTCCGCCGTCTACAGCAGAACTCCATTCTCTTGAAGCCCACCAGCCTGGGACCCACCCCGCTCACCCTGAGCAGACAACAAAATGCCTTGCTTATGAAACCAATAGAAGCCATCTGTTCAGACGACTTTATCTTCTTGCTTCTAAATTTACCTATGACTGGACACTTTCCTTTTATTCTCTTTTTATGAGTATGATGTCACACCTCACAGCTGGCCCCTTTAGCCTGGCTCCCATGAAGCTCCCTCCCCAGTTTTTCTTATGCTCAAATCCAAGCATCTCTGTCTGTTCTACACCTGAAACAGGGGTGGGGCTGGAAATCTCTGCATCTGAAACAAGATTCCGGTAGGTTCTTAGACACTAACCGTTTAAAAGCACCATCTCAAGTTCTCATATTCCTCAGAGATCTCTCCTAACTCTTAAATTCGTGGTTTATAGAAGGGGTTGGCAAACTTTAGCCCGTGGGCCAAATCTGGCCCACCACCTGTTTCTGTACATCAGCTTTTATTGGACATCTACTCCCACCCACCACGCAGTCTTTGACGTATCTCTTTGATACTTTTGAGCTGCAACAACAGAGTTGATTACTTTCAACAGAGGCCATGTAACCCAGACAGCCTATAATATTTACAATCTGACCCTTTGCAGAAAAGCTTGCTGACCCTCGGTTGAGAGTCTCCCAGCTGCCCGCCACGATCTGAATGTTCGTCTTCTTGCGTAGCTCTCTGCCGTGTGTTTCAGGACATGTAAGCAGCAACTGATTGGAAAACTACATGTGTTTTTGCCACAGACCCTTCAAACCCAACATATTCTGTTGAGTTCACCTTCTTCCTGGCTTTCTCTTCCTCCAGGATGATACAGCTGGGGGAAGAGCACCTCCACCCACCCAGTGGTCTGATTCTTGAACACCCCTGCTCTCAGTCCCCCATCCTATAAATACCTAAGTTCTGTCGATTCTTTCTGGCTTTGCCTGTTCTGCCTGTATCTGATCCAGACCATCTCTCTCATATTCCTGGAAATGCTCCTAGCTTGTCTTCCTATTTTTATCCATTCTCCTCAGAGCAGTACAAGCCGTCTCTCTAGAGGGTCCTCTTAACCATGTTTTTTCTTCTGCCTAAAACCTTTCAGTGGCTTCCCTTTGCCCTACAGATAAATCTACCTCTTAGGTATGACTTATGATGCCCTTCTGGATCCACTCTACAGCTTTCTCTTTGCAATGTACTTCTGCTTCCACCTCTACCCCTACAATCATTAAACCCCAGACTTAAAAGCAAGGCTCCCATTCCCAGGAAATGTTGTGCTCACCGTTGCCTCTGAGCCTTTGCAGGTACTGTTCCTTCTGCCTGGAACGCTACTTTCCAGCCTTCCCCCTTCCCACACTAACTCATTACTTCTCACTCTCAGATTAGATGTCACATCTAGATGGGGTTACTGGCCTTCATCGGTGGTCCCAGAAGGTCATGCTCCAAGGCATGTGTCATGTGTTATTGGTTATTGTCCACATTTACTCTTAAAAGGAAAGTTCCTTGAAAATTTGAACCCAAGCTGCTTTGATGATTATAATACTGGCAGGGCTTACAGAAAGGACACAATAAATATGTGTCAAAAATATAAATGCTATAATTTGAACATGTCCCTCAACATTTATATGTTGAAAACTTAATCCCCAAAGCAGCAGTGTTGAAAGCTGGGACCCTTAAGATGTGATTAGGTCATCAGGGCTCTGCACTCATGTGTGGATTAATGCCATTTTTGTGGGAGTGGGGTTCATATAAAGAACAGGTTTGGCCATCTCTGCACTCTCTCTCTCACTCTCTCACCCATGTGATGTCTTCACCACATTATAACACAGCAAGAAGGCCCTCACCAGATGCAACCCCTTGATCTCGGACTTCCCATTCTCCAGAACCATGAGCAAAATATATTTTTGTTCATTATAAATTTCTCAGTCTGTGGAGTTCTGCTCTAGCAACACAAAAAGGACTGAGACAATAGATTATTTCATGAATATGTAGTGTAGATAGACATTTTGGATATTTTTAAGTTTCTTCTTTTTAGAAAGAGAGCTTAGAGAAATACAAAATCAATTATGTGGCTGTGACAATAGCCCAGGGCAGAGCACAATGACTTTACTTTTACTGGAATAATAGAAGGAAGATGAATCAGACAGACAGTGTGAAGGCTGTATCATCCCACTCAATGAAAAATCATTTTAAGATAATTAAAGATATTTAAGATAACATATGGTATTAAACATTATTATACTTCACCTAAATAACTGCTTATGTATACATCTTCAAAAAATCACCTAACTGTAGACCAAATTATAGAAAGAAATTTTTAGAAATCAAATTAATTTTCTAGATGAGACTGCAAAATATGGAAATTTGACAACTTCAGTTTTTATATTACTATTGTAAAATTGAAATCATAGAAGAATATGTATAAATATTAACCAAACTACATAGCCTTTGATGTTGACTATAATACTTACCAGGTATACCATGTAGGAACAATAAAATAATATAATATAATTTAAAAATTCTCTAAATTCTGGATTTTTATTCTGTAACACAGAGTAATAGTACAGTTCTTCAGTTGTATAAATAAAAAATGGCCATGCACCAAGAGAAGGCTGGTGATGTCCTTGTGTAATATGCAAATGGGAATTTTGCAGTCATATCAATAGGACAAGCCATTCTAGATCTGAGTCATCTCCCAAGATCAAGCGAGGACACCTCAACCTAACAAACCCTGCACCTCATCTCCCTAGAGTCAGCAGGAGTCTCACAAAAACCTGACCCCTACCCCTCTGCATGCAAAGCTTCATTGGCAGAAAGTGTACTTGTTAAAAGAAAAAAAAAACAACACGTGGGAAAATTCTCCTTAAATTACTATTTTTAATTTGTTATTTTATTTTGCAATGACCTATTAACTTGATTATCCCTTCAAATACTACACTGATGGTTAAGTGCATTCATCCATCGTTCAAAAAGGAAATTTAATCATGACAAAGACCACCATTCACATGGTGATTTGCGATGCTCAGAATCAAAGCCAAGTCCATGACAAGTCAAACCTTAATCACAAAAAAAAAAAAGACATCTTCCTACCCTTGAACCCAATGGTGGCAATTTGGTTTTGAAAAGATAGCAAGTTGACAAGTAAAGTTGTCAACTTTCTTTAATTTTGTGGGCTTTATAATTTGGTTTATATTTGATTTGGATGTTTACCTTCCATTTATAGTCTACATAGGATAGAAACATATGGCACACACATAAAATTTACACCTGATTGTACACTTATCCACATTTAAGTATACCATGCTGTTAACAGCATTTTCAGAAAAAGGTAAAATCGTGGCTCTCATACAGATATTAACAAGTGAACATATATATTAAAGACTTTATTTGACTTTTTAATCGATGAGGGAACCAGGCAGATGTTATAACCTGTTCAGAGGAAATGTAAAAAAAAGCACACATTTATTGGGAGCAAAGGAATTCAATCACAAAATGGCAACAAAACTGGTTTTTTCGGAAGTGGTGTGGGAAGACAATGGAAACTCTCTGCTCAAGATAGAGTGCATGCCTCTCCGTTTCCTGCAATTTACCTGCAGCTCTGGTGCAAGATCCCAAGGCTGGAACCCACAGCCTGGAAAGGGATGCTATGGACAGTACACAGGTGTTCACTGAAATTCAATCATTTTTTCTAAAATAAAAATAATACCAAATGAAAGTCCAAGGAGAAATTTCTCTTTACCTTCAAATGAGACCTACACATGATTCAAGTATGAGAAATCAGTGGCAAACTCCTAATGAAAACTCTGCTCAAATCAGAGAATCTCCCAGGTGGACTCTATCTGATTAGATATGTTATATATTAAGAATGCATGTGTACATGTGTATATGTGCGCATGTGTATGTGTGCATGTAAACAAAAGAGAGAGTCCTGCCTGAAGGGAGAATACTAGGAAACAGCCTGAGATGTCTGCTCCTGAAAGGAAAGTGTGTTTCCAACTATTGGCAGAGAGAAAGTAGGTTCAGAGAAGAGAAGTTTAGAGTTCATGGCAGCTCAGATAGCACGTGACCAGAGAGATTCGCATCACATATTCAAATGCAGTAAAACAGGTGCCAGGATTGATTCGTTATGTTTCACCTGAAGAAGCCAGGAGTCATATTTTCCAAAAGCAGACACTGGGCACGTAGATCATTGCACCCCTGTCGGGTACACAATTTTGTTACTGGACTAAAGTCGCATTACCTATGGAAATGCAATAATCTCTTCTTCAGTTTTCCTGACATGAGGTGGGTGTGAGGGGGTGGGAGCTCAGGGGTCTGTTGTTGCATGTCTTAAGCTGCAGACTGTAAACATCATTTTTGGTCCTGTAAAACCCTCTTGAAGGATTTTCAATGAAAATGGAAATGACTCTCTGAAGACTGGGGAAATTGTTGAAAAGCAGGATTTTCTTATTTTTGGCCTCTACCCCAATCTTGCTTCAGCTGGAAATCATACTTGTCTTCTGAAATAGCCAGTTCAATTCGAAATAGGCAGTTGAAGTGGCGTTCAACTTTATTGAGCTTAAATGGTGAAAAGGTACGGTTAAACAAGTTTGAATAGATAGCCGTTTTCTATACAAGTTATAGTCATTTAATATAGTCTTTTACTTAAGGAGGTAACAGCTGACTCACTCATATAACTAATAGGCCTTGTGTAAAAGAATGTATGCTGCTTGCAAATGTGGGTTATAAAAATGATTCTTGTTTCTAGGGCACAGCCCATGTAGCCAGGGATGTGGAAATGTACAACCCAACTTTCTTTATACAAGTCAGTTCCTGCCTTTATCAAACAGCTATTTCCTCTTTTATTTTCTGTGGTTCTTATAGAGCCATAAAAAGCCTTTACATTAATTATGTTGCCACGTGGAGTGCCATTCACCACTCCAATATTGAAGGAAAAAACTATACGGCTCATTAAAAGAGTGGTATTTTCTGTAAAATAGAAATAATGGAGCTTTCCCAAAGTAGCAGAGATTATTAGATTTTAGGATTTATTACACTCCACTGACCTGGAGAGGAGCTACATTTCTAGGCCAATTCTTTAATGAAAAGGTCATAAAAGAATGATCAATTATCTGGAAATGTAGCCTAATCTCCCTCAAGAAAAATATTATTTCATTGTTGTTAAATGAAATGGAGTGTTAGGGAATAACCTGCTGGGGCTTTACTAGACAGGCTGTATGGTGTTCTTACTACGTGCCACAGCCAGTCCCGTTCACGATTAACAGGCGCCCCTAAACACCAGACGTGAACTTAAAAGAACGACAGCATGTCTGTCCTTTGCAAGGCACAAAACCTCTTTCCGTCTCCTTGCATGAACACTGGCTGTTTAGCTGTTATGTGGGGGCTTTCACCATCTGCTGTTATGGCTGAGCATTAAAACTTTAAGAAACCTTTAGCTTGTACAAGATGTGTTGTAGTTCAGGGTAGGCAGAATAATGGCTCCCAAGGATGTCCACCCCGAAATATGCTAGGTCCACGTGGCCAAAGACACTTTGCAGATAGGATGAAATTTAAGGACATTGAGATGGCAAGATTATCCTAGATGATCATGTGGGTCCAAACAAATCAGATGAACCCTGAAGAGCAGAGAACCGTTCCCAGCTGGAGTCAGAGAGACGCAGCAGAAAAAGAGTCAGAGAGATGAGGGATGCAGCCTGTGATTGCCAGCTTTGAAGATGATGGAATCAGCAGTCAGGGAAAGAGGGTGGCCTCTGGACGCTGATCCTACCTGACAGCCAGCAAAGAAATAGGGACCTCAGACCTCAGCGAGAAACAGAATCCTGCCAACCACATGCAGGAGCCTGGAGGCGATTTCTCCCCCCCGTCCCCCCCACACACACACACCTCCAGGAAGAGCTCAGCCCAGCCAATACCTTGATTTCACTGCGAACCATGTCAAACTTCTCACCTACGGAACTGAGAAGTAATATATGGGAGATAATAAAAGTGTGTTGTCTTAAACTGCTACATTTCTAGTGATTTTTTTATGGCAGGAACAGGCCAATAGTACAGAATTCTCATCAAGACTTAACAATATCTTTTATCCTCCCTTAATTCTCAGACACCGTCAGTTGTAAATCACAGCAAAAATCTAGTAATGTAGATTTTTGGGGGGAAGAAACATCACTACATGAAACTGACGGTAAGATGCAGCCTGGTTTCTGAAACAATAAAATGTATACATGAAAAATATAAAACAAAAAAAAAATTCTTTATCTTTGGGTTAAGGAAATATGGTATTTATTGTTGGCCAAACTTAAGGGGTATCCAATTTCATATCAAAACATCCGTTCTCCTGACCCCATCCATCCATATCCTGTTCCCCATAAATTTCCCCCTTTCTGAAATGCAGGCATAATTAAGAAGGCAATTAATATCGGCTTCCTTCCTCCTATGTGCTCTGTAGTTAAATGTTCAGAGCCTGCTAAGGTTGGTCACTGCTCAAACCATTCCATAATCAATTCCCTACACACAGAAAGAACATTTGTAACTTAAGAGTTAAAACATTCTAAACAATTTCAAGATTATTGAAAGGAACGACCTTCCTGTGATGAGAAGTAATTCTCAAAATTATAACTTGTAACCATCTAAGAATGGCACAATAGCTTTTTTTTTGTAAGAATGTACTAGGGACTCATAATATACAATGTAATATATAGTTCAACTAATGGGACTAAGATACAACATAATATATAATTCATCTATTCATTTTAGCAAGCATTGCCAGGAACTATTTCTTTCTCAAAGTCAAAATCCTCTACAGTTGGAGTTTGAAATATCAACCATTACAATAAGCTGGTGAAGGCCGATTTTAGTCTGATGTGTGTGTGCATGCACGTGTGTGCACATGCTCACATTGCGACTAATTGTTTACTGTGTTGTTTTACAAGAATCTACAAAAGTTGCATAGTGGAAAATGTGAAGAAAATGGAGGAAAGGCTTTACCTTCTATTGCCAACAAAACTTTAACTGAGGTAGGTTAAAGATTATGCAACGTGGTTTCAAGAAAACATTCTTAATGGCCCCTGTTGAGTAATGTAAGTTCAGATGCTGCCTTCAATATAAGTTTTTTTTAAGAAATGGGAAAGAGGGATATTCTTTTCTCTTGGTTTCAGAAGCCAGCCAGATCCAAAGTCATCATATTTATATTAAATAACTGGATCTGTGTTTTTAAATAGGGCACGGAAGTATGTAGATGGTAGGATTTCAGAAAAATTTTGTCCTCACTGCCAATGGGTCTGGTACTCAGGCCTTCCTAGGAAAACATCACTCTTGGTTGTTCTTGCTTTAAAGGACCAACATATCATAGTATGTGATCCCTTACTTCTCCCCTATCTTAAGATTAAGACACCTGAAGAAATAAATATGTGAAAGTGTTAGTTCAGTACTGTGTGTGATATTCCACCCAGGTTTCACATTTTATTTAATGCAGAAGCATCTGTAGTCCACACATATGCCAGTATATGCCAGCTTCCACATAACAGGAGTGTGCAAAAGGTATATTAGACTATGCAAGGGGACTGTGGTAGTTCCCAAATTGGCCATCCAGAATTTCAGTGACAGTTTTTGTGGGAAGCCCTGAAAACCATGTTTTCCATTATGCCTGATAAGCAAGATGCCTAGGGTCTAAACAAGTTTATAAAAATGTTTGCATCTGGCAGACAGTATTACCTTCAAAATACAAAATGGAAACTATAAAATTAAAGTGATTAGTACGTTCAAAATCAGAATGAGAGTAACCTTTCCACAAGCATATTTTATTGTTTAAAAAATTAATGTGGTATGTGAATATGTGCAAGTTCACATCACACATGTGAAGCAAACCATGGGATAAGCCTTGGTATGCAAGCTGTTGACTAAAGAAGTATGCAGAGGAAGGGAAGGAAGGAAGCCAGAGCCAGGCAAAATGCAGCTTCACGCCAAGTCCTGCAAGAGACTGTCCTCACGGCTCTCGCTTTGCCCAGCACCAGCGTGCATGACTCTCATGCACACTCCTGGGTGTCCACATCTCCATCTGTAACACTTGCATGACACACCACCTCTGCAGAGCTGATGCAACGTAAGGGGGACTCATATGGAAAACTGGCTGGTCTACCATTTGACCTTGATAAATAAGTAATGGGTCATGGAAGAATGGGTCATTGTGCCTCCAACATACATCGAGCACCTGTGATATGCCTGACAGTTTGCTAAGTCCTGGCCATATCAAGAAAGCCATCTGCTCTGAATGAGGCTTTATGATTTTTACAAAGGAAATGTTTTTAGTGTGGCCACAAAATTCTCCAATAGATCTCTGCCAGAGAGCAGAAGAGATAACCTGACAGCCTTTGGTTCCTAACCTAGAGCCACCTAAAATGATCTTGATTTTCTTTTTCCCTCTTGGGAGCCTGAAATAGATTTGTGCTATTATGTCATTCCCATGTTATGCGTGAAATCGGCAGCCTGATACAGTCACTGCTTTCTTATGCTTTTGAACACATGTAGACATTTTTAATCCATAGGTACCAGCTCTGTCATTTTTTTCTTGCTTATGTTTGCAGACCAGCAATTCCAGACAACTTATTTTCTCCTGCCATTTTTTTTGAACATTCAGAACTGATATGCTTCCATTTTTCCTATTGCTTCTGGTGACCCAGATCTTGCTCTCAAGTGGAAAGCTGTCACGAGTTTCCCTGGGTTTCTATTTTAAAACATGTACCTTGTTTACTGAATAATATTTGTCAGAGAAAGTGTATCAGTGCAAACATTTCAACATCTGTACTCGTTATTCTGTAGATTTAAGATGATTTTTTCTTGCTTCATTCATCTACTGATGACTCACGCTCATCTATTGAAAAATACTGTTTGAATGAGTTTCCTATTGGTCTCATTTACAGTATATTAACAATAATGATATGCAGAAGTCAATACTCTTTATTACTCTAGCAAACTGAATTTCTCAACCCACTTGACAGTTTAAAATTGCCATTGGGAAGAAGCTGACTTTCAAGGAGAATTAAATGACGTTCATTGTGGTGACTGATTATCAGCATAAGAACCGTGCATTTTTCTACTACAGTAGAGGAAATAATTTAATTAGTCTGTTATTGTAAATGTTC
This sequence comes from Cynocephalus volans, assembly GCF_027409185.1. Classification (NCBI taxonomy): domain Eukaryota; kingdom Metazoa; phylum Chordata; class Mammalia; order Dermoptera; family Cynocephalidae; genus Cynocephalus; species Cynocephalus volans. The sequence continues at coordinate 7,817,581 of NC_084478.1, forward strand.
TGATTTTAATACATTAACTTGTGGCCTGCAGCTGATAGAAAAGAAATTAATCCTGACTCTTTTCAACTGTGGAAGGAATTGGACTTTCCAGAGCAAGAAAATTAATGATAAATGCTCGCTATTTAAGATAGCCAGATTTTTTTTTTAGGATAAATGATGTAATTATCAGATGTCAAGTATACAAATAGTCACGCATCGACATTTCAGATTATTAATTCCAACACTCGCCACCGCGTATAACATATTCATCACATTTAATCGCTCAGTAAAGAGGAGGAAAAAAAATCACCGTTCTCATTGTCCCTGTGATTTTCAGGCAGTAAATTTCTGAAGACACTGAATGCTAATGCACTGAATTCCAGATGACAGCCTCATGTTTCATTTTGAGCCGAGACCAAAATAAACAAAAAGAGTCAGCATAAAGTAAGCTACGGCAACAGAAGTGGGGACGAACTTCTACAAAACAGCTGGTTGGGTGACACTTGTCTCGAGCTCCTTCGCATCTATCCTTTTACCCCCTTCTCTTCCACCCACCTTGGGGTATGTGAGTGCCCAGTGCTTTGATGGAGAATCCCAGGGTCCCAGAGCTTCTGCCTTCCCCAGAAATGTCCTCCCTTCCTCCTTCCCACAGTCCATCACAGATCAGTGCCTCGTTCCATGGTCACATGAATATACTTGTACCCATATATCATCCAAAGAATCCATGGCCTCTCCCCCATGATCATAGGGTAAGAGTCATGGCTGATGCAGTGCATAACCTTTTTAAAAATTCAGTAATGCTTTTGAATACGTGTGCTTTTTGTTCACCCTGTCTGTGACGGTCAGCTTAAGGAGTCACCCTAGCTAGGCTAATGTTCCCAGTTAGCCTGTCAAACGCTCATCTACGTGTTGCTCAGAAGGTGTTTTGGAGTTAAGATTAAAGTCCGTAACCAGCTGACTTTAAGTAAGCAGACCATCCCGGGTTCTGTGAGGGGACCCAATGTAATCACAAGGGTCTTCATAAGAGGAGCTGAGATCAGAGTAAGGAACAGAAGACACGATCACGGAGGCGGAGGGTGAGGTATGCCCTTTGAAGGAGGAAGGGGCCACACACAAGGCACAGAATGAGGTCAGCCCCTAGAGGCTGGGAAGCCCAAGAAATAGAACCTCCCTTACAGCCTCCAGGAGGAGCCTGCCAAATCTGCCAGCACCTTGGTTTTAGCCCATGGAGACCCATTTCAGACATCCGATCCCCAGGACTGTAAAGCAATAAATACGTGTTGCTTTAAGCCATTAAGTGTGTGGTCATTTTGTTACCACAGCAATAGGAAACTAAATGCATTTGAATAATTGCTATGTAAATGTGTGAAAGCTATTAATTATCCAGTCTTCAGAGACAACCTGGATGCATATACATGTTCAAGTCCTTCCTGTGATAACTCTGCTAGACTGTGGGAGGCACAGTCCATGCCTTGATACCACCAGCCACACAAGGCAAGCATGGGCCCAGTAACACCTCCTTTTGGTCCTCACAGCACTATTTCTTTCTGACACTTGGTATAGTCTCACAGTCCTGCTCCAGGTTTGCAAGATGCAACCTATTGGCTTTCCCCATCACAGACCTGTATCATTCATCCTCTCCTTTTTTTTCCACCTGGTGTAGGTAGGATTCCAAGATGCACCCTAAGATTCCCACCCCCGATGTATATGCCCATATTGTAAACATAGAAAACTCCCCACACTTACGTATACACTATTGAACTTTGTTTTCCCTTTATAGCTTGCCCTTAATAATTAACTAAGATTGTATCAAAAGCATCCTGTCTCATCCAATGTATCTCTCAATGCACCCTGTCTTGCCCGATACATCCTGGTACATCTCTCACAGCATTCTGTCTCACCCAGCATATTTACCTATGTAAACCTCAGCCATTAGTCGATGGGGAGGCAGTTGGGACTTTACCCTCTGTCTCCTGATTGACATCCTCCAAAATAAAAAGGCTTTCCTTTAAGTTCTGTGGCGAGTGTCATTGGCAATCTTATAGCAGCGAGCACTTGCACACACAGGGGTCAGGGATTCCCTCTGAAGAGGAATCCCATGGGACTCATTCTTTACCACTATCATCCCCTCCTCTTGAGTAGGGGCAGGGCCAGCAAATATGAGGGATGCCACTCCAGTGATTAGGTCCCTAGTCAGCTGATCCTGAGTTAATGGAAAGGAATATCGTCTGTGCAGGACTGATCTACTCAGTGGAACCCGTAAAGTTGACAAGGAGCAGCAGAAGATGTTGTCCTACTCAAAGAAGGAAGCACACAGTCCCTCTGTGAACTGCCTGTGAGGCTCCAAGAACCTGAACATGGCCCTGGCAGATGGCCAGCACAAACAGAGACCCCAAACAGCAACCTTATGAGCTTAGAACGGGACCATGAGCTTGCATCATAAAGGAACACAGCCCAGCCGACACCTTGATCTCAACCTGGGGAGACCTGAACAGATTCCTGACTTGTGGAAGCTATGAGGTGGTAATTCGTGTGATTGGAAGCCACTCAGTTTTGTGGCCATTGGTTATGCTGCAATAGAAAATAATATACCACCTTGCAAAAAGCAATATTCGGTTCACTACCACCAGACACATAAAATTAATCTATAGTATGTTGTTAGTAGCTGATAAGCTTACATGTGTTATAGAACAGGAGAAGAGCTTTAATGAAAAGAAGTCGTGGTCTGAGCAGAATGGGTGGTTGGAAGAGATGCTTCCTCCACAGTACTTCCTTTGCAGTCTCCCCAGGTAATTTGGAATATGGGACCAGCCCCCATAGCAAAGAGAGATGCCTGACTGTCTGGATTACTGCTGTTTGCTCTGGTTTCTGCATCCTGTCATTTCCCACGGCCTTGGTGAACTTTATCATTCACCAGACCTTGTACACAATGATGGACTTATGTAATCATTTGCCCTTTGGGAAGGGTAGGTTCCATCTCCCTGGGTGAATTTGAAAGTTCAAAAGTCATGGTGCCAGGTCAAGAAGGCCGGACTTGGAGGCAGAAGACCTGGTTTCCTTCCTGGTATACTATTTACTGTCTGCATCTTTCCCAGCAGGTTGCTTATGCTCTCAGCACCAAATGCAATGGTAGTCCTAACACATGAAGGTATTTGTGAAGCTCAGATGACTCAGCACATCCAAAAGTACCCCGCACTCAGCCTTTCAACTACAGGTGCTCCATAAATGTTTATTCACTCGCTCTGGAAGCATGGTACAGAATACAATAGTTTATGATGAGATATGATTCACCCACACCCTGAAAATGTCATTTCCAGCATTCAGGTTATGTAGCAGCCCAGAAGGGCATGAGTAAGTCATACTCCATGAGCTGCCTGGGGTACAGTAGATTGGACAATCCATGCTTTGCACAGGGCATTGAACTCAATGAAGTGCTGCCTTTTAAACTTCTCTGAAGAGAAAAGCACGGATTTCTCTCCTAGACGCTTTGTTCACCTCGTTAGCAAACCCCAGAGTATGACTTCTGGAGAGTGAAAGCCAAAGAATGAGAGGAATTTGGAGGCAGTAGAGATGATTGCTCGCTCAAGGCTGCAAATGAAGAGGGTGGAATTTTCACTTCATCTGGAAAGTTCCGCTCACTAGACATGCTTGAAGAGAGTCGTGTCTATGAAATGCTAATGAAGTCAAGCCCATTCACATGTAAATTTCTAGATTTTTCCCCCAAAATTAAGTTCTTACAAGGGATTTAAAGAGTAATTGACTTCTAGATAAGCCTGCCTTAACACACATTTTCCAGCAAATTACACCAGTCCAGAGCTTGTTTGCAGGGTAACGCCTCCTGCTCAAGTCGCCTTCGGGAGAAGTTTAACCAAGGAAGGTCTTTCTTTTCTACTGCTGTTTCCATAACTAATGCAGTGCTTCTCTCCAGAACATAAAACCGTAGGAGGGATTACACAGCACTGGGAATGGCAAAGCCACAAAGGGTATTCTTGCCTGTCCCTTGAATCAGAATCACATTGCACATTTCACAATATTATTATTATTTTATTTTATTTTTTGCTTCTCACTTCGGATAATACACCAGATGGTACATCCCAGGAAACATTTAGCAGGTTTGGCAAAAATTCGAAGAGCAAAACAGTTTTGGAAGCTGCATTTGAAGAGAAAAACTGGAGCAAAGGAGATATTGATTCAGTGCCGGGGTCTGATGGAATAGTGTTAAATGAAGCCCAAAGAAGGTCCTGAATGTGCAGCTGAATGACCTTCAAAGTGGCGGTGTAGGACAGCATGACTTAGAGGAAACCAAAGTCCACTATGAGCAAGCATAAAGGAGTAACTGATTGTTTAAAAGCAATTACGTCCATGGTCTGACAGACCGTTTCCCAGCATATTGAGAAGACTTGAAGACACGAGCATCAAAGCACCTTCAGAAAACCTTGCAGATGATAAAAAGTGGGTGAAATTCCAGACGCAGGCAAAGACCCCAGTCTTCAAAAAGAGGATGAAGGGGATATTTAAGAAACTACCTACTTTTCAAGCATCTCATTAATTCCTGGTTAGATTTTAAATAAATAGTAAAAAGGTACCAATCATATTCTTAGTTACTGTGCTACCGGAAAGAAAGAACTGCCCATCCAGCCAAACACATACTCATTCATTCAGCAATCACTTACACTGTGGCTACCAAAGGCAGGTGCTGTGCTGGGCACCCACTCCACAATACTAACTAAAGGGGAACCTATGAAATCTCTTCTCATGGAGCACTCTAGTTAGAATGTGTGTATGAAGATTGTGATAACTACTGTTACAGAAAAGCAAACATAGTATTTACAAAATTCCAGATTAGAGACAATTTGCCGTGTCTAAGAACATTGTAGAAGGCTTCCATGAACGTTAGGAATTTCTCCTTCCCTGTAGGATTCTTTAAAGGAATTGATTTGTAAATGGGAGTAAAAAGTGTATTTCCCTTGGTGGCCAACCCTGCTCATTACTCCCTGGCTGGATTGGAGACACAGCCTAGGACTTATGCCAAGTGTGGCATTCCAACCCTGTCTCTTGAGCTGGAGTTGGACCGTAGGCACCACTGACCTGACCAGCCCAACTGAGCCAGCTGGAGAGGCTGGAAAAGAGCGCATGTGTGACTGGCCAGGCTGCTCTTCCAGGTTCAGCTCTGGGCACTTCTTGGGGTCCTTTCTGCTTCTTTTTCTTGGGAACAATGAATAGAGGAAAGCCTGGCCCTTCCTATAGAACCATGAGGAAGGGAAAGGGGCTGGAAAGGAAATACAAAGTCCAGCAACCCTTCCTGCTGGCACCACAGTGTGGCCCATGCTAAGGTAGGGTCCGTCCTCTCTCCTGTCCCATTCATGCCACACTGTTGAGTGTCTGCATTCACTGGAGAATACAATGTTAAGAGGGCAATGAGTGGGGCAGGAGAATCGTGACAGCTAGTGCACATCTAACGTGAACGTACATCTGCTGTGCACCTCACAGACCAAATGGAGGAGGAAAGTCAGGGATGAGAACAGACCTGGTGTCAGTGCATGCTGGGAACCACATTTTTTTCATATATTCCATCAATTTGTGCATTAAAGTTTTCCAGAGGAACAGAGCCAATGATGGATGAATGGATAGTTAGATACATAAATACATAGAGATGGGTGATACATAGATATAGATGATAGAATAGATGGATAGACAGAGATGATAGACACACAGATAGAGATCAGATAGACAGATGGATAGGACAGATAGATATAGATGATATAGGAGAGATAGGTTATAGATAGGAGACAGAAAAATAGATATGATGGGGTTAGATGGATTAGATAGATGACAGATAGATATGTTATAGATTAATGATAGATATGATGGAGAGAGAAGGATTAGGTAGATAGATAAATAGAATAGATAGACAGACAGACAGATATTAAAGAATTGGCTCATCCTGTTGTGGGGAGTGGCGAGGTGGAAATCTGCAGGGCAGTCTGGCAGCCTGGAGATTCAGGTAAGACTGGATGCCGCAGTCTTGAATCAAGGCTGGCAACTCAGGAGAATTTCCACGTTGCAGCAGAATTCCCTCTTCCTCGGGAAACCTCAGTCTTTGCTCTTAAGGTCTTCCACTAAATGGATGAAGACCCATGTAATGGAGGTTGATCTGATTTACTTAAAGTCAATTGATTTAAATGTAATCATGTCTAAAAAAACACCTTGACAGCAGCATCTAGACTAGTGTTTGGCCAAACGGCTGCTCACCATAGTCTAGCTAAGTTGACACATAAAACTAACCATCACAATACAGTTCAAGGCAGCCGTGAAGAGAAAGACAGACCTCACTCACCCTGAGAGATTTCAGCAGATCCACACAGGTGATGGGAACTGGGCTAAAGGGAGTGGACACTCTCTCTTTCAGCTGCTCATAATAAAATAACATTCAGCTGGTCAACAAACATTTACTGAGTACCTAAGACGAACCAGGCACTGCCCTGATTGCTACAAACAAAGAAGTGAACAAAATAGAAACAATCTTTGTCCTCATGGTTGACAGTCTAGACCAGGGGTCAGTAAACTATAGCCCGGGGGCCAAGTCTGGCATGCCACCTGTTTGTTAATAAAGTTTTATTGGAATATAGCCATGCCCATTAGTACTGTCTATGGCTGCTTTTGTGCTGTAACGACAGAGATAAGTAGTTGCAACAGAGACTGTACAGACAGCAGAGCCTAAAATGTTTACTTTCTGGCCCTTTCCAGAAAAAGTTTTCTGACCCCTGGTGTAAATGTTTGCATAACAGGGCAGTGAACCCTGAGTGTCTCCATTCCACAGCTGGATTGACTGCTTCTTCAAAAATAAGAAAAGCGAAAATTAACATGCGACTTTTAAAATCTCAATAAAGGGAACTTCTTATATGAACTGGGGGGAAAAGTTAAGAAGTTGTGTCTGCTGTTGAAATCAAGCAGTGTGGATTCTGTGAAAAAGAGGCAGAAAGTCCGCAAGGAGAGGACACGTGAAAGTGAAAACATAACAGAACGAAATGCAAATACCAGCTGAAATGGGAAAATAAGCTTGGAGGTGGAGGCCTCATCGCCTTCTAGGAAACCAACATTACGGAAGCAGAATTAAACCTGCATTGGATAACAAAGGACCAGAACTGGCGTAGAAAAAAGCCTAAATCAGTGAAGTAGAAAACAAGAGACACTCTAAGGATTCAGAGAAAAAGAACAAAGAAATAAAAAGTCTATAAAAACCACAGAGGATAGGAACAGAGATCACGTATAAAGAAACTGATTTTTCTCTAGGAAGACACCAGGAAAATTGAAGAAGCAGCAAGTATAACACCTTTTACTAAGTAACTGTTATGCCCTATGCTTTGTGGTAAGCACTTTGCCATCATTAGCACTTTTAATCCTTCCAACAACCCTTTAAGACACAAATTAATGCATCCTTGTTTTTAAAAATGAAAAACGTTAAGGGTTATGATAAGCCTGGAAATTACCCATAGTTAGGTACTAAACAAATAAACTAGGAATCAAATACAGGGCTGATGAAACTTAACACTCCATATCCCATATCCCTAATGAAAGAAACAAGTGATGAAAATTTTTCTAAAGGGAAAAAAATTACCCAACTTTGTAGATCAAAATGATTCATTTGCCTTGTGTTCCAAACAAAATAATGAAGCGTGATTAAGATGTACAAACGTTTTGTTACTTTTCCATAAAACAGAACTTTTTTTCAGTACTTTTACATAGAAAAGAACCTATGTATTTGGGGGTGACTACAAGCACCCCCATAAACCAATAACGTGGTGTGCAAATGCACCTGATGCGATTTCATGCTGCACTGACGGGAATGCATTATTTGGCTGAAAAAAAGCAATGAATGGCATTCTATACCCGACAAGCCACAATCTAGAGTAAGGTCCAGTTCTGGGAGCCATTTAAGGACGTTGATGAAATGAGTCCTCAGACATAAGCAACCAGCTGAACACAACCTGGAGTGTTCAGAAAAAGCCTGCAATGCTGATTCCCACCTAGAGAAGGGAAAATCACCCAGAGGCAGTGGTGAGGCAGGAGTGGGCAGGTGGGTGTTCAGGTGCCTTTCCGTGTAGACATTCCATGAACTGACTGCTCCAATTGAAGTTTGACTTGGGCTATACATTTACAAAGCCAAATTCAACTTTCTTATGTCACTGCATCAATAGTGTTCAAATGACTTCCTGGGCAACGAAAGGAATCTCCTGCTTGGAACTTTAGAGAAAGTACTGTTTCATTGCTGTTGTTTTATCGTAATTCTGTGGCTTATAGAGTAACTGGTCTATGCCAGTCATTATTGTCATATGGGAGTTATTTTATTATTTAAAACTTGACAGAAAAGAATAATCATAGCCTAAAGATAATTCTCTAAACCACTTTGAATTGCCCCTTGAAACGTTTTCGGATGCTTTACCACAGCTAAGCAAAAGTTCAACCCAATGAAAATGAGCTCTTGAGGACAAGAGTAGCCTAAGATACAAATAATATGCAAGACACAGTTTCATAATTTGTGCCACTCTTGAATTAGTAACAGAATAAAGTGGAATTCACTATAACTTTTATTCGGAGTATGCTAAGATGATAACTATTTTATGAATACCCATTAATGTCAATTATTATTCATTATTAATATTCCACCATCAAATTTAAAAAAAGATATACGTGTGTGCTGGGTTACCCTACATTTGTCTCTCTCTCTTTGGTTTCATTATAATAAGCTTTTGCTTTATAACTAATTAATGATTTGATGCAACTTAGAAATAGAAATGGCAATCTAAATACCAGATACTAAAGTTGATATGGGATGACATTCTGTTATGTTCTCAGGTTGTTTATCAAATTTTGATTAGTGGTAAATATTTGATACTGTTCCTAAGACCTTCTTTCAAGTTCCAGGTAGTTTTATGTGATCATCTAATCCTGTTATTCTAAATTTGAAAAAGAGTCAATTCCACATGACCTTCAATTTCAAAGCTTTTGCTTATTTCAATATACAGATCTGATGGGAAATGCTCTACAGACTTGCAGATATTCATGTCCTTGCCACCAAATGCACCACATTACAAATTCTGACTGTTGGGGAGGAGCACGATTTTCTCCATAGAGTGAGTGTTTTCCTCTTGAAACGCACGGGAACAAAAGCTCCACATATTTGAATATCACACAACTTACAAAGAGCTTTTGTACTCTCCCTTAAACCTCACAAAAGTCCTACAAAATAGCTACTTTTAATTATCTTATTATAGAACAGAAAATTGAGACTTGGGCATTTAGTGACTTTCCCAATATCTAACAGCTTTCAAGTTGCAGATCCAAGCCTGAAAATACTGACCAGATTCACCAGACTCCATCCTGCTGAGGCTATTACTGACGACAAAGATTTAAAGATCTGACCCTACCAAATGATCTCTGATCTTCTTTCTCAAAGGTAAACATGGAGAATAACACTGAAGTTTATTATGAAATTTAAGATGTGCTTTATGTGGTTTTCATTTGGAAGTCTGGCTTTCCAGCCTCCCTGACTTGATAAAATAGCTTTTATCGGTAATGCACCATGAATGCAGGACCCATCTGAAATGGTTCAGCTCCTTTCACAGAAGCTGGCCCAATGCTTGCATGAAATAGGCATTTGATGGTATCTGTGGACTGATTTTGTGGTTGAACCTTTGCGGGATGTGATAACAATTCTTGACTGCCTCTTTCAGACTTATCTGTGCAATGCTAAAAAAAAATCTATTTAACTCATTTAGTTTAACAAGTGAGCAGTGGAATGAAAAAAGTCAAGCCCACTGACTATTTTTAAGCTACCAAAGTAACTTCTCATTTCTGCTAAGGAACCTGTCAGTTCAATCCAAGCATGTGGTTACCGACAATGACACAGACATGGGTCCCTCATCTGAAAACAAGGACTTAGTCCAACAGCCCACAGGGCTTTAGTGCTCAGGCCTCTGATGAAAAAGAATAATTTGCCCTCCTTTGGACATTTTGATAAATAAATAATGTGAACGACTTATTTATCCCCAAACCCTTAAATCATCCCTGGAAACTTAAAAAAAAAAAATCTAGCAACACAAAATTCGAGTTCTACATTCACCAACTTCAAGGCACTAAACCTCACAGAATTATAGAGAAAGTCCACCCAATCAATGGAATTCAGAGCTAAGAATTGAGCCACTAAATGGCATGATTGCTGTAATTAGTCAAATGGTGTAATTATAGTAAACACATGATAAGCTGCTGCTGAAGCAATGATTGCAGAGCATAATGATATTATTATGATTTTTGATGATATAATATGATTTGGGTATATAGCAAATGCCCACAACAATATTAAAACATTTTTCCTTTGTGAAATTTCTTAGTACCTGATTTGGATTTTTTTTTTTTCTTTACATTTTTGAGGTTTAAAACTAAGTCAGAGAATATGAAGATGGCGGCGGCTGCAGCGGCTGCGGCGGCTGGCGCGGAGTAGCTGAGGTGGAAAAGGTGGCCACTGGGCCTCAGGCAGCCGGGAAACTTGTGGACCTTCCTCTGGCCATCTCTTAAGGGAGGACTGCTGCTGCTGGCCGGTCGTGGGGGCTCAACGCCACTTTGCCCCCGGCAGGAGAGGCTGCCTCATTTACAGGCAACAGCTTTGAAGTGTGGAGCAGGAAAAGAACTGATTCTTAGCTGCAAAAGCGAGTCTTGAAACAGGGAACACGGCGCCAGGGCTGCTGTGGATGCAGCCAGGATCCCGGAGGCTGGGGCCACACTGAAGGCGGCCAGCTGCCCTATTCAGGATTCGAGGTTTCAGGCTGGCATTAAAGAAGATTCCTGGGAGCGCCCGAGTGGCGCCGCGACTGAACAGCCCGAGGTGGCAGCGCGGAGAACACGGAAGGCAACAAACCAGAGACAGAGCGAGCGCCCGACCTGGCACAGCACTGTGAGTGATCCCTGGCACAGCTCTGTTCGGGGGGTGGATGCCCACGCGGCTCCCGCCTGCACCACCAGGCCACTCACTGCCCCGATGCTGCCTCCATTTTCCCAGGTGCGGGCAGCTCCGCCCTGCTCGGCCATCACTGAGCCCATTTGCTTGGCCTGGCGCGGGGCTTTCCGGACCCTGCGGGCCGGCCTCCTCTCCCACTCCCTCCGCAGTTCTCTGGCGGGGCTGGGGGTGTGGGGCGTCCCGACCAGTGTTGGGAGGGCTAGCAAGTACGGGTGGGCCGACTGTCACTCCACCACACCCTGGACTCCGGCCCCGGTAAACTTCCTGTTACTGGGAGGCAGATACCATCTCTGCGACCACCAGTTTGGAAAAAAGCCTAACAAATTTCTGGTTGGGAATAGTGTGGTAGGAGAGTTCCCAGGTCCGCTTGAACCTGCCGGAGAGCAGGCTGCAGGCGGGCACTAGACTCGGTTTATACCGGGGGGATACAAAGGTGAACAAGACCCAAGAAAGATCTACACAGTGCTACAAAGGCACCCAGAGAGACCGGTCGTCTGTGCCTAGCAGAAACCTGGTAGACTTCCTGGGCGAGGCGGTGCTGAGCAGGGTCTTGAAGGCCCAGCTGATAGACGAGGGGTGCAGAAGACACACCCCAGCCCAGCACAGTGTGCACAGAGGGGGGAGACGTGCGGCCAGGGAGGCGGAGACTCAACAGAAACCACACACCCGGTGGGGTCACCACTGCACGATCTAACAGCCTGGGCCAGAGCACACGGAACGGGGAGAAGTCCTGTACAGAAAGTGAAAGCTCAACAGAGATCACACACCCTGGGGTACGTGATCCACCAGCCCAGCAGAGTACAAGCTGACCAGAAAGGTGGATCCCCGGAGAAGCCCAAGACCCGAGGCAACCACACACACAGGGCACTAGAGGACAACTGAGCAGTCACGGAGGGAGCCATACGAAATTAGCAACCACAGCAACATCCTAGTTAGTCATTAGTCTCAAACCGGTGGACTGTGAAACCCTGGCCACAATGAATAAACACCAAAAAATAGATACCAGAAATACAAAAAAATCAAGAAAGTACACCACCAAAAGTTAATAAATCAAAAACTCTAGATCCTATAGAACAAAAAGCCCTTGAAATGACTGACAAGGAATTTCGAGTGATAATTCTAAGGAAACTGAATGAGATACAAGAAAATTCAGCTACACATCATGAGGAAATGAGGAAAAGTATACAGGATCTGAAAGAGGAAATGTGCAAGGAAATCAATGTCCTGAAAAAAAATGTAGCAGAACTTGCTGAACTGAAGAAGTTATTCAGCGAAATAAAAAACACAACGGAGAGTTTAACCAGCAGGCTTGTCGAAGTTGAAGAGAGAACCTCTGAACTTGAAGATGGGCTGTTTGAAATAACACAAGCAGACAAAAAGAAAGAAAAAAGAATCAAGGACATGGAAGAAAATCTGAGAGAGATATCAGACAACCTCAAGCGCTCAAATATCCGAGTCATGGGTATTCCAGAAGGGGAGGAAAATGGAGATTCCATTGAAAACATATTCAACAAAATAGTGGCAGAAAACTTCCCAGGTATAGGAAAAATCACAGATCTTCAGATCCAGGAAGCTCAACGATCTCCAAATGTATTCAACCCAAAAAGGCCCTCTCCAAGACATGTCATAGTCAAATTGGCAAAACTCAGAGACAAAGAGAGAATCTTAAAAGCTGCAAGAGAGAAGCGTCAAATCACCTATAAGGGAGCCCCAATCAGGCTAACATCAGACTTTTCACCACAAACCCTAAAAGCTAGAAAGGAATGGGATGATATTTTCAAAATACTAAAAGACAAAGATTGCCAGCCAAGAATACTCTACCCTGCAAGGCTATCCTTCCGAAATGAGGGGCAAATAGTATATTTCTCAGACAAACAAAAACTGCGGGAGTTCACTACCACAAGACCACCCTTACAAGAAATCCTCAAGGGAGTACTGGGTTTGGTTCCTGAAAAATAACTACCACTGCCATAAAAACCTAAGAAAAATCTAAACCCGCTAGTACAATAAAAATGGCATTCATGAAGAGAAAACAAGCTAACAAAAACACTATCTACAACCTAAGGAACCAACAAACACAGAAACCAAACAGTAAATCAGAAAGCAAGGAACAAAAGACACCTAAGACAACCAAACAACCAATAAAATGCTAGGAATAAATCAACACCTTTCAATAACAACTCTTAATGTTAAAGGCTTAAATTCCCCAATTAAAAGACACAGACTGGCTGACTGGATCAAAAAGCAGGACCCAACTATATGCTGCCTACAAGAGACCCACCTCACCCATAAAGATTCACACAGACTAAGAGTGAAAGGATGGAAAAAGATTTACCATGCAAACAGAAAAGAAAAACGAGCTGGAGTGGCTATTCTTATATCTGACAAAATAGACTTTAAACTAAAAACCATAAAAAGAGACAACGAGGGACACTACATAATGATAAAAGGACTGATCCATCAAGAAGACATAACAATCATAAATATGTACGCACCCAATGTTGGAGCAGCCAGATTTATAAAACAAACTCTATTAGACCTAAAGAAGGAAATAGACACTAATACCATAATAGCAGGGGACCTGAACACTCCACTGTCAATATTAGACAGATCATCTAGGCAAAGAATCAGTAGAGAAACACAAGATCTAAACAAGACTCTAGACCAATTGGAATTGGCAGATATCTACAGAACATTCCACCCAACAACCTCAGAATATTCATTCTTCTCACCAGCACATGGATCATTCTCCAGGATAGATCACATATTAGGTCACAAATCAAGTCTCAATAAATTCAAAAAAATTGGAATTATCCCATGTATCTTCTCAGACCACAATGGATTAAAACTAGAAATTAATAACAAACAAAACTCTGGAAACTATACAAACACATGGAAATTAAACAGCATTCTACTTAATGACATATGGGTCCAAGAAGAAATCAAGCAGGAAATCAAAAAGTTTATTGAAACTAATGAAAACAATGATACATCATACCAAAACCTGTGGGATACTGCAAAAGCAGTATTGAGGGGAAAATTTATTGCATTAAATGCTCACTTCAGAAGAATGGAAAGATGGCAAGTGAACAACCTAACACTTCACCTTAAAGAACTAGAAAAACAAGAACAATCCAATCCTAAAGTTAGCAGACGGAAAGAAATCATTAAGATCAGAGCAGAACTGAATGAAATTGAAAACCAAAAAACAATTCAAAAGATCAACGAATCAAAAAGTTGGTTTTTTGAAAAGATAAATAAAATTGACAAACCATTAGCATGGCTAACAAAAAAAAAGAGAGAAGACTCAAATAACAAAAATTAGAAATGAAAAAGGCGATATTACAACTGATTCATCTGAAATACAAGGAATCATTCGAGACTACTATAAACAACTATACGCCAACAAATTTGAAAATCTGGAGGAAATGGATAAATTTCTGGACACACACAAGCTCCCAAAACTGAACCGTGAAGACATAGAAAATTTGAACAGACCAATAACAATAAAGGAGATTGAAGCTGTTATCAGAAGGCTCCCAACAAAGAAAAGCCCAGGACCAGATGGATTCACAGCAGAATTTTACCAAACATTCAAAGAGGAATTGACACCGATTCTTTACAACCTATTCCAAAAGATTGAAACGGACGCAAATCTCCCAAACTCATTCTATGAAGCAAACATCATCCTGATACCAAAACCAGGTAAAGATATAACCAAAAAAGAAAACTACAGGCCGATATCCTTGATGAATATAGATGCAAAAATCCTCACTAAAATACTAGCAAACAGAATACAGCAACACATACGAAAAATTATTCATCACGATCAAGTGGGATTCATCCCAGGGATGCAAGGTTGGTTCAACATACGCAAATCAATAAATGTGATACACCATATTAATAAACTCAAACACAAGGACCATATGATCATCTCTATAGATGCTGAAAAAGCATTTGATAAAGTTCAGCACTCATTCATGACAAAGACCCTCTATAAGTTAGGTATAGAGGGAAAGTATCTCAACATAATTAAAGCCATATATGCCAAACCCACTGCCAATATCATCCTGAATGGGGAAAAGCTGAAAGCTTTTCCTTTAAGAACAGGAACTAGACAAGGATGCCCACTCTCACCACTCCTATTCAACATAGTGTTGGAAGTACTAGCCAGAGCAATCAGAGAAGAGAAGGAAATAAAGGGCATCCAGATTGGAAAAGATGAAGTCAAACTGTCCCTGTTTGCAGATGACATGATCCTATATATCGAACAGCCTAAAACCTCTACAAAAAAACTGTTGGAATTGATAAATAATTTCAGCACAGTAGCAGGATACAAAATCAACACACAAAAATCAGTAGCATTTCTTTTCTCCAATAGTGAACATGCAGAAGGAGAAATCAAGAAAGCCTGCCCATTTACAATAGCCACCAAAAAAATAAAATACTTAGGAATTGAGTTAACCAAGGAGGTGAAAAATCTCTATAATGAGAACTACAAACCACTGCTGAGAGAAATTAGAGAGGATACAAGAAGATGGAAAGATATTCCATGCTCTTGGATTGGAAGAATCAACATAGTGAAAATGTCCATACTACCCAACGTGATATACAAATTCAATGCAATCCCCATCAAAATTCCAAAGACATTTTTCTCAGAAATGGAAAAAACTATTCAGACATTTATATGGAACAATAAAAGACCACGAATAGCCAAAGCAATGCTCAGCAAAAAAAATAAAGCTGGAGGCATAACACTACCTGACTTTAAGCCATACTACAAAGCTATAATAACCAAAACAGTATGGTACTGGCATAAAAACAGACACACTGACCAATGGAATAGAATAGAGAATCCAGAAATCAACCCACACACTTACTGCCATCTGATCTTTGACAAAGGCACCAAGCCTATTCACTGGGGAAGGGACTGCCTCTTCAGCAAGTGGTGCTGGGATAACTGGATATCGATATGCAGGAGCATGAAACTAGATCCATACCTCTCACCATATACTAAAATCAACTCAAAATGGATTAAGGATTTAAATATACACCCTGAGACAATAAAACTTCTTAAAGAAAACATAGGAGAAACACTTCAGGAAATAGGACTGGGCACAGACTTCATGAATACGACCCCAAAAGCATGGGCAACCAAAGGAAAAATAAACAAATGGGATTATATCAAACTAAAAAGCTTCTGCACAGCAAAAGAAACAATTAAAAGAGTTAAAAGACAACCAACAGAGTGGGAGAAAATATTTGCAAAATATACATCTGACAAAGGATTAATATCCAGAATATATAAGGAACTCAAACAACTTTACAAGAAGAAAACAAGCAACCCAATTAAAAAATGGGCAAAAGAGCTAAGTAGGCATTTCTCTAAGGAAGATATACAAATGGCCAACAGACATATGAAAAAATGCTCAACATCACTCAGCATCCGGGAAATGCAAATCAAAACCACATTGAGATACCATCTAACCCCAGTTAGGATGGCTAAAATCCAAAAGACTATGAACGATAAATGCTGGCGAGGCTGCGGAGAAAAAGGAACTCTCATACATTGTTGGTGGGACTGCAAAATGGTGCAGCCTCTATGGAAAATGGTATGGAGGTTCCTTAAACAATTGCAAATAGATCTACCATACGACCCAGCCATCCCACTGCTGGGAATATACCCAGAGGAATGGAAATCATCAAGTCGAAGGTATACCTGTTCCCCAATGTTCATCGCAGCACTCTTTACAATAGCCAAGAGTTGGAACCAGCCCAAATGCCCATCATCAGATGAGTGGATATGGAAAATGTGGTACATCTACACAATGGAATACTACTCAGCTATAAAAACGAATGAAATACTGCCATTTGCAACAACATGGATGGACCTTGAGAGAATTATATTAAGTGAAACAAGTCAGGCACAGAAAGAGAAATACCACATGTTCTCACTTATTGGAGGGAGCTAAAAATTAATATATAAATTCACACACACACACACACACAAACCGGGGGGGGGGGAAGAAGATATAACAACCACAATTATTTGAAGTTGATACAACAAGCAAACAGAAAGGACATTGTTGGGGGGGAGGGGGGGAGGGAGAAGGGAGGGAGGTTTTGGTGATGGGGAGCAATAATCAGCTACAATGTATATCGACAAAATAAAATTAAAAAAAAAAAAATTCCAAAAAAAAAAAAAAAAAACTAAGTCAGACGGGGAATCAAAGCTTTTTTTAAATGAGAGGAAAATAAGTTATCGTTCAACATAATGCCTTGGTGAGAAGGTGGATGGAAAGAGATAAAGGATTTAAAAGTTCAGCATGAAGTCAGTCAGCAGGATAACCCTAAGCAGATATTACAGTTAATGGCTACAGTGCAAGAAAACACCTGTACATATATGGATGTTATTTCACATATATTCCATTTTCCAGGAACTTACACTTTTACGTTAAGTTTACCACTGCACTACCTGTGAAAATAAGGTTTTCCAGAGCGCAATGCTGCCAGCACACTCTTTGATTTAACATTCCTAGGAAAAGACAATGCTTTAAGACATTTGCACATTGCTTATTATGTGTCCAAATGCTGTGCCACGTAACACTAGACTGATAATTCTGAGTTGTCTCAGACTTTTTAGATGAGATTTTGTATAATCAAAAATATTTTTATTACACATAATTTGTGAATGGTAGGGATTCTTAAGTGGGGGGTAAGTTTAGGAGTTCATGGACTCATGTCATTGAAGGCACTCTGTGCATCAGTGAACATGTTCTTCTTGGAAAGGAACTTTTATCAGGGTTTTCAGTGGGGTTGAGAAGCCAAAAACGTTTACTCTGAGATTATGCCATCTGTGTTCATGTCTTCTCCACCAAAGCCCGTAGGATTTTCAGTTGAGCTTCAAGCTTCGTAGCAAGGAGGCTCGAACTAATCTCTGAAGTAGAAAAGAGCCCTGTGACACTGTGACTTTGCTGCCTACGAACATGCTAATGCAGTTTAACTTTTTTTATTTTTAACAATGAAGCATACTGTTGATTTCTTTTAAGGATTGCAGTTCACAAAACTCCTGTATAAGCATTGTCTGATGGAACTTTCTGGGACCATGGAAAAGTTTCTGTCTGCACTGTCCAGCTTGGTAGCCGCAAGCCATGCGTGGCTATTTTGCATTTGAAATGCGGCGGATGCATCTTACAGACTGCATTTTTCACCTAATTTTATTTTAATTAATTTATATTTAAATTTAAACAGCCACATGAGTGGCTACTCTATTGGACAGCACAGCTCTAGACAATATTTTTCTGAGCAGAATACTCTTCAAACCTATTTTACTCACTCGCAGCACTGTACATTTTATTTTATTAAATTTGCACATGAAGTAATTTATTATCATCTAAGCAAATATACAGCTTTAAGCATTATAGAAGCTCAATAAATATTAATGATCAGTAAATTGAATCGTTACAGATAGTGAAATAGCATGACAAAAAATGAGGCATAATTAGAATCAGTCTCGCTTTTATTGACAAAGATATTCCATGGAACTGGGAGCCAAAATCACATAGTGGTGTAGGCTTTCATGATTTTAAATTATTTTAATGAAATTCACACTTTTGATTTTATCTGAAGTTAATTCAACTTTTTTCTATTTGACATTCCCCTGCCATGAATATTGATGGGTTTTACTATATTTCCAAGTGTCTTTTTTTCCTGGTACCCTGAAGATTCAGATTTTCACACACATTGTTTACTGCCTAATTTCATTCTAGCTTTAGAAAAGGGAGAAAAGATCATTTCATACTAATATTTGCTGTGAGAAGGAAATGAACCAGGATCCTAAACAACAAAAGAATTAAGAACCCCATCCTGCTAGGAATCAAACGAGTTTATGAATTGAGAACACAATTATTATTTGAAATACGTTTCTTTTATTGCACTCACTCTCTTATTTACCCAACAAAAACTGCTCTTCATGTTGGAGATTCAAGAGTGGACTGTCACGAACACGAAGTTAACACCCCATGTAGACAGAAGATGCTAATCAAGGAATCTCAAAAATAAAGAACCATTTACAAATCATGCTCTGGAAAATTCCACAGCACACTGAGAGCATATGATCAAGACATGTGGCATCCCCGAAGGAAGAAATGACATTTGGGGTGCTCCCTCAAGATGGAGAGCAGAGTGTCCCAGACAGGACACCAACAGATTATATATATATATACACACACATATATGCAGTCATGTGTTGTGTGTAGCTTCAAGTCAGGGATGCATCATTAAGCAATTTTGTCCTTGTGCAAAAGTGTATAATGAAAGAGAATGCAATGGATTTTCCTGTTATCCACACCGGCCACTAGTCACACACACGGACCCTCTAACTATGCTACCAAGTCTCTCTGTGCCTTATTTCCTTCAGCTGTTCAATGGAGATTGGAATAAAACCTCCCCCACAAAGTTATGAGAACTAAATTACAGCTAGGGACTGTGCCTGGCACTCAGCAAGCACTCTGTGAGCTAACCATTAAGAGCTATTATTTTGCTGTAGGGATGAGTAGGAATTATTTAAAATGCAAGAATTCTAAAGGAGATAACAACACTTTCATGTGGGGTCAGATCTAATGTACCAAATGCTTGGCTTTCTGTTTTAAATTCAGAGCTACCTTCAGGAGGGTCACCCCTGGGTAAGCTAGGCAACTGTCCTTGACTGAAATGCCACTCTCTGCGGGTACCTGACTTATATATAATACATATGCACATATTAGCACCAGGGTGCAAGGAGAGAGTGATATCAATAAGGCCAGGCAGGAGATATACCTGGAACTGGATCTTAGTGTTACCACAAGGAATCTGGTCTCTATCCCAAGAGCAATAGGGGCCAATTGCAAGAATATTAGGGACAGAGTGAGGGAGTGCAGGTAGAGCAAGCCACCTGCATTTTGGAATAATCTTTCTGGCTCATAAACTAGAGGGTCAAATGCAAATGGCCAATCCTTCTCTCATCCTTCTGCGTCATCCAGGTGAGGAGGGATTGCATCTCGCCCTGGAGACAAAGAGCAGAGAGGAAAGAAGGGAGCCTACTTCTTAAGGTAGAGTTGGCAGGGCTTGGAGGAGGGACGAGAGAGCACGCAGCGAGAAAGATGGGCCTGGCTTGGATGTCCTGGGTTCCTGCCATCACGAGCTGTGTCATGGAGCCTCCACTCACTGAGGAAAGAGCCACTGGTGTCCCCAAGAGGACTGGAGTGAGTGCTCAGGGGAGCTGTCATTGCAGAATCCAGCCAGCATTTGAGAACTAAGAGCTCATTGTTCTGGAACAAAGCAATCTTTCCAGAGCAATGAAGGCATCGAAAATACATACAGGAAGAGCCTGGTATTGCTTGGGGGAGAGGGTGCATTTTTCAAACACAAATGAAGATGCAGTGTAAGTCCTTTGTGCTGACTGCACATTCCGTAGTCTGTGCCTCTCTTTGAGAAGCTGCACTGTCTTTGGCTTCCACAACTATCAAGTTCAAGATAGGGGCTGCACTGCAGACTTGCCTTCAATTGGGTCCCAAGGCTGGCAGGAAGCCAGCATTTACAAATGCTGCCATCTGAACACCAGCAGGGCCCCCCCACACTTTAGAATAGAGCAAACGATGGCCTGGTATGGGTTCCAAGTGTTTCACTTATTTGTGGAGAATATTCTCACCAGTGCCAAATCAATGTGATTTTACTGTGTGTATTAGTTTCCTAGAGCTGCCATAAGAAAATGCCACAAATTGGGTGACTTCAAACAACAGAAATGTATCATCTCACTGGTCTGTGGGCTAGAATTCCAAAACCAAGGTGTCAGCAGGGCCGTGCTCCATCTGAAGGGTCTAGGGAAGTGTCCTTCCTAGCCTCTGCCTGGCTTCTGGAGGTGACTGTGAGTCTTTGGCATTCCTTGGCTTGAAGCTGCATCACTCCAAACTGTCTGATTTCCTTTGTCAATTAAGTACACCAGTCATTGGGATGGGGTCCACCCTAAGGACTTCATCTTACTGTGATTGTATCCCCAAAGACCCTGTTTCCATATAAGGTCACATGCACATGTACTGGGGACTTGAACATATCTTTTGGGGAGACACAATTCAACCCATAACACTATGCATTACAATTTCCTAGTGGAAGTGTTTGTGGCTATTTCCTCTCTACTCTACTCCCTTAAGTTTTGGTATGAAAGGAAGAAAAACAGGGAGACACATTCAGCCTAATTCTGGCTACCTCTAGTACTTTCGCACCTGATTTTATGAACATTTATCTGGCTATAACAATTATTTGATTATGAGTCTGCTCCAATTTCTGATATGGAAGTGAGATCTTTCAAGACATAGGTTGGTACATAAGACCTGGGTGTCATTTATTAAATAATAAATACAAGAAGTAGATCTTATTCTAACTTAGTGCCTGTTACATGGAGGAACCTTGATAAGCATTTGTCAAGGGAGAGAAAGAAAGAGAAGAGGAGAGGAGAGGTGTAGGGAAAAGCGTTTGAGTGATCTTCTGGTTTCATGTTCAGTCTTCAGTCTTAACCAGATTAACTCACCTTTCCCCTTAACCTTTCTTAATCGCCTCCATTAATTTCTCTCCCTAGACTTGCAAGGATTGAAACTTATCACCAGACATTACTGATAAGCTATGAAGGGAGTGATACAAAGTAATGGTTTAGATATTAATCTTTCTCAAATCTGCAGATAAGACAGATTAACTCTGGGGCACTCTTCAAGACCTGTGATTCTGTGGACGGCCAATAAAGATTGCCTTAGTGGGAGTTTCTGTGCTGTTACCACGCTCAGGAGCTCTGCATCTTGTGGAACTGCCAGCCTTAAGAGTCACCCCCACAGTGTTGTAACTAAGATTCAATTACCCAAACATCGCATCTCAAAAATGTCCTCACCTGCAATGAAATGTTCTGTTTCATCAAACTCCACTACCAGTTCACCTGCTATATGTTTTTCTGTTTCTGCATAACAATACAACATTGTTCCTATGTGTTAAAACAGACACTGTTTCTGCCTCATGGTTTCTGTGGGTCAGGAGTGTGGGCACAGGGTAGCTGGGTCCTATTTTCAAGGTTTCTCGTGAAGATGCACTCTAGGAGTCCACCAGAGCAAGGGTCTCATCTGAGGCTCAACTGGGGAAGGATCCGCTTCCAAGGTCACATGGCCGTTAGTGGAATTCAGTCCCTTGTGGGCACAGACCTGTGGGCTTCCCTTTCTTGCTGGCTGTTGGCCAGAAACCACCCTCAACTCCTGTGGCCACCCAACATGGCCACTCACTTCCTCAAAGCCCTAAAGGGAGAGGGTCTTTTCCCAAGATAGAGGTCAGAGTCCTTGGGGATGCAATCATGGAGATGACATCCCATCAACCTTTCCTTATTCTGTTGGTTGAACACAAGTCTCAGGTCCCAACACACTCATGAGGAGGGGATTCCACAAGGGTGTGAACACCATGGGCTGGGATCACCAGGGCCATCAGAAGAGTCTGTCCACTACACCTGTTGACCCAGCCTAGGTTTTCTCATAAAGAATGGGACAGACTCCTATAGATGCAATGTTGCAAGGATATATGTGGCTAAGGTCAAGTATATACCCAGACACCATTATTGGGTGCTGTAGACTGAATGTTTGTGTCCCTCCCCCACCAAAATTCATATGTTGAAACCTAATCCCCAAAGGAATGGTATCAGTAGGTGGGGCCATTGGGAGGTGATGAGGTCATGAGGGTGGATCCTCATATGTGGGATTTGTGCCCTAATAAAAGAGACCCCAGAGAGCTCCCTCACCCCTTCTACCACATAAGGACACAGCAAGAAGGCACCATCTATGAACCAGGAAGCAGGTTGTCATCAGACACTGACACTGCCATGCCTTGATCTTGGACTTCCAGCCTCCAGAACTGTGAGCAATAAATGTCTGTTTCTTATAAGTCACCTAGTCTATGATATTTTTGTTATAGCAGCCTGAACAGACTAAGACATTGATCAAAGACTATCTTAACTCAAGCTGAAAATTTCCTTTACACCTCTGTTTGTTCAATGAATATTTATTACATATATATTAGTTAAATAACTTTTCAGCTGTCAAATAAAGAAAGCAAATCTGTATATCTTAAGCCAAAAGAAAGGACTTCCATATCCAGAAAGCGTTTTTGGTACCAATTGTCTACATTTTCTGGATAAACATGTTAAAAAATGCCTTTAGAATAATTGCTGCACTGACAGTAAAGTAAGGGGAACTGTTGGAGGCCACAAATGACAGAACAGCATGACCTGGGAGGTGGGAGCAAGGCTGGAACCAGGCTCAGTGAGAACCACTGCTGTGTCCTGCTGGCCGGAGTCCATGTCCCCAGCACCCAGGAGGCGGATAACAAAGCTGGAACCAAGCTAGAGGGCAAATCTGTTTTGAGATTCTGCATAAAACCTGACCCTCCAAGGACAGGAGCCTCAGGGTAGAAATAGAGAGAGAAAAACATGCCAAGGAGGGTGATAATTATGTTCAACCTGGCTTTAGATGAAGTGAGGAAAGCAGGAAATAGTCTTTGAAAATTCCTAAACTGTGAGTCATCTGCTTTCAGATTTGAAGGCACATTACTGGTGAAGCCCCAAGCCAACATTTTAATTAAAAGCCTCCTGAATTTTTAACTCTCTACTTGCCTTACCAAAGTCCATGTGGAAAATCCTCATGTATCATTCTTTGATAATTCTTAGGTGCTGTGCATATGTGTGTTCAATGACCTTTATGGCTGGCACATGGAAATGGAATTCTATATTTCTGTAACCCACTAAAGTGTGTTATTTGTTCTGATATTTTCTTAGATCCTTTGGTATTTTCTGTGTAAAATACTGAATTATATTAAATTATATACCACATTATATTACTTTCAAATAACTGCAGTTTTTTCTTTCTTTCCAACATTTAGATTTTATTTATTTTCCCTTTATTTTTTGTGCTGGCTAGGACCACTAGTGTATTATGGAAGAAATGATAACAGGCTTCCGTTTTTATTTATTTTTCTTCATCATTTGAAAGGGGATTCCTTGAGTATTACTTTTGCTATAGCATTTTTAAAGCTATTTATCAACTTAAGGATATGCTATTTTACTAATAGTTTTTCAGAGGATGTTTTTAAGATCATAGATCATTATTAACTTTTTCCCACATTTTTTGACAAGCATATATGGGGTTCCCTCCACAAATCTGTTAATAAAGTTGATTAGATCAATAGATATTCCTGCTTTGAATATAAGAATAATCCCATAACGATTAACAGTTAAAAATCTGCCTGCAAAGAAACAGCAGGCACAACAAGTACATAAGATAACTTTCTCAAGCTAGCCAAAGAATAGATATTTCAATCTTACAAAATACCTTTTAGTATAAAATTAAGAAAAATGCCCTAACAAATTTTATAAGGCTAATATAACCTTGATACCTAAAGCAAACAAAAATAATGAAAGAGTAGAAGAGTTTAGCCTATATAATTCCTCTTATATGAAATGTCCAGACAGAACAGGCAAATCCATAGAGTTAGAAAGCCAATTAGTTGTTGGCAAGGACTGTGGGACAGAGGGTGACTACTAATGGGTATAGGATTTCTTTTGGGGGCTGATGGTGATGAAAGTGCTCTAAAATTGACTATGGTAATACTTGAGTGACTCTAAATATACTAAAACCCACTGAACTGTACAGTTTAAATGGATAAATGATGTGCTATACAGGTCAATAAAGCTGTCTTTTTAAAAAATGTTAGCCAATCTCACTCATAAACATAGATTCAGCCTAATTCAAAATAAAATACTGTAAAAAATTCCAAATAAAGTATTTTTAAAACTTATCAGCACTATATAATAAAAATTAAGATGTCAAGCTCAAAATAGTACATGAAGATCAAAATAATATCAGTTAACTGCATTAACAGGTTCATGGAGGAAACACTATATACTCTTTATGTAGAAAATTACGGAGAATGAAAAAATTGAAAAGCTGAATATAGAGATGGAAACATGTTCCTCACTAGAAAACTCAATATTATACAGATGTCAGCTCTCTCCAAATTGGTCTATAGATTCAATGTAGTTCCAGCCAAAATTCTGGCAAATTTCCTTGGGCTATGACATACTGATTAAAAATTTACACGAACCTTTTCCTCTTTCCTTCTTCTTCTCTCATTTTTCCTTTCTCTTCTGTCCCTTCTTTCTGTAGGGGGAGGATGTCCAGATACCAAAGTGTCATGGGTCCAGTAAATAGGTGTAAGTATATGCATATACACATACCCAGACATCATTTAACAAAAACCCAGAGATCATCATGTTAATGGGTAACATACATGACAAGGTAGTTTGCAAAAGGGGAAACGAACAAAAGAAAAAGTCCGAAGTTTCATTAGCATCAGAAAAAAATACAGCTTAAATACACAAAGAGATATCATTTCATACCCAACAGATTATAAAAAGATTTTTTTTAAAAAAAGGTCTAGCAACATCATTTGTGGGGGGGTAAAAATGATTTGGGGAATAGTTTGATATTATCTAGCAAATTGAATTTGTGCATACTCTATAATGTAGCCATGCCACTCCTGACTGTCACACCCTAGAGAAGAAATTTTGGTGCCTGTGCACCCAGAGACATAACTGCAAATGTTTGTGACAGTAATATTGTTAATGCCAATGTCCTTAAGATCCTTAGAAGTTCTTTTGCCTAACTGAGGGAATTTATTTATTCTGCACCACATTAAATCCTTCAGTGATTTTAACATACATAGTTTCATACAAACACAGTTTTGATTTTATCTTTATCCCTAGGCTGCCTTTCATTTTGCAAACTGGAGATGAGAAACAGTTTTATTTTCAAATCCAAGCCTGACTCCCATATCAACTCTTTAAATTCTGCTTGGAAATTGTCCAGTTCTTTCACTTGCTCATCCCTTTTATCATACACAGTTAAAATTAACCAACTTTCAGCAATGTTTTCACTTTGCAGGAAAGGAGGAGTTTCGATAATCTGGTTCTATCACATTATTATTTTGAGCAAGCAGACACATAAATAGAGTATCACAATAAAGATAAGAGTTTAGCAAAAGTAAACAATGCATGCTAATATGGAGGAGGTGCTGTTTATAAAGGCTTTCCTGAAGCATAATCTGACCTAAGACCAGAATGGTGACTTAAAATCAGAGGGACACCACGCAAAGGGAACAGCAAATGCAAGGGCCCTGTGGCACGTATCAGTGGCAGAAGGAAGAATGTGAGTTGGAGTGTAGACAAGAGCTGTAACAAATGAACTACTGCCTATTGTAGTTCATTTCATTCTGTAAATTCTAGAAAACATGGGAAATTGTGTTGCACTTGCAATACCCCATGCAAATGGGTCAAAAATAATACTGCTGGGGATGACTGACACTAAGTGATCCTGAGTTATGCTGGCCCTGGATCAGAATAATGAGGTTGGCAAAGTTTGTCCTCATGACCTTGCTCCTCCACTTTCTGCCACCCATTTCCCGATGCATCACATTTTCATTCTTTTCATGCCGTCCTTCACACTTGGGCCAACCCTATGCAAATAGCAGCACCACCCAAAGATGAACCCACTCCTACGCAAACAGAGCCCAGCTGTGAATCACTGCAGGAAACACACTATAGGTGTGAATTAATAGGACAACAGCCCCAACCCAGTATATTTGTTCTTTAAAAGAGAACTCCAGGATAGAAAATGCCTCAATGACATACTAGGTTTAGATTTTACAGCACCAATGAACATGGCCCACCCCCACCCCTGCTACAACTCAGACTTCCTAACTGAGCATGTTTCCATGAGGTTGTTCATTGTACTAATTAAGAAAAGCAAGAGAATGATCGTTCAGGAAAGGGAGAGTTGTTTCTCAGTAATCTTCATTATATTCTTCTGGAAAGTGCTGGAAATGGTGATTAATCTATGAGCTGTCTCTGTAATTTTTCTCTGCTTCCTACACTAGATGTCACTGTGCAGCTCGTTATTAAGTAGCCTAAGGAAAGTCTTCATAGAGAAATAGCAACTGTTTAAAAAATCACAAAGGATGCCTAACATGGCAGTACCCAAAACACATGCAAGCACTGTGCTCACCCACTGACATTTGGCAGGGAGACAGCTCATTTCCTGTACACAACTTACCATTAGTCTACCTCAGTGTAATGCTAACAAGACTTATCAACAACTTGAAATATATTTTTCTTTTTCCCATTTGCATACCTGTCAACCTGATAAAAAGTGAGAATTTGGGAAATGCAAATAGCCCACTCATGAAATTTAATGATGTGCACATATGCTCCATTTTGAAACGTTGCAAAAATGCACCATTCCCTTGATGCTAAAAACAATGTTCCCCCTGAAGATAATGGAGCTTGGAATAGAGTAAACACCCCACCTCACCTTCTTTCCTTTTCTTGCCCCCAATTTTTGTTGCATTATAGACCTTGAAGTGAGGAATGTGTTTACTGTGCTTCCAGTAGGTAGGATCAGCAACTATCCCAGTTTGCCCAGGACTGAGGGAGTTTTAAAGACAGGATGAGTTGCTCAGTCTTTTAACTATGAGCTCCACAGAGATCTGCTTGCTTGCATTATTATGACACATGACCCCCATTCGAGAATGCCTCTGCACACACACTCCAAACCCTGAGTTCTTTTGTACTTAAGAACCAGGCACAAGGCAAGGAATGTTGCTCAGCCTACAAGGCTTTTTAAATTCCATCAAAATGACAGCTTTGAGTTGCTGGCTGGCACTCAAAAGGAAAAATATTTTCCAGGATGCTTTCCAGAAGCAGAATTATTTGGCCATGTCCAAAGTTTTAACAAGAGTAACTACAGAAATGAATGCACGACTTGAACAATCTCGAAAGGGTGTACTGTGAGAAAGTTCCAGGCACTCTGCTAAGATAAATACGGTGCCATCATGGCAAAGAGGATATGTTTGTGTTAGATGAGAGGGTTAAATTTTTCTTTAAAAAAAAATGTGAAGGACTAACGAGGTGCATTGGTCTAAGCTGACAACTCAATTGTACAGAATGCAGTTAGTGACACTGATATCAAAGGCATGGTTTTGATGTGAATCTAAACTAAGATTGGATCGTCTTTCTCCAATGAAGAGGAAATCAACAAACTGTTCTATTAGTGCATTAGGCAGTGATAATGATGATGATGATGATGATGATGATGATGAAGAAGAGGCATGAGGAGGAGAGGAAAGGATAGGAGGTGGAGGAAGAGGACACAGAAAATGGGACACTTCTCCACCCCTTCTTGCTGTGTCTAGGGCACCGGCCAGGTCGTTCTCAATGAGCAATCAGATCCCGCTTGGGAATTGTTATCCTCGGGAGCGATTTACCTGGGTATTGATTACAAGTACCTGGAGAATCACCCCAGTTTAGGTAACACAGCTTTCAACTTTCACTTGAAAGTTCTTTCATTTGAAGAGTTAAAAAAAAAAAGATTAAATGAAAAAAGTAGATTCCACACTTATGGAGTGTTTCCTACAGATTTATAAGGCAGATAACAGAAGAAAATAAAACATAATGCATGAAAATCCCAGCAGAATAAACAATACCTGGGAGAGTTTAATAAGCTGACCATTTTCTTTTTTTTTTTTTTTTTTTTTTTTTTAAGCTGACCATTTTCAATGATGGGCAAGATACTAAGAATCAATTTCCTCTAGAGTCATTTCCAGTCTCCTACTTTTGAATTTTCACACTGTTACAGCAGATGAGTCAAAAGTCACCTGCCCACTGCTCTGCAGCACCAGAGTTAACACTTCCATTCTCTTGTGCTGTTGGCATATCCAGGAGCTGCAGAATGTGGGCTGACATGTCCAACCATATCAGACAGGCGCATTTGGAATGAGACCTTACCAAGCATCGTGCCTCCTAAGACAAAGCTGTTATCTTAGAAGTCTGGTCTATCCTGTCACTTAGAAAGAAATTTCTTTTCCCGGTAGCTGGTGCTTTGAGAAATGTTGGCAAAGAGCTCATCTGGATTAATGACAGCTACATGGTTTTGGATTCTCATCACAGTTTTGAATGACACCTTGCCATAGGTGTGCTTTCCTGGCTTCTTGAACTGAAAAATTAAAAGTTGGTTGAGAGAACCCCATTACAAACATGCAGACACTGTTATTCCACAGTCATGCCGTGCATGATAAAAATGGAAAGTCTGTTATATAGGCACAGTCCTTTGTCTCTGAGTGCCTTGGTCACTTTGTGTTCTCGGGGTGATGGAGTTTGGATGTGTTGTCCCCTCCAAAACTCATGTGGAATTTTGATCCCCAATGTGGAAGTGTTGGAAAGTGATTGAGTCATGGGGGCAGATCCCTCATGAATGAATGAATGCTCTCCCTGGGGGAAGGGGGATAAATGAGTGAGTTCTCACTGTATTAATTCTCACAAGAGCTTGTTGTTTAAAAGACCCTGGCACCTTCTCTCTCTCTCTCTTGCTTCCTCTCTCTTGCTTCCTCTCTCGCCATGTGATCTGTTTGTACCTGCTGGCTGCCTGCCAATTTCCGCCATGAGTAGAAACAGCCTGAGGCCTGTGCCAGATGCAACTGTCCCAGAATCGTAAGCCAAATAAACCTCTCTTCTTCATAAATTACCCAGTTTCAGGTATTTTCTTATAGCAGCACAAAATGGACTAAAACAAAAGGTCCCATCTGCACCAGACCTCCCACACCTGAGTGCAGAAGGGGCACTAAGGTAAGCCGAATAATGCACCCCCTGCAAAGCAGTCCACATCCAAATCCCCAAAACCTGTGCTATGTTGCTTTATGTGACAAGAGGAACTTTGCAGGTGTGATTAAGTTAACAGTCTTGCAATGCAGAGATGATCCTGGATTGTCTAGCTGGGCCCAATGTCACCTCAAGGGCATTGACAAGAGGGAAGCAGGAAGGCCAGAATGAGAGAAGGAGATTTGAGGATGAAAGCAGATGTCAAAGAGAGATTTGAAGATGCCACACTGCTGGCTTTGGAAAGGGAGGAAGGGGACAGAACTAAGGAACACAGGAGTCTTCTAGAAGTTAGAAAAGCAAGGAAACTGATTCTCCCCTAGAGCCTCCAGAAGGAACCAGCCTTCGTTTTGTTTGTTTGGGTTTTTTTTAACTTTTTATTCTGAGATCATTATAGATGCACATATGCTTATAAGAAATAATACAAAGAGATCTTGTGTGTGCTTTACCTAATTTCTCCCCATGGTGACTGATGGATCTTCGATGTGACCAGTGCCATTTTGCACCCAATAAGCACAAAATAGCCACCAGCCTTTATGAGAAACCTCACGGTTTCTGAGAAATAGAAACTCCTCTACTTCTGCATGGGTGCAACCTTCCACCTGATGGCATCTGCCAGCCTTATCTTCCACTCCAGCACTGAACCCCTCCCTGATTACGTCAGCCTTCCCTGCAGTCTATATAAGGAAGGGAACCCCTCCCACCCTGATGTGGGCTGCTGCCCTCCATTTTGAGCACAGCCCAGAAGATTTTCTTCCTTTAATAAAGCTTGATTGGTACCTGGTGTTTCGGCTCACTTTCTTTCACTATGGTGCCAAAACCTTGGAAGTGTTCTGGCTGGGACCTATGGACGATCCCCTCTCTTGGGTCTATTGGCCCTTCTGGCCACCCTTCCCAGACCTGCTGAACTGGGTGCCTCCAAGGACTCTCTCCTTTTGCTGGTTCAGACCAATGTATCCAACATCAGCCTCAATTCAGGGTGAGTCCATGGGTCTGTCCTACTTCTACAGGTTCCCCTGACTACTGTCTATGACTACTGTCTACATGCTATGAAGCCCAGGCACCTGGATGAGGGAAGCCCTCTTGTGCCCACCAGCTATTGGAGGACACTCCTCTAGCCAGTTGGTGGCTCATCTCTCAAAAGAAAGGTGCGCACCAAAGAGGACACACCTTGGGGTTACCCTTCTTCTTCTGGGACTGATCACCTCCTTTCTCACCCTCTAAATGGGATTCTTACAATCCAGACCTCCACGTTCTACACCTCTGGGTTTTCTCCTGGCCAATTTACATCTTGGCCTCCAGGGAGACATTAAAAGTAAGCATCTCATTTTCTACTGTAATCTCTACACCCTCTGGGCTCTCTCCTGACCAACTTCTTGGCTTCCAGGGAGATATTAAACCTGAACTCTTCATTTTCTATTACAATCAGGCTTGGCCTAAGTACAGACTAGAAAATGGATCCCAATGGCCACAAGATGGCACTCTCGACTTTGATATTCTTAGAGATTTAGACAACTTTTGTCACCAAAGTGGCAAAGCTGGAGAGATTCCTTACGTTCAAGCCTTCTTCTATCTCAGATTGCATCATTCTCTCTGTCAAAACTATTCTACATCTCAAATTCTCCTAGCTCATGCCCAACCTCCCCTTCTAGACTCAGATCAATCTTTTGATCCATCAGACCACTCTGCTCCCCAACCACCTCCTTATGTTCCAGATCCTTCACCAGCCCCTTCACCTCTCCCCTCTCCTATACCCCTTCTGTGAAGTGGCTGGGATGAAGGGAACTGTCTGAGTCCATATGCCCTTTTCTCTTTCTGATCTCTCCCAAATTGACAACTGACTGGGATCTTTCCAGTCTTTCCTGGCCACATCCTAAGGAGTTCAGATATCACACCCAGTCTTATGATCTCACCTGGCAAGATATTCTTATGATTCTCACTACTACTTTGTCCCCCAAGGATAGGGAGCAGGTCTGGATAATGGCCCAACAACAGGCAGATGAGGTTCATGCTTAAAATAATAGGCAGCCTGTGGGAGCCATTGTTGTTCCCCTCACCAACCAAACTGGGACTACCAGGCTGGCCACGGGGATCGTGATCTCTGGGATAACATGATCACACACTTGATTTATGACCTCAGAAAGGCTACTCACAAGTCGGTCAATTATGACAAGATTAGAGAAATCACACAGAGATCCATCAAAAATCCCAGCAAGTTCCTAACCTGCCCCTCTGAGGCTTTACATAAATACACACATATAGACCCAAACTCCCCTGCAGGCATGGCCCACTTAAACTTTCATTTTATTACCCAATCAGCCCATGATATTTGAAAAAACTAAAAAAACTTGAGGAAGGTCCAAATACGACCCAATGAGACCACCTAAATGCAGCTTTCAAAGATTTTAACAATAGAGAGGAGGAGGAGGATCAATACAAAAAAGATCAGGCCAAATATCAGAGCCTGGATAATGCTATCCAGGATCACACATCCCAAAGCTGACTGCCTCTAGGGGCAAGTTACCCAGGAACTGCTTCAAATGCAGTCAACTGGGCCACTGGGCATGGGTCCATCCTAACTCTAGGCTCCCTGCTCGGCCCTGTCTTCACTGTAAACAGACAGGTCACTGGGGGGTTGACTGTTCCACTCACCAGAGAGAGAGTAGCCCAGTCCCCAACCCACAGCCTTTGGCTTCATGGCCATCCCTACCAGAGCTTCTCAGCTTTGCCCAGGAGGAGGACTGATGATGCCCAGGACCCAAGGGCCCCAAGGAGATCACCACGTGTGAGCCCAGGGTAACTCTCCTTGTAGCAGGTAAGCCAATCTCTTTTGTCATTGATACAAAGGCCACTTACTCTACTCTTCCTGAATAAGCAGGAAAACAACGCCATCATCTATCACAATATAGGGGTCATGGGAACAGAATACCACCCATGGATCACACAACCCCTTTCCTACACCCTATATCACACCCAATTCACACACAAATTTATAATGATGCCTCAATGCTCAGCCCCCTTACTGGGATGGGACATCCTTCCCAAATTCAAAGCGACCCTTACATTACAAACTTTAACTCCAGCTACAATACTCCTGTTATAGACCACCCCAGGCCTGGTCCCTGAGGCTTCTACCTTCCCCTTCCCCTCGGACAAGGTTAAACCCATATGGGACGCCTCTTCTCCCTCCATTGCTATACACCATTCTCCTTGTTAAGTTGTGGAACCCCTCTTTGTTCCCTAACGTCTCACAATACCCCATCACTAGCAAACACCTAAAAGGTGTAAAACCCGTCATACACAAACTCCTTTCCTCTCATCTTTTACAGCCCACCTACTCGGCTTTTAATACACCCATCCTTCTGGTTATAAAGCCTAATGGCTCATGCCATTTGGTTCAAGACCTCAGGGCCATTAATTTGGCTGTTTTACCCATAACCCCAATCATTTCTACCCCTATACTCCTCTACCCACAATCCCAACAACAACCCATTTCTCTTCTGTACTTGACCTCAGAGATGCCCTTTTTTTCTATCCCCTTACACCCTTCCTGTCAAAACCTGTTCACCTTCACTTAGACTGATCCTGATATGCATGGTTCCCAACAACTCACCTGGACAATACTGCCTCAGGGGTTTCAGGATAGCCCCCACTTCTTTGGCCAGGCCTTAGCTCAAGACTTATCTGAACTTCCCCCCATCTCTAGCACTTTAATACAATTATATGAATGACCTCCTCCTTTGTAGCCACTCCTAGGAGGATTCACAGTCCCACACTGTTACTCTCCTTAACTTCCTGGCCTCCAGGGGATATCAAGTGTCCCCCAGCAAGGCCCAAATTTCTTCTCCTTCAGTCACTTATTTAGGAGTACACCTCACACCAACACCAGAGAAATAATGGTAGATCACAAAAGTTTAATTTCTGAACTCCCTACTCCTACCACAAACAGTGAAATCCTTTCTTTCTTGGGGCTTGTCGGGTATTTTTGCACCTTCCAGCAATTAAAAGCTGCTCTCCTCACAGCCCCAGCTCTACGCCTCCCAAACCTATCTCATCCTTTTATTCTATACGTCACCAAAACCCAAGGATTGGCAGTCAGTGTTTTGGGACAAGAGGCAGGAGATATCTTCTCCCTGGTTGCATACATCTCTAAACAACTAGACACCACAGCCCAGGGATGGGCTCCCTGTTTATGGACCTTGATGGCAGCCACCCTTTTAACACAAGAAAGCTTTAAACTAAATTTTGGACAGCAAACAGTCATTTGTTCCCCCCACCATTTTCAAGACCTTCTCAGCCATAAGGCCATGTCAATTCTCTCCCCTTCCCACCTACAACTTATGCACCTTACCTTCATTGAAAATTCCCAATTCTCCTTTAAACCTTGCCCTCCCTTAAAGCCAGCCACTCTCATCCCAAAACACTCCCGACCCTTAGAACATAATCACATGGAACCCCTGCTATGCCTTCTTCAGCCGTTATATTATTCTCCCCACATGGCCACGTTACTTAAACAAATCACTCAAAACTGTCTTTTGTGTACTCATTGCTCCAATCAAGATGACCTCCAAGTTTGGTCCTTTCCCACCCACCAGGCCAGAGGATATACTCCTGGCCAGGATTGGAAAGTTGACTTTACTCACATGCCTCCCCACAAAAGGACATGCTATCTTCTAACCTTCATAGACATCTTTTCAGATTACGTTGAGACTTTTCCCTGCACTTCAGAGGATGCTAGAGCAGTAATGCATGCCCTCATCTCAGAAATCATCCTTCACTTTGGCTTGCCCACCAGCCTCCAGTCTGATAATGGCCCCGCATTTATTTCCCAGATTTCACAACTCACAGCACAGGCCTTACCTATCAATGGGACTTACATATACCATATCGGCCACAGTCATCAGGTAAAGTAGAAAAAGCCAATCATATCATAAAAACACACCTCACCAAGCTGTCTGTGGAATTTCATCTCCCTTGGATCCAACTTCACCCTCTAGTACTCACTCCCTTACAAGCTGCCCTCAACAAACTCATTGGTCTCAGCCCCTTCGAACTTACATATTGTAGACATTTCACCCTCACCCCCCTCCCTTACAGCTCATTGCCTTTAGGCCAGTATCTCTCTACTCTTTTGCTCATTAGGCATCTTCTTTGGGAAAAGGCGAACCTTCGATTACCTCATCCTTCCCCCACCACCTCCTCAGACTTTAAACTGAATCCAAGACAGCAAGTGTATTTTAAAACCCAAATCCCGAAGTCCCTCTCACAATGTTGGGAAGAGCCTTATACAGCACTTCTCACCACCCCCATGGCAGTAAAGGTACTAGGAAAGGCCCCTTGGTATCACTTATCCTTGGTAAAACTAGCACCTGAGACTTTACCCAAAGAATCTGTTAACACCAAGCCAGAGGGGTCCCTCTGCTCAACGCCCAACCCAACATCTCATCAACTTTGTCCATTTTAGGACCCACAAAACTGAAAACCTCCAGGACCTCCACTCTTCCCCCAATCCCAGAAGAAGGATGATCTTTCCCCTGGTGATTATCCCCTCACTCTTGCAGGCCCACTTCACGTCCTTCACACAGGAGCTGCTCCAAGACTGTTCCCAATGTGCCACCTCCAGTGTTGAAGACATCCTTGTGCCTGGAAGGGCACCCTCTGTGATTACACCCCTGACGAGGTTACCCTCTACTCCTTTTTCCTACTAGGCACCCTCTCAACCTCTCAGCCCCTGAACACTTGCCTTTTCTCTTCCTCTTGCTTCTTTTCCCAACAGAGACTTATGGCACACCCTGTTCACAATGTATAACCAAGGTCTTGGTGGGTGGAAGGACACTTTCCAACTTCCTGGGTCTGCCACCCAGAATCCTCAGGGGAACCCTACAGGACACATTCACATCCCTGCCATATGTTCCCACAACATGCTATGACCAGACAACTGCCACATCATGTTCTTATGGGGGTAAAAACTACTGGATAACTCTTTCCAAAGGGGATTCTGCTGGAGCCCAGTGCCCACCCAACAAAACCATTTCTGCTTCACCCAAACCACTCACTGAGGCTATAGCAAGGGGGGAGGACTTCAGGACAAAACACGTCAGAGCCCTGACCATGATGGGTCTTGTCCTTCTTGGTCCCTGCCTCTTTTGGTGTTTCTCTAATTTCTTACAGGAATGTATGCAGGCTTTCACCAATCAAAAGGTTGCCAAATTCTTCATGGGAGGAGGATATCAGCCCCTCAGAACCAGCGACCCTTCCCCTGGAGGAATGTAGCCTCCTCACACGCAAAACCAATACCCCATCACCTAATTGTTTTACCTGCCAACATAAATCTTTTATTTTTTCATATCTTCACCCATCTGCAGCAGCAAGTAGCTTCATAAGAATGAGACCTT
Organism: Cynocephalus volans; assembly: GCF_027409185.1. NCBI lineage: Eukaryota > Metazoa > Chordata > Mammalia > Dermoptera > Cynocephalidae > Cynocephalus > Cynocephalus volans. The sequence goes on from NC_084478.1 coordinate 7,853,732, forward strand.
TGCCCCTTTTCCCTTCTCCCTACACGTAAAAGGCAGGAATGATGGATCTTGGATGTGACTGGTGCCATTTTGCACACAATAAGCACAAAATAGCCGCCAGCCTTTCCCTTACAAGAAACCTCGTGGTTTCTGAGAAATAGAAACTCCTTGACTTCCGCCTGGGTGCAACCTTCCACCTGATTGCATCTGCTAGCCTTATCTTCCACACCAGCACCAAACCCAGCCCTGATTACATCAGCCTTCCCTGCAGTCTATATAAGCTCTCCCACCCCAAGTCTGGTACTGACCTCCATTTTGAGTGCAGCCCAGCAGATTTCCTTCCTTTAATAAAGCTTGATCGGTACCTGGCATTTTGGCTCACTTTCTTTCAGTAACATCTTGCAAAACTACAGTACAACATCACAACTAGAATATTGATATCAATACAGTTAAAGTACAGAACATTCCCACCACCACAAGGATCCCACATGTTTCCCTTTTATACCCATATCCATTTCCTCCCATCCCACCCCCTCCTTAAACCCTGGCAACTACTCAGCTGTTCTCTGTGTCCCTAATTATGTCATTTGAACAATGTATGTAAATGTAATCCTGCAATATGTAACCTCAAGGGATTGGTTCTTTTCACTCAGCATAATTCTCCAGACACTCACCCAGGTTGTTATCTGTATCAACAGTTTGTTTCTTTTTATTGATGAGTAATATTCCATGGTATGCTTGTACCACAATTAAACATTCATCTGTTGAAGGACATTTTGGTTGGGTCAAGATTTGGGTTATAATGAAAAAATTGCTATAAACATTTTTGTATAGGTTTTTGTGTGAACATGAGTTTTCATTTCTCTGGGATAAATTTCTAGGAGTGAAGTTACGATTTAAATATTCCATCTCAAACGTATTTATTTACTCTTTGTCACTATCTCCTTGTTTTATTATTTTTTAATTTAGTGGCAGCTCTAAGGACTAAGACATACATAAATCAACCTTTCATATTCTATTTAGAGTTATATTTTAACACTTCAGGTAATATGTAGCTCTACAACAATATAGGTCTCTTTATCTTCTCTCATTTAGAATCAGCCTTTGATTTAAGCCCAGTATGACCAATACATTCCAGACTCCCAACCTCCAGAATTGGAAAATAATAAATTTGTGTTGTTTAAAGCCATGGGTATGGTAATCTGTGACAGCAGCCAGAGCTAATACACCTGTTTTTCTTGACCACACTCATTTTGTTCCTCACTATAATACCACGACCCTCCCCTTTTCCTCCTCCTTGGATTTTTCTCCATTGCGTAAGACTCAACGATCTGGCTCAGCAAGTGCAGCTCTTGAGATACTAAGTGTGCAAACAAGGAATTCAGTGGGTTTTGCTCAGTACTATAGTCTGGGTCACAAGGCTACTCTCTTGTTGCAAAACCCTATGTTTGATACTGAAAGAATGTGAGCTGAAATGTTGAGTACCAATCAAGCTATATTGAAGGAAAAGAATGTGATGGGCTACACGCAAAACGGAGGGCAGCACCAGGTCTGGGGTGGGAGAGCTTGTATAGGCTGCAGGGAAGGCTGATGTAATCAGGGAGGGGTTTGGTGCTGGTGTGGAAGATAAGGCTGGCGGATGCAACCAGGTGGATGTTTGCACCCATGCAGAAGAAGAGGAATTTCTATTTCTCAGAAACCATGAGGTTTCTCATAAGGGAAAGGCTGGTGGCTATTTTGTGCTTATTGTGTGTAAAATGGCACTGATCACATCCAAGATCCATCATTCCTGCCTTTTAAGTATAGGGAGAAGGGGAAAGGGGTGAAGGTCTCATTCACCTGAAGCTACTTCCTGCAGGAGATGGGCAAAAACATGAAAAAAATAAAATATTTATGTTGGTGGGTAAAACAACTAGGTGGTGAGGTGTTGGTTTTGTGTAGGGAGGCTGAATTCTTCTGGGGAATGGTCAATGGTTCTGAGGGGCTGATATCCTCCTCGCATGAAGAATCCAGTGACTTTTTGGTTGGTGAAGGCCTGTATATGTTCCTGTAAGAAACTAGAGAAACACCAAAAGAGGCAGGGACCAAGAAGAAGGATAAGTCCAAACATGGTCAGGGGTCTGATGTGTTTTGTCCTGAAGTCCTCGCCTATTGCTATAGAAGCAGAAATGTTTTGTTGGGTGGGCACTGGACTCCAGCAGAATCCCCTTTGGAAAGAGCTATCCAGTAGTTTTTACCCCCATAAGAACATGATTGTCAGTTGTCTGGTCATAGCATGTTGTGGGAATGTATGTCAGGGATGTGAATGTGTCCTGTAGGGTTCCCCTGAAGATTCTAGGTGGCAGACCTGGAGGTTGGAAAGTGTCCTTTCGCCCACCAACTCCTTGGTTCTACATTGTGAACAGGGCATGGCATAGGTGTCTGTTAGGAAAAGAAGCAAGAGGAAGAGAAAAGGCAAGTGTTCAGGGGCTGAGAGGTTGAGAGGGTGCCTAGTAGGAAAAAGGAGTAGAGGGTAACCTCGTCAGGGGTGTAATCACAGAGGGTGCCCTGCCAGGCTAATTCAGTTACCCACTCAAGAGCATCTTCAACACTGGAGGTGGCGGATTGGGACCAGTCTTGGAGTAGCTCCTCTGTAAAGGACATGGAGCAGGCCCGCAGGAGTGAGAGGATAATCACTGGGGGAAAGATCATCCTTCTTCTGGGATTGGGGGAAGAGTGGAGGTCCTGGAGATTTTCAATTTTGTGGGTCCTAAAATGGACAAAGTGTAAGGAGATGTTGGGTTGGGGGTTGAGCAGAGGGACCCCTCTGGCTTGGTGTGAACAGATTCTTTGGGTAAAGTCTCAGGTGCTAGTTTTACCAAGGATAAGTGATGCCAAGGCGGCCTTTCCTAGTACTTTTACTGCCATGGGGGTGGTGAGAAGTGCTGTACAAGGCCCTTCCCAACATGGTGAGAGGGGCTTTGGGATTCAGGTTTTAATATATACTTGCTGTCCTGGGCTCCATTTAAATTCTGAGGGGGTGGTGGGAAAAGGATGAGGTAATAGAAGGTTGGCCTGTTCCCGAAGAAGATCCCTAATGAGTGAAAGAGCAGGGAGTTACTGGCCTAAAGGCAATGAGCTGGAAGGGAGAAGTGTGAGGGTGAAGGGTCTACCATACATAAGTTAAAAGGGGCTGAGGCCTGTGGGTTTGTGCGGGGAAGCTTGCAAGCCAGTGAGTGCTAGAGAGAAAGGGTGGCTACCACCAAAGCCCATAAATAGGGAGCCCATCCATGAGCTGTGGTATCCAATTGTTTAGAAAGTTATGCAATAGGGGAGAAGATATCTCCTGCCTCTAGTCCCAAAACCCCCACCACCAATCCTTGGGTTTTGGTGACGTATAGGATAAAAGAATTAAATAGGTTTGGTAGGGATAGAGCTGGGGCTGCAAGGACAGAGCTTTTAGTTGCTGGAAGGGAGAATGAATGGGCTTTGTGGGATCTAAGAGAATGTCAGGATTCCTTTTGGCTGCCTCATCAAGTCGTTTTGCTAGCACACCAGAGTTAGGAATCCATAGGCTAAAATACCCTGTAAGCCCCAAGAAAGAAAGGATTTCACCCTTCATGTTAGGAGTAGGGAGTTCAGAAATTAGACTCTTGTTATCCACCATTTTTTCTCTGGTGTTGGGGTTGAGGTGGACTCCCAAATAGGTGACTGAAGAAGAAGACATTTGGGCCTTGCTAGGGGACACTCAATAACCCCTGGAGGCCAGGAAATTAAGGAGAGCAACAGTGTGGGCCTGTGAATCCTCATAGGAGAGGCTACAAAGGAGGAGGTCACACATATTGTATTCATGAGGTAAGACCTGGACAAAGAAGTGGGGGTTATCCTGGCCAAGAAAAGGTGAACAGGTTTTGACAGGAAGGGCATAGGGGATAGAAAAAAGGCATCTTTGAGGTCAAACACAGACAAGAAATGGGTTGTTGTTGGAACTGTGGATAGAAGAGTATAGGGGTTAGAAACGATTGGGGTTATGCATAAAATGGCCACATTAATGGCCCTGAGGTCTTGAACTAAATGGTATGAGCCATTAGGCTTTATAACCAGAAGGATGGGTGTATTGAAAGGCTAGTGGGTAGGCTGAAAGAGATGAGAAGAAAGGAGTTTGTGTATGATGGGTTTTAAGCCTATTAGCTGTTTGTTTGTGATTGTGTATTGTGTGACATTAGGGAACAAAGAAGGGGTTCCACAATTTAACAAGGATAGGGGAATGGTGCATAGCAATGAAGAGAGAAGTGTCCCATACTATGGGATTAACCTTGTCCAAGGAGAAGGGGAGGGTGGAAGCCTCAGGGGCCAGGTCTGGGGTGGCCTGTAACAAGAGTATTGTAGTTGGAGTTAAAGTGTCTAGGGTAAGGGTAGCCTTGAATTTGGAAAGGATGTCCCATCCCAGTAAGGGGGCCGGGCATTGAAGCATTATTGAAAATTTGTGTGTGAATTGGGTGTGATGTAGGGTGCAAGAAAGGGGTTGGGTGTTCCATGGGTGGTATTATGGTCCCATGACCCCTAGTACCGTGATAGAGGATGGGGTTGCTGTGGTGTGCTCTCTTTGTCCTCACACGGATTTGTCACCTCTCTTCCCCTGGGTGGCGGGGATGCAAAAAGGATTACTCAAAGCCCATCTCTTCTGGGCAGTGGGACACCCTGAAGGGGTTAACTTCCCAGAACCATCAAGAGAGAGGCATTCCTCTTTTGGGAAATTAACAGTGAACTGGGGTTCTGTCTCAGTATTTATTCTCCAGGCCAGAAAGTTACAGAAAAACAACATAGGTGGAGTTATGGCTAAGTACAGTTTAACAATAGAAGCTGGTGACATCAGTGAAATAACAAAGTGACATTCTATAATGCAATTTGCAAAAGGTTCACTAACAAAAGATCCACTAACAAAACCTTGTTCTTAGCAAACATTTTCTTTCCCTACAGCAATTTCCCCAGTATTTTTACATATCAATCAGTAGATTAACCTGCTCCAAGGACATCTGTCCTTGCTGTGTTTCAATTCTATATCTATATCAGAGGTTTTAGCCTAGGGAAAGTTTCCTGTCTTTTACAAGCTTAACATTTCTATATGTAATTTTAAGAGGTTAGGTTAAATGTGAAACTACAAGGCTTTGGAAACTAGGCCCTGTGAAATACATTTGCTTTACAAATGTTAGTGTACTCCACATTGTTGGTCCTGCTTATTCAGGAAGGGTAGAGTAAGTGGCCCCTGAATTGATGACAAAAGAGATTGGCTTACCTGCTATGAGCAGAGTTACCCTGGACTCACACATGGTGATCTCCATGGGGTCCTCGGGCCCTGGGCATCGTCAGTCCTCCTCTTGGCTGAATCTGAGAAGTTCCGGTATGGATGGCCATGAAGCCAAAGGCTGTGGGTTGGGTACTGGGCCACTCCCTGTTTGGCAAGTGGAACAGTCAACCCCTCAGTGACCTGGCTGTTTGCCATGAGGACAGGGCCCAGGAAAGGGCCTGGGGTCAGGACAAACCCGTACCCAGTGGCCCAACTGAGTGCATTTGAAGCAGTTCCCAGGTGCCTTGCCCATAGAGGCAGCTGGCTTTGGAGTGTGTGATCTCTGGATAGCAGTAGCTAGGCTTTTATATTTAGCCTGATCTCTTTTGTATCAATCCTCCTCCTCCTCCTCTCTATTGTTAAAAACCTTGAAAGCTGCATTGAGCAGGTCTCATTGGGTCATATTTGGACCATCCTCAAGGTTTTTTAGTTTTTTTTCAAATATCAGGGGCTGATTGGATAATAAAATGAGAGTGTAAGAGGGCCACGCCTGCAGTGGCGTTTGGGTCTATGCATGTGTATTTATGTAAAGCCTCAGAGAGGCATATTAGGAACTTGCTGGGGTTTTTGGTGGATCTCTGTGTGATTTCTTTAATCTTGTCATAATCGGTCAAATTGTGAGTAGCCTTTTGGAGGCCATAAATCAAATGTGCGATCATGTTATCCAGAGATCCTGATCCCCGTGGCCAGCCTGGTAGTCCCAATTTGGGTCCATGTGAGGAACGGCAGTGGCTCCCACAGGCTGCCTATTATTTTCGGCATGTACCTCATCTGCCTGTTGTTGGGCCATTATCCAGACCTTCTCTCTCCTCGGGGGACAAGGTAGAAGTGAGAATCATAAAAATATCATACCAGGTGAGATCATAAGACTGGGTGAGATATTTGAATTCCTTAAGATATTTGTCCAGGTTGGACTCGAAAGATCCCAGTCATTTTTTGATTTGGGAGAGATCAGAAAGATAAATGGGCATATGGACCCAGGCAATTCCCTCTGTCCCAGCCACTTCACAGAGGGGATATAAAGGAGCTGGGGCTGAGGCAGGGAAGTCACCTAATGAAGGGGAAGAATGAGAGGGTTTGGGTGGCTGAGGATGAGCATCTTGATACCAGGTGTGGGGAAGAGAGGGGAAAAGTGGAGAGGCTGGTGAAGGATCTGGAGCATAAGGAGGTAGACAGGGAGCAGAGTGGTCTGATGGATTGAAAGATTGATCCAAGTCCAGAAGGGGAGATCGGGCGTGAGCTAGGAGAATTTGAGATGTAGGACAGTTTTGACAGTGAGAAGGATGCAATTGGAGATAGAAGAAGGCTTGAACACTAGGAATCTCTTCAGCTTTGCCACTTCAGTGCCAAAAGTTGTCTAGGTCTCTGAGAGTATCCAAATCAAGAGCATCATCTTGTGGCCACTTGGATCCATGGTCTGGTTTGTACTTAGGCCAAACCTGATTGCAGTAGAAAATGATTGCACTGAATATCTCCCTGGAGGCCAAGAGGTTGGCCAGGAGACAGCCCAGAGGCATAGAGCATGGAGGTTTGGATTGTGAGGATCCCATTTAGAGAGTGAGAAAGGAGGTGATCAGTCCCAGTAGAAGAAGGGGAACACCAAGGGGTGTCCTCATTGGTGTGCACCTTCTTTTCAAGAGATGAGCCACCAACCAGCTACAGGAGCATCCTCCAATAGCTGGAAGGCCCAAGAGGGGTTCCCTTGTCCAGGTGCCTGGTCTTCAGGAAGTAGACAATTGTCATAGAGAGTAGTTGGGGAACCCATAGAAGTAGGACAGACCCACTCACTGACTCACCCTGAATTGAGGCCAATGGTGGATTCATTGGTCTGAAAATGCAAAAGGAGAGAGTCCCAGAGGTACCTAGTTCAGCAGGTCTTGGAAGGGCAGCCAGGGGGTCAATCAACCCAAGAGAGGGGATCATCCGAAGGTCCCAGCCAGGACCCTTCCTGGGTTTCAGCACCAAAATGAAAGAAAGTGAGCCAAAATGCTGGGTATCAATCAAGCTTTATTAAAAGAAAAGAATCTGACAGGCTGCACTCAAAATGGAGAGCTGCACCAGGCCTGGGAGTGGGAGGGCTTATGTGCTGCAAGGAAGGCTGATGCAATCAGGGAGGAGTTTGGTGCTGGAGTGGAAGACAAGGCTGGTGGATACAACCAGGTGGAAGGTTGCACCCATGTGGAAGTAGAGGAGTTTCTATTTCCCTTAAACCATGAGGTTTCTTGTAAGGGAAAGGCTGACGGCTATTTTGTGCTTATTGTTTGTAAAATGGCACCAGTCACGTCCAAGATCCATCAGATACCAGAAACCAAGCATTATCCTGGTACTTCTGAGCCTTTCCTTTCTTCTATAAGAGAATGAGTCTTCACCCACACGCTCATCCCTGACCAGGCAGAGGCCCCAAAGAGAGCCACAGGAAAGGCTGCACTCAAAAACTAAAAAGAGAACCAAAGGGGAAAAATAAAAGAGTAATTTCTTAGTACAGCTCCTATCATGAAACTACCACCTACAGTGCATTATCACTGTGTCAGGAGGAAAACCAAGTCCTTGTCCTTAGCTTATCATCCAGGTCAGCACTTTGAAAACTTGAGCTGAGCATTAGAATCACAGGGAGGGTTTGTTAAAACACAAGACCAGACCCCACCCCAGAGTTTTGCATTCAGTATGTCCAGGGTGGGGTTGAGAATTTGCATTTCCAAGTAATTCCCTGGAGATGTTGGTGTTTCTTGTCTAAGGGGAGTCTAACGGGAGAGATAAAGTGCAAGCCAAAGGATCAGAAAAGAAGGTGACGCATGGCTGTGGTGTGTGAATGGTAAAGGCAGGTGGGTCCAGGTGTGGAGAAGAGCAGGAACAATGGCTGACCAGGGAGGGAAGCTGGGCATCGTGGCATTGCAGATTCCGAGAACGGAGACAATTCCACATGCAATGAAGCACACTGTATAGAAGACAAGGAAGCCCTCTACAGTATCCTGCTGGGGAACAGTGGCAGACCCCAGCTGGTTGTAGGGTGTGTGGAGGAGCTTGGTGAGCCTGGCAAACCCAGGGAGAGGGGTGGGTCCAGATTAGTTGACTCAAATGCTAGGTTAGTTCTGTGTACTTTAGTGCAATGGTCCCTTATAACAGACCACTTATAACAGACTCACTGAGGACTGGGAAGAAAAACTGGCCCCACTGAGAGCTCTGAATCTACTCATGAAGAAGAATGGGTGGGAGGATTTTGTTCAGGGAAAAGCTAGGATGAAGATACTGTTTTAGACGCAATCAAAATCGGGGTCAGGGCCCGAACTGAGGTCCCAGGCATGGAGATGAGAGACCAGAGTAAAGCAGAGGTGAGAGAGAAAATCAAAAGATTCGTGTCAGGTTGTTCAGCCCAGGTTGGAAAGAGGGTCGAGGGATGCAAGGGCCAGAGGTGGAGATGAGCAGCTGGCCCAGGGCAGGGCCAGTGGGTCAGTTCACAGCTTGGGCAGGTGCAGCCTGCAGGAGCTGTGGGCAGGGCTGCAGCAGGCTGTATCTTTTCCAACCAACCCAGCTCACTTTCTGTTAATGAAAGCCCTGCTGGACTGCATCCAGGATGCGTCCTGAGGGCGCACTGCATGTAAAGAGCACTTTTATTATGGGTTTTACTGGGGGCAATGGGACAATATTCTATGCTTCTTTCTCTGAGGCCAGACTCCAATATTCCTGGAGGCTTAATAGAAGTGCACACACAGCTGTCAGCAGTTTTCTTCATCCTAGCATGAGAGGTAGGTCTCACGTTTGGAGGAAGATTGAGTTTCTATATTGGGAAAACAAAGATTTTAATGGTCATATGGCTATGTAAAGGGAAAGCCTAGATCCTATTCTCCAACGGAGAAATTCAGAACAGTGAGGAGTGGGTTGATTCTGCACATTAACTTAGGCAGAGACGTGGATCCAGAGATGATGGTGAGGCTGACAGTTGAGAGGCGAGAATTACTGCTCTCTCTAAGGGAGACTGGATAGGGATCCTTAATTTCATTGGTGGCATGAAATGAGGCCCTTGAAAATGACGGCAGGTCAGGAAGTCAGGGGGAGGAGGGTGGGGCAGATGGGTTTGGGGAGCCTTGATGTTGACCCATCAGTTTGCATTGGCTATAACCCCTTAGGCCAACCTCACACCTTCAACACAAGTTCATCCAGGACACAGGTGAGGACATAGAAGTGTAGACTTAGATATGCATGGCACAAGTGTAGAGGAAGGTAAAGATAGGGTTGTAGGTAGGCATGCAGATGTAGTTACAGTAGCAGCTGTAGGCATAGACACAGACACAGATACAGGTGTGGGTGCAGGTGCAGGTGCAGATGTGGATATAGATGTACTTACAGACATAGCTTTAGATACAGGTATATGCAGCAGTCTGAATGTGTCCCCCTAAATTCATCTGTTGAAACACTGACCCACTATGTGATGGTGTTCGGAGCTGGGGCCTTTGGGAGGTGATGAGGTCATGAGGGTGGAGCCCTCATGGGTGGGATTTCTCTCACCCCTTCCACCACGTGAGGACATAGAAAGAAGGCACCGTCTATGAACCAGGAAGCGGGTCCTCACCAGACGTCAAATCCACCATGCCTGGATTTTGGACTTCCAGCCTCCACAACTGTGAAAGAAAATTTTCTGATGTTTATAAGCCACCCAATCTATGGAATTTTGTTGCAGCAGTCTGCACACACTAAGATAAGATAGTGTGGGTGCAGGTGTAGATGTAGTTGAAGTTCATGTCATAGCCATAGATAAAGAAAAATACAGTTTTAGAAATAGATACAGAGGTAGGTGTAGATGCAGATAGACATAAATAAAGATCCCAAATGTTTCATGAGTTCCTTTTTGTCACTAAACCCACCTCTGAGGGACTTTCTCAGCACTGTTATGCTGTTCCTTTGACCCACTTAAAGTAAGTGGTGATAGACAGATGACCATCCTGGTCTGCCCAGAAACTACGAGCTTCATTAGCAAATATGGTCTTGTTTTCACAGATACGAAATAAATATTTACTTTAAAACACAACATATGCCCCAAATTAGAGTTTGTGGTCCCAATTCTATCAGCTCTAATTAGTCACGATCTTCATTAAGTGTGAAAACTGTCTCTTGTATAACTTTCCAAGGATATTTAAATACAAGTCATTTAAAAGCATATTTAAAATCAGGTAGCTATGGCAACCAGCTATCATAATACGATACTTTTGTTTATATAGTACCTGGGAAAAGAGTTTTATAATTATCTTGGATTATTAAATGATTTTATAATGATCTGTCATGTTCATTCTGTATTCACTTCAAAAGCAAATTTTGAATTTTCTGAGTATATATATATACATATATATATTAGATGATTAATGCTAACATCACCTTATAAAATAAATGTCTACATGTTTACTTTATACCTTCTACTGTCAGAGTAAATAGAGTTAGAATAATATTCAAGCTAACATCAATTTTAAATATTGGAAAATATAAATAATTCAAATTTCTAAAATATAGTACAGTTGTCCCTTGGTGCTTGGGGGAGATTGGTTCCAGAACCTCCCGTGGATACCAAAATCTGTGGGTGTTCAAGTATCTGACATAAAATGACAAAGTATTTACATTTAACATACACACATCTTCCCATATACATTAAATCATCTCAGGACTACTTATAATACCTAATACAATGTAAATGCTATGTACATAGCTGTTATACTGCATTGTTTAGGCAATACTGACAAGAAAAAACAAGTCTGTACAAGTTCAGCACAGACACAATTTTCTTTTCAAATATTTTGATCTGTGGTTGTTTGATCATGAATGTGGAGCCCATGGATATGAAGGGCCAGCTGTATGAAATTCTTCTTCTGTGCTTATTTGGCTTAAGTAAATAGAATTGATCTATTTACTTAATAGACTGTTAGATATCATATATATCTTGTCTCATGTCTCCCCAATTAATTCCAATGAAATTAAGTGGGGCACAATCAGCACAGTAAAGTGCCGGGATGTCCAAGTCCAGATGGAGAGGGGGGATGGAAGTAGGGGTGGGGGAGGGGGTCTGGCCAGGGTGTAGCCATGGTAGATAGCACTGAGAAGGGAGGACTCCCTGGTCTTCCTTCATGTATCTGGAGCTGAAGAAATCCTGCAGGAAGTCTGGAAACATATTTTGTAGCATCTCGCCCAGGCTAACAGCACTTCATCAATCTTAGGATCAAATAACATACATGATGACAGGGTAGGGTATGGAACACACGCTCCTCCAGCATGCACAAAGCCTGCATTTATCACCCTCAGATTCCCCAGGCAAGCACTGCCCGGTCCACACATGATCCTGGACTCAATGCTGTGGAATTAAATCACAGTCATGATTCCAAGACATCTCTTCCAAAGGTCTTGGCTTCTGCTGTGGGGCTATTTTGGACTCATAAGGGACCCAAGACTGTGGTACATTTCCAGGCATATTTTAAACTCATTTAAACTGTTTTCATTCACATGCACCAAAATTGCATTTATGAAAACAGTAAAGGAACCTTAGAACAATACCAATTTCTTAAAAGATTACTATCAAAGCAGAGACAACAGTTACTTGGAAAATAATGGGAAGTCCCTGTTCTGTGACATACGTCACAAACGTGCTTTCCTCATATGTGCGTAATAGTCCAGTGACTTTGAACACACTCTTCACGTGCCTGTCTCACATTCTTTATCCATAAAATTTCACTTAATAGGATTATAAAAGATTAAATGAGTTCATTGCTTAGCAAAAGTACTTGGCAAAGAGAAAATAGTTAATGAATGTTAGCTGGTATGGCTGTTGTTAATTTCTAATGGATAAACCACATAATTTATTGTTCAAACCCGGACCTATTATTAATGATGCCACAGTCACATACATAAAACCGCATTGTCCCAGAAGAAGGAAAGATGCCATCTCTGTGTCTATAACTGATGTGCTGTAGGTGTCAGCAGATAACCTGTCACCTCAACTGAAATCAGCTGTCTTTCATCCTCAGAAAGTTGGCTTTTTGGGTTTGCATAGCTGTATCGATGGCATACTGGGGAGGGGACGGATAAAAAAACAACTTTGGAGAGAGGACGATTGAGAACTTCATTCTGCAAGTACCCTAACCATCTACTTCTGTATCAAGTATTTATGAAAGATTCATTGAGGAGCAAAGCAGGCGGTTTTGCAGTTACCTTTCAAAGATTTTTTTCTGCAAAAATACCTTCCCTCCACATAGACACACTGGAAAGTTAGTAGTTGGCCACCCACCACCTATTGCAAAGTTTCCTCGTGGCATGAATTTGCATATCAGCAAGAGCACAGGCACGGAAATGGGAAGGTTGGCCTGCTGTGGAGAAAGGCCCACAGCTACTGATAAAGTCAGTGCTTTGAGTGAGAAAGTCCTTTTCCTTTAGAGGTTTCATTTTAAATACTGTAAGACAAAGACAAAGCTTTTCATAAATGTTCTGATTCCTGAACCTTTTATATATACTCCTGAAGAAGGATTTCAAAATCTTTTAATGACCATTAACTTTGAAAATGTGCCCTTGAATGCCCCCCGATCACTTTGGTGTCTGACGTATGTCCACTGTGGGCCCTGATCCAAACTTCGAGTTGACCTTTTTGTGACACGTTATCAGCAAATGATTCCAGAACAAGATCAATCCTTTATTGGATGCATAAGCCAGGCACCATGAGGGTAAACATGCTGGACCCCGTCTGCTGTGAAATGCCACCCACTGCTCAGATACTCCCTCCCCGGGATGTATGTTTGTGCACTTCAGTTCCTCTAGTGTATATACTAGGATTGACACAGAGGAGACACATTTGCCACTTTACTAGACACTTGCAAACTGCTCACACATACTGCCCCTGCCAACACAGTATTATCAGATTCAGAAATTTTGCCAATCAGATGGATGTGAAAATGTATCTTATTTTTATTTCAATTTGCATTTTACCAAATACTACTGATCTTGAGCATCTTTTCAAGTTGTAATTGCTATTCCATATCACTGTTAGTGCTAATTTACATACTTTGGTGATTTTTTCATTCAAAGCCTTCATTCATTTTTCCTTTGATCTCTTTGTCTTTTTTCCAATTCATTTCTTGGTTATATTCTGAGCAATAATCTCATGCTCTGATATAGTCAGATAATAGATAGATAGACAGCAATATATAAATAGTAATGTGCCTTTAACTTTTAAATTTATGGTAACTTATGTCAAGAAGAAATTTTAGATTTTGATATAAACATATTTACCAAGGTTTTGTTTGTGAGTTTTGTATTTCGTGTATGGTTTTAAAAATTCATTATCTGCCCTGAAATTATAAAAATGTCAACTGTGTTTGTCCAAAAAGTTTCAATGTTCTTCACGTCCATTACCCACATCTGCCATATTATTAGTTACAAGCAGGTTACTAGGTTGGGAAACACACAAGAGGAAGAGGTTATGAAAGGATATAAATACTGACCAAAAAGGCCTTAATGGTACCTTCAGCTTGAGTAGATGGTGGACGGGTTCCTCCTGACTATGAACTCCTGCCTTCATCTGTTCTGCCTGCCGTAACAAAATACCCGAGACTGTGCAATTAATAAACAACAGTAATTTACTGCTCACAGTTCTGATGGCTGGAAGTCCAAGATCAAGGCATGGCAGGTTTAGTGCCTGGTAAGAGCATTCTGCTTCATAGACGGCACCTTCTAGCTGTTTCTTCCCATGGCAGAAGGGAAAACAAGCTCCCTCATGTCTCTACTACAAGGGCACCAATCCCATTCATAAGGGCTCCACTCTCATGAGTTCTTACCTCCCAAAAAGTCCCACCACTTAACACAGTTGCATTGGAAATTAAGTTTCAACATGAGTGGGGTGGGGCACAAACATTCTGGCCATAGCAACTTTGGACCTTTCTTTTCTTTATAGCATCTACTTTGGGAAATTGTCATTGCAAATTCTTGGTCTGCCCCTTTCAGATATAAATCTTCTCCTAGCCTCTTACCAGTTTTATGACCAAGGAATGTGTTTTTCAGGGACCTGGGAGCCATACCTTTGAAATGTAATCTTCAGGGGAGATAGCCTGCTCTGTCCTGATTTCTGTGGGCGGGTTGGAGCTTAACTCTGCTAATTAGCAAACACAGGTGGCCTCATCACACTGACCAACCACCCCTCCAACATCCTGCAATATTTTTCACTAGCTCACCCCAGCACTAAAAATACCTCCCACCTTTTTTTTTTTAGCAGAGCTGGGTTCAGTTTCTCTCCCCTATTGCAATAGTCTTGACCTTTATTGCAATAGTCTTGCATAAAGTCTTCCCTGCGATTTTTAATAAGTGTCTGGTGCAACTTTTCTTTTGCAATATCAAAAGACAGGGATCATGAGAGTCATCTGAGAAGTTCCTGCCACAGCGTGTGCATGTGTGTGTGGGTGAGTGGCTGGATGTGCATGCACCTGTGTGTGTGTTTGTATCTCCAGGGTAACTATATAAGCATATGTCACATAGGTCATCCAGAATGTCAATTCTTTTTCATTGATACCTTTTGGTATCACTGCATATTAAAGAAACATATTTAGTATTTTAAGATGTAAACACAACATTTGTATCCTTCAAAGGGTTAATGCTGATTGGATGACCCAGGTACTGAGGACTTACAGAATCACCCCCAAAAAAAACCTGTTTGGCTTAACAGGACAGCATCTCTTGGTGGTAGCCTCTCCAAAAGGAAAAAAGATTAATTTCCCAATGGTAACCAGTAATCTGTGCCCCATTAGCTCGAGAATTATTCCTGGCCTTGGTCATTAATACTCACCAAATGAAAACAAACACAATTTAGGACGGGCGGAGAAAAAAAAAACACATCTATTGCCTTCATTGAGTACTTTACTGCAGGCAGACTTGACATTAACATCTTAATAGCTTCCACAGAATTACTCAGGAGCTCCTCTTCATGTAAATAGAGAAAATGTTAATGAGGAGAAAATGTGGGTGATTAATAAATGTGATTGAAATGAAATGACCTTTGCTTATTCATGGGTAATTAAAGTAAGCAAGGGAGAGAGCTGTGATGAGAAATGTCACAGAATAGACCAAAATGCAATTAGCTATCATCTTCATAAAAACCAAAAACCAGCATTTGATATGCTTTACAGAGGAAGAAGTGCTTTTAAAAATTGCTGTTTGAGGAAATATAGGGTTTTTGGTGACTGCCTGGGACATGTTTCTACTGCAGGGCAGTGGCAGCCGTGTAAATGTACCACACTGAAAATGTGATCCCTACAAAAAAGAAAAGTAACATGCAAAGATTTATCTTATGTGCCCTTGGGTATCCTTTGAATTCCAATTAGAAGTTCCCCCATAGCCTATGATATCAATCAAAAAACAGTGGCTCAAAGGCACCAGATTACTTGAAGTCCCTCTGATGTTACTCTTGGGAAAGAGAGGATGAGGAATGCATTGTCCCTAAAAAGCCTTTGTCCTCCTTTTGGCAGCAAAACAAGCAGCCCTGTCCAAAAAGCTGGGAAAGAAATCAATCCACATTCAAGGGTCAGTGGTAAAGTCTTCCAGGATGGCCCTGACTAGAGGCACGTGGACACTGCTGTCTGCATTCCAGCAGATGAGTAAATGTAATGAGATCCACCATCATCACCAGCCTTCCTTTTTCCAATCTTTTCCTCAAGAAGCACTAACTGCTGAACCTGCAAACACCATCCCAAACTGCAGATAAGGGAATATCAATAGTCTCATAGAGGCCAGATGCAGGCCACTCTCTCTGGCTTTGTGAGCTTGGACAGATTAGCCCTTCTGTGCCTGAGTTCCCTAATCGCATTATTAATATGACTGGGTGGGTCTGTTCCCAGAAAGCATGAGGATTCTTGCTATATAAAAACTCCAAACGTATCAGAATAATTGCTAACACTATTTATATACAGCTCATTACATGGCAAGCCCTAAATACCTAGGAAAAGTACCTGTAACCTCTGTGAATATCAGTTTCCCCATCTACGTAATGGGGTGTGAATACTACTAATAATAATAATAACACCTCCTAATTGGGTTGTTGTGGGAATTAAATAGGTTCACTGAAAGAAAGTGAGCTAAAAAGCTGGGTACTGATCAAGCTTTATTAAAGGAAGAAAATCTGCCGGGCTGCGCTCAGAATTGGGGGGTAGCACCAGGTCTGGGGTGGGAGAGCTTATATAGGCTGCAGGGAAGGCTGACATTATCAGGGAGGGGTTTGGTGCTGGGGTGGAAGATAAGGCTGGCAGATGCCATCACGTGGATGGGTTCACCCATGCGGAAGTAGAGGAGTTTCTATTTCTCAGAAACCACGAGGTTTCTCCTAAGGGAAAGGCTGCTGACAATTTTGTGCTCAGTGTGTGTAAAATGGCACCGGTCACATCCAAGATCCATCATTCCCACTTTTTAAGTATTGGGAGAAGGGAAAAGGGGTGAAGGTCTCCTTCTTCTGAAGCTGCTTCCTGCTGGAGATGGGCGAAGATATGAAAAAATAAAAGATTTATGTTGGCAGGTGAAACAATTAGGTGATGGGGTATTGGTTTCATGTGGGGAGGCTGCATTCTTCCTGGGAAGGTCGCTGATTCTGAGGGGCTGATATCCTCCTCGCATGAAGAATCCAGTGACCTTTTGGTTGGTGAAGGCCTGCCTATGTTCCTATAAGAAACTAGAGAAACAACAAAAGAGGCAGGGACCAAGAAGAAGGATAAGTCCCATCATGGTCAGGGGTCTGACGTGTCTTGTCCTGAAGTCCTTGCCTATCGCTGTAGCCTACTTGAGTGGTTTGGGTGAACCAGAAGTGTTTTTGTCGGGGAGGGGCACTGGACTCCAGCAGAATCCCCTTTGGAAAGAGCTATCCAGTAGTTTTTACCCCCATAAGAACATGATGTGGCCGTTGTCTGGGAACATATGTCATGGATGTGAATGTGTCCTGTAGGGCTCCCCCAAGGATTCTGGGTGGCAGACCCCGGAGGTAGGAAAGTGTCCTTTCGCCCACCAAGACCTTGGTTATACATTGTGAACAGGGTGTGGCACATGTCTCTGTTAGGAAAAGAAGCAAGAGGAAGAGAAAAGGCGAGTGTTCAGGGGCTGAGAGGTTGAGAGGGTGCCTAGTAGGAAAAAGGAGTAGAGGGTAATGTCATTGGGGGTGTAACTGCAGAGGGTGCCCTGCCAGGCTAATTCAGTTACCTAGTCAAGGATGTCTTCAACACTTGGAGGTGGCAGGTTGGGACCAGTCTTGGAGCAGCTCCTTTGTGAAGGACATGAAGTGGGCCTGCAAGAGTGAGGAGATAATGACCAGGGGAAAGATCATCCTTTTTCTGGGATTGGGGGAAGAGTGGTGGTCCTGGAGGTTTTCAATTTTGTGGGTCCTAAAATGGACAAAGTTGATGAGATATTGGTTTGGGTGTTGAGCAGAGGGAACCCTCTGGCTTGGTGTTAAAAGATTCTTTGGGTAAAGTCTCAGGTGCTAGTTTTACCAAGGATAAGTGATACAAGGGGCCTTCTCTAGTACTTTTACTGTTGTTGGGGTGGTGAGAAGTTCTGTATAAGTCCCTTCCCAACATGGTGAGAGGGGCTTTGGGATTCAGGTTTTAATATACACTTGCTGTCCCAGGCTCAGTTTAAAGTCTGAAGGGGTGGTGGGGAAAAGATGAGGTAATGGAAGGTTGGCCTGTTCCTGAAGAAGATCCCTAATGAGTGAGAGCAGGGAGACACTGGCCTAAAGGCAATGAGCTGGAAGGGAGAGGTGTGAGGGTGAAGGGTCTACTGTACATAAGTTTGAAGGGGCTGAGGCCAGTGGGTTTGTGAGGGGGCAGCCTTGATAGTTTGTGTTAGATTTACTATGGCATAACCTGCCTGGGGGGGCGGGCATGGAGGTGACACTCCCATCTATGAACCATGTATGTTGGGGCTGCATAATGGGATGCATGGAGATGTGTGGAAAGGGATTGAGAAAGAGGTCTAAAGCCTTCATGCAATTATGTTCCAAGGGTCATGAGATTGGCTGGATTTAAGGGAAGGCAAGGTTTAAAGGAGAACTGGGAATTTTCAATGAAAGTAAGGTGGATAAGTTGTAGCAGAAAGGGGAGAGAATTGGCATGGCCTTATGGGCGACAAGGCCTTGAAGATGATGAGGGAAACAAATGACTGTTTCTTGTCCCGAAGTTAGTTTAGAGCTCTCTTGTGTTAAAAGGGTGGCTGCCACCAAGGCCCATAAACAGGGACCCCAGCCCCAGGCTGTGGTGTCTAGTTGTTTAGAGAGATATGCAACTGGGGAGAAAATATCTCCTACCTCTTGTGCCAAAACCCTGACCACCAATCCTTGGGTTTCAGTGATGTATAGGATAAAAGGATGAGATAGGTTTGGGAGGGGTAGAGCTGGGGCTGTGAGGAGAGCAGCTTTTAGTCACTGGAAGAGAGAATGAATGAGCTTTGTGGGATCTAAGGGAATGGCAGGACCCCCTTTGGCTGCCTCATAAAGTAGTTTTGCTAGCACACCAAAGTTAGGAATCCATGGGCAAAGATACCTTGCAAGCCCCAAGAAAGAAAGGATTTTGCCCTTTGTGTTAAGAAAGTTCAGAAATTAGACTACTCCCAAATAGGTAATTGAAGAAGAAATTTGGGCCTTGCTAGGGGACACTTGATATCTCCTGGAGGCCAGGAAATTAAGGAGAGTAACAGTGTGGGCCTGTGAATCCTCATAGGAGGGGCTACAAAGGAGGAGGTCATCCACACATTGTATTAAAGTGCTAGAAGTTGGAGGAAGTTCAGATAAGTCTTGAGCTAAGGCCTGACCAAAGAACTGGGGGCTACCCTGAAATCCCTAGAGCAAAACTGTCCAGGTGAGTTGTTGGGAATGACCTGTATCAGGATCAGTCCAAATGAAGGTGAACAGGTTTTGACAGGAAGGGTGTAAGGGGATAGAAAAAAAGGCATCTTTGAGGTCAAGTACAGAGAAGAAACAGATTGTTGTTGGGACTGTGGATAGAAGAGTATTGGGTAGAAACACTTGGGGTTATGGGTAAGACAGCTGCATTAATGGCCCTGAGGTCTTGAACTAAATGGTATGAGCCATTAGGCTTTACAAACAGAAGGATGGGTGTATTAAAAGGCGAGTGGGTAGGCTGTAAGAGATGAGAAGAGAGAAGTTTGTGTATGACAGGTTTTAAGCCTATTAGGTGTTTGTTAGTGATGGGGTATTGTGGGGCATTAGGGAACAAAGAGGGGTTAGCAGTGAAGGGAGAAGAAGTGTCCCATACTACATGATTAACCTTGTCAGAGGGGAAGGGGAAGGTGGAAGCCTCAGGGGCCAGGTCTGGGGTGGCCTGTAACAGGAGTATTGTAGCTGGAGTTAAAGTGTTTAGGGTAAGGGTAGCTTTGAACTTGAAAAGAATATCCCATCCTTGTAAGGGGGTTGGGCACTGAGGTCTTATTAAAAATGTATGTGTGAATTGGGTGTGATGTAGGGTGCAGGAAAGAGGTTGTGTGATCCATGGGTGGTATTCTGTTCCAATAACCCTTATATTGTGATAGAGGGTGGGGTTGTTAGTCCTGCATATTCAGGAAGGGTAGAGTAAGTGGCCCTTGTATAGATGACAAAAGTGATTGGCTTACCTGCTACGAGGAGAGTTATCCTGGGGTCACACATGCTGATCTCCATGTGATCAAAAGCCCTGGGCCTCATCAGTCCTCCTCCTGGGCAAAGCTGAGTAGTTCTGGCAAGGATGGCCATGATGCCAAAGGCTGTGGGTTGGGGACTGGGTCACTCCCTCTCTGGTGAGTGGAACAGTCAACCCCCCTTGTGACCTGGCTGTTTGCAGTGAGGACAGGGCCTGGGAGGGGGCCTGGGGTTAAGACAGGCCGATACTCAGTGGCCCAGCTGACCAAATTTGAAGCAGTTCCCAGGCGGCATTCCCCTGGAGGCAGCTGGCTTTGGAGTATGTAAGCCATTGATTGCATTAGCCAGGAGCTGGTATTTGGCCTGACCTCTTTTGTATCGATCTTTCTTCTCCTTCTCCTCCCTATTGTTAAAAACCTTGAAAGCTGCCTTGAGGAGGTCTCATTGGGTAATAAAATGAGAGTGTAAGAGGGCCATGCCTGCAGGGGAGTTTGGGTTTATATGTGTGTATTTATGTAAAGCCTCAGAGAGGTGGGTTAGGAACTCACTGGGATTTTCGGTGGATCTCTGTGTGATTTCTTTAGGCTTGTCATAATTGACTGACTTGTGAGTAGCCTTTTGGAGGCCATAAATAAAGTGTGTGATCATGTTTTCCCAGAGATCCCGATCCCCGTGGCCAGCCTAGTAGTCCCACTTTGGGTCAGTGCAAGGGACAGCAATGGCTCCCACAGGCTGCCTATTATTTTGAACATGTACCTCATCTGTCTGCCTGTTGTTGGGCTGTTATCCAGACCTGCTGCCTGTCTTCAGTGGACAAAGTAGTAGTGAGAATCATAAAAATATTGTGCCAGGTGAGATCATAAGACTGGGTGAGATATCTGAATTCCTTAAGATGTGTATCTGGGTTGGACTGGTAAGATCCCAGTCATTTTTTGATTTGGGTGAGATCAGAAAGAGAAAAGGGGATATGGACCTGGACAATTCCATCCATCCCAGCCACTCCATGGAGGGAGTATAAAGGAGCCAGAGCTGAGGTGGGGTTGTCATCTGATGAAGGGGAAGAAGGAGAGGGGTTGGGTGGCTGAGGATGAGCATCTTGATACCAGGTGTGGGGAAGAGAGGGAAAAAGTGGAGGGGCTGGTGAAGGATCTGGAGCATAAGGAGGTGGTCAGGGAGCAGAATGGTCTGACAGATCAAAAGTTTGATCTGAGTCCAGAAGGGGAGATCAGGATTTAGCTAGGAGAATTTGAGATGTAGAACAGTTTTGATAGAGAGAAGGACGCAATGGAAGATAGAAGAAGGCTTGAACATAAGGAATCTCTCCGACTTTGCTGTTTCAGTGACAAAAGTTGTCTAAATCTCTAAAAGTATCTAAATCAAGAGCGCCATCTTGTGGCCACTGGGATCCATTTTCTAGATTGTATTTAGGCCAAACCTGACTGCAGTAGAAAATGAGGTGTTCGGGTTTAATATTTCCCTGGAAGCCAAGAGGTTGGCCAGGAGAGAGCCCAGACGATGTAGAGATTACAGTAGAAAATGAGATGTTTAAGTTTAATGTCTTCCTGGAGGCCAAGAGATAAATTGGCCAGAAGACATCCCAGAGGTGTAGAATGTGGAGGTTTGGACTGTGAGGATCCCATTTAGAGGGTGAGAAACGAGGTGATCAGTCCCAGTAGAAGAAGGATAACTCCAAGAAGCGTCCTCATTGGTGTGCACCTCATTTTTGAGAGAGAAGCCACCAACCAGCTAGAGGAACATCCTCCAATAGTTAGTGGGCATGAGAGGGATTCCCCTGGCCAGGTGCCTGGGCTCTGTAGCAAGTAGACAGTAGTTGTAGAGTGTAGTTAGGGGAACCCATGGAAGTAGGACAGACCCACAGACTCACCCTGAATTGAGGCCCATGTTGGATGTGTTGTTCTGAAACAGCAAAAGGAGAGAGTCACAGAGGCAACCAGTTCAGCAGATCCAGGAAGGGCAGCCAGGAGGGCCAATTAACCCAAGAAAGGAGATCATCTGAAGGTCCTGACCAGGACCCTTCCTGGGTTTTGGCACCATAACGAAAGAAAGTGAGCCAAAATGCTGGGTACCAATGAAGTTTTATTAGGAAGAAAATTTGCTGGGCTGCACTCAAAATGCAAGGCATCACTAGGCCTGGGGGTGGGAGAGCTTACATAGACTGTAGGGAAGGCTGATGTAATCAGGGAGGGGGTTGGTGCTGGAATGGAAGATAAGACTGGTGGATGCAACCAACTGGAAGGTTGCACCCATGCAGAAGAAGAGGAGTTTCTATTTCTCAGAAACCACGAGGTTTCTTGTAAGGGAAAGGCTGATGGCTATTTTGTGCTTATTGTGTGCAAAATGGTGCCCCTCACGCCCAAGATCCATCATTCACAAATGTAAAACATGTAGTGTCAACCAAGAATGAGTTTTATATGAATGGTAGCTGCTATTCTTATATGTTTGCTCCACACTAACCCCTGGATCACTAAAACTAGGCTGAAAGAACCAAAGCTGCACAATAATGTTATTATTATTACTATTATTGATTAGAAAGGTGCCTTTGACCTTTCCAGCAGTTATGTCAGAACAAAACATAATATAGTGCTCTCTCTTATAGTATAATACAGGGAAAAGCATCCTTCAGATTTCCTTGGGACTAAATACATGTAAAGGAATTCATTGCATGGAAGTTTCCGTAAGTGCTATTAAATGGGGTAATGGCCAGGGGCTTCAATGATGAGGGTGCAGAAACAAACACCTGAAAAGAAATATTCCTCTGCCCCCCATGAATGTGACAGTGGCTTCATTTTCCGTAGGTATGTCAGCTGCATGTTTCACTTCACCTCTTGGTAAGGTAAAGTAAGCCCAGGAAATAGGCCTGCCCCTGGTGACACGGAGGGAAGGTCATGCATGCAGTGAAGGTGAAGCATTAAATGTGATTAAAAAGTCTATAAACGTGCATACCTCAGTGATATGGTTGGTGGCGTTTGTAAAGTGAATTCAACAAGTGTCTCCTGAGTGCCCGTATGCACAGTGTTCGTGGAGTTTGCCCTCAGGTAGCATACAGCCTAGAGGGGGTAACCAGGTATAAGGAAATGAATGCAGACTCAGGAGAAACTGAGGATGAGGTCTTAAATGGCTGAAATCCAGCATGAGTTGGGGCCTGTGGTGGGCAGTCTTGGTTTTACCTTTGGGTGTTTGTTTGTTTGTTTGTCTATTATTAAATGAAATATCCATGGTAATTTTAATGTAAAATTACTAGCTTCTTTTTTCTCAAATCGTCAAGCAGAAAACCAGTATCTAAGTAGATGTGGTATGTTTGATTCACAGCATCTCATCTCCAGCACCCACGGTAAGCCTCCCTGGGCTATGACGTCCCTGGCAGAAGTGTCTACACAGCAGCCTCGTTCTTGGAGTTAAGCAAACCAGCGTGCTGCTCTGGCACTTTCCTGTCCAGCTGTACGTCTTGGACAGGATGCTCGTGTATCCACCTTAAGTTTTCATCCATGCTACTAGACCCAGCCGGCTCTTCCTCTCTCAGGTCCTTCACCTCCCAAGATCCTTGAAAACACTAGATCTGCTCTTCTCTCACTTGGAGATGTTATCTGAAAGCACCTTCTGAAGGTGGAGTAGGGAGGATTTTGCTTACTCCAACCAGAATCCTCATGTATATTCATGCACCTGTTTCTTGGCTCTCGGAAAAAGTAACTTTCACACTCATGGCCAATCATGTTTCCTGAGGTGAAGTTGGTGTGCCTGCAGCGTCTCTGAAGTTCTCAGTGTCACTTGCAAACCTGGAGACCCTGTGCCTGGGACCGCTTGTGCTGTCCTCCCGTGAGACTGGCCAGCTTGAGGACACATTTTGTCCAAGGGTCTGCAGGTCTCTGGCTTAACCGTGACCCTGCAGAAGTAAACAGACTTCAATAGGATTCAAACAGCCTTTTAGCCACGTCTGTATTTTTTAGGGAACGTTCTGCTATTACTTCAAACTCAAATAGGTTTTTCTAGTTGGCGGAAAATGCCCTAACTGACAAGAAGAAAAAAAACTAAGAGCCAGGTTGTAAGTTTTCTGGGGTCTTTTTTTGGTGTTGATAGTGTTTGTTTACTTGGAGTGTGTGTGTTTACTAATGGCCCTTAACTACAACAGAGGGTGAGAGAAAAACTTGGGGAAGACTTTTTCTTGCTAGTTGATCATTCTGGAAACGTTTACATATGGAGCCATGGAGCTCAAAAACAAAATCGTTTTAACTTTCTTGAGTTCACCATTTTCATAGAATACACATGAATGTGTTTGACAACGATGGAATCTCATATCCATATTTCTCCGTTATTTTGAAATCATTGTAAATGTGTTCATCTCAGAACTACAAGATCCACCTATCATGTGTTTCAGAATCTCCTGTTGCCCTGAAATCTTCTTCATCATATTTAAGGATAAAAAGGATAGTCAGGCCAAAGAGATATTGCCTAGAGCATTACCAGACAGAGTTAGAGGAGAGGAAAGGGGTTCTTTCCCTAGACTCTGTAGAGAAAAAAATTGCCATTCTACTTGTACCCATTTCATTTTGGTTTATCTTTCTCTACTTTTTTTTTTTTTTTTTTTTTTTTGGTACTTTTCCACTTTAATCTGCCTGCCTACATTTTATTTCTCCCTTCTACTGAGATGTTACATGTTTTGCCTATCTTCTGCAGTTGGGAGGCTGCTTTTCTTGGATTTTTCTCCCTCTGCCTTTTTTTCAGTGCTCCCTCTCCCTGCTTCATTCTTTGGAGTCCTCTTTTCTTTCTATATTTGATGTGTTGGCTCGAATTTATCACAGTTCTTTAAATACTTGTGTGACATACACAGGGTGAGGATAAGAGTCCAGAAGCGGGGTTGGGACCCCGAGAGCTACAGCCTAAGTCATGAATTACAGCGCTGTGGCAGCAAACACAAAGGAAGGCTGTGCTTATTTTAATGAAGAGAGATTGAGCAGGTGCATGAAAAGATAGGGCAAATTGGGCACAGGCTGGGAATGAAACAGATAGAAAAAAGTCACCCCTGCCAATCCCTACGATGATCTACTCTTATGCGTTCGGTATTCAAGCAATAAATTATAAGATATTCAGATCGAATTGGAGCTTCTAATTTTAAGTCCTACAAACTCTCCTTCCATGATGGGAATTTCCATGCCATTGATGGTCAATGCTCAACATCACATTGGTATTTTCCACGTAAATTTTGGTTCAAATCAAAGACCCATCTCTATAGAGATTAGGCCAGTAGGTGGACCCCTGGTGATCTATAACCCTTTGCTAAAAAAATGAAATTCCGTTCATTTTGGTTTACTTAGGTCATCTTGCCTACAGAGATGTTTCAGCGGTGGATCCTTCAATTTTCTTGCAGTCCTTCACATTTCTTTTCCACTGTTGTCCCTGAGAATCCTGCGGTTACTTTGTCTTCACATACAGCTAGGCCCAAATCTGACACTTGTGCAGTTGTGATAACTGCTGGGCCACATTTTGAGACACCATCCTGTCACTCTGAAAGCTCACTAGGGTTCAGAGTCAATGATTACATGCTCATGAAGCCAGTGGTCATATCTGTGGTACAGCTAAATCTCTAAGGACACTCTTGCCTTTTTAGACCGATAGAGTGGTCCACCGTGTGACGCTGAGCTGGAAGATCTTTCTTCCCCAGAGAACACGACAGCCAGCCTCTCCTTACAGCTCTCCCACAGCCTCGGCCCTTCACCCACTGTTCCACGATAGTCTAACTGAGGAATATGGTTCAATGACTGCTGTGTTGATTCCATTTCATTTCTGATTTTTAACCCCTCTCAGCAAATCCAGCCTTTGTCATGTCCTGTGGCTTTGTGGTTTCTCCCGTCATTGGTGAGTATATTTCACTGCTGCACTGATGTTGGACTTGGCAAGTGTATTAGTTTCTTATTGCTGCTGTAACAAATTATCACAACTTAGTGATTAAAACAACACAAATTTTTTATCTTACAGTTCTGGAGGTCAGAAGTCCAAAAATGGTACTTGCAGGGCTAACATTAAGATGTTGGCAGGGCTGTGTTCCTTCCGCAGGCTCTAGGGGAGAATCAGTTCCTCCCTTTTAGATTTTGGTGGCCGTCCACAGACCCTGGCTAACCTCCATTCCCAGCACCAGCATTACTCTGACTTCTGTTTACATCAACACTTCTTTGACTCTGATCCTCCTGCCAACTAAGTAATCCAGGATAATCTCCCATCTCAAGATCTTTACTTAACCACACCTACAAAGTCCCTCCAGCCACGTAAGGTGACATACTCACAGGTATATTTTTGGAGTTCCATTATCCTGCCCACACAGCAATGTTGCTCATTTCGGCCAAAAGTACCAAGGCAGAGGCAATGGTTTGCTAGCTCTGAGTCCAGGCCTTAAAAGGCAACACGTTCCATTCATCTCTCTTTTGGTTCTATCATTACCACAAGAAGAATACATCCTAGGCAGCTTTCTGTTCCAAGAAACATGAGAGGCACATGACGCAGACCTGAATCCAACTTCCAGTTCCAGCCAGGCTGAGCCCAGGTGACCTTCAGTGAACCCGTAGATGCTTGATTGAGAAAAAAAAAATGGTGTTAACTTATAAAAATAAATCTTGGGGTGTTTTGTTATGCAGCAGCATTGTGGTAATGACTAGCTGATACAACTGCATTCAGTCCAAAGTTTGAAGGAAAAGGTCTCAGGCTGCATGAGGCTTCCAGGACAAGAACATTCACTTCTCTGACATGAAGAATTACAATTTTGTTTCCATTTCTGCTCGGACATCCCTTTAGTTTACACATAGTACCTACCTCTTGGGCATTGGAGGATCTGGTTACTTGTGAAGAATTTCCAGGGAGTCTGAAAAAAATGTATTCTATCCTGAGTTTCTTACAGGGACTTAGCTGTTTTCTCAAACATGAAGCCACAGAAAACTTGAATTCAACTTCATCACATAGACTTTACTCATTTTGTTGGAGACACAAAATGGTCAATAATAGAGGTCTGATCGTAATGGCAATGAAATGCCTGTTTGATTCTCTGCTTGAACTGGGGCTGTAATAATAACTGATCAAAATTTCCAGTGTGCTCCTTTCCCACACTTTTTCCTGTGCCATATGTATCTCAGTGCGGTTACTACTGACAGTGGGTATGTGTTTGACCTCACTGGCTCTTGGGGAAATGAAGAGTAACTGTTGTACAACTTGCTTGCATTTGGGGGATATAGCTGAAGAAGAGACTTGAGATTAAGAGGACATTCAGTGTCAATCTCGGTTTCAAACACCCCATTCAGCATTTCAGATCACTTGACAGTCAACGTTACCTGACTTTGGGATAAAAATATAAGGGCACAATGCTTTGATGGCTTTTTGCAGATCTTTAACCATTTATTCACCACCCAAGGAAGCAAAAGAGTAAGCTAACTTTAAAAAAAATAATGTTGTTCATGCAGACAATTAATCCAGAAAGGAACCAACTCTAAAATATGCACATTTTTCTGAAAGTTGGATATAATTTTGACTTGCAAAAGAACACTCAAAACATAAATGAAAGACATTCAATATAGAAATCTTAGCTTCTTCAGAATTGTGATTTTAATTGCTAAGATGAATACTGAGGCGGATTTAGCACCAGAATTATAATTGACCATACATTTTCTCTTGTTTTTACAACCCTTCCTGCAATATTGAATATAGTTTCAGAGCTAAAGTGAGGTTTCCCCATAAGATGTTGCTATGGGTTGGATTATGTCCCCCTAAAATATGTTGAAGTCTTCACCTCCAGTACCTCTGAATGTGACCTTATTTGAAAATAGGGTCCTCGTAGCAGATCAAGTTATGATGAGTTCTTTAAGATGGGCCCTAATCCAATATGACTGGTGTCCTTATAAAAAGGGAAAATTTTGACACAGAGACATGTCCTCACATCATTTTTCTTCTCTGCACAAGAAGAACGCCATCTACAAATCAAAGCATGCCTGAAGATATTGGAAACTGGGAGAGAGGCACGATTCTCCCTCACACCTCTCGGAAGGAACCAACCCTACCAATGGCACCTTGATCTTAGACTTGCAACCTTCAGAACTATGAGACAGTGAGTTTCTGTTGTATAAGCCACACAGTTTGTGGCACTTTGTTACAGCAGCCTTAGGAAACTAATACAGATGTCAAATTTGCTCCAGTTCCTTTGATATAATACAGATTAGAAGCTATTGTTTACAGTATTCAGAAGAAAATGGTTCTAAGAATTGCCCACAAAATATACATTCCTCTTTCTCCCTGTGCATGTGTGACTAAACAGACAGCCATCGCTTGACCTACTGGAACCTACTGAAGTAAACAGTCTTCTTGTTTTTGTTTTTTTAATTAAAATTTCTCATGAAATATGAAATGGGCTCCAAATAGCTCCGGATCCAACGTCTAGAAAAATAATCAGTACTGAAAAAACAAGTCAGTGCTTAATGCAAATTCATTTATGTTTGTTCTGACTCTTTAAAATATTTACATATTTGTCAGATATTCAAGACAGAATCTAAACCAAACAAATGGTTACTTTCAGTATTGCTGGAATATTGGTTTAGATAGCTATAATGTACCCAGATTTTCAGGGACGGTATAAATAACTTCAAGTTTCTGGACTAACTCTTGCAGGGAGCCAACACTTCTACGTCCACTGTCCGCATTCATTTGACAATTTCAGGATGCCTCTCTCACCAGTTTTTAGTTGTGTTTTCCCTTCCTCCCTTGTCAAAGCCTGCCGTCAGGAATGCCTATGTAATCCTTGATGCTACAATGTGAATAAATTTAAGTTGATGTGTTAATTCTATCAGGACCAGCCTGTATCTGTTTTCATAAATAAAGTATTATAGTAGCGCCACCAATTGTCATATTCTCTGTGGCTGCTTCAGAGCTACCTAGGCAATGCTCGGTTGTTCCAACAGAGCCCACGTGGCCTGCAAAGCCGGAAATGTTTATTCTCTGGTTCTTTACAAAAAAAGTTTGGCAACTCCTGTTTTAAAGGTTCTCTCTCAATAAAAGCAAAAGCCAACAAAATAATCCCCACTTAATGTTTATATTTGAAATCTGCAGGTCATAGGAGAGTAAATAGCATGCTTGTGTGAGATGTCAACAAACAGTTTTCACATCAAGTAAGCCACAATCTCACTTTAAATGTGAGTCCAACACAAAAAGCATTAAATGGGTTTAGGAGGCCACATTTCTGTAGCCACATCTTTATATGGGCAGCAGCTACACGTGTATAGTTATATGCATACATTTACTAGTTGTATATTTCCACATAAATATCTGTACATCTAGCCTGACTCTTGTTCATTTCTGTTTTTATTATCTGAGCTATTGGTTTGTCTCAGGACATGCAATATATTGGTTTATCCCCAAACCTTAAAGTTGAAGAGATATATTTGAGTAAATATTGTGGGAAGCCTCGTTTTCAAAGTCAGTGCTTGATTGATTGGGTTGTCTGCCATGTGTCAGTTTCCTGAGTTATACCACAAATTGCTACTGTTTGCTAAGGAACAATCTGGACTCCAGCACCACTGAATCCATACCTCCAAGTTGAAGTGTTCTAAACAGAGTTCCATGGTCTCCAATTAATCTTTCTCTTTTCCAACTCCTGCCTTTAGGATGATGGAACTACAACGCTTATTACATAACCAAAACAATACGCTATTACTGCTTTTCACACTTGTATTATTACCCTTGATAACCCACCCTCTGATTATCCTGTTTCAATTTATGCACTTGCCACTGCGGCTGTTTGCCTTTTTGTTACTTAATAGCACCACAACTACAAAGCGATACAGAAGATGAAGAAAGTCTACAGAAAGTGTCATGTGAAATTTGGAAGTCTCTGAGTATTCAAGAGATCATTTCCAAACACTTTCTCACAACCTTGTGAGATTTGGGGCATAGAGCATTCCCAGTGGAAAGTAGAATGTTCCTAATTGTGGATGGGTAACGTCTTGAGTTGATCCCTAGGACTCCTGGGTTTGCCTACTCTTGGAGGCTTGACATGTGCCAGACAAAGAATCTGTATTAGTTCACATGATGTCTAAGGTTGGGTTTCAGCCAGTCTCAACCAGCTCATTCATTGGGCAAATATTTATTGCATACCTACTATGTGCCTGGCACTGTTCTAGCTCTCAGAATACAGTTGCCAACAACAAAGCAAAATATTCCTGCCCAAGTGCAACTTCCATTCCCATGAGCTTATCTTTCTAATGTGGATAACCATGATAAAGGGAAAGTCTTAATAGTGAATTAAAAACATCAGATTACTGGTTGCTAAAGCTCTTTACAGATATCACAGAAGTGTTGGAACTATGTCATGAGTACATATTTTTCCTGTCTGTCTTTTCTTTTCCTTTTTTTACATTTTACCAATGTTTCTCCATCCTCTGTTTTTTCAAACCCTTCCAATAATTCAAAGTCATCCTGCTGTCCTAATTCTAGACATTTAACAATGTGAATCTCTCTAGTCCCTCACTCCAGAAATATTCATTGAGCACTGTTCCAATATTTCATTGTTGCATAAGAATCTTCCCAAACATCAGGTATCTTAAAACAACAGTGTGCGTTTATTTGAGCAGGGTGTGGTTGTGATGACCCATCTCCCTTCCCAGTAGTATGAGGCGGAGAAGCTCAACTGGGGGCTGGAAGATCCACCCACTGGCAGGCAAGTTGGTGCTGGCTGTTGACCTGAGGCCTCAGTTCATCTCCACATTAGCCTTTCCATGCATAGGGTTGCTTGAATGTCCTCAGAATGTGGCTGCTGACTTCAAAGAGCAGTTGTACTGCAATGAGTAGCCTCGTTTTTATAATAGAAAAAGAGTAGATAATGGCTAAAGTTGAAACATGTAGCTAAAAACAGCAGGACTCCAGCTTTTACTATTTTATGCTCCTTCATCATACCTTGTGATGTACATAACTCTTGAGAAATGAAACACTTATAAAAAAAAAAAAGAAACAAACACCTAACATTTAGCAATTTCCTCACTTTTATTTCAGTTTACTTTTTTGGTTACATTTAAGCAAAACTTCACATAGTCCTCGTTACAAATAACATGTAGGACTGATCCTATTTTTCAATATTTTTTTTCCTTAGCAATCCATCATTTAGTAAGAATTCGTGGCTCTCTCAATCTGAAGAGAGATGTCTGCCACAACTGTCAAATATTGGCCATTGAATGATTTCTGGGTGGTGGGCTTTAGAGTGATTTTCTTTCATTTGTACATTTCTGTATTGTGTTATTTTTTAATAATGTAAGTATATATTTTTTTAATTGAAACATGATTGTACATATCTGTGGGGTACTGAGTAGAATACCAATACCTGTGTGCAATATGTAAAAGCATATCTTTTTAAAGCAAAAAAAGTCATTAGTATTTAAAAAGCAATGGCAGAATTGAGTAGATGGGACAGAGACCATATGGTCCACAAAGCCTAAAATATTTAGCACCTGGCCTTTTAGACTACTTTGCCAACCCCTGCTCTATCCCTTTTCCTGCTAAGAGGCAATACCAGCTCAGCCATACACCAACCAGGCCGAGTGAAAGGGTGAGCCTGTCTATTCTCATGCGATGTGACTCTTTTCTTTCAACTTGCCTAATGTGGTCAGAAAGCAGCATTTTCTCACAAACGGGCTCACTAAGATGTAAAATGCTGAACATGCTGAGTAATTATAGAGAAAAATTTCAAATGTGCTCGTCTCTAGGATACGTGATTCCAGTGAGATGTCTGCCGCATTTCTTTTCTGAAATGCAAGCCCAGACACAATGTGGGGTGGACACAGCCCTGTCCTCTGAACACTGTTTTCATCTCTTCCTGAAATAACTGAGGGTTAACTCTGAAGTGCAGAAAACAAAGAAAACTAGATAGCAACACATGCTCCAGATTTCAGACTTTAAAAGAAAAGGAAACACACTCATTTTAGGAAGCCAAAACACTCAGAATTATGGAGCAGTTCTAAAAATAGTCCAGTAACCAGAAATTTTTTTCTGAAGGTTGCTCTTTCACATCAAAGCTCATGCTATTCAAGGACTTAGTTTTGCAATGGGTACCTCTCCTCACGGCTTTCGTCATTGTGTGAAGAAAACTCTGGCCACTGAGGTTTCCTTGCACAGTTAAGGGAAAAGTTTCAAGGCCTCTGAGGTTTATCAGAAGCCAGAGGAACTTCCAAACAGCTCTATCCTTGCACTCCTCGTAGGAAGCCACCTGCAATCCAAGTCTATCATCCTACCCTTCCATGAAGGAAGCAAATGCCCCCATCACAGTACATTGTACCCCTGCCCCCATTTTTACTTGGAGAGTTAAATGTTGCTTGTTGCAAAGATCTGTTAAAAACCATTTATGCTTCCGTTCTTTATTCTCTAAGGCAGGAAATCTCTCTCATTACTGATGATTAGCTTCCTATTGATTCTGCCATGTACCCACTCGAGTCTCATAAAGCTGGTTTTTAAAATAAAGTAAGATTTTGGACAACACTTAGCAAAAGCATGGAAATCCAAAACGTGGCAGGAGGTGGGGACAGAACACTCAATAACTCTGCAGGCAGAGCTGCTGAGTGGAAAATCTGCAATCTAGTGATAAACAGGCTTTAAATATCATTAGTAACATTTGTACATAAAGACCTTATATAATACATCAAAGTCAGAGACTCCAAATATAAGCACCTATCACAGCAGGTCTTTCAGAAATGGTTCTTCAGAGCTCAACAGTGAACATGAATGCACGGAAATTAATGCATTGTAGCACGCAAATTTAAATGGAATAGATTCACATTTTAACTTTTAAGGCTAGCCGTTCTTCCTACCCCCGCCCCCACTGAAGGAACAATCAGACAGCATGTGGACGTTAGCTGAATAGATAAGAGAAGCAATAATCCATCACACAATGAATTGAAAATTGGAGCTATTCGTCTTCTTTATTTAGAAACTAATTCTCTCTTCTTCTTCTTAGAAGCCACCCTGCTAAAATTGTTTTCTTTCTTTTCTTGCAGGCAATGTTACTTATTTTGTATGAAATGTACCTTCAAATGGAGTTTGCTTGTCGCGCTATGGTATTCTTTGGTTTTATGAGAAGCTAACCAGGGAATATTTTCACAAAGAAACTGACACTAATTGGTGAAGAAAGCAGCAGATAAAATATGCATTATTAGGAAACAACTGTAATGGGAAAACCAAAAAGAATTACAAGTGGGTTTGGATTCCTTTTTAGGATGTTACTGGTTTGGTTTACCTAGAATGATTTCCATAATGTAAACTTGGACATACATGTTACTTGCCTGCAGTTTTTATTAGCTAATCATAAAACTATGAGGTCCTGTAGGGTAAAAACACGCATTGATTAAAGGAAAGGAGGTAAATGGATGAACAATCAGTAGAGGCTACATATTACCTAATTACCCCGGTAAGTACATAGTTACCCTTATGAATACCTAATTACTCCAGAAATTTACCCAATAAACCATCTCCTGAAAAGGACCAAAAATTCTATTAACTCGACAAATTTGCTACAGACATGTTCAGGGGCCAATGAGCATGTTGGTTGAGGACACCAACTTACCAGTCACACATGCCTGGTTTTCAGTCCCCACTGTTCTTACTGCTCAGGCATTAACTTTTCCGAACTTCAGTGTTCTCCTCTGTGATCTGGAAATAATAATGATCCACCACAAAGGATTGTTGTGCAAAACAAACAAGCAAACAAAACTTCTCAAGGTCGAAAGCACACTGAGCATTCCTACTATAGTAGCTATAATTATGATTGAAAGTACTGAACTGAGTCTTGGGACCATAACACAAGTAAATGTGTCACAATTCCTGTCCATCTGGGACACAGGAGAAAGAATTTTGGGGGAGTTTGAAAGGAAGCGATAGAAGGTGGCCAGCAGCTGAGTATGAAGTGGAACCATAACCCCACGTCTTGACAGCATTAAGAGTAATTCTCTGAGGTCATGGGTTGAGAGGACCAGACAGCCGTATTTCTCCATCCGTGCTCACCCACGTGCTGAAGTAGAGTAGGCAGAGGTTTTCACTTAATCAGCATTGTCCTTTGAGGGGAAACAAGTTGAGGATAAACGCATAAGTCAAAGTCACCATCGATATGGATTTTAAACCAGTTATAGAGGGAGAGGAGCCATCAGGGAGTTGAGGGACTGCAAAAGCTGGTAGGATGAGTGGGTTGGAAGCAACTGAGGTCACACACTGGCCATACGGAAAGTGGTGATAGAGTCATAGGACTCACAAAATTGTGATTCTGAAAATGTTTAGTTACTGATAATAAGAAGGAAAAGAGTAATGTCCTCTAAGTCAGGGTAGAGGCCACGGCTGCTGAAGATCAGTTTAAGGAAAAGAAATTGTAGGGAAAGTCACATATATACATAAAATTAAATGACCAAGAATTAAGACAGAAATTATGTTAAAGAAAATGACAGTGAGTGAGAAAGTAAAATCATCCAGAAATGAGCATAAATGACCTCAGTGTTGTAGAATGACAGCAACGGTGATGGGAAGTGGGTGATGTAATATAATGGCATGACCTTCAAGTCTGGGGCTTTAAGACGAGCAGCAGAGGGAAAGATCTGGAATCTAAAATAGCAACAGAATTTGAAATTTGAGCAAAGACCATTAACCATGGGATTCTGGGAACCAATCAAATAGAGATTTATAAAGAAGAAATCCATAACAGCCTCACGTTCCCCTCCAATTTCAACCACTTCCAGTAACAAACATGACAGTTTAACATGCATTTTTCAACATTTGCTCTGAATCTTTTGAGATTTAATTTTTTAGAAAATAGTAGTAAAAAACAGTCATCTGTCACTTTCTGTTGAAGGGGACTTTGAAGAGCTTATCTCTAAAGAAAAGGGACTAATGAGTTGAGCCTTTCAGTGCGTGGTGTAAGTGACTGGATTTTTCAGCAAATACCATCATCAAAAACTCCCCAAGGTGACCTAAAAATCTTACCCAGTGTCCTCCAGGCCTTTTGAGAAATTTGTACCTCTTTCCTCAGAGATTACCCTGACAAGTGGTAAAGCATAAAATCAATGTTATCATTTGTATATGATATTTACGTGACTTTTCTTTCGGGAAATACTGTGACAGTAAGACAGAGAGGAAAAATTGCCTTCACATTGTGGTTGACATGTGGTGTGACCTCTGTTCATTTCAGCCCAGTTTTCCAAAACCGACAGACTCAGTATAATAGTATTCCAACCAGTAACCAAGAGATAGGCAAGGAATTTCCTGATGAAAAGTAACTTGAGATATTTTATGGTAAAAATATTATGACACAGGAGAGAAAAATGCTTACTGATTTTCAAGATTAAGAGCAGACATGGGAAATCTCAGCATTTTGAACATGTGACTGATTCTACTGGGCTGTTTTTATTGGTGAGCCTTGAAACCCACACCTCTGTCCCCAAGCTTGGGGGTCTACTTTCTTTTGCTGTTGGGTACGTTATGGGAAGACTGAAAAAGAATGTTTTGGGTTAACTCATTGCTGGCCTGAAAGTGGCCTTTTTTTCTTGCCTTTTTGCTCACCGTTCTTCCCTGCTGTTTCTGGATTAAGAATGATTTTACAGGCAAGGCTTAAACTAAGTGACCCTAGGAATAGGCCAGGTGAAAAGTGGGGACAGAGCTCTGGGTTCAGCTGGCCAGGGCAGAAGGATACTATACAGAGGGGATCCAGAAAATTGTAGCCTGCTGTCTGATGACTATAAATATCTCAGATTGTCAGTATAAATATAGTTGATTGTGAGCTCCAATCATACATTACCGCAAGTCATTTTGACACAGGCCACATCTAAGTAAAAGCAAGACTGCATTTCAGAACCACCTACTTGAAACAGCAAAAGTTTAATAACCACACAGCCAGTGATAGTGACAGACGTCTCAATCCTGATTTGCCATTCTCAAAGCACTGTCACACGCAGAGGCCAGGTGCAGTCATCTGGAGACTATTTACAGATGTGTGGGTTTTCCAGACCACTTGCATCTCCCCTGTCTTTCTGCAGTTACCTTGCTTTTAGGCATTTCTCTGCATCTCACTGTTTTTTAGCACTGTGGAGAAACAGAAGGTCCCAGGGAGTTAGGTTTACCAAGTGCTAGTCACCCACACAGTGGGGACGCATGAAGGAAGACTGCCGAATAACTCCAATGGTGATTCCCAACTGGTGGACTAATTCCCCATTCGTGCGTCCCTCTTAGCCTTTAAATATAAGGGGAGTGATCATTTCTAATATGTTTCTGTGTTATACCAGAGTCATGCCAAACATGAGTCACTGTAACAGTCCCAGAGCTTCCCACGCTCCCAATCCAAGTCTCTGCAGTCCTAGGAACAGCACATTTCTTAATGTGTCTGCTGCTTGATCTCCAAATATCACCTTCATTTTCTCCTGTTTTCATCTTCAGTTGTAGTTTGGCCACCCAACACCCTACTACAGAGAAGTTCTAGAATGTTCACTCAAGTGTTGGCAGTCATATCCTCCCAAAAGAGGAGTAGCCAGACGTGAAACCAGGTCAACTTGGGGCCAGGAATGGATGGCCAATGTGAGGAGTGATTTTTTATTTTGTCCACTATTCCTACCAGTCTTAGTGTCTTCTTCGTGTCTTTTTTTTTTTTTCCCCCATTTTTTTCCCTTTTGTGTGAATGGGTTTCAAGGAATAGTTCATTGGGTTAAGTCATGAAGAAACCTTGAAAGAACAGAATGAGGTGGCTGAGAAATCTCAATTCAGTCACCTGCCCCAAATGCACATGGGCCTCCGGTTGCTCTGACTTCCTGATTTCATCTTTTACTAAATTGAATCTGCTTTTTAGGTTGTTCATAAAGATACACCAACACGAGGACCCTATGAGACTTCAGAGTCCACGTAGAAACCAGGCTCACTTTTATACATTTACGAAGCACAAGGAGTTTACAAATTAGCACTACATGCTTTCCTAATATCACAAACACCCTTGACGTCAGTATTTTTTACTCCCTAATTTAAAGATGAGGAAATTATGGCTTGGAGAAGAGTGGTCAGTTGTTCAGAGGACTCTGAAACAGACCATGTCACTTCAGCATTCACATTTCACTAAGCAACTCCAGGAACCTGCTTCCCCAGACAAGCAAAGCATCATTCCTAAGTATACAATCTTGTCAACAAGTCTGAAATCACACAGAAACCCAGAGTTTGTATCTCCTGACACAACTGTCTGGGTTCGCATGGTGACGGTGGCCTGACTTCATCTGCTCCCAAGGCCGATGGCCATAATCATGAATCCCTGTTGAAGAGCCCGGTCCTCACTTTTCCCTGCATGGGTGCTGTGGGGAATCTGGCTGAGACCGCTCTCTCTTCTGTGCTTTTCTCTTCTGCTCTTGCTTTTGGGCTGCTCTATCTAACACTTCATCCCCACCCCACCTTGGGCCTCATCGTGTGCCCCCTCTTGTGCTTGCATCCAGATCTCATCCTACTACTCCCCAAAGGCCACCATGTCCCATCTTTGGTGTTGGAACTGTCAGCCAGGCTCAGTCTTGGACACTGTTTAGGGATTATCTAATCACACTCCATTTCATGGGCCACGTTTCTCACATCTGTTAAATATTCTGTTTCATACCTAATGCTTGAATTCAGAGCCCTGGCCCCAGAACAACAGACCATATGTAGTCTCCACATTCCAGACACTAGGCTTTGACCCAACTCTGCAGACCTGTTGGGATTCCCTCCTCCAGACATAGGATGGTCTTGCTCAACCTCTACTTTCCAGCCACACATGGAGTTCCCAGTGCAGCTACATCTCAAAGTGGAGCCAGGGCCACAGACCAGGTCAGGCACTTGCAGGCCCACGATGACGTTCAGGCTGCATGTGTGACAGAGCAGGCTCAAAAGAGATTTCTTGTTAGAGCTTTGCATGCCCAAGATGAGAGGTGATGGCTGTACTTCCACGTGGTTAGAGTCTAACAGCTGTTCTTTAGCCTCACACATAGAGGGCTCCACTGGCAAGAAGCTTATTCTAAGTACAGAGTCAATTCACAAAGCCATTGTCCGAGGACACAGGTTGAGGGAGGCCAATGATAGATGATTTGAGGGCAACATTTTGCAATGACTGCAAATTGTTCTTGAGGCCAGCTGTGCCTCGATCCTCTATGATGCCACAGAAAATTCCCCTGGAAAACCAGGAAATAGGCCCAATCCCAAATAATAACCTTGTAAGCAAAGAAGAAGAGAACCAGAGGAGACGTGCAACTCTGCAGATCTTGGGTGGAGGATAGAGTTCTCCAAGGTGGGGTAAAAAACTCTGAAGGGATAGAGTAGCACCACCGAGGATGCAGGTGGGCTGTGGGATGCCTTCACTTACTTGCTTTTTATACCATAAAGTACCAAGGGACATAGAGGTGAGTGAGAAAACATGCAAGCCCCATATGTGCAGGAAGCAGGCTGCCCCAAGGCAGGCAAAGGACAGGGCGTCAGGCATCTCTGCAGCTGTGGCCTTGACCAGCTGAGGACAAATGCGTGTGGAATTATCACACCACCAGCCTGAGACACAGGTGCTCACATGCCAGAGAGACTTGCTGCCTGCTCTGAACACAGAGCCATGCTGAAGAGAGTGGTTTTGGTGAGGAACGTTCTGGAGAACCAACTCTGAAGGCTAATGTCCCCGCCTGCCCTACCTACATCTGCCACATAATGTTTCCCCAAAGGGCCAGCCCTATAGTGAATCTCCCCACAAATATGAGTAAGATGACCAAGTCATTCCCATGGCATCCCCACAAATCTATGGCAAGAAAAAATACAGGGAGACTAACACACATACACACACATAGAGAGACACCCAACAGTGGCTCTGAGGTGGTTTCTCACTCAAGTCCAGCTACGTGCGATGCCTGGTTATTCCTCAAACACCTCTGCCTACCCCTGCCTTAGGGCATCACTCAACATTCCCCTCTTTCTGAAATCCTGCAGGGATCTGGGGTTCCGTTAAGCCTTTGCTTGGATGTCAACAAGTCCGGTCAAGATTGACTCCATGGTTTTTGTCTGAACAACTGGGAGAAATGAGTTCTCATGAACTGCACTGCTGTTCACATAAGACCAGGATGCACATGGCAATGGGTTACAATATTTATGTGTTTACAATATGAAGGAGAACAGGAAAGAAAGAAA
Organism: Cynocephalus volans; assembly: GCF_027409185.1. NCBI lineage: Eukaryota > Metazoa > Chordata > Mammalia > Dermoptera > Cynocephalidae > Cynocephalus > Cynocephalus volans. The sequence goes on from NC_084478.1 coordinate 7,892,836, forward strand.
ATAGCTGGAAGAGTAAGGTTATTCCAAATAGAAATCACAAAGCGGGTTATGTTTGGACTCCAGTTTCCTCCTGTGCACTCATGCAGCATAAAGGCACACCTGTCTTCATGGTGCATAAATCAGGACCCACAGATCCAAACACTTACCAGCAGGTGCAGAGTTAGGACACACCTGGGCATGCATTCAATGACAATGGTAGGGGATATTTTACTCAGTGTCAGCAACATGACATATAGTGCATATGCAAGACCAGAATGACCAGATTTTCCAGTTTTTCAAGAGAAGCTGAAAATTCAGATATTTTTCTACGTGAACTATTCTTATTTTTAAAGGTTGGCAGCCCATTCAAGACTTTTTGAATACTGCAATCTAAACAAAAGATTCTGTGTTAAAGTTACATTTTTAAATTCAGCAAAAGAAGCAATTCAAGGTTTGGTTATAGCATACATATTCTAATTTGCTGGAATGTGACGAACTCTCATATTTCAAAACTCTATTTCATAAGGTTGAAGTAGAATTTTTACCATCCAAAACCATGTGGTCTTGCCAGCTGGGATTATTTCTGTTTTGTTTTGGTCTTTAATGCTCCCTTGAACTAGGTTGATGGGAGTAATTTTTTGTTGCTAAGAGAGGTTTCCTTAATTGAATCCAATAAGGCTTTATTAAAAGTAGCAGTTTGTATTCTCTGGATTTGTTCCCATTGATAAGTGTGTCTTTGTGTCTGTTCTCTGCGTGTATGTATTTCAGGGGTTGGGGGCTGTGTGTATGTGTGTGTCTGTGCACAGAGTAGGGAGCGGGGGACACATAGAAGGGAAGGGAAGCCAACCTCATTGTCTTAGTCTGTTCAGGCTACTATAAAAGAACCACATAGACTGGGTAGCTTGGCTTGTAAATAACCTAATGTATTTCTTACAGTTCTGGAGCTGGAAGTCCAAGATCAAAGCATGGAAGATTTGATGACTGGTGTGGACCTGCTTCCTGATTCGTAGACAGCACCTGTTCACTGTGTCCTCACATGGTGGAAGGAGCAAGGGGTCTCTCGGGGGTCCCTTTATAAGGACACTAATCCCATTCATGAGGCTCCAGCCTCACAACCTCATCACCTCCCAAAGGCCCCACCTCCCAACACCATCACCTTGGTGGTGAGGATTTCAATGCAGGAATGTTGAGGGGACATGAACATTTAGCCCATAGCACTCAGGTTATTATTAAGGGACACTATCCATCAGCTTATTCTGGTCATCACACAACTAGAATAGTCATACATGGGGTTTGTATATAACATGCCCCATTTGCATGAGAAACATACATATACATACATTTATGCTTGAATCTACATTTAGGATTTCAGAAAGCACTCATAAGGCTGCTCACAATTTCTGAGGAGGGTGGATCTAGATTACTTTCAAACACCTGTTGTACTATTTAATTTTTTAAAAGCATATACATGTGGTTTTTTTTCCAATAAAACATAATTAATCAAAATAAGATTGAAAAACCAAAAAAATAAATAAATAAAATAAATGGGAGGAGAGAAGAAAGCTGGGAGATGCCACTAGGGCTGTGTTTTTTCCTGTGTTGGTTCTCCCAGCTGTGCAGGCCCCTTACACTTCAATCATCAGGAGTCAGAAAGCATGAAAGCCCCCAAGAGGGGTATCTATGTCACCAGCACTTCCATAAAGGGTGAGTGAGAGGGCAGCTTCCAGGTAGGCAAACTGCTGGATAATAAGCATGCTGAGCAACACACTTACAGAAACGTTCCAGGGAGCAGATTCACTTGGAAATAGAATTAGATGTGACTATGGGAGATTGCCAGGAAGTCACATGGACTCAATAGCCTGCAAGCGCAGTCCTAACACTCCCAACTGGGGCAGGTTTTCACTGGATGGACAAGCTCTCCTATACATCTGAGGTCTTTCACTTTTAGGTCAGGGCTGGATTCCCCAGAACTGTTGAGTGCCACCTCCTCGATGTTCACCTGGAGGGTTCCTGAACAGCTCCTACCCAGGAGAAACATCCTACACTTGGTAGACCCCACTCACAGCCCTACATTGCCGGGGCCTGGCAAATCTAGGCACGCACTTTTCCCCCTCCCAGAGGACTGTCCCCAAGCTACCTAAAAGGGCTTTTTCATCCTCGGCTTGCCCCTGTAAGGGAGCTGCTAGTTCAGTAAGACACCCACAGATCTTAGAAGACCTGATCTTGCTGGGAACAACTTTCACAGCTTGTAACTAACTGTGTTTAACTCCACATTATGAACGCTCTTGATCAAAACAGACCACATCCTGCGTAGAAAGCTCAGGCACAAATTCAAGGCAATCATGAGCTCTCCTCTGCTGACAGCCCAGGGGACTGGATCCAGGCCCAGAGGGCCATGGCCTCAAAAACAGAAATGATTGAAGGGTCTCAGCTCACAGCCACCTCAGGGTCCCTTCACTCTTCCAACCAGGCTGTCCAGTTGTGGCCACGTGCACCCTGGTTACAAAGGCCTTGTTTCAATCACTCCTCCCCTGCCAACAGCACGATGCACCATCCCCCGGTGAAATGTCAGTCCTACGGTGAAGCCCTGTCGACAGCCCGTGGCAGGTGGGTGGGGACTCCAGGCCCCTGTTCTTGGGCTCTGAATGACTTCAGCATGAGTAACTAGGGCAATTTTGGATCCTTAAATTCTACCTCCTGCTACTCAGCTTAAAGATAGTGAGACATAACTACTTAATCTTCCCTTCCAAGGCACTCTCAACACAACTGCAGCACTTAGCATATCTTCCCATGTCCAAATGATCCTTCTTAGGAACATGAGTCTGTTTCTCTTTCTAAACTTGCCATAGTGCATCGTTGGCGTAATCAAAGTAAAGCAGTCTTTGCGGGTGGAGCTCTCCAGCCAGCAGCTGAGAATGTCAGAGCAGTTACCGTGATGTGTCTGTGGAAGAACTGTTCTCATTGGAAATGGAACAGAAAGAGGGAATCTGTCATGATTTTTTCCAGTTTTATTTTGTCCACGTGTAGTTCAGACCCAGGGTAGAATGTGGATATCCAGAGTCTTAATCATTTTGGATCTTTATAGCATAAATGTAAGACGTAATACATCTATTGGAAACACAAAAGTGTAGTGGATAGTGCACATTGGACCTCTAAAACAATCTTTGATTATGGACATCAGTGCTTAATATACGAGGTTTTTACATAAACCAAAACTCCTAATTCTCTCACCAAAAGGGAGCATTTAAATAAACCCCAAAGAATGTGTCTAAAATCTGACAGGCATCTGCTTCCTGCTACAAATAAATATATCTTTGAGTTTATATATATTTCCCTAATTAGCTAACTTTCTCTGTGTTTACTAATATTACTTTTCAGGTTATACATAAATTTTTAGGGTCATTATCCTTCCTTCAACCAGAAGTATTTCTTGAAGGACACAACTCTAACAAAAATGGCCAGGAGCTAAAATACAGAAATATCAATATGTTTTTATATGGATATATAAATACCTATATAAAATACACAGAATATCTATATAAAAATCTGTATAAAATATACAGAAATATCTATATAAAATATAGAAGATCAATAACTAGCTTCTACAAGGAAAAATCAGCATGCATCGCAAGACTTGACTTTAATTGGAGTTCATGGTTATGTAAGCGACCGTATCATACTGTGGATGGAATCCTTCTTATAGACAAAGCCAGAGAACTCTAAAAAGCAACTGATGACTGTGCCATTTGGTCATCATGTTTGAGGCCTGCAGTGAACTGACCTCACATAAAATGTGAGTGGGGGCCAAGAAGGTGGACTTATCAGAAACTCCCACAAGGGCTGGTGGACTGTTCTTCCACTGGGGTAAAACACTTTCTTCACACATGCCTGATAGCAAGGTGGCCTCTTATGCATTAAACTTTAGAGCATAAGATAAAAATCAGCTGTGAACCAAGTGGGGAGGGGTCAGGCGGAATATTCCACCCTGAGAGGTGGAATATTCTACCACTAGCACGGTGACAATCAAAAGAAGGTGAGCTGTTAGTCTGTTTTATCACTGCGTCTAGTCCTCCAAAGCTCCTGCCTCACGTTGCAGCCTGACTATGGTCTTCCCTTCTGCAGGCATTGAGTTAGAGCTCGCACCCTGCAGGGGCCATGCCCACTGCTACCCACCCCCGAACACCAGCGGCTCCCACCCACACAGCTCGTGGCACCACTGCCACATGGGAAGGTGAGTGGCTAAGTGGCACTCAAGGATGCTAGTGAGATCACACCAGAGCTGGAGGTCAAGCGTTCTCAGTCAGCCCTATGCTGGGAACCTCACCAGATGTTTCTATATTCTGCAAAACTCATGTGGTAATCTATGTTCATTAATGTTTTAGCAGCAGAATACTTCTGTCACATAAAACAGTGCTCAGAATCCCAGTGCTCATTTCAGATGAAGCCAAAGTCCCTTCTTTGCTGTGGCTCTGAGGACCCCACAGAAGCCTTGAGAAAGGGGTCTTGGTTGGGCACTGGAAAGTGATGAGGCAGAAACATCGGGGGCATGCCAAGAGACCCCAGGTCAGGATCCTGGGCAGTCATTAAGTCCAAGAAGGGCTTAAGGTGTTTGGTGACAAAAAGAGGCTGCGTGTGGCAGGCAGCATATGAGTGCTGGATTCATTTACAACTTTGACTCATTTTAGCCCTATGTTGAGAAATCATTCTATTTCCAAGGAGAGTTGGACTTTATTGTCTCAGCTGAGTACTCCCTTTAGGCCAATTCCAAAGTCTCTTTGTAAAATGTGCTTACATTTCCCTGCTTTGAATTTCTGTGGCCAGAGTTGATCTTTTTATGCAACTAGGAAAGGCAAAATAATTTTCATGCCCAAGTGAAATTCTCACATCCTTGATCCTATAATTATTGTCTCTTGAAAATATGAGCTTAACCTTAGGACACTGGCAGGCCCCCTGTTATTAATACATGGGCTGCTCCCTGGGACAGTGAGGGAGTTCCGAGAAGCCGGAGAGAGCCTGGACTTTGTCCAGATCTTCCCTACTGCCACATGTGTGGCCTTTTTTAATCTCTCCACCTTTTGTTCCTACAGTGCAGACAGAATTGCCTTTTCCGTCCAGCTTTTTGGCTTCTGTGGTTCTCTGCTTCAGCTGTCCGCTGTCTCAGCTAAGCAAGAAGGTGCTTTGGTTTGCATGGTTGAGCCGGCTGTTCAAGCTGTAAACTCATTTTTCAGGAAAGGCAGGCAACTCTCAGTCAATGAGTAGGATACGTGTACCAGCTCAGGGAATTTTTTTGCAAGCTGTTCTGTGCACTAAGGAGGGGCATGGATAGTGAAAATAAATGTAATTGGCAATATTTTCTATTCCTCTGAAATGCACCTTCTCAGGTGATATGAATCTAGGGATTGTCTTATGGGAAGCGCTCCCCTGGGAAACACTGGAGGAATGCCGAATTTGCCGTAGCCTTCTAGCTGTGTCACGTAGTTCCCTTGGAAATTTTTCCCCTGAGCAACCTGAACCCAATTTTTATTGTCACAAGATTTTTAAATGAACTGAATGTTGGACAACTGGGAAATCACCTTTTTACTTTCTCTGATTTTGGAAGCCACAGGTCACAGCACATTACTATTATTATTATTCACCAGCATAAAGCAACTCACAGTTGGGTGTGTGTCAGGTATAAACACACATGTGTATGTCTTTATCCTTCATGGATGAATGTGTGTTCTCTTTTGTCCACCATTTCTTCTCTTTCCCCTGAGAAGCTGCCATCCTGATGAACATTTGTTGTATACATTCATTTAAAATGTGGGTCATGGTTTTCAGCTATAGATGCATGTCCACACCATGTATTTTTGTTGTGTGTATTCTTGTATGATGGGTACAGTTGTTCTGTGTAAGTAAATTCTGTCTCTTACTTTTTTTCACTTAACACTGTACTTTTGGGGATCTATCCGTGATGCACTGTACATGCATAGTGCATGGCTTCTAGCTGCAGTATGCACTCTCTGCATTCTACACATCCCCATCCCCAGTGACATCCCCACCTCCTGGCCAAACATACAACTCCATGATAAACACTCTTGTACATGTCTCCTAGTGGACCTGTTGTGAGAATTTATTTGGGTTATTTACACAGAGTAGAAATTTGCGTCCTAGGTTATTTCAATACTTAATGTGGTTAAACACTAGGTATTTTTATTTTATTCCCATATGGGTCTTTCTGTGGTGCCCCATACAAATACAAATCCATAGATATTTGTCCTTCCATCAAAACCATGCTATCTTGATTATTATGGTTTTTGCATATGTCTTCATATCTGTTAGGGCAAGTCTTCCCTCTTTGCTATTTTTGTCATTTCATGGAAATTTATTCTTAAATACATTCTAGATTAAGTTCATCAAATTTCTAAAGAAATACAACTGAAATATTGAACTTATGGATTAATTAGGAGAATTGATATCTTTATAATATTAAAATTGCTTTACCTCAGGAAAGGAATATCTCCTCATATACTCAGATTACCTTCGATGTTCTTTTAAGAATTTTACATTTTTCTCCATAGGCATAATGCAGAAAGACACTTGAAATTTTTTGTTGCTATTGTGAATGGTATCATGTTTAGTTATATACCCAAGTTCTTAGTGTAGAGAATTGCTTCTGATTTTTGTAAGTTTACCTTGTTTCCGGCAATCTTGCTGAACTCTTCCCTATTGTAATAATTTGTCTATTGACTTAGCTGGTTTTTGTAGCTAAATAATTGTCTCATCTGTAAATAATATAGCACAAGAAGTCCTATTCCATACTATAAGAAAAGTAAAAGAAATGAGAAAGCAAGGATCAAACTATTTTGGTATATGCGGAGAGTTTGCAAAAATAATATATATTGTTTGCTGGTCATAAAGTTCTATCTAACTATAATGTCTCAAGCTTATTAATTATATTTGTAATTATTATATTAATAACTATATTAATTATTAAGATCATTCAGATCTTTTGCAATGGTACTTTTGTTGTTAGCTTGATCTAATCATGTCTTAGAGGAACGTGTTACAATCTCAAACTACAATTGCTGATACATCTGTGTCTTCCTGAATATATGTTCACAATGGTTGAGTCTTCTCACAGTATTGTTCCTAATACAATACCATATCATGCTTTGTACCTTGTGATATTTATGTCTTGAATTCTATTTTTTCAGATTTTCAGTTCATTCAGCATTCATTGATTCATAGTTGACTGTGGAGGATACTAAAATTAATAAGCACATGTATTTCACAGGGCCTAACTTATAGCTTAGTAGGACCACAGTCCTTACATTTTAGAAGGGACAAAGCCCTTAGTGTAGGTTGTAGCTTAGTGGGGCCACAGCCCTGTAGTTTTAGCAGGGCCAAAGCCCTGCAGCTTTAGGAATAGCCTAACTCTTTAGAATTGCACATAGAATTGCTAAGCTTGGGAAAAACAGAAAACTTTCCCAGGACTACAGTCTCTGTTGTAGATTAAAAAAACTGTAACACAGCAAAAGTGCTTGTTCTAAGTGCAGTCGTCCTTGGTGCAGCTAAACCTAATGATGGGAAAGTATGTGAGCTAGAGGCTTCAAGGTTAATGGTTGGGGGATGTTCCTTATCTCATCTTCAGCTGTTTCTTTAAGTTTCTTAGGGAACTAAGTGTTGCCATGACGATTATCTTATTGTTCTTTTTGCAACCACCTGTGTCCCTTTTCTGTAACTTTCTTGCCTGGACAATAAAAACTGAGAGAAAACCTGATTAGGGGTTATTCCTAGGAAATCTTCTCTCTTGAAGGAATTCCTCCTAGGATTAACCCTTTCAGGCCTTTCACTTCTCTGGAGAAATGGGCTTTGAGTAATCCTTTGGTGTCTCTGTCACCCTGGGAGAGGTGACAGTTGACATCCTTCTGCTTTGATGTTTTCTCTATCTTTTGATAAACACAGCTCTTATAGGCAACAAATTATCAAATTTTATCTTGTAATCCAGTCCCTTAACCTCCATCTTTTAATTGGTGAGTACAGTGTATTTAAGTTTCTATATTTATTTGTTTCTACCCTCTTATTTCACATTTTCCATTAGCTATACTTTATCTTTGTTTTTATTTTCTTTTTCTGCTTTCTGTTAGCTAAAGGTTTTTTTCCCTCCTTCTGCTGATTTAAATGTCATACATTCCATTTTTCTCCTACTCATGGCCACTCTTTATTAAAATCTATATTCACTATTGATTTCTTAAATGCATTAATATCTAGATCCTTCTCCTATCAAGACACGCACTTGAGCAAGTTCTCATCTTCCATTGATCTCTTTGCTCTGTTGCCTACTGTTTGGTATTGTCTAGAGTTTTAGTTCTGGCTTATTAACACATACCTTTTTCTTATCCTAGCCTGGTTTTTTGTTTGTTTGTTTGTTTGTTTAATTTTAGCATCTGGCCAGGACAGGGATCTGAACCTTTGACCCTGCTGTTACAACACTGTGCTCTAACCAAGTGAGCTCACTGGCCAGCTCTGCTCCTGTTGTTTTTAGATGACAGTAAACGTAGCTAACATATATTACCAAACTTCTTCTGTATTCATTACAACCTTCTCCTGAAGTCAAGCTCTTCCTCCCAGACTGTTTTGAAAGTGGATTTTTATCTGGCAAACCTTTTGAAAACTGGCATGTCTGAAAACGTTTTCATCACACTCTCACATTTAAGTGACAATTTGGCTGGATATAGAGTTTTTGGGTTCAAAGTAATTTTTAAATATTACTCCAACTTAGTGTCGATGATGAGAATTACATCATCAGTTTGATTCTTGTCTGCTGCTGTCTCCTTGGAACTTCTTGAATTCTCTTTGTTTTGGAGTTTTTAATCTTCGCTCTAATATGTCTAGGTGTGAGTTTTTTCTTATTTATTATGTTGGAAACCCTCTGACTTGTTTCCACCTAAGAGCTAAGATCTTTTTCTTTCTTTCTCTCTCTCTCTCTCTTTTTAAAAATAATGGAAGCTTTCCTTCATTATTTTTTTCAAACAATTACTCCTTTCTATTTTTCCTTAGACTTTTGGTGTCTCCTCTATTTGATGCTTGTTATATTTCTATTCTCTATGTCCTTGGTGTTTCTGTTATAATTCTTTTCTTTTTAGCCATTCACAACATTTTTTAGGAGAGACCTGAAGCCTATTTTGCATGTCGCACCTTCATTTCTCAGCTGCACTCATTGTGCAATTCAGTCTGACACCTGTGTCCTTTGTTGTGACTATCATGTATTTCACAAACACATATTTCTACTCGGTTCATTTGTGTGACTTATTATTTTCTGCTTTATATTTCCACACTCTTCTGTTATCTCACTGAGCATATCCATTACATTTACATTCTTGGACCATCTCTTTCTGTAATTCTCCTTCCCTGGATACAGGTTTTTCAGTTTGCTTTCCTTTTAGTGGTTGTGCTCTGCATATCTAGTCATTTTAGTCTGTGAGTGTATGTTATTCAAAGACAGGGTTCTCACCCGGAGGCAGTGTTGCCCCCAGGGCACATGTGGCAATGCAGCAGGCATGTTTGATTGTCACAAGTGGGGAAGGGAGAGGCTACTGGTATCTGGAGGGTAGAGGCCAGGAATTAACAGCCAGCAATGCACAGGACAGCTCCACCACACGTACACATGCAACCAAGAATTATCTGGCCCAAATGTCATTACTGCTGAGGCTAAGAAACCTGAGCTGGCAGTCTGAGCCCACGGGAGAAAGCCCCAGGCAGCATGGAGACACTGGGAGCAGCTCACCTTCCCTCAACAACCCAGGCCACCCTCTGGCCAGTGTTTCCCCTGAGGCTCTGGTCTCAATTATGTCTCTCAAGGCAGAGGCCCACCAGTGCCAAGTTTTGGATGGGGCGTGAGCAGAGAAAGAAATGCCCAAAGACGGCAGGTCAGCCCCCATGGACATCCTTTTCCTAAATGCCTCTCTCCAAGGGGGATTCTGTGCTGCCCAGACATGACCACCCACCCCATGAATATCAGGGGCCTGGGCTCAGTGACTATAGATTCCTTGCAGCAGACAGGCAGACAATGACTCCTGCAAAGCCAAACAGCAGGAGGTGAGAGGAGAAATTGATTCTTTCCACCAGCTTTCTCACTGCCATTTGGGCATCCTGGCCCCAGGCTAATGAAGCGACTTCCCCTCTTCCCGCACTCCCCAAGGAGAGGCCGTCTGCTGCCATAGCTGCACGTGGCAGCTGTTGAAAGCGGGAGGCAGCAGCCCTACCTGCCCTGCCAGTTGCACAGAAAATCCCATCAACTTTAAAAGAGCTAATTATGGGTGCCTTATGAAAACAGAGATACTGAAGTGAATATTTCTATAAATACCACTCTTCATAAACCGGTGATATAATGGATTGTTGCACATAAGTTTTAACGGTGTAGGATGTATTTATGAGTTGTTATTTTCCCTCCTTTTGAACAGAAAATTATTTTTCTCTTGGCACTGACAGTTACCATAAGCATAAATATCTAAATGATAAGGAAACCTAAATGTTTTTTCCCCTTCCCAGTTTCTGTTGAAAACTGTTTAACATCATAATATCACAAGCCCTTTTTTTTTAATCTCAGTGAACAAAATCTCATTCCTAGCCACTAATAACATTAATCAAAGTAGTCTTTCATGACATTTAAATAAATGTATTTCCCTTTGTATGCTCAAGGACAATATAGATGATCTGTAGAAACTGGACATTTATCACAGTGATATGTCTCTGTTATCACAATGCCATTATTTAGCCATTGATTTAGGGAAAGCAAACTGCTGAGAGTATCAAGACATCATGATGATGGTATAAAGAAAGAAAAAAGCTTATAAAAATTCAAAGATTGCTTTCAGGGTCACTTCCCATTTTATTTTTAGAGGTTACTTGGAAGGCTTATACTCAGAATTCAGACTTAACATTAATAACACTTTCACATGAGATAGCACTTTTTCAGATATGTGTATGACATACAATTCAAATAATGCATTTCAGAAAAAAATTAAAAACAAGCTTAAAGTCACTTCTTTAAAACTAGGTTTGCATATATTCAAATGTCTATTCTCTCTAATCTAGCTATCATCTATTTGGTTGATTGGTACATAATTATTTTTCATCTCATTGAGATCAAATGGTAAAGTACAGCCAATATTTATCAACCTCTAGAAGTAATAACTGTAAGTGCAAATATTTTTGCAAATCCTACTGTATCATAAGCACTACTGAGCAGAAAAAAAACAAATTCGATGACAGCATTGCAAAAATAATCTCACAGTGAACTCAAGAGTAACCTGTATAATTTAAGATTTTATTCTAATAAATTTAATGCATTTCTACAAAGTGTATTTTACAACACAAACAAGTATGCAAGAATGCAAAGCCTTTGCATCCTCCAGATAACACAAAAAAGAATTAAGATAAGACAGTTGCTTACTAATTAAGTTTTTCATTCTAGTTTTCTGTTTGTCTTAGATCAAGGTAGCAGCAAACTACTACCCTCAAGGCAAATCTGGCTCACCATCTTTTTGGCAAATAAGTTTTTCCTGGGACACAACCACTCCCATTTGTTGAAGAATTATCTATGGCTGATTTTACACTACAGAGTTGAGACCCCCTGACTCACAAAGCCTAAAACATTTACTATCTGGCCCTTTACAGAAAAAGTTTGTCAACCTGCCACAGGCCACAAATAAGCAAACACATATTGAAGTTACTGCCATGGTTTCCATGGCTACGTTATCAAGTGATAGTTGGAATATTCTCCGTATCCCAGTTGGGCTGTCTTGGGGTCTTCCCCAAATCTCCAGTAGGATGAACCTTGTCATCAGGGCATCTATTCTCTTGCTGTGGACTAGAGCAGGCAACTCTCCCTGCCATTGGAGCTGGTTACAATAGCTTCCAAATGATCTTATATTTTCATTACTCACTTATTCTAAAATTATCTGCACAAATATTCCCTTTTTCTAGGCTTGGACAAACAGTAATTCAGACTTTTGTTTGCAGAATGAGAACCTTGATTAGAATCAGTAATATCAAATAGCTGCCATCAAGTAAAAATGCTTCCAACAAATCCTCTGTAGCAGTGTTGTGTAAATGGACATGGTCTTGATTTATTAGGGAGTGGACAGATGCATAGTAAAAGGTATTGATTTTTCAGGTTTTTTCCCCCAGATATTGTTAGCTTACAATTGATTTAGAGTGCCATTAGTGTTGTTATGGTTCTAAGCATTTTTTAATTGCCATTGTTATTTCTCCTATAATTTATGAGTTACTTGAGGAGTGCATTTTAAAATTCCCAGACACATGAGGTTTTATTAACCATACTCTTAGTGTTGATTTCCACTTTATTGCCTGTGGTCATTCTCTGTATCTGGGGTATAAGTTTATGCGTGCATAATGCATCAGGCTTCTTAACATCATTACTTAAACCTTCTATCTACTTTCTACTACTCTGTTTTCTTGATCTTCCAATTTCTGATAAAAGCATGTTAAAATCATAAACTTCTTATGAATGTGTTTATTTCTCTCAGCCACTCTGTCAGCTTTCCTTTCTGGAGTTCAAAGTGTGTACAATTTCATTTGTTCTATCTTCCTGGTAGACGTACCCTTTCGTGTTTATTGGCTACCATCTTATTTTACTAAAATAACATGTGCATTAAATTCTGTACTGTGGATATTAATATTACTAACTTTCAATTAGTATTCTCTGTCTTTTAACTGTGTCATTTTTATAGAGCTGGGTTTTGAGTAGGTAAGTCCATTTACAGTGATGGTAATTATGGGTGTATTGACATCTATTTCCATCATTTTATTTTGTGTATTCTACATTAACACCATTTTCCTTTCTTTTTTTCCTCTATTTCTACTTAGTTTTTATTTCTTGTTATTTCCTCTCAATTTTGGCTATGTATCATATTTGTATACCAATAATGGTTATTTTAATTGGTATATATACCAAATATTAATTTGTTTAATACAACCTAAAGTTACTCAGTATTTGAATAATTGTATTCCTCATCAAAACACAGCATTCCCGTCTGGTTATTGTTGCCAGAGCTTCTTATTTGTAATTCTTAATGCTATTTTTACATTCAGCACTTAATTAATAGGTATTATTTCATCCAATTCGGTGTGCGCTGCTGTTTCTTGAATCCCAACCCTCCCTCTTTCTTTCTTATCTTCTTGATGAAGAACATTCTTGAATATTCCTTTAAGTGCTAGTTTTATCATCTGTGCATATAGGCTCTGTGTCCAAAAAATGCCTTTGTGTTATGTTTGCTCTTGAATGTTAAGGTGGCAATTTCTTTCTTTCTCTCCTGCGTTGCTGTGGATGAATCGTCATCCCCTTGGGGGGAATCGGTGTTTGTTTGTGGTAGCTTAAGAATTCCTCTTCCTTCTCAATGGTTTGAAGCCACCTATCATAGGCCATGGAATAGCTTTATATTTATTTATCTTTTCGATTCGTAGAGTGCACTTTTGATGTGAAGACTTCAATTCTGAATAATTTTGGATATTATTTAATTCTGAAAAAAAATACATTAGCCATTATTTCTTCAAATATTGTTTATTTACAACTCACTCTCTTCTCTAGCCATTTATCTATCATGAAACTCCTATGAAAGTAATATTATAGTATCTCACTCTGACTCCAAATCTCACAGCTCCATCGCTTCTCAGCCTTTTGGCTAAGATCAAGTGCAAATCTCACAGCTCCTCTTTTATATTTTTATGTTTCTTTTTAAGTCTCTTTTTCTTGCTATTCTGTTTGTTCTAAAATTGTACTCATGTACCCAAAGAACATTCTGAATTTTTTTTTTTATTTTATTTTTGCTATAAAAGAACTTGTATAATTGACTGACAGCCTCCACTGGCATTATGCAATCATGGTTTGTACAAAAGCAATCTGCCAAACAGAGTTGAGATTAAAAGAAGATGTAATGAGCTACACATAGATGGCTCGTGTGTAAAGACAGAACTGGAGAAAAATAAGGCGAATCTCTGGCATGGTAAAATTGCAGCACTCAGATTTATAACCCTCAAGAGAAGATGTAAAATAATGCTATTTTACTGAGAAATTGGTACTGTGGAACATCCAGTTGGTAACATGCAGAAAAAATGGATCTGTCCCATGATATAGAGGGGGGGAAAAGGAGTAAAACCTGATGAGTAACAGGCAAGTAAAAAGAGAGTCCCAACATGAGAATTATAGATGGACCCTTCATCAGAATCAATAGCAAGAATAACCAGAACAGATGCAATCATTAACCAAAGAGTGATTGACAGATGATAGACTAGGTAAAACGAGGTCAGAGGTCAAAAAGCATGTCATAGTCTAGATAAAACTAAGGAAGGGAGGATTCCACTTTTTTGAATTATAGGAATAAAAGTATCTACTAGCATCCAAGCAACTATGGGTGTTTGTTTGCTAAGAAATAGATACCAGGCTAATTACAGACATTTCTACTAAAATATTAAATTCCAAAGCACAGAGAATAAATATATTCAAATTTTGGAGAAACAAATATTATAAATCTTGAATTTTATCATCAAGATTTTATTCAAATGTAAAGGCAAAATAAACTCGTTCTCATGTGTGCATGTATTCAAACCATATCCAGAAGCTCTTTGTAAACATTTCTTGAAAATGGACTCCAGCCAATGGGAAAAAAAAATCAAAATGAAAGCACTCAGTAATTTATAAGTCTCTGTCTAACTTAGCCATGCAATAACCAAGAAATCACATGCTGGATTTTTAAAAAAACATTTGGCAAGTAAGAGAAGGGAACTATGAAGAAAATTAATACTAACATATCCTTATACGGGGAGGCAAAAGTTGGCATTGCAGATATTAATTAACAGAGAAATACAACAGCAAGGCACCTCAGAGTCCTTGCAAGTTCTCTTTCTGCAAGTTCTCTTTCTGTTTACTTCTTACTTGGCCTTTTCCATTATCCTGACTTTATATGCAATGTAGATAGTATAATGACATATCTCCAGCCTCAAGCTAAGCACCAGACATCTCCACTTATTTCCTCTGGGATGCTTACAATGCACAAACTTAGCGTGACCCAGAAGACCCTCGACTTGAAGAACCTTCAAAACGTGCCCTTCTCTGGGGGTCTCCATCACGAGGGGCTCCACTATTCACCCAGTCACTCAAGGCCCTATTCTAGGTGACATCTTCAGTTCCTCATTCCAGCCTCCTCATATCCAAGTTGAAGTCCTGTGTGCTCAAAAATCTACTCCAAAATTTTCAAGAATATTGGCTGCACAAGCAAGAAGACAGGTTATGCGCGATCCAGAAGGTGACTTGGCATCAGTGGAAGGAATTTTGCTGGTTGGTTTCTTAAGAAAAGAGAGACTTGATATGTTTCAAAAGCAGAGGTAGAGAGGGAATAGCAGAAAGTGCAGGAGAGGTTGGAGAAATTAATTCAGCAAAGAGCCACAGAAGGCAGGGATGGACTGAACCTGGCAGGCAGAGGTCAGGGTTAAGTCTTGCAAGTAAAAGGGAGCAGGAGGGTGAAGGGATTTCTTCTGTTAGAAGGTAAGAAGGAGGCAATAAGGGCAGATCCTTACATCTATAGTTTTGTGGCAGGAAGTTGAAGGCTTTCTCATCCGGTGATGTCATCCTTTTTGAAGTTTAGGGGATGACCTGCTTCAAGTGGGTATGAACCAGATGGGGGGCTTTGAGGAGATATGAGAGACGGGAAGATGGCAGAGTCTCGTATAGAATGTGGGAAGATGACCAGGGACACACAGACGTAGTGCACGGAACTCTTGAGGGCCTGCGGAGAGTGCAGATACATAACCTGTAATCAATTGCAAATGCATATGTGCATGACATGCTACAGACGGCTCCACTTCCCAGAGGCAGGCTTGGATGAAATGGGGATTCCAGGACTGAGTATTGCCAAGAGGGTTGGATGGAAGAACAAACATTAAAGATGCTGATGAAATATTTGAAGCGGTGGCACGTGGAATCTGAGCCAGACAGGGAAGGATGAAGAAACAGGAGTACACGGATGAACAGGGAGCAAACAGTGTCCCCAAGACATCAGTGATCATTCCTCTTCAGTGAATAGCAGCTACAGTCAAAAGTCCCCCAAATTTATATTAGATCCCCAGGTCTGCTGTAACAAAGTATCACAGACTAGATGGTTTGAAACTAGAGGAATTTATTCTCCAACAGTTTTGGGGGACCGGAGGCTACAACTGAAGTGTCTGTGTTGTTGGTCCCTTCCGAAGGCTCGGAGGGAGGATCTGTTCCACGTCTCTCCAGCTTCTAGTGGGTTCTGTTAGTCCTCAGTACTCCTTGGTCTGCAGCTTCACCACTGCATCCCCCACCTCCATCACCATCGCCTTCCCTGTGTATGTCTGTCTTCTTGTAAGGACACCAGTCGTATTGGATTAAGGGTCCACCTTACTCCAGTATGACTTCATTGTAATTTAGCTAATTATATCTGCAAAGACCCTATTGCCAAATAAGGTCACATTCTGAGGTTCTAGAAAGGACATAATCTTTGGTTCCTCCTTGTCCTTCCACTACCGATAGCCTACACTCACCAAGCCATTGTGATTCTACATCCTATAGAATGGGCCCCTGTCGAATTTCCCCACACTCGCTTTTTCTGGGGCAGCCAGCATCCCATTCCGCTTGGATTACTGCAATTGTCTTAGACGTTATCCACTTGCCTAAGTCCACATTTTGACCAGAGTCATCTTGGAAAATGCAAACATGATGTTATCTACATCCAGTTAATTCTGACCAATGGCTCTTTTAATGTTTTAAGAAAGAGAACAGAGGATTTTTGAGGCCTCTCTGTACCTCTGCACCTCATGTCTTATCCCCCTTTCTCTTTCATTCATAAGCAGAGCTGCAGCCACTGAAGCCCTTTCTGCATCTCAGAATGTGCCGTGTTTTCTCTAGACTGGGTGTCTCCTGAAGAGCTGTCTCCGCCCTGTGGAACACCTCTCTGCCTGCCCCTTCTTCAGACCTCAGATGCGACACTTCTCCTATGTCTTGCTCCGACTCTACATCGCCACCCTTAACTGGGTCAATTTCTCTGCCACCTGCTTTTACAACACCCTGGGCTTATTCTGTTAGCACACTCCTTGGGGTATTGTGTTATAATTTCTTGTTTATTATCAGTGGCTCCCGTAATGAAACATAAATCATTTAAGAGCTGGAGCCTCATCTCTGTTGTGAATAACTGAGTTGGCCATGCCTGGACCTGTACTTGGCACATTATTGGCCCCTGCAAAATATTTGTTGAATGGTTTACTGGCTTCTTTTCATTGTGAATAGCCTTGGACTTCCTGGGCATTTATCATCTAAGTACAATACTATACCTATGAGACTTTATAACTCAATAGTATGTTTTGCAATAAACACTTGATTGACTTAAACTTCGGGGGAGATGCTGCACATAAAGTCTGTATATACAGCAACAGCTCTTTTCCTCTTCAGACCCCTCAGCAGTCTCCCAGGGAGGAGGGACTCCACCCAGCCTTCTGTGCTATTCTGTAACAGACAGTGGAGGACTAATACTAATTTTTTTTTTCTTTACTTCCCTACAGATAGTGGCATAAATCCAGCTAAATAAAAAAAAAAAATTCTCGCCCTTTTTGTATCTTACTTGACTATGTAGCAAATTATAGATTTTACCAGCGTTTAAGAAAAAGGCCACTTCATTGCACTGGAAATTTGAACACACAATCACAGGAAAGCAAATTTAAAACACAAGCTCTATTTGAAAACTGATCTCAGACTTGCTCCGATCAGAAAGTCGGAAGGGCTAGAGGAGTGAGTGGTTGCACGTGATCGCAGAAAGGCTGGAAGAGACAGCCTTGGCAACAAACAGAACCTCAAGGGGGCACAATCATCGCTCTGGCAGCAAAGCCATTGCGAGGCCATTATACAGTAACTGAAATGAGTTCTGGAAGAAAGCTGTCCCACCCCCACAGGTCTTCCCAAACTAACCATGAGAAAACTCTTCAAAACCCAAACCCTCATGGAAAAAGGCATCAGGGACGAGCTATGTAACACAGAACTGTCCTTACATAAGCAGCACCTGGAAAGACGGTGGAATAAGAAATGAAGAGATGGGGAAATCAGTTCCAGGGAAAAACATGTGTTCTTCAGATTCAAACATGTTGATGTAGCTGAATTTTTCAGATGGGTGGGGAAGAGGGGTGTAAAGACATCCTGATACCAACTCAAGAAAAACAAAAGATTCTCAAATGTTAGTAGGTATTTTTCTCTCCTAAATTTGTGATGGTTTATCAGATAATTCACAGGAGTATGCATCTGTGTTGAAGTGCATACAAGTATTCTAAGTCCTACGTGGTAGAACTAAAAAATTTGCTTTCAGATATTGTATTTATAAGTGTTTAATCTAAAGGGGGAAGGACTGGTTGAAACAATGATTGCAACAGTAGGGAGTGGAAGTTGGGGCTTGGCTGATAAGACCATAGTAAAAGCTTTAACCCAGCACTGATTCACATTTTCTCTCATTGTAATTCTCCTCAGCTTTCTCTAGTTAGAAGTTGCAGAGCTATGCTCTTCCAAGTACAACGTGAGTGTCATAGGCAGCCAGGCTCAGCTGGCGCTCTCACACTAAACAAATAACTTGAAAGTCCAAAAGCTGGTGCAATGACCGGCATCTGGGGGATGACCAGGCTAAAGTCATTCCCCCTTCTGATGCCTGTTCTGGGGTTTATAAAGGGGAAGAGGCAGGAAAATGAGGTAATGGTTTTGTTCTGCAGGAAAAGGGGAAGGCTGGTCATGGGATTAGCAGAGGGTCTGAGTCACATGTCAGGGTCCCATGATGGACTGGGAGCTTTGGAGTCATGCAATCCACAGTTGGTTGACTGGTCAGCTTCGAGCCCTTGATGTTATTTCGGGGTTGGAGTCCTTATCTCTAGGGAGACCACAAAGACTGTACCTCAGTCAAGCATCACTGGAACATAGAAATACATGACTTGTACCTCTAACTTAGATGTACGTAATATTCTTTTAAGCAAGAATGTGAGTTAATAATCAGCTAAGATGCTGTGACTTTCTCTTGGAATTCCTCTATTTGCAATTGATTTAGGGAGGTAAGGAAAACAAGAAAACTTAGTTTCAATCCTTAATTGTAGGTACACAACATCTAAAGTAAATCAACAGAAGAGGGTGTAATGGGAGATGAACAGAAATAAACATTTGAGGATACTTTTGGGGCATGATTTGATCTCTGGTCCGTCTCAGCCATATGTTCAGTTTCTCAATTCCTCTGCTAACCTCAAGGAATTAATGATTATCAGCTCTCAAGTTAATGGCTAACTAAAATTTTCTGCTTGGTCCTAGTTACCCCAAAGATGGCCATTCTGTGGCTAAGGTCCCTTTCATGAGTGTTCCAGCTTAACTTAGCAAACCTAAGGCAAGTGGAACCCAGGGCCATAGAGAATGGCAGACAGATCTCTCTTTCCCCATCCACACCTTTGACAAACTCCAGCCCTTCCAATCACCACTGGTACTGCAACTGTCGGCTCTTCTACATAGATATTGAGTTCCAAATATCAGAGAGATAACACCAAAAAGTTCTTTTCTAAGTTAAACACATTTGGAACCTCTCATAAACGAGGGGGTTGGCAGGAAGCAATATCAAGAAACTTCAAGAGCAAACCCTTTGAGAACAGTTGCTTCTGGACTAGTGTTCTATGCTCTTTATGCGACCTAAATAGAGACAGGAGATAACTGCATCTGAGAAAGCAGTGCCCAACCACGGGAGGTCCCCTGACCTTGGGAACAATGTTTGGACAAGTGATGATGAGGTCAAAGGCCATAACTTGGGGAAGTTGAAGTGTGGTTTGGAACCTCTTTCATTAGCACAGAAAGTGAACCATCTGCCTGTAGAAACACTGAGGACAGTCTGCCTGCATGAACTAGCACAAGCACATCCAGGTGCATCTGCCTCCGGTCTCAGCAGCAAATCCACATGGCGGCAACAGCAGCCCCAAAGCAGAATGTTTCTACAGCCTGGTGGTCTGTGAGGCATTTGCAAACAAGACTGACATCCATGTCTTTTACCTGAAGCCTAACACATGACTTTCTGGTCAGAAGGATAAGCCATAGCATTCTCTGTGCTCACCTGAATGCCATCAGAACAGGGTATTTAGATCCTGACCTATTTATTTTTTCTTTTGTGGCTATCTGGTCACCCTCGCCAAAAATAATAGCAGAAATGGATAGATGCCCTTGCCAAATAGCACCAACTTTCGTGAACAGATAAAATCCTTTGGAAACCACTTAATGTTCATCTGCAAATATTAGGTATGCCATTCTAATTTAAGATACTTGAGAAGGCTGAGCTGTGCTAACACAATTAATATGCTGAGTACATATGTCTTCATCAGCACGAGAAAGGTAAGTCCCAGGCCACCAGGGATTGCATTAAAAATTCCCAGAGAGTGGGTTTTACAACGATGAGGCCTGAGCATGATACACCATTTTTTTCTCTCTTCCAGTGCTAGTTAATGTGCAATTCCATGTGCCCGTGTCAACAATACTAACCTTATATAATCCCCCGACATAATCATATTACAGATTTGGTGGGGAATTTAGCAATATGCAGCTGAGTTTTGGGGACCAGCAGAAGTTACAAAGGCTGGGAGGGCATAGAACACAGTCGTGCATGAATGTTCTCCCTCCTGCTCAAAGGCTTTCTCTATTACATCACGTGTAAAGTTGGGGTCTCCCTCCTGTTGGTTCTTCTGATCCCTTTAATCTCTTCCCTAAATGCTTGTTGTCTCTATCAAATCCGCATTTTGAATCTTTGTGCCAACAACTTCTGTGTGCTGCTCCTGGTGCCTGAAGGACATGATTCCTAGAGTTTACCCATCCCCTAACATCCATCTTTAAAGCCACCTCCTCCATGCTGCCCTCTCTGATACGTCCAATCTCCGGAATCTTTGCATATCCTCCTAATGACGTTTATCACCTTCTCCTTTGCTATATATTTGTTATTTGTATTCTAATCTTATCTCCCCAGTTCTATTTATAAGCAAGGAATGATTCAGCTTTGCATTTCTAAACTCATTCCTTCCCTGGCCTGTAGCAGGCACTGAATCACAGAGCATCGTTGACCGCATCCTGATTATAGACTTGCCCTGCAAAATCAGACGTGCCTCTAAGGAGTGGGATCTTTTTTTACCTTCAGTGGTAGAATTTGAAGTCTTCCCTACACAGAAATTGATTCTGCTCCTGCAATACCACAAACCAGAACTCCCATGGATAGAAATAAATTATTTCTATTGAGCATTGGCCTGTCCAAACGCCAACTGTTGTGGGGAAAACGCAGCAGTGTTGTGGGCACAAATTGTTTATCTGATGTTTTTTCTGGGGAAAAAAAGAGATGTGGAATAGCAAGAAAGGGTTGGCTGCCTACCAGGGAAGAAAGACCAAAAAGAAACTGGTCAGAAGGGAAACTAAAGGAGTAGCTGATGGCACACTTTTGGGGCTAGAGTTGCAGGTAACAATGTCTATCTGAGAAAGTTGCTCTTCTCCACCAGCCACTCTCACAAGCTTTCCCAAGAGTGTGCATAGTCGGGGCACTGACCATCACACTACCTGTCCATAGATTGTGGCCCCTCTATGGCCTAGTCATCTTTGCAAAAATCTGATGTTCTTGCACCTTTTATTTGAGTGAGAGCCCTCCAGTAGCACATTTGATTTCAATTCTTAAGCTTACTAAATTTATTTTTAAAAAGTAAAAAATAAAATAAAATAAATTTATTTTTCTTTCCATCCAAATTGTATTCTCAGATCCAAAATAGCTAGGCTGAGAATCCATCCCTATATGGTCATGATGATAATTAGAAAATAAAATAGATGCAGGTCTTAGGTATGGGAAATAAACATGACAGCCTAAACTGTACCCTGGACTAAATTTCTCCAAGAGCCCAGTGGACTTGCTTATAACATGAGCACAACAAAGTTACACCCTGATGTGCCAACCGAAAGGTAGAGCAGTCTCAAATCAGATAAGGGTGTGTGCAAATGGCTACCAAAATGCACAATTACCCAGTGGGTTTGCACAGACAGGAGCAGATTATCTAAGCTAGTGTGGGTTTTCCTGACTGGGTGGATGCAAACTGCATATTTAAAATTTTTTCCAGTGTGTGTTTTTCCATTCAAGAGAGGTGTTGATTTAATACCTTTAATGAAAGAGAGGAGCTTCTCAAAGTTCAGTGACTCACTTCACTTTTGAAAAATTAGAGCAAAAGAAAAACAATTCTATAAAATGTTCCTTGCAGCACACGTGGCAGAAGCTAACCTATCTGCAATGGCACATAATTGGCTCCCTTTGAAGTAATTCAGTGTTACAGGGAAGCAACACGTAAGATCAGATTTAAAAACCTTTTGATAGCTTTGAAAAGGGCCTCCAATTCCGATGATGTTGAAGGAGCAAAGGCGACCCAGAAAGGCTGATTCATCAGGAGTGAATGGGTGGAGGGGTTGGACACACTCAAGGGGGAACCAGATCGCCAGCTGTGAGGTTCCTTCCACCACCGACCACTCTCTGCCCACAGTGTGGCTGCTCCATTTATCAAATGGAAAAGACCGTTCCAGTTGCAGGAACGTTGTGGAGTTAAAACATAACAGACATAGATTTAAACAATCTTTGAAAACTTACACTAAAAATAAAACATCCTATGTGTTGTCAAATTGTTACTTAACCAAAATTCACATTTGCACATTGCCTTAATTCGTTCCGGCTGATATACCTTAGTACCTTAGGTAATTTATAAATGATAGAAATTTATTTTCATAAGTAAGTTAGGAGATTTGAAGGCTCAGAAGTCCAAGATCAAGGTGCTGGCAAGTTAGGTGTCTGGGGAGAGCTGCTCCGTGCTCTGAGACGGCACCTTCCGGCTGTGTCCTCACATGGTGGGAGGGCTGGAAGGGTAAAAGGGACCAGCTAGTTCCCTTGGCCCTTTTACAAGAGCACTAATCTTTTCTTGAGGACACAGTGCTCATCCCCTAATCATCTTCTAAAGGCCCCACCTCAACTATCAATTAGTGCAGCCATTACGGAAAACAGTGTGGAGGTTTCTCAAACAGCTACAGATAGGTCTTCCATACGATCCAGCAATCCCACTGCTGGGTGTATACCCAAAGGAATGGAAATTATCATGTTGAAGGAATAATGGCACTCCCATGTTTACTGCAGCTCTTTTTACAATAGCCAAAAGTTGGAACCAACCTAAATGTCCATCAATGGATGACTGCATAAGGAAAATGTGGCATATATACACAATGGAATACTACTCGGCCATAAAAAAGAATGAAATTCTGTCATTTACAGTTACATGGATGAACTTGGAGAAAATTATGTTAAGTGAAATAAGCCCAGCACAGAAAGAGAAACAAATACCACATGTGCTCATTCACAAGTGGGAGATGAAAGAAAGAAAGAAAGATCACAATAATGCACTGAACTTTCAGAAGGACAGGACTGAACTGTGGTTACTAGAGGTAGGAAAGGGGGAAGAGGAGGGGGGCTAGTGAGAAACTGGTAATGGACACAGGAATGGTTATGTTTTGTAATGATGAATATACCAGTTATTCTGATTTAACCATCACACATTGTACACAGGTATTGAGATTCAACTCTGTACTCCACAAACACGTTTAATCGATTATTTTTCAATAAAAATGCAAATTAAAAAAAATAAAGGCCCCATCTCTTAACACCATCACCTTAGGGTTTAAATTCCAATATTGGAATTTTAGCAGGACCCATATATTCACACACAAAGAGGGAATGAAAGGACTTGAGAAAGGACCACAAGAAAGACATCGTTCCGAATCCATTTGAGGTATCAGAAGTAACAAATGCTTGCATTTAGAGTTTTCATATTGGCTTAAAAGTGACTCATAATTGGCCCTTAGAGACAACAGGGCCAAGCTCTGTCAAAACTCTAAGGCCAGCAAAAAAATAATAAAATCAAGGCTAATCTGTGTTTCTTTTTCTAAACTACATTGACTGATAAAGGTTATAGTGAAAGAACAGGCATTTGTTAGCATAATAGTAAGTCATAAACACTTATAATGTTATAACTCTGCACACCAGGGAGACAAATAAAGAATAGATACCAAAATATTACACAAGTATATAACACTGCTCCAGCTGACCTTTCAGAAGAACATATAAAAAAAATTTTCAAACTTGAGAAAAAAAATGTACCGTGCAGATACAGATGCAGTGCAGTCTTATGTGCTAAAGAAAGATCACCTTGTTTACAAATCACCCATGTCACTAACGTACTCTTTTCTGTTTGTCTTCTTTCTGCTATAAAACTTGTGACTCATCCATGAAACAATGAAAAGTTGTACCAGACATGAGCCAGATGAGAAGAGAATTATGAAAGAAAAGTAGTTCCTTTTTACACATAAGATTTTCTTGCCAATGTCTGGACAGCTAGAAGAGCATCGAGATATGTTTTGAGTTCACATTTAGAGTACATTGATTTGTGCTTTCTCTCACCTCTTTATCCTAATCGTTGCAAACGATGTCTTTGCACTTATAACGTGTGGTATCAAAAGCAGAGTCCATTTAAAGGAAAATTGCATCTAGAAAGGAAGCAAGAGAGAGGATACTCATTATTTGAGAAGACAGCATACAAGGTATAGAAGTTGGGGTAAAACCATACTATTTTTAAAAATCTTTTATTAAACATTTCAGGTGTAATGTTTTCATCATACTGAAATGATATGAAGACACATTTTTTTTAGCTTAGGTAATACTGTAGACCAAGGGTCAGCAGACTTTTTCCATAAAAGTTATGTAGTAAATATTTCACTCTGTGGTTTTAGCACAAAAGCAGCCATAGACAATATGTAAATGAATGGACGTGGCTGTGTGCCAGTAAAACTGCATTTGCAAAAACACGTAGCAGGCCAAATGTGGCCCGCGGGTGGTTGTTTGCAGACCCCGGCTACAGAACATTGTAAATCTGTGCTTCTCAAAACAGAGTCAGCCACAGAAATGAGAAAAAGAAGCTAAAATACATGTGCATAGCCTGAAAGACCCAAGAAAAAAGTCACCTGAAATAAAATTTAAGCTTAACAGCATTTTTCAGAAGCTACCAAAGATAGAATCAATGTTAATTTGTCATAAAAGTCCACTTAAAATGCTAGATGTCTGCTTTCCAGCGTGCTCCACCTGCAGGATTAGGGTATTCTCAGTATCTGTGTACCACTACTCTCTCTCCATCAAGTTTCTTTGCTGTGTCCTGCTGTCCCATATGCTTAAAAAGTTAGGTTGGGTCCTAGGCTCTTAAAACAAAAGTCCAAGAGGTAACTTTCAAGAAGTTTCACAGAATGGATTCATCACAGACTTCTGAATTGCCAACAGCAAAAATGGCAGCTCAATGCTTTCGAACCATGGGGTTGCCTTCCAAATGGGTAGGATAGCAAAGAGAAGGCTGGCTCCTCATTTGGATGAGGATAGGAGGAAATGAAGAGACTAAGTGGAAACACTTGAAGGTGAAAGCCAACGAAGAGGTAGAGGAAAAAGTAAACATGGTTCAATATCTGCAAGGAATCCCAATAAAGAAGGAAACTTGCTTTGATCACTGAACTTTTAAATTATATTAATTATGGCATTTTTAATATCCTATTCATAATGAACCAGTAACTACCACCACCCCTCAACACATGAGATTTACACATGCATGAAGTCAGGCAGGGAGAAGACAGACATGGCTTTTGGCCACGGTCATATCTCCCAGGGTCAGGGACAAGATGGCACCAAGACGGCACAATTCTGCCCTGGGATGATGGGTCAGGAACTGAAACACCCTCCTCCCTTCTAAAATTCCACATGGCAAACTCCTCCTTGGATTTTTCATAATCTTTTAAAATCATACTGTAAAATTGACTTTTCTCTCGGTGTGCAATTCAGTGAATTTTAACACCTATTAAGAGTCTTGAAACCACCAGTATAATTAGTATATAGAACAATTCCATCACCCCAAAAAACTCTCATACAGTCATACTGATCCCCCATCCTTCACTCCCGGCAACCACTGGTCTGTTCTCCATCAAGACAGTTTGCTTTTTGAGAATGTCAAGTAAGTAGAACCATACAGCATGTAACTATTTGAAACTCGCTTTTTGGTCAGGCAGGATTATGTCTTTACGATTTGTCCAAGTTGTTACATATATTAATAGTTTGTTTCATTTTATTGCTGAACAGTAAATGATTAGATGGAAGTCATATATATACGTGTATGTGTGTATATATATATTTTTTTTTTTTTTTTTTTTAATCCATTCACCCATTAGAGGATCTTTGGGTTGTTTCCAGCTTTTGGCTATCACAAGTAAAGTTCTGAACATTCACATACACGTTTTTGTGGGAACATAAGTTTTCATGTCTTTAGGATATATACCGAGGAACGGTGTTGCAAGGTGGTCTTAGGATAAGTGTAACTTTATATGAAACTCCACTGAACAGATTTTCAGATCATCACGCTTAGTATTTTCCTATATTTTGGAGGTAGTGTGTGCCCCATGAACCTCCCCCACCCTCTGGCTGAGCTACCTTGAGCAAGTTCTTGAAGCTCTTTAAGACTGTCTCCCAGCATCGCAAATAGAGTAGTGATTGTTCTTTTTTCCTGTGTTGTATGAGAGCTAAATGAGACGATGCTACGAGAGCACTTACGGCAGTGTCTGCAGTAGTGGGCCTCACCCAGGGCAGTTCTATCCCCAGGAGACCTTGGCAATGTCTGAAGACATTTTACATTGTCACAACCTGGGGTGGGGTCGGGGGGTTGCTACCAACATCTAGTGGGTAGTGGCCAGAGAAGCTGGTAAACACCCTACAGTGCACAGGTCATTCCTGCCACAGAGAAGTATCCAGCCCCAAATGTTCCTGATGCCAAGGTTTAGAAGCCCGGATCTATACATGGAAAACTCAACACATGTCTATCAGCAGCAGTAGCACCATTATTAAAAGGAATATTTATTCAAACTCAGCATAGAGCTAGTCAAGAATTCTAGGCAAGTAAACCCCTCAAAAAGAATATACACTTTGAAAGAAAAGGAGTAATTCTCTGTAAAACTGAAGTCAAGAAAGTGGGTGTAGTTAAAATAAATCATCACTATTTTTTTTTCTCAAAATTTCGTAAGAAAACGTTAATGTCTGAAGATTTTTGGAAGCTTCCTTGAAAATCTCACATATACCTAGAGTTCTAATGTGCCTACCATTGATGCTAAATAGAACAAAGAGCAAATGTTTTCACATTTCTCATCACACACACAAAAATAATTCAAATCTTAAAATGCACTGAAAAAGAAACATTTAAATGCATCCATTCAAATCAGCTCAGCTGAGGTAGACTTTACTGAGGAGTGTCAAAGGATTGCTATAGATCTAACCTAAGAAGAAGATGGGTTAACACAAAAAGGTACTTCACTAGCCCTGTTGTAGAGTAGGAATTCAACAAATATTGTTCCTCTCAGATCTTTTCCCCAACACGCATCTCTGGGTAGACAGAAAGAAGTGAAATGCAGCACCATGTAACTCCATTTAGCTGGACCACCGTGTTGTCATGATCAGCTACATGACTCTGGGCCTCTCAGACCTGTGGTCTATTCATCTGCAAATAGATCCTGTGCACCACCAAGGCCCCTCTGGGCCAAATGTGCTCTGGGGAGGTACCATTGCCAGTTCCTTTTAGGACAGCTTTTGGGAAGAGGCTGGGGAGAGACTTTGAGTTCTTCCTCCACTTCTCCTGCAAGTCCCAGACCTAGAGTAGCAACCCAGCTTAGGGCTTAGCCAACCTGGACTTCCCAGATAAACCAGGTAAGTGGGGGGACTGGCAGAGGAGTGAATGTGCAGAGAAGAGTCAATACTGAGTTTGTTTGTTTGCTATTTAATTTTTAATGCATTTAGAATTTATCCGAAGTGCTCTGAGCAATCCTTGAAAGCGTAAATTTTGTAATTTGATTTGCATTTTTTTCTTTGTTTTGTTTCTTCTTTTTTTTTTTTTTTTTTGGTATGTCAGCAAATTATTAGGATATAATTCACATAGCACACAATTTACCATTTAAAGCATACAGTTCAATCATTTTAGTGGATTTTCAGAGTTGTGCAGCCATCACCACAATGAATCATGATGAAAGCATTTCATCACCCCAAAAGCAACCCCATGCCCCTCCTGATCCTCTTACCGCCCATCGAGTTTAGCTTTGTGGATAACCAATCAAAGAGAATTTCACAAATCCTTCAAAAGCTGCTCTACATGCAGTTTTCCTTTTTTAAGTTATTCCCCATCTTTTCTTTCTAATTTCTGACTGACGACATGGACTGCAAGGTTAGGACCAAGTGAGGACAGCACCCGTCTCTGGCACAAAGCCTAAGGGGCACCAAAACACCCCATCTCCAAGAAAATCAATGCTGTGATGCAGTATCTTAAAAATTAAAATGAACAGAAAAGCACCAGAATTTTAAATAAAGACACGATCCACTTCCACTAGCCCAGCTCAGCTCCCCCACCTTCCCTTAATCCTGGTGATAGATGCTGTTTACAAAACCAGGCAGCAGTTTGCCCACTTGCTGTTTTGAAATAGAGCATGACAATGTTACATATCCGGATGACTGAGTTTTTTGGTGCCCCCTTCAATGTCACGCCTTCCACAAATGCCTCACTCACCCTTGTCCTGGCCCTGATACTGTTTCCATTTTTACCCTTTATTTTATCCTTTCTCTACGGACTAGCCTGAAAAAAGAAAACCATTTTGGAAGTCTAGGGAGGTTGGTAGAAGGGAAATGAGAAAGTTAAATGATCCACAGAGACTCATCAGCCTGTGAATAATTGAGGTATTGATGGTAAAAATTTGAAACAAGTCAACTCCCTACCTGGCTACGAGCACACACACTTTCTGTTAGCCCAGTGCCCAGCAGGGGCACATTAGTGAGATGCAGGCTGCCCCATGTGTTTATTCATGGTCTTAGGGGTAAGGTAAGCAGGGAGGCAGTACATTTCCTGGTGCAAATTTATTTAGTTAACAAAAATTGTGCAGGAACATAAAATGCAAAGCTATCTCATAGGGCTCTGTGATTGAGCCACCTGATAAAATTTAACCCAGAAGGAATAACTTAAGGAATAAAACCCAGAGGTCCTCAGGAAAAAATGCCAGTAAGAAGTGGTCCTAAGAGACATTGGTTGTGGAATCTAAAAAAGTTGATCCCATAGAAGTGGAGAGGAGAGTGGTGGTTACCAGGGGCTGGGGGGCAGTGGGGAGAAGTTGGGGAGATGTCGGTCAAAGGATGCAAAATTTCAGTTGGATAGCAGGAATAAGTACAAGAGATCTACTGGACAGCAGGTGACCACAGTTAATAACAATGTATTGTATTCTTGGAAATCACTGAAAGAGTGGGTTTTATGTGTTCTCACTACAAAACAATGATTATATACGTGAGGTAATGCTGATTTTGCATTCTACGATGTACATGTATTTCAAAATATCACACTGTACACAATAAATATAGACAATTTTTGCTGATTAAAACTATTAATTAATTTTTTTAAAAAAGAAGCTGTTGGTTAAGCAAGATCCAAAACGTATATAAGACTAAAAGCACAAGTACAATGAATAAAAGTAAAAACATCAAGAAAAAAACAAATTAAAACATTGTGAGGTATTTATCATGGAATATCCAAATACCAGGACTGATTCTAGGGTGAGGGGTTACCTTCAAAAGATTGTACGTCATAACAGTGCCACATTTCCCATGGCACCCCAGAAAAGAAGACACTCGTGTAAAAATTCCAACCTAGAATTCTACACTCACCCAAATTATTAATCAAATATGTGGCTAGACATGCAAAGTCTCAAAAATTTTACCACCCATGCACCCTTTCTCAGAAAGATACTAAAATGTGTTTCACAAAAAAAAATAATAAAGAGGGAGTGAATCATGAAAGAGGAAGACTCAAAATCCAAGAAAATAATTCTCATAATGAAAAGGAAAAATCCCCAGAGCAAAGCTATGCAAAACAGCTAGAGAATGAACAGTCTGGATTGGAATAGAAAGGAGGTGGATTTCAGGAAGAATCATTACAGGGGAAAAAAAAAAAAAACATTTACAACAAAGCAAAACCAAACAAACAAATAACAAAGAGACAAAAATCAAAACTGACAGGTAATTCGACAGGCTTTATGGTATGGGAAATTATACAGGCATCTTACAGAACTATTAAACATAGGGAGATGTGGAAGTCTTAACCAGAGATTTTTTTTTTAAACTGAACAAATTAAAAACAAAATTATTAAATTCAGAAAAAAATTTTTCAAGAAAGTATAATAACAAAGAATAAGGGAAAGGAAGGAAGGTGAGAGGTTAGTGAATGGATACAAAATTCCAGCTAGACAGGAGAAATAAGATCAGTGTTCTACAGCACTGCAGGGTGGCTGTAATGAACAATTTACTGTATACTTTCAGTTAGCCAGAAGAGAGGATTTCGAATGTTCCCAACACAAAGTAAGGTAAGGGGGGAAAAAATCAGTGGTTGCCAGGGTTTCAGGAGAGGAGGGAAGTAGGGAGGGATAAATAATTGGAAGACAGAGAACTTTTAGGGCAATGAAACTATTCTGTGTGAAGTTGTAACAGTGACTACATAGTATTATGCATTTGGCAAAACCCATAGAACTGGACAACACAAAGAGTGAATCCTAATGTAAACTTTACTTAGTAATAACGTATCAATGTTGGTTCATAATTGTAACAAATGTTCCACATGAATGCAAGATGTTAATAATAGGAGAAACTATGTTATGAACACAGGTGTGTGTATGAACAGTCTGTCCTCATTAATTTTTCTGTAAACCTAAAACTGCTATAAAAATTAAGAAAAAATAAAATAAAGTAGTTTTTTTAAAATGTGCACAAGATGTTTGAATATATTAACAAAAGGATATGGGAAAATTCGAAGAGAGACTATTGCTGCTCTGAGTGCATTGATGAACTTCCTCCTGTGTATGTAATACCTCTCCTGCCTCCGTCTCCTCCAGAACGGTGGCTCTAATGAAGCTCTCTGGGACATCTGATTAAGGAGCCCAGATGGGGGGACAAATGTCCTAACACAGTCATATTTTCAAAAAAAGTTTCAACTAGGTCAATACAGCTCAGAAGTAAGGAGCTTTGAGAGACACATGCTGATGCAACGTGTCTAAATGGGAGTCTTTGCACTCAGAGAGGAGCAGGACTGATGAGGGTTATTTTAGCAAGTGTACACAGCATGAGAAGAGGAAACAACAGCGGCAAACTGGAATCTAGAATCTTCGTCAGTCACGAGATACACATGCCAGTCGGAAAACAGAGAAAGAGGAAATATTTCCACCTCAGGCACAATCGATGAGAGTGACTGACGGAGCTTGAGTTTGGGGTTGTGATCAAGGGGCCATGAGTGGTCTCTGGTGAGGCACAGGCAGGGTTGAGCCCACACAGCACAGCTGCCGTCAGCTCTGCAGCAGCAGAGAAGTGGAACAGCCATGGCAGGGAGGAGGAATGTCTCAGCTCACGTAGATCTATTGGAAAGGAACAGGAGCTGGAAAGCGTCTTCTGTGTCTATTTGTGTTGGACGTCTTCTGTCCATGTCTGGCTCTACTTCCTACATGTTCTCCCTACGTGTGCTGCAAAAGTATGGATGGGCTGCATCCATGGGTCCCTGTGCCTTCCGGCTCCTAGTTCGGATGACGATGGGAGGAAGCATTGGAAGACTCCAGCTTGGCTTGGACTGGAGTGTGGACCAGCTGTGACCAGGACAGGAGCAAGAACACCCCTGAGGCTCCCTGGTGACTGTGCACTGCACAGTCCAGACAACCCCCAGGAGTTCTCGAAATGACAAGGGGATGCTCGAGATCTGGGCAACGCTTCTGAGACTTCTGCCATCTGCACTTTGGTGCTCCTGCAGGATATAGCTTCAGTGCATCCCAGGACTGTTAACATTCGGGTCACACTCGTAATCCCTCCATTGACAACATGTAATTATATCCATTTTTAAGATAAGGGTTCTGTGATAAAGAATAGCCTTTTCATGACAGGCCATGCATCATCTTCTCCCATATAAGGTGCTTTAAAAAAAATGACGGTAAGATAAATATAACATAAAATATGCCATTTTAACCATATTAAACTGTACAACTCAGTGGCATTAATTCATTCACACTATTGTGCAAACATCACCACTATATGTTTCCAGATCGTGTCGATCACCCAATCTTCAAACCTTTTTTTTCTTAGTTTTTTGGTGTAAAGCAAGTATAGCATAAAACCTGCTACCTTCACCATTTTGAAGTGTACAGTTCAGTGTCATTAAGTATATTCACACCATATGTGACTATCACCGCCACCCGTCTCCAGAATCTTTTCATTATCTCACACTGAAATTCTGCACCTATTAAACAACAACCTCCCGTTGCCCTCTGCTCAGCCCATGGCAACCACTATTCTACTTTCTGCCTTTGTAATTTTGACTACTCTGAGAACCTCATAAAATAAAAGTGGAATTATACAGGAATCATACAACAATGTGAGTCTACCACCGATTCTTTACAAATGATTCCAAAAGACAGAAACAGATGCAAATCTCTCAAACTCATTCTATAAAGCAAACATCATCCTGATACCAAAACCAGGTAAAGATATAACCAAAAAAGAAAACTACAGGCCGATATCCTTGATGAATATAGATGCAAAAATCCTCACTAAAATACTAGCAAACAGAATACAGCAACACATACGTAAAATTATTCACCACGATCAAGTGGGATTCATCCCAGGGATGCAAGGTTGGTTCAACATACACAAATCAATAAATGTGATACACCATATTAATAAACTCAAACACAAGGACCAGATGATCATCTCTATAGATGCTGAAAAAGCATTTGATAAAGTTCAGCACTCATTCATGACAAAGACCCTCTATAAGTTAGGAATAGAGGGAAAGTATCTCAACATAATTAAAGCCATATATGACAAACCCACTGCCAATATCATCCTGAATGGGGAAAGCTGAAAGCTTTTCCTTTAAGAACAGGAACTAGACAAGGATGCCCACTCTCACCACTCCTATTCAACATAGTGTTGGAAGTACTAGCCAGAGCAATCAGAGAAGAGAAAGAAATAAAGGGCATCCAGATTGGAAAAAGACGAAGTCAAACTGTCCCTGTTTGCAGATGACATGATCCTATATATCGAACAGCCTAAAACCTCTACAAAAAAACTCTTGGAATTGATAAATGATTTCAGCACAGTAGCAGGATACAAAATCAACACACAAAAATCAGTAGCATTTCTTTTCTCCAATAGTGAACATGCAGAACGAGAAATCAAGAAAGCCTGCCCATTTACAATAGCCACCAAAAAAATAAAATACTTAGGAATTGAGTTAACCAAGAAGGTGAAAAATCTCTATAATGAGAACTATACAAACCACTGCTGAGAGAAATTAGAGAGGATACAAGAAGATGGAAAGATATCCCATGCTCTTGGATTGGAAGAATCAACATAGTGAAAATGTCCATACTACCCAAAGTGATATACAAATTCAATGCAATCCCCATCAAAATTACAAAGACATTTTTCTCAGAAATGGAAAGAACTATGCAGACATTTATATGGAGTAATAAAAGACCATGCATAGCCAAAGCAATGCTGAGCAAAAAAAATAAAGCTGGAGGCATAACACTACCTGACTTTAAGCTATACTACAAAGCTATAATAACCAAAACAGTATGGTAGTGGCATAAAAACAGACACACTGACCAATGGAATAGAATAGAGAATCCAGAAATCAACCCACACACTTACTGCCATCTGATCTTTGACAAAGGCACCAAGCCTATTCACTGGGGAAGGGACTGCCTCTTCAGCAAATGGTGCTGGGATAACTGGATATCCATATGCAGGAGAATGAAACTAGACCCATACCTCATACCATATACTAAAATCAACTCAAAATGGATTAAGGATTTAAATATACACCCTGAAACAATAAAACTTCTTAAAGAAAACATAGGAGAAACACTTCAGGAAATAGGACTGGACACAGACTTCATGAATACGACCCCAAAAGCATGGGCAACCAAAGGAAAAATAAACAAATGGGATTATATCAAACTAAAAAGCTTTTGCACAGCAAAAGAAACAATTAACAGAGTTAAAAGACAACCAACAGAGTGGGAGAAAATATTTGCAAAATATACATCTGACAAAGGATTAATATCCAGAATATATAAGGAACTCAAACAACTTTACAAGAAAAAAACAAGCAACCCAATTAAAAAATGGGCAAAAGAGCTAAGTAGGCATTTCTCTAAGGAAGATATACAAATGGCCAACAGACATATCAAAAAATGCTCAACATCACTCAGCATCCGGGAAATGCAAATCAAAACCACACTGAGATACCATCTAACCCCAATTAGGATGGCTAAAATCCAAAAGACTCTGAATGATAAATGCTGGCGAGGTTGCGGAGAAAAAGGAACTCTCATACATTGTTGGTGGGACTGCAAAATGGTGCAGCCTCCATGGAAAAAGGTATAGAGGTTCCTCAAACAATTGCAGATAGATCTGCCATATGACCCAGCTATCCCACTGTTGGGAATATACCCAGAGGAATGGAAATCATCAAGTCGAAGGTATACCTGTTCCCCAGTGTTCATCGCAGCACTCTTTACAATAGCCAAGAGTTGGAACCAGCCCAAATGTCCATCATCACATGAGTGGATATGGAAAATGTGGTACATCTACACAATGGAATTCTACTTAGCTATAAAAACGAATGAAATACTGCCATTTGCAACAACATGGATGGACCTTGAGAGAATTATATTAAGTGAAACGAGTCAGGCACAGAAAGAGAAATACCACGTGTTCGTTCTCACTTATTGGTGGGAGCTAAAAATTAGTATATAAATTCACACACACACAAAAAAAAAAAAACTCAGGGGGAGGGGGGAAGAAGATATAACAACCACAATTACTTGAAGTTGATACGACAAGCAAACAGAAAGGACATTGTTGGGGGGGAGGGAGTAGAGGGAGGAGGGAGGGAGGTTTTGCTAAGGGGCAACAATAATCAACCACAATGTATATCAACAAAATAAAATTTAAAAAAAAAAAACAATGTGAGCCTACTTATACTTGGATTTTTTTCAATAAACACTGTAAATGTATTTTCTCTTCCTTATGATTTTCTTTGTCTTTTCTCTAGCTTACTTTATTGTAACAATACAGGTATATAATACATATTACACACAAAGTATGCATTAATCGGCTGCCTATGTTATCGGTAAGGCTTCCAGTCTACAGTAGGCTATTACTACTGAAGTCTTGGGGGCTACACATGGATTTTTGACTGTGCAGGGGGTTGGTGCCCCTAATCCCCATGTTGTTCAAGGGTCAATTGTATTTGTCCCATTGTATCTGGCTTATATCACTTAGCATAATGTCCTCAAGTTTCATCCATGTAGCATATAACAGAGCTTCATTCCTTTTTATGGCTGAATGATATTCCATTCCGCTGTATATGCAGGTTTTGTGTACCCATTCACCTGTGGATGGACATTTGAGTTATTTCCACCTTTTGGCTATTGTGAGTAATGTTGCTATGAACAATGACATACAAGTATCTGTGTGAGTCCCAGTTTTCAATTCTTTGGGGTATATATCTAGGAGCGGAATTGCTGGGTGGTACGGTAATTCTGTTTAGCCTTTCAAGAATCTCCATATTAGTTCCACTTTTTTTTCAACAACAAAAAGGGAAAGGTTAAAATCCTTGACCTCTGTGTCCATTATGATGTAATTTTGATACTGAACCTACAAGAATTTCTAGTGGAACCTTCTAAAGACCTTTTTTTAAAAAAAAAATACTCAGCACCTGGGAGAGAGGGTGCTAACAGTTCACCTTCCTGGTGCCTGACTGATACTCCTTATGCCCCTGTTGAAAATGCAGTAACGCCACGATAGATCCACCAGCATTCTTTTGAAATAGTCTCAGAAACATCTTGTTAAACTTTCCTTCTTCTGGTGAAGCAGTCAGTTTTATGTTACTATTTTGGGGGAAAGTAGTTGTGTGAAAAATTCCTTATTTTGAGCATGAAGGCCCTGCCGCACCCACACAAGGAGATGAGATGAGAAAGGGACAAAACTGCATCGTCTCTCCAGTCACTCATTCCCCCACATGCACTAAAATAACCTCCAGCAGATCCTGAGCCGAGACTGCTCTGTAGAGAGGCTCTTTCTCTCTCCCCATGAAACCTAATAACACGTCGAGGATGACTGCGTGCTTCCTGCCGCACAAATTAGAAGGGAGTCATTTATTATCTGGTGAGACAGGTGCAGCATCTTCAAGGCCCCAATGCCTACTGAAAGCCGGGGTCAGAACAAGACGCCAGCCACACATCCCGGCATAGGATGCACGGCAGTGGTGAGGGGCCTGGCACCAGGAGAGCACAGCCTGTCTGATTCCTCGTGAAGACTGACATACCCATTCCAGGAAACTCGGCGCTGCTATTGAGGACACCATCTCTGAAGTTCATCCTGGCTCTGGGATCTCCACGATGGCGGGGGCCTTGGGGAGGTCGACCCATCTATCTGAATTTGTTTCAGCCAAGAGCGACCTGTCTGTCGATGGCACCAACTCACGCCTCAGATATCAGGGCTTCACTAACACCCAGAATTCTGAGTCTGGAACTCCCATTGGACACAGCTGACCTGGTCCCACCTTGGAATCAGGCAGCTTAAAGAACAGGAAAAAAAACAAAGAAAACAGAAGTGGCCACGTGGCATCTCCTTTCACAGGAACAGTCAAATCCACTACTTAGGCACCCAACTCTGATTCAGATGAAAATTTTTTCCTCCCTTTTTTTTCTAATGTTAGGGGAGTTTTTAGAAAGATTTTTTTAGAACTCTTTTCTTTTTAAGAAATGGAGATTTATTTTATAGCAGCCCCAAGGAAAAGCAGCCCTTAGACACACTAACATAATGGTTCTGATTTACATTGCCAGAAATCCCCTGCTGTGTGCTAGTTACAAATGCAGATTCCACCTCCAGAAGATGCTGGTTCTTTGGGTGTGAGCACAGCCTGGACCCTGTGTTTGTAGTTCCACGCCAGGGTGCTCTGATATCGCTGCTATAACAAATTACCACAAACTGGATGGTTTAAAACACCATGAGTTTATCTCCTTGGAGCTCTGGAGGTCAGAAGTCTGACAAGAGCCTCACAGGGTAGGATCAAGGTGTTGCAGAACTATGTTCCTTCTAGAGGGTTTAGGGGAGAATCTGCTTCCTTGAGTGCCCAGCTTCTAGAAGCCACCTGAATTCCTCAGCTAATGGCCCCTTCCTCTGTCTTCCAAGCAGGCAACCTTGCCTCCCTGTCCTTGCTTCTGTCCTCATGTCTGTCTCTCTCTGACCTCAGCAGAGAAAGGGTCCCTGATGTGAAGTACCCCTGTGATGACACCAGGCCCACCTAGATAATTCAGGATAATCTCCTTATCCCGAGGTCCCTCACCTTAATACGTCTGCAGAATCCCCTTTGTCTTTTAAAGTGACATATTCACAGGTTCCAGGGTGTGGATATCTTTGGGGAGGCAGGGGTGTGCCTTCTGCCTATCGCAGGTGGTCTGCAGGCCAGGTTTAGAAAAAACTGCAAGGGATAGTGTTGCTCTATTTTTCTAGTCACCTCCGATACGCACACGCCAGTGGTTCTCAGGCTGGGGAACGACGGTGATGATTTTGCACAGGGGTATTTGGCCAAGTCTGGAGGTATGTTTGGTCATTAGCGTGGTGGGCACGGAGTGAGTGGAGGCTAGGGCTGCCACTCCACCTCCTACACTGCAGGGACGGTCCCCACCACAACAAAGAAGCATCTGCCCCAGATACCCATGAAGCCACTGTTGAAAACCCTTGTCCTAAGCAAAGAGGAGAAAGGAAGGTCACGATAACGAACGCGTTCATTCTCTAGATCCATCTCCAGGTTTGTTCTATTCAACCTGACATTACACGAATGGATTTTTCTTCAAGCACTTCAGCTCTGTACCTGCCGTCATAGAGCTGCAGGTTTAGTGAGACCTTCTCAGCCACACTACTCACTTCTACTTCTACTCCTAAGTTCTGAATCGCTTTAAATATCATACTGGGTCACTGTATCAGTTTCCTAGGAATGCTGTCACAACGTGTCACAGGCTGGGGGCTTAAACAGCAGACGTGTATTCTCTCGCAGTCCTGGAGGCTGGAAGTCTGAGATCAAGGTGTTGCAGGGCTGGTTCCTCCTGAGTTCTCTCTCCTTGGCTTGCAGACACCGACTTCTCCCTGTGTCCTCACATGGTCGTCCCTCTGTGTGTGTCTGTGTCCTAATCTCTTCTTCTTATAAGGACACCTGTCCTATGGATTAGGGCCCACTCTAGCGACCTCATTTTACCTTAATCACCTCTTTAAAGACCCCATCTCCAAATACAGTCACATTCTAAGGTACTGCAGGTCAGCGCTTCAACATATAAAGTTGGGAGAATGCAATTCAGACACATCAGTATATGTAAATAACTCCTCCAAAAAAAAGAATTGGGATGCTTAATAAAATAATGATCATAAAAGACCTTCGAAACTTTTAAGATATTAAATCAATATAGATGATTACATTTACATAGATCTAAGCTGAGCATTTCTTTTCTTCATGATTTTGAAGAAACTATTTCACCTCTTATCTGTGAAGCTGTGATACACGTTCATGGAAAAGCCAGACCTCTTGACCACAACACACAAAAACAGGATAAATTTGCTAATTGGAAAGCCAGGCTGATAATTTCTACTCTTAACTTTTGGTTTCTTTGTTTGTTTTTGCTATAAATAAATGCAAGACCCAATTTTAGATAAGGCAACCTTTTGTCAACTATAGTGGAGTTAAGAATTGAGAACCTCACTCACAGTTCAAAAGAGCCCACTGTCGACAGATCCACAACCACATGGGCCAGGCGGGCTTGCAGTCCTCTCTCCAGTCCCCTACGTCCCGGAATGATCCTTAAACAGCAGAGCCGTACTTCTGAATTGTTTCAACATAAAAGCTGCACTGGAGAAAGATGACGTTTCACCTTTAAAATCAGGCATATCTTTGGCTTTTAGGTGAACTCTCTTTGTGTCTTGTGGGGCAACCCCAGATGAAAAAGGGTTCAATATGAATTCTTTCTAAAAGCCTTTCTTAAACATAGGAAAGAAAAGAGAGAAGCTACACCCAGTGCCGCTTTTGACCAGGGAAGGGCAAAATGCCCGTTTCTTGCCTTGATAAACAGCCTCAGTCAGAGCCTCCTTTGTCAGCCCTGGGAACTGGCATGTCAGCAGTGAAGCGTTTCCAGAGGGCACATCCCTGCCACCCACACTCGGGGATGACCGATGCTGGCAGTGTGGTTGGCTGTGCCCTGCTGTGCCAGACATGAGCTGTGCATCTGGCCTCCACAGCAGGGTCTCCCACGACCAGGCTGGATTTCAATTAGTGGATGCTCACCCGCCCATGTCTATTTCCAGAAACAGGACCTCACAGGAGACACAACGGAGCCTCGGCCGGAATGGATTTTGTTTCAGCGAAATTCAGTGGCTGGACCAGCACAGGTGAGATGTGCCATCTCCTCACACTGATGGTGCCTGTGTCCCCTTCACTCTGAGAGGTTGTCCCTGCCGTGGAAAACCCCATCTGCGAAGTTCCATGTCACTCTTGCTGAGGTTTCTCCCAATCTAAAAAGCATAGGCTCATTTCCCCTTCGTTCATCTTTTATGTACTTTTCACAACTGGATTCCCTTTTTAAAGGCCTTTGGTTGGACATCTGCCACATACGTTCACGGTCATCCCTTTGTATACACTGCTCAGGGGATCAGATCAGCAATATGCCAACAGCCCTATAGGGTCTGATGACTTTTCATACATCCCTTCCACAATTGTCAGAGTTTATTAAAGACTAGCACTTGATCTTACAACCTAGGGAAAGCTGCTTCTTTCTTTTTTCATTTTGATGTGACCACTATTCATTAGATGCAAGTGTCCAGGTCAGGGTGTTTCTAATGCAATGTTAAATAATCCCAAGTCCCTACCTTCTCCATGCAGCATCCAAACAAGATACAAATGGGTACACATTACCTAACAGTTAGGGAACTAATCAGGAGAAGGTTGTATTAGCTGCTTCATATCACAGGGCTCAGCTCATCTCTCTGAAGGGCAAATGACTCTTCTCACTTTACAGATGAGGAAACTGAGGCTCACAGAGTTAATAAAATATGCTCCAAAGCACGTCCAGAGTAACAGCAGAGCTGGGACACTCTCGGGTTCCTCTGACCGACACCGCTCCTCATACAAGCTATTAGAACTGCAGCACGGAGGAGAGAACTCAGAAAAGAGCACAGTTGCTCTTACTTCTTGAGATCCATGATCTGCCATCTGGCTTTTTTGCCCATAAGCTTCTCTTTCTCTCCCATCTCCACCTCATCAGAACTGGAGCAGAGGACTTGGCTGATTGGCTTTTTGTAGCACTCTCGCTAAATGGTGACTGCAGAAGCAAATCTGGCAAGGCTCTCCTGGAATACAGGTTTTATCGCATGCCCTATTTAAAAGTCGATCTTGAGGGGTTCCCTGCTTTCTACATGAGTGCCTATTCTCAACAGCTCCACTGAGTTACTTTCTCATTTCAGACCATGTCTTCTCTGCATCATTAGACATGAGAGAGAGACTCAGAGAAAATCCTCTAGCCGATGTCAGTAGGACAGATGCAGGTATTTTAAGGGGAAGATCAGGCTTGGCAACTGGCCAGTGTGAGGACCTAGCTCTGTGCTTGAAAACACCAGGCAGCTGCCTTCCACAGCCCTTGAGCTGTGAGTGCAGAATCCCCCTAATGGCTAAACTGCAGGGGTTTCCCTCAACCCAGTAATTACATTTCATATCTTCAAAGGGCAGCCCTTTTAGTTCCGCCTTTGGTTTTGCAGGAAGGAAGTACCCTTTTCTATCAGCCTGGAAGACGCAGTTAGTCTCTTTTATATTGCCAGCGCTGGTAGTGATATTTAGCAATTATTAATGCCCCAAATTACATCTTATTTTGTTGTTGTCCAATATGCTTGATAAGTGCTGATTATCTTAAATTACACCATCACCCAGGTTTACTTAGTGCACATGCAAAAACATCTTCTCTGCCTCCTCCCACACCAAAACAACAAAACTTTAAGAATGAGATGAAATTTCCTGCTTTCGTCCAGAAATACAGGCTACGTTTCTATGTGTCGTTTCCTATTTTTCTCGTGTACGATTGGAAAGATTTTTAACTTGAAAGAATGTGGGCTTTCCCTCCCTTTGAATTTAGTCACTTGTGCAACAACTTTTATTTGTTTTTACAGCAGTTTTAGGTTTACAGAGAAATTGAGCAGAAAATACAGATAGTTCCCACACACTGCCCCCACCCATATATACAGTTTCTTCTATTATTGATATATTACATTAGTGTGGACTTTTGTTACAAATATTAAACAATATTAATATACTATTATTAACTTAATTTTACATTAGGGTTTCCTCTGTGTTGTACAGTTCTATGGGTTTTGCCTAATACATAATGTCATATATGAACCATTGCAGTATCATACAGAACGGTTTTGCTGCCCTGTAAATCCTCTGTGCTCTGTTCATCCCTGCCTGCCTCCCTCCCCCACTGATGTCGTCCAGCCAATGTATCCATGCCCATCCCATGTCCCCCCATCCATACATTCATTCAGGAACAGCCTCCCTGTGTCTGGCAAGGGAGAGTCTTTATCACATGGAATTA
The DNA here is from genome assembly GCF_027409185.1 of Cynocephalus volans. Taxonomy (NCBI): domain Eukaryota; kingdom Metazoa; phylum Chordata; class Mammalia; order Dermoptera; family Cynocephalidae; genus Cynocephalus; species Cynocephalus volans. Next base: position 7,934,675 of record NC_084478.1, read on the forward strand.
GGAGCCTGCTGGGGAAAGCCTGTCATCATAACACATCAGCTTGCATTTATAGTGCCAGCTGCCACTTGGGATTATGCCCTAGAATGCTCAGTCCCAGAAGAGAAGGTTAAACTGTACTGAGAATGTAAATACACAACCATACCTCATTTTCTCTACTTGAGCATATCACTTATTTAAGCTATATGCAGAAACTTAGAACAAAAAAAGACTTCTGGAATTGTCCCAGATCTGGAAGTTCCAAGATAAAGAAGCAAGCTTATTAAATAAGTATGTAAATGAATGAGATGTGATTTCATGCTAGTCAGGCAGGCAAAAACAGGAAAAGTGGGATAAAACCAGAACTGTAAGAAAACGGGAACCCACACACATGACTGATGGGTTGAAGAACTGGTCCAATCCCTGTAGGGACCGTTTTGCAACACTAATTAAAATTCAAGATAGTTGTAATCTACAACTCAACAATTGCACGTGGTCTAGACAAACTCCTCGATGTGCCCACAAAGAGGGAAGCCCGTGGATGTTTAATACAGCATTGCCTGTTATAGCAAACAAGCCAAACAAACAAAGAACCTATGATCCAGCCACAGAGAAATGGATAGCTCATGAAACACTCATAAAATGAAATATCACGTGACAACTAAAACAGAGAAACTAGAACTGCTCACGTCAACATGCGTCAACTTGAAAACACTATGTTGAATGGGGGGGGGAAAGTTGATTAGTCTTTGGTAAAATAAACCATTTGTGTGAATTTTTTAAAATTCAGTAAAATCCATAAGTGGTAAAAGTCTAAGAAAGATCTTAAACATGGCATTGACCAGCTCTGGGAAGGAGGAAAGAAACAGCTACTGTAGAACCATATCTGTGCCACCATAATTCTTTTTTTTTTTTAATTGAGACATAATTGATTATACATATTTATGGGGTACAGAGTTGACCATCAGTATTTGTGCACAATATGTGATGATCAGATCAATGTCATTAGCATGCTCGTTATTACAAATCGTAATTATTCCTTGCATCCTTTACCCAATTTCTCCCTAAATGCTCTCTCTGTCCGCTCTTCCCACCTCTAGTAACTGTAGGTCTGTTCTCTCCTTCTGAAAGTTCAATGTACTCTTGTGGTTCTTTCTATGTTTTTTAGCTCCCACTTATGAGTGAGGACATGCGGTATTTCTCTTTCTGTGCCAGGCTTATTTAATGTGCTCTGAAGCAATTATGGCAAGACATGGGAGTTGTATTAAATCTTTTCGGTGGTACCCTTGAGGTATATTTTCATACATTAGATTTTGGAGAATTCAAGGTCCTGTCAGCAATGATAATTCAGGGGTGGAAGGATTTGGAGGTAAGTAGGGGTGGTCATCCTTCCCTATTGCTTGGGAACTGTATTCCTTGGAAAAACATCATGATGTCATCCGGATTGCAAAGGAGCAACTTTTCAAAATTAACAATGCTCATGCATTATCAAGAATTTCTTGTATTTTTCCAAAGAATTGTGACCTTAAGCTCTATCAAAGTAATCTTCCTTTTGACTTCAGAAAATAATGAGTACTCTAATGATCTGTGGATGCATTTGTCACTGCTTTATCTGAGGTCATGTTGTTAACAACAGTAGATCTGTATTACCCATTATTCGAAGGAACATAGAAATTTCATGACAGAATGTCTACTGCAGTCTGTGAGTAAAAAAGAAATACTAGGAGAAAAACATTGCAAAAAACAGACCTGAATTAGTTAGTAAGGAATTTGTTTACTGGAGTTTAACTAATAGTCTGCGGTGACACTGGTGAACATGAGCAAGCTATTCTTATCACAGATGGTGAGAGAATCTCTCTCCTCCTCTTCCCCAAATGACCCTGAAACTGTAAATACAGTAATAATGAGTTTCCAAGTTGGTAAAATACAAATTGGGGTGTGTAGTAACAATGTGAAATAAGGAGCATCAGTGGTTACTGTTTATTTCTTTTTCCAAACATATCATTAGCAGAAGCAACATTTCTAATAGCAAGAGATTTCTGTTTACATCCACTGGAATAATACATCAAAATATTCGCTACCAGTTCTATAATTCTTTATTTGAAGTTTCGCAGAATGCCTGTGCTGATCTCATTTCTGGGATTGCCGGCAATCATTTTATTTATTAACTCAAGATAAATGACAGGGAAGGTCAGTCGTAAAGCATTTTATATGTTTTCTCTTGCTCTCTGTCTTCAGAATATGCCTTCAGCCATCAATACCACATGATATAGTACTTGTTTGGTGCATAATCATCCTCCTCCAATTATTTGCTCACAGATTCTTTAAAAAGGAAGGAAAACAGACGGGTTCCTTAGCAAACATAAGAGCAAATGCCTCTGGTTGACAAAATTTACCCAGATGAGAGTTAGCAAACTTAGCCCGTCCAGAGATCCAGAGGACTGGAGGAAAAAACCCAAGAATTTGGATGAGTACATGAAAATATATTACTAAAAATCGCCCCTAGTAGTTTTCTTTTGTCTACACAGCTGCTCCCCGGTGAGAATTTCCACTGTTCTACTGGGTAGTTAATACTAAAGGAGATTCATTATTGCTTAATCCTGTAATAGCCACACAATTCGTTGAGATATAGAGGGTCTACCCAAGTGAGATGAGTTAACTCTTTCAGAACGACAACGGCCACTTCTAAGTGTGCTCAAAAAGTTTCTTATCCTCACAACAGGGTGATTCTCTGAGGTGCACGTGTACAGAAATATGTGATTCAAAGAGTTGCCTTACTAGAGACTTCTGAATGTTTTGGCCACAAGGAAATGATATGTGCGTGAGGTGACTGATACATTAACTACCCTGACTTAGTTATTATACTCGTGTGTGTGTGTGTATATATATATATATATATCAAAATATCAGATTGTACCCCATTAGTATGTATAATTACAATGTGTAAGTTTAGTTAATTAATTTATTAATAATCCTAAAGGGAAGAAAAGAGAAGCCTTACTTGGCTTCTTAAGAAATCCCCAACTTTTTAACTCATCGACTTGGTAGCATAATATTTAAGTCCGGGTAGATGTCTTCAGGAGCTTATTATCTTACTAAGCTTTGGCATGCAGGATAGAAAAGTTTGTTAAAAGGGAGTTCTACTTTGTTTTATTAGTTTGCAATTAGAGCATTTTTTCTTCATACACCCTTGGAGCAGAAATACCACATTTTCCCAACATGTATGTAAAACCAAATACGGAGTTTGCCAGTGATCACCTGTCCTTCTCTGACTCATTCATTTGACATGTACATGTCTGAGCTCCTACAATGGGACTGTACCAATAGTGGATGCTGAGCTCTGTGCAGTGAACAAAATCCAAGCCCCTGTTATCAAAAGCATGAGGAAGGGAAACAGAGAGCACAGAGCAGCAGAGATGTTTTGTACAGGCTGAGCAAGAAATGCAGAGACTTAAAGATAAATAAGGTCCTGCAGTGAGAAGAATGCTCCTGGAAGAGCCAAAGGCACAGGCAGAGGCCTGTGATGAGAGAATGCTTGAGGTGTCTGAGGACCAGCAAGGTATGGCCGAGATGGTGATGGGAAGAGACAAGAGGATTCTTTGGAGGCGAGATCAGAGCAGACGCAGGAAGAATGTTCCCAGTTGCACTGCATGAGGAGGGAAGCTGTTAGAACATTTGGAGGAAAGGGTGGCCATCAACTAACTTATGTTCTGAAAGCATCACTCAGCATGGAGAAAGAAAAAGAGGAACTTCATGAGGAAGAAACCTGGCCGGCACCACCTCGACCAAGCGATCAAGGTCAACACACCAGTGATGAACCACGTGGTATCACGTACCCTTGATATGACGTAATGAAAAAGGCACCTCACCCCAGTCATGTTCTTCCCCAAATTCCCAAACCCCAGTCTCATTGTGAGAAAGCATCACACAAACCCGAATCCAAGGACTTTCTACAAACCACCTGACAAGGACTCCTCAAAACTGTCAAGGTCATGAAAGACAAGGACAAAACAAGAAATTGTCACTGACCAGAGGAGACTAGGAGATCTGATGATGACTAAATGCAAAGTAGGATCCTGGACTGGATCCTGGAACAGAGATAGATTATTAGCGGAAAAACTTGGAAAATCCAACTACAGCCTCTGATCTTGTTAATAGCACTGTACTAATGTTAATTTCTTAGTTTTGACAAAGGTACTGTACCTTAGTCCTTTTGTGCTGCTATAGCATAATACCACAGACTGGGTAGTTTGTAAAGAAAGGAAATATAATTCTCATGTTCTGGAGGCTGGGAAGTCCAAGATCAAAGTGCCAGCAGGTTCCATTCCTGGTAAGGGTCCAGTCTCTGCACCCAACATGGCACCTTGAAGGCTGTGTTATCCAGAAGGGAGGAATATTGTGTCTTTACATGGCAGAAGGTGGAAGGGCAAAAAGAGACAAACTCACTTCACCAAACCCTTTTACATGGGCACTTAATCCCACTCGTGAAGGTGGAGGCTTCATTGCTCAATCACCTCCCAAATGCTGCCCCTCCCAGAACTGTTTCACCACGAATTTGGAGGGGCAAAGGCTTTCAAACCATTGTATCCTGTAATGTGGAAGATGGAAATGCTAGGAGAGGCTGTGCACAGGATATATGGAATTCCATAGTGTCTTCACAATCTTTCTAAACTCTAAAATGAAAAGGGGTTTTTATTTGTTTGAAAATTACATGTCGGCCATTTCACAAAGATTAGTACAAGAGTGAAAGGACTAGTTAAATGTGACTTTCGTCAGGGTGGGGAAAATGGAGATTATGGCAAAAGAGATGATTCTGGACATATTTTGAAGGCAGAACCCACAGACTTTGCTGATGGGTTGGATGTCAGTAATAAGACAGAGGCTATTGAGGTGGGAGTTTGTCATGGCATGTATATGCATACGTATGAAGTATGTAGACACACACACATAGTTGTCTTTCCTTAAATTAGGGTCCCTCTCCAGGATCCTTGGGGATTCTGAGATTATGCAACTTCCACTACATCTATTCCCTTACAATCCATTTGCACAGCAAACCATGGGCAACAAAGAAGTTTTCTATGCTGAAGGGAAAATCTGGACATTATTACCACTGAAATAAAGATGGGGGTTGGATACCCCAGAAGAAACTCTTTTGGCTCAAGAAAATAATAAACTCAATAAGCTAAATCTACCCCCAATGGCAAAGTCCACAAGGATTTAGTATAGTCAGTGAGGATTTTTTCTTTCCATTCTTGCCTTACCACAGAATTATTGAGTCCCGTAGAGAAAGATCCGTATAAGTAGTTGAGGAGGTTGGAGAGCCAAAAGTCTCAATCCCCATGTGATTGTCTTATCAGGCGGCTATAACTCAAATTAAATCTGAGCATGCATGGTCCATGTGGCTGTTTGAAGTGGGTCTCTTTTGAACTGTTAAATAATACAGAAACAAAAGGGCTGCATTATTTCACTTAGACTTATCTTCAGTTCCTACGGTTAATAATTTTTTTATACAGCTCTTCTTGAAGCTTTTCCCTAGGCTTGCAGGACTCTAATTTGAGTAGAAACTTACTGCTGTGGGGAGAGCACATCACTTATGCCTCATAAAGACCACCGTCTCCTCTTTCTGTCAGGTACCGTTTTACTCTCGACATTGAGGCATGAATTCAAGGGGAAGTTGAAGAAAGGGATTCAAGTCTTGCAGCTTTTAAAGGTACTGTCAAGCAAAAGACAAATCTGGACGTGGTAAGGAAAGGCTTTATTCTAAAGGGTCCTTGCAAGGGAGGGAAGGAGAAAGAATTGCCAGGAAGGGAGGTGAGAAATGCTGTAGGTAACCACTTATGGTCACAGCGTCTTGAGAGTTAGGCAAAAAGGTGTTTTCCTTTATAAAGAGGAGTGAGGAAGGCTAGAAAGAACCAGGAGTGGAGCAGTCAGGTGAAGGGTGATGTTATAGGATACTAGATGACAGAACGGTGTACCCTGAGGCCAGCCTGTTCTCAGGAGCGGCTGTCCGCTGGCTCAGGCCCAGGGTGGACCAAAGTTCAGGGTCCTGGGGGAGGCAGAAAAGCTGGACAAAGTCTGGTTCTCAAGCGTGATGTTCCATAGATCAGTGGAAACAAGCAGTTCAGCTCATCTTTTAGGAGACAAAAACTGCAAATTTGGAGGACCTGGTCTGGTCTTGTCCTAGGCATACAAGGGGACATCTGTGAGTCTGATCTAGGTCACATGGGGAAAGGCGGTTCTTTGCAGTGAGCTGTTTTCCGTAACACAAAGGGGGGTTGGGGTGGGGAATTTCTTAACCTTCACTGTTTTCCAAGGATCACAGGGCTTGGGAAAATGTTGACATTGTCATTGGCAATCAAAGAGTATTCAAAAGTATGTAATCAAAGGGTAAGATGGGACCCTTAAAGGTGACATATTGAGTATCTAAGCAACTAGGAAAGTTAGCTCTTAATTCGCCCAAAGAAAAACACACAGAGGACTGAAGCCATCCTGTGATTTCTTAAAGTCAATAATGGCTGTTTTCTCATGCCCCAAGAATGAGAAATCCTGTGGCTGGAAATTTCACTGCATAAGTGATGATCAAAATGCCAGTGCCACCCTGTCATTTAAAGCTTCCTGGATATCAAAATGTGCAGGAATATCAAATAGTCGTGCCACATAAGCTTTTCGACCTTTCCTGGAGATCGTATTTCAGAAGCTGACCACAGAGGTGAAAGCTGCCCCTTGTTTCCCACCATAGATGACTCCTTTTCTTTTACTATTATTTCTAAAAAATTTTACATTTCCCCTTTAAAAGATCAACGCTTCTGAGAGGAACCTGAAGTTAGGAGCTGATCAGAAGTCAGCAGTGGGGGTCAGCAGATAGGGATGGAGTTGTGCAGACAAAAGCAGCAAAGAGAAGCATCCCCTTTGTAATTTCTCCTAGAACTGGCTCTAAAACTCAGGAGAATCCCACCTCTCCATCTCGTTCACTCTGATGATGGCGTGCACAGAGGCTTGATTTGGCTTAGGGGAAGCAGAGTCCCCTTTTCCAAAGCTCCATCTTTCTCCTCGTGGAAACTAAGCTCTTTCTCACCAGTCAACAGGCTGCTGAATACAGTGCTTAATGGACCCTGTTTCTCTGGATGTTCATGCAGTTTTCATCTCAATTGTATCCGAATTGGATATTGCTTTTCTTTAAATGTTTTCTTCCCACATGTTAACGGTTTATTTTCCAAAAAGGCTGCTTTTAGAAGAGGACCCAGAAATATATTTTTAATGCAAGAAAAACTTAAAAAGCAAAAAAAAAAAAAAATTGACACTGACTTTTATAGTTATTAGAATGTTTAGTGATTCACTGTAGAGATCATTATTTCGATTGCTTGTGTTTGTTAAAAAGTAATGGCAAATGTATAGAAAGTAGCACAGTGCATAATTTAAGATGTTATTATGAATGTTGAAATAAAATAATCACCATCCAAGTACATGAGTAGAATTGTAATGCTCAACCTTCCTTTGCTATTTATACAATCGGTTTGAAGTATGGCATGTGTAACTTTACTTAGTTGCACATTAAATCTATCACAGAGAAAGAAAGGAATCCGATTATCTTCTTATTCAAAACCCTGGTGTATCGGAGAGATGGCTCTGTTAAATAAGAGAAAAATCAAGCAGAAACAGCTTCTGATTGCTCAAGGAAGTTGGGTCGCATCAGAGGTTATGAACAATGAAATCTCTAACCAATCAGCAAAAGAAGACATGTCCTAAATCTTCCTGATCATCCTAATATGGATCAATGTTGCTTCACCAAGACCACTTTGATTTTATAGCCTGTGCCACTTTGTTCAAGAATAGAATTGATAAAGGCTGTAAGTAACCTGGTTAAGATTCATTTGGACATACTTAGCTGTAAAGCTATTAGAGAAAGCATGTAAAATTTTTGATGGAACACATAGAATCTACCCACAGTTATTGACAACAGTAGGCTGCAAATGCACGCTCCCACCCCACCCTGACAAGGGGTGTGGCAGGGTGTTAGTTTCGGGAAGGAGAAATGCACTGAATACTGATTTTTAGTAAAAAAAGTTGTAGAGACTCCAGAAGAAGGGATGATGAACGGGTGTCAATAAATTTTGACGTATTGTATCCAGTAAATCAGGTGCTGTTTGTGCCATTTATGCACACTCGCAATGAAAAGGTTTGAGAAAGACGCAGGAGAAGGGAGACCACTGCTTAGAACTTACTGACATGGGATTCTTCCAGCTGAAGTCTACAAGTGGGAATACTGGAGCAAGAGCTGGTTAACATTTACACTAATGACAGCTAGTGTGTCAAAGTTGAGAGAGCTGCACCTGCTATTGTAGAGAAAACACTGCCAGACTATTCCATAGAAAAAGATTGACTCAGGCTTCTTTTAAAAATGAAAACATTAGATTTTAATGCATGTCATAAATATAAGAGATCTGGTCTCCTTCGATGAATAACATTTTATCAAGTTAACTTTCCATTAACCTCAAGCTGATTATCTACAATTCAATTCAACACAATTGTTGAGTATCTCAAGTCACCGTGCTAAATGCTGCAGATAAACAGAATCAAATAGCATCCTGCTGTCTGAGTACTAAGGCTAGGAAGAAAATAATACATATGCAACCAATTAAAATGTAATACAGTAGGTGCTATACACAGAAGAATAGGGAAACCATTCTACTATTTTGTTTTGGTTTTGGCAGAAGCTGAATGGAGTATCAGAAAGCTAAAGGTAAACAAAGTGTCATTTGAATTTGACATATAGGAGTTTTCCAGGTTTAAAAAAAAAAAAAAAAGAGTGGGCATGGATAGTCCAGGCTAGAAGAGCAGCATAATGAAGACACAAAGGTATGGAAGTCGGAGACGTGTCCAGAGGAACCACTGGAACTGCGAGGACTCCAACATAGGCACAGCACAGATCCCATGGAGGGAAGTATAGGGTAGGAACAGGAAAGGCAGGGCGGGGAGAAGGAGACAAAGGTCCACCACAAGTTGACACCCAGTGGAGCGGTTTGCCTGGACCTGTGTGTGAGGATCCACAGCTCGGTGTGGAGGGCAGATTGGAACGGGGAGATGCTGGCGGTAGGGAGACTGCGGGAGCAACTGGGGAACTCCACGAGCATTGCATTGTGTAAGTGGAGTGATCAGAAACATACGCTTAGAAAAGGTATTTCAATCCATGTGGTAAATTCACGCTTTATTCTGGAAGCTGCCACAGCTCTCCACAGCTCAATTGCAATGGCAATTTAGGCAGTCTTTTACTAGAGCTGCAGGTAAGCACCACCCAGCAGCAGTATGGGGTGGGACGTGTTCCTCCATCTACACCAGTGGGTTCCAATGGATCATCCAAGGCTGGGAAGCAAGGCTTTAGAGCTTGGGGTCGACCCAATTGGAGGATCTCTCTCCCCCAATTTCCCTCTATATCCTCAATTCTTCAAGTCTTTCTCTTCTTAGTAATCTGAAGGACCACTAGCTCTCTTCCATGAGAAGGAATGCTTGGCTTGTGCCCATTTTGTGTCTTGCAAGCTCGGCTCCAGCTGGTGCCCACAAGGTGTCTCTCCACAGGGGCATTGTAAGGTGGGTTCCACCACTTAATGTGAGCTGGGGGGAGAGCAGGGGCTCCACATGCAGCACTTGCCCATCACTTTGTTTCTGACTGATACTGACAGCTAGCACATCTCTTACGATTTATTTATTTTCTATCCCAAACACTGTTTATTGTCTTATCCAAGATTGTATTTTCCCACAAGGAACACAATTTTGATAATATTCCCTAAAAAACTATAGCCTTGAGGTTGATTACTGTGCTCAGAAAAGAATTTACTTAGGCCTTTACTTTACAAGACCAGCCATTGCACTCTCTGACCAAGCCAGTTGGGGTGACAGACATCGAAGATAATTTTGTTCTTTGGGTTTTTTTCGGATCCCAAATCATCTCATCGTATATGTGAGCCATTTGAAATACAGGCAGCAATCACTGAACATTAGATGCTGTCTCTTCTACCCACTAATGGCTTTCACCACTCATTACTAATGGCATGTCACCCTATCTGGGCTCGTCTGATTCTAAATACAGGTCAGGTTAACACTACAGTAGCATTTTATTTGATTAAATCACCAGATCTTATTTGTATAACTTAGTGAATGTTAGTTCACCTGACGTCAAACTACTAACTTAACTAGAGGGTGTTTACTAGAGTAAATATTCTTTAATTTCCTTTCTTAAACAAAAGGATGTTTTCACTTTGATTCCAGACATTGGAAAATATGTATAATTACCACTTTGAGAACTCACAACTCTAGGGTCTCAACATAGTGAAGGGGTGCAAAGATAAGACAAGTTACGAGACAGCCTGTCATCTGTGAGGCTTGACAGCCTGGCTATTTTTTGGCAGCAAAATAGCAGAATAGCAGGAAGGTGGACTGCCTGGTAAACATTATAATCATAATGAAAAGAGCATGTAAAATCGAGCCTCCAACCCTTCTTCAGAACTCTTATGTGATGGGCACCTTTGAGTTTGAGTCCTACTCGTTGCTTCTATTTTCTGGGTCTCAAATTCACATGGTTTATAAGAATATCTTTATTCAATTTTTTCCTCCAAACTACAAAAGTAAAGCATACTTCTTGAAAAAAAAAGTATGCAAAAATTCATCATTCTCTCTCTCTCCACCTAATCTTACTTCACCTGCTCTCACACCCCCACCAGTCCCTACGAACACTTGAACGTGTGTTCTGCCACTTTTCTCACTGCATATATTGTACACAAATATATTTACACTCCTTTAAAGAAAAGCTATTTGCAAGATATAGAGCAAAAATAAGTTTTACATTTTTACAATACCAGAAGGCTGATAATAGCTTCTGACTCTTACAGTAAGTTCTGAAAAATCAATTTTGGGGGTTAGAGAAATAGGGTTGCATAGTTACAGGGAAGTAGGAAAAGTAACATCAGTATTTGAACTAATACCACTGACATTTGTGTTAAGCATTACAACTGGTGATGCAAGAGATTTCAGTTCTGTCTCACATCACACAAATACCCAAGACAGTATCTCTGACTACGCTAAATAGCCAAATACCCTAGATCGTCCTAGAAACAGTAGAGATAACCAAATACTTCCATTAATCAATGTTCGAGTAACAGATGAATGAAATTCTGTGTGGTGGCTGATTGTAAATTACCTGATCTGGATAACCCAAATATATTTAAACATTCATGCCCACCATCTTCCAGATGATCAATGAAGTATTTTAAAGCTGGAACAATTCTCTGGTATTCAGGTCCTGAGCAAAGCTTACATAGAATAATTGTTTTCCATTGCTTCAAGCAATAGTAATTTTTTTAAATCCCGTTCTTTCACTTCAGCGTTTTCTTCAACTGTGAAGGGAAGCGTGGTCAACCAGTAATCTCCTTGAGAGGCAGGTCATGTCCTGCTTGACTTTGTATTCTCTTCATTTACTAGGATGGTAATGTAATTGGCTCTGATGAGTAAATTCAGTAATATCAGTATCTTCATAATTTTTTTTGCTAGACTCCCTCAACATAATAAGCTAGAAAAAAATTCCTAATATCCTTTTTTGTCTCTCTTTTTTTCAAAAGCTTCAAAGGCTAAAAAAGAGAGATTTAATAATTGACCGTTCTAACAGATCATTGAAAATGTGATTTTTAAGACATCACAAGATTTTTGCAAAGGAGAAGATATACAAAAATTGCTCTTTATGACTCATAGACTTCTTTTAAATTGAGAGAATAAAATCCTACTGAGAGTCATCTTTTCAAACATATATATCTGGCCAAAAGTAACTCAGAAGCAGTGACCTTTCAATATCTCAGGGCTCTGAGCCACATCTCAGAAACTATTATGAACATTCAGAGCATCTCAAAAAAGATGAGCTGTGCCTCAGAAGTGGGCATCTACCAACACTACTGTGTCAGTCAGCTGTGGCTGCATAACAAGCCTCCCCAATCTCAGTGTCTCAAAATGACAATGACGTGTTACTTCTACTCATGCTTCCAAAGGTTAATTGGGTGCTTCTGCTGGTCTTGCCTGTGCTAATGCATAGGCTACAGCTGTGGGCTGAATGCTCTAAGACGGTCTCTCTCAAATGTCTGGAGCCTCAGCAGAGATGCTGGGATGGTTGGGATGGCTGTCCTTATTTTCCACATGGTTGTCCATGCTGGGGTACATCGGAAAGGGTAGTCTTGGGATTGCGAGAGAACTGGGTTGGAAGCTGCCAGCTTCTGTAGACCTTTATTGGAAAGTTCACAAAGTTCACACTGCTCATCAAGGCAAACCACCCCAGATTTGAAGGGGCAGAGAAATGGACTCTACCTGTTGATGAAGAAGGTGCAAAGAATCCAAGCCCTTTTTTAGTCCACTTCAGGAAATTAAAAATCCCTCACACCTCAGCCAAGACCAAGTCCCATCAGAAGCCTGCACAAACACCAATGGCTTTTGGCTCAGGGCCTCCATCGCTTTCCAGGATTCAATACGACCACCATAAAATGGGATTTGCTCAAGCGCACTTCCCCAGGTGAAAAGGAATAAGGAAAAACGATACAATAGACTGCAACTGTAAAAAATGAAAGAAAAGCTTAAAGAGCATATTTAGTTAGAGTAGAAACCACGGTTGGACAGGCTAATTCTGCAGATCTTTAAATTTACAAGATTGTCATCTGCAAAGTTTGTTGATTTTTTACATGATATCTATTAGTTTTTAAAACAATTGTTTATAAACGCAGAAGATAGGGTCTTCAATGGTCCCCTTCATGCCACGTCATTAATTCCCAATTAATAATCAATAGGCTATAGACTGCTGGCTTATATATTTCCACACTTATGAGAAGCAGAGTTGATGCTTCATTACAGTCTCCCCATCATTACATGGAGTCAATATTGCCTACTGCATAGGATTTGCTTGATAATTAGATGTGCTAATATATGCCAATTTAACCAAGCAGTGTCTGGAACATAAGTAATCTATAATATTTGGTATAATAATAATTGTTACCATCCCCAAATGAGGGGTTTTTTTTCCTTTTCAGTAGAAGTAAATTTTATATTCAATTTCAGAAATCAGACAAACAGCTCATCTTTGCCCTTCTATAAGATAAATAACAAAGGTCAATGCACACGCGCGTGCGCACACACACACACACACACACACACACACACACAGGCAATATGAGCCGCCTCAGTACTTTCAGAGTGAAAGAGCTATGGCCTGCCTTCTAGAGTTTATAGACATTAATTCACTTAATGCCCACAACAAACTTATAAGGTGGGCATTTGTATTATGCACATTTTACAGATGAAGAAATACAGCACGGAAAGAGACATACTAGTGAATGGAAGAGCAGCAACTCAAGCCCAGATGGTTCTGCTTTATAATCCACGCTTCTGCCTCTGCCCTGTGCTACCTGTCCACATTCTGGTTGACAAGTTCCTCCCTCAGACCACTATGGGGCTATGTAGCTAGCCAGGTGTGTCCTCGTTAAATTAAAATGACTTGAGAACTAATATACTAGAAAATGCTCCATGGGCTTGATCGACACTGACCTACATACCAAGGATTTAGGGATTAAAAACTATTATACATAATAATGATAAACAACTCTGAGGCTTTGTTCTGCATGTTCAATTGCTCTATTGTAAGATGTGATTCCTTAGAAGGCTCAAGGGGTAGGGGTGCAGTGGAGAACAGTGGCGTTCAGGATTATAACCTCACATTCATCTGTCCTCAGGCTCTAATTTGTCAAAGAGAAACAACAGATTATGTACTCATATAATCATCTAATTCTTGCTTCTGAACCCAAACAAGCTGGTGACGAGAGGTGGCTCTCTGGGGATAGGTTTCCTTCCATGGACAGTGGGAACAAAGAGAGAATGGAAGAGTACCATTCCTCATTTATTCTGAAAATAGGACATGCTTCATAAATGCTTATTAAGGTTGCTCTGCAAAATGTTCAGAAATACATAATGATCTAAACCCTGCTTTGGTGTAATTTAAAATTGAGCTGATTCACAGAAGCTGTGGTTTGCGAGGTCTCCTCTTCTGGGCCTTTACATTTATTCTTCAATACTCCAAAATGACCAAAAAAAAAAAAAAAAAAAAAAGCAACTCTATGACAAAAGGCATTTATTCTCCCATGAAGCAGAAAAGCTTTGGGGAACTTGGCAACAAACAGCTGACCTCCACGGGAAAGCAACTCTTCAAAAGAGTCATTGTTTTGTGCTCAGAGTTCAGTCCTCAATGATCAATTCAAACAACATCCAGAAAAGTGAAGAGGATCCCATTTTCTTTCATTTTGTTACGAAGTTTAGAAGTGAAGTTAATTTGGGAATCTGGCTGAGCTGCCAGCAACTTCTAACTATATCTCAATAGAATGATAAAAGACGCACTCCAGCTAAAAATGAGTGCATGCTTTCAGGCCATTTTAATCCCAGTAGTATGTTCCAAAGAGTGGAACATTCCCTAAAAGTTTCATATTGTGATTAGAAGATTAGGATTTTAGGATTTAAGAGGTAGTTTCCCTTCAACGGAAGCCTGCAAAAATTGAGTGACTTTTCAACACTTGTCTATAAGGAAAAAGCTTTCATTTTTCTAAGTGTGATCCCAACCAGGGGTTGGACAGTCCTTGACCATGTTGTCCTTATACTTAGCTGCTTTCAGATAGCATGGCTGTCCCAGGCAGCTAATAAATTGCAAATGCCTTTATCCAAATAATACAAATTTTCTCTCCAAGGCAGCAAGTTTTGAGTACAAACTAATTTCCCCACATTTATTTAGGGATAATCAGTCACACTAGAGATGAGATTTATAAAAGCACCTCAGGTTACATGGGCATAATTTCAGGACATTCAATATCCCCAGGGAAACAACCTAGGCTTTTTGCTCAAGGTTTCGAATCTGGCCGGCCTCAAAGGTCATGGAGTGAAGCCCGTTATTTTTCAACCCAATCTAAACACTCTAAGCCATTTTGTTGCATCATTTTTTTGCCATTTCATCAAAAAGCTTATCTAGATAGATAACAGAGAGATATTTCCCCTTTTACTCATAGCTATTTCATCCAGGTCTTTAAAATATCACCATTTAAATCCAAGTACATATGAAATTTAAAATAGAGCTACTAGCCCATTTAAAACAAATAAATATCTTTTCTATACCTGAGCCTCTCCAATGTGCCCCAATTTCCAGTGACATCTTGACCCTTTTGGGGGGAAGAAAACAAACAAATGTTGTTTTCATTTTAAATTAGACAGCCTCTTTTTCAACAAATTCACACGCTATATTTCCCAATACCATTGCTTATTTTTCTTTTATAAATAAACACTTAATCTATTTACCTTTTCCTGGTTGGTTAAAGTTTGGAAATTCCAGTTGTTTTCAGCATTTTCCATGAGTCCTTGCTCTCTTTTCAATAATGAGCTATTCCAAGTGATAAATAGGTTCTAGAAAATGTACTCCAGGAATGCAGATCATAGCAAGTAAAATATTTTCTCAAAGAAAGAACTTCTAATAAAGCACCTGAGTTTACCACAACAGTGCTGAAGAAAGGTAAGCCAGTGCTAACACTGGTTCTCCAGAAGAGAAAGTGTGTTTTCTGTTTGTTTCATCTGCTTTTCATTTCTCTGCCTCCCCTTTATACCTTATAGGATGCCATTGAAGTTTATCTCTTGGTCTTTGAATACATCTCTTCAGATAGCTTTTTTCAGTGATTGTTTCATAGACTATAATATATTTGTCCTTTCTCGGTTCACATAGATGTAATATTTTTGCAATTCAAGTGGAGTGTAGAAACCTCACTACTTATAGATCCTCTATTCTCCCCTCTTTTTGTTATAATTTTCACATGCACTATATCCCACCAGCTAAAGCTACAATGGTGCTTTCCACCATCAGACGTGTTTTGAGGATTTTAACAAGAAAAAATTGTTTATTTTATTTACCCAGATATTTACCATTTCTCTTGCTCTGCCCTCATTCTTGATGTTCCAACATTCCTTCGCATATCACTTTCCTTTGGTCTGAAAGACTTACATTTAGCATTTCTTTTAGAGCAGGTTTGCTGGTGAAAAATTATCTTCGTTTTCCTTCATCTGAGAATTATTCTTTATTTGTTAAGTCTATTTTCACTGGATATAAAATTCTGAAATTAGTTATTTTGTTGCTGGTCAGCACTTTCAAAATGTTCTTCCACTGCCATTGTGCTTCCATAGGTATGGATGAGAGATCTGTAGTCATTTGTGTCATTGATTCTCGCTATGCAATGTGTCATTTTTCTCTGCTGATCTCAAGATTCGTTTTATGTCTTTGGTTTTCACGAATTTTATTGTAATGATTCTGGGCATCGATTTCTTTCAGTTTATCCTGTTTGAGCTTCCCTGAGCTTCTTGAACCTATAACTATATATCCTTCAATAAATTTGGAAATTTTACAGCCATTGTTTATTTTTTTAATAGACAAATAAAAATTATGTATATTTGTAGTGTAAAGCATAATGTTTTGATATATGCATATATTGTGGAATGACTAAATCAAGCTAATTAAGATACCCATTACCTCACATAGTTATCTTTTTTTTTCTTTTGAAATTTTCAGGTATATAATACATTGCTATTAACTATAGGCACTATGTTGCACAATATAGACAACAAGGTTGAAGACCTTATGTTGTAGATCTCTTGAATTTATTCCTCTTGTCCGACCTAAATTGTGTATCATTTGACCAACATCTTCCCAATCAGCCCCAATCACCCCCTTCCTTGCCCCCCATCTCTGATAAACACCGTTCTACTCTCTATGATTTGGACTTTACTTTCCGCATATAAGTGAGATCATGCTGAATTTGTCTTTCTGTGACTGGCTTGTTTCACTTAACATAATGTCCCCAGGGTCATCCACATTGTTGTAAATAACAGTATTTCCTTCAGTTTTAAGGCTGAATAGTATACCCTTGTGTACTTATATATACCACACTTTCTTTATCCGTTCATCTCTTGATGGACAGCTTTGTTGATTTCATGTCTTCATTGTCATGGAGATACTGCAATGAACATGGGAGTGCAGATATCTCTTTGACATATTGATTTTATTTCCTTTGAATGTATGCCCAGAAATGGAATTGTTGCATCATATGGTAGTAATATTTTTAATTTGTTGAGGATCTGTCATACAGTTTTCCATAACGGCTGTAGCAATCCACATTCCCACCAAGAATATACAATGGTTTCCTTTTCTCTACACCCTCAGCAATGCTTGTTATTGCTTGAATTTTTGACAATAGCCATCTTAATAGGTATAATGTGACATCTCATTGTAGTTCATTATATTCTCAAATAGTTTTTCTGCTTCACAATTTTTCCCTTTCTTTCTTGGACTCAGATGACATGAGTGTTAGAAATTTTGATATTGCCCATAGGTCCCTGAGGCTCTGCCTTCCTCCCTCCCCAATTATTTTTCTCAGTTGCTCAGATAAAAACATTTTTATTGTCTATTTTCAAGTTCACTGACTTTTTCATCTATCATTTTCATTTGGCTACCGAACCCATGCTGTGATTGTTTTTATTTTGTTTATTGCATTTTTCAGTTCTAAAATTTCCACTTTGCTCTGTTTAGTTGCTTTTATATCTTGGCTGATACTTTCTACCTTTCCATTCATTTCAAGAATATCCACCCTTACTTCTTCAAATATGGTTAAAACAGCTGCTTTAAGGTCTTTGTCTGATTACCACAATTTTCACCTTTCCCATCTGTGTAGCACCCAAGGGCCAAAGACCCCAGTAATGGTTTACCCTTTATTTCAACTTGCAAAGCCTTTGACATCCTTTTAAGTTCATATCCATGTATGTGCAGCTCAATTGTAATCCCAGAAGTTCATATGCAACTTTACGGGGGAAGTTTTTTGAACTCCTTCCTTTTTGCAGTCTGACCCCAGACTGTCCAGCTCCTACCTGTCTCTCTTTTTGGTCATCTGGTTCAAAAATGGGAGCTTTAGGCTGCTGTGACTGGCTCTGTCCTTATGGGCAAGTGCAGGGAGAATAAACATAGGGGAAAAAAGCAATTGAGGTTTCTCCCATGCTCCATTCCTCCAAGACCACCATTCCACAGGTCAGAGAGATAGAAGACCCTTCCTTAGAGTTCTAGATGCCTGCTGGGCTATAGCTCCCATTTCTGCCCCTGCCATCACTGTGGGGGGACTGCTGTTTTGGGAGGAAGTGCTAGGAGATAAAGAAAAGAAAAATCAAGAAATCTCTTTCATTCTCTTGGTCCATAGGCAACCCCTTCCCATTCCTCAGACCAGAAAGAGCAGGCTTCTGTAGGAGCTCTTTCTTTTTTCACCCAGCTTTCAATACATATCATCAACAGATACAGATAGACAAGAACTTAACGGTGAAACTGTTAGGCATGTAGATGAAAAGGTTATTTGGAAGAGGTATGCCTTAAGGTATCCCTAGGAGAAAAACAAAAAGAGCAGGAATTGGTAAATACTGGTTTTAGAACAAAATCTGCCCTTATCTATATGTATGACTTCCTGCAAAGTATTTAACCTCTCCATTTCTTAGTCTTTAATATTCTGGATCTTCAAGAAGGCCAAAAAGGAAATACTTGCCTAGAAAACAATGACACATAAATGGTGATATTTTTTCTTATGCTTTAAATTATGCTGGATGATGTTGGGCTAGGTTAGGTGTAAGTCCCCTGCATTTCATTAAACTCCCTAATTACCTCAGTATTGCCCCTGGTGCAGTCAAGGGCAGACTCCCTGTCTTCTCCAGGCGTGTACCACCCAGCACAATGCTTGGTTCACAGAGATGCTCAATAAGCGTATCATGAGTACAGAAATGGTTCCAGCCTAGTAACATGGGGTCCTGTATATGGGATGAGAATCTGTTTCCTCCAATAGCCCACGGTTCCCAAGAACCAATGAGAAGGAAGGTAGAACCTTGTGATACTAGCAGAAGTCAATGGCAAAATGACCAGTAGGAAAGTAAGACATTCAGAACTAGTTAAGATGACCAGGAATTTTTGGACCATTGTTTGTTTTTTCCCTTCTAAACATAATTGATTTTATTGAACTGATGGGTGTTTGTTTGTTTTTCTTTCTTCCTGCGATCAGTAGGGTTGATGATTGAAGAGTATTGTCCTGATTGCCAAGTATCAGGTCCAGCAGGTTGTCTCTGTCCCTGTGAGACAGACGGAGAGAAGAGGGAAGAGAGGAGAATCTTATTCATACTTCCCAGGACAGAGAACAGGCACATTTCATTAGCCAGTGAAAATGAGAGGGACTGGCAGGTTCTGCACTGTTTCAGGCACAGGCACAATGCACAGAGCTGTACTGGCTTTATTCCCATTCATCCAGTGGCTCTCAACTGGGGACAACGTTCCCCCTCCACAGGAGATATTTTCATTGTCACAATTGCAGTGGTGCTTCTGACATCTGGTGGGCAGAGGCCACGAAGCTGTTCAACATCCTACAAGATCTGGGACAGCCCTTGCCACAGGGAATTATTGGGCCTCCAATGTCAACAGCAGTGAGACAGGGAAAGTTCCATTTTAATCCTCCCAAGAGCATTATGAGGTAGAGATTACTGCTCCATTTTTTTCAGATTTGGAAACTGAAGTGTAGTAAATAAAGTAACTTGCCTACGACTGAATGACTGACCAGCAAATGCTGGAGCCAAGTCAGTCCTATGTCTCCCAGAATCAAAGCCCAGACCTGGAGTCCTACCCTACACTGTCGATCCTAAAAATCACACCTATTCATTGTTTTTTTAAATCTAATACTTGAGGTCCATTTTATTTATTTTTTTGAAAAGTCCATGTGTTTGCTCTATTTAGAGGTGAAAACTGCATGTACTTTTTTCCAGTTTTAAGTTATTTGATATTTCCTCAACTTATGTTTCTGAATTGAACTCCTGTGGATATTACATGTATCTTTTAACCACTTTCAAACATCTGGAATTACTTTAGAGCCCAAAAGATTTTTTCTAATTTCAAAAACTCTTGGCAAACAGAGGTTTTCTATCCATCAAATCTCTTGATGTGTAGATATCTTTGTGACCACAAATAATCACTGTCTTTTGTTCCATTTTGTTTACTACAATGTCATGATTCCACCCTCTCAGTCTTTTGTTTTAAAAAGTGCATTGATACTAGAAAACTCTATTCCTATTGAATTCAGAAAACATTAACAGAAAACTTGTGATGATTCAGCAACTAAGTCAAAATGTACCTGTCACTTATTTTTAAGATATAAACTTTAATAAACAAATTTAAAAAAAAAAAAAACTTTTGGCATCAATTGGTGATTACATCATCCAAGGCATTATCAAAATTAAACATCTCTTCCCACATTCTAGTTGTTCAAACAATTCACATGAGTAATTGAATTGCTTCCGTTGACCTATTTTGCTTAAAAAGATGCATAAGTAATACACAGGGTGTGCTTGGATTAAAAAATTCAAGCAGCACAGGTGAGTTTTGACTTCTGTCTCTGGCCAGATGGAAATGAAATAAATTGAGATGTCCTCACGAACCCATATACAACATAACCAACAATCTTTCAAGTGTTTGATTTTGCTTGGGGGCAAAAAAAGTAAGCAAATCCCCAGGAGCCCAAAATGAAGAGGATGCTGAAAAAAAATTTTTTTTACATGGTCCTGAGATGCCTGGGAGAAGCAAGTGAAATCATTCTTTCAAGCCTTTGCTCAAAAGTTACCTTCTCAGAGAGGTCTTCTCTGGGCTCAGTATTTAAATTTGTGCTCACCCCATTTCTTTTCCCCTCCACACTCACTGCCTTCTGGTATGCAATACAAGTCACTTAATTATTAGGTTGCTTGTCTGTCTTCACCAACAAGGTTGGAATTTCCACAATGACAGGAGCTTTGTACCCACAATAAAGGCAGTGCTCTTTAATCACCTGTGTTGTCACGATTGACATCTGTGTGGCTTGGATAATTGCAGCAAGTGTTGGTGCCACATTTTTGTACATTTGCCTGGGGGACCCAGTTTAGGTGCTGCTACTGTTTTAAACTCACAGATAGGATTCCATTGGGCTGGGCATGTGGATTTGAGACTGGTTATATTAAAGAAATTGCATGCTGTGTGAGTCAAGAAATTTGGCAGTAAAGGACAAGAGGGTTTAGAGGAAAGAACAAGAGTGTAGGAAGTGCAGATAGAAAAGCACCTGCCCAGTCCAGGACCAGGAGGGTAGGCAAATCTATAAACAAGGCCAAGATCTCTGAATGAAGGGGATACCATGCTGGGCATTAGATGGACAAAATACATTAATGATCCTTCTAAGAGAGAGTTGGATATTGATGGTGCCTGAGCACAGCTCTACCAATACTGGCTGAGGTTGTCCCCTCCCCCACCACCAACTGAAAAGAAAATGTCATTTATCCAGCCAGTTTATGATCTTTCTTCCAAGGGCACCTCCAGAGAGCAGCTGAGAAGGTGTAATGGTGAACCCCAAGAATCTCTAATAGATTCAAGTCATTCTGCTCATAACAGGTTCCTCGTCTATGAGTTCATCATAAATAGTGGCTTGGGTTTTCCTGTAATTGTGGGGAAAAAAATAAGAATTGGCAACCCAAACACCCTCATGTTTTCCTAACTTTTTAATGGTCTAACATTGACGTGGCATTCTCCCTTCACCCACCTTTCCCCTCACCTCTTCATGTGACAAGCTCTATTATTGCTTTATTAATATTCTAGTTGCAGCATTCCGTGGGACTCTTGTAACTAAATTCCTTGCAAGGATTGTCTTCAGGGATTTGCATTTTACACATGGGAAACAAATCCTCTTTTGAATTTCGTCCATCTGAAGCTTTTCTGAGAGAACCAAAGCAAAGATTTTGGACTTCCCTTTCTTGTTTTTATTTTTGCTTTTTTATTTTGAACATTTTGTGTATTTCAACTCACATAACGACAAAAACTTGCCTTTTACTTATTGCTTGTCATGTTTCTTATCTCTTGTGTTCTTTGCGATGCAGTGCCATTTTTTTTTTTAAACTTCCAAATAGTTTTCAAGGAAGGCTGTTCCAAGGTAAATGCGAATACTTAATAACTGGGTGGACACAGGAGTCTCTCACTTAGCCTTTTATTCCTTGATGGATCAGTATACAAATAAATCTCTATCAAAGTAAATTTATCACATGTAATTCCACAAACTATGCAACACGCTGCTCAGCAAAGGACCACTTCAGCAACTGTCATCGAGAGCCATTGTTCATGTGCTTCAAGACACAGACTCTGCTTTCCTGTATTGCTTAACATAAAATGGCTCTTTTCAACGTTTAATGCATATTCTGCCTGATTAGTGGCAGGCTGTGGTGCCTTCTCACCAAACCCCATGCATACACATGACCTGGAAGACAGAATCTTTCCTGGTTACAGAAGAAGGGAGCCAGGAGCTGTGGCTCATTTGTGAAATGAAAGCTGCCAGAGAATGCTACCTTGTGTGCAATGAGGAGCTGGCCAAGACAGAAACATCTCAAATTTGTTTTTGATTCCAAGGTGGAGTAAAAAAGGTTTTCTATGCAGGGCTTAGCAGAGGTTTACTCTGATAGATAGAATTAGGAACCCTCCCCAAAACATCTTCATACTGATCTCCAGATCCTGTGAATATTTGATGTTACATGGCAAAAGGAACTTGACAGATATCACTTAATTAAGGTCTTCAAATTGGGGAGAATATCCTGGGTTATCCAGATCATTGCAATGTGAGGTGAGAAAGATGGAACCAGCCATCACTGGCTTTGAAGACAAGGAAGGAGCTGCAAGCCAAGGAGTGCAGGTGGCCTCTGGAAGCTGGAAAAGGCAAGGGGACATTCTCCCCTAGAGTTTCCAAGGGGAAAACAGCCCTAGTGAAACTGATTCTGGACTTCTGCCCTCCAGAGCTGTAAGATCACAAATTTCTATCGTCTTAAGCAACTAAGTTCGTGGTGGTTTGTTACAGCAACACATTGATGTTTTAGAGTTGGGGTAGTCTCGCTGTTAAGAGATGGGGACAGGAATCAGGTGGCCTAGACGTGGACTTGTTCTGGTCCTTACGAGCTTCAGCAAGTTTCCTAAACTTTGATGCCAAAAGAGAATAATCAGGGTGAATGAAGAAGAAACCCAGACTGGAGTGTTTTTCCCCTGTTCTCACAGCACAATCACCCACACAGAAGACTGACTTCTGTGACCAAATGTGTGGGGATTTCTCCCCACCAGCAAGCAAGCCAGCAGTTCTGCAGCAGGCACCAGCTGGGTGCCCTCCAGTTCAACTCCAATGCTGTCTACTGAAGATAGTGTCAGATCCCACAGGCTGAAGGCTCAGGCCCCGAGACTACCCCTGCCCCCGCCACTTTTGATGCCAATCGCAAGCGACAGGTGCTTCTGACCAATCAGCTGTACATTGGGGCTCCCACAATCCCCTCGTCCAGTTGATCTGTTGAGTGGCTCACAGAACTGAGGGAAACACTCATGTTTACCTGTTTCTTACAAAGGATATTTTAACAGCCAGATAAAGAGATACATAGGGTGAGGTCTAGAAGGTTCTCAAGTGCAGGAGCTTTTGTCCCTGTGGAGTTGGGGTGTGCCACGCTCCAGGTAAGCAGAAGCAAAAACTCCCCCATTTGCTATCTGGAAGTTCCCCGAACCCTGTGCTCTTAGGTTTTTATGGAGGCTTCATTAAACAGGCATGACTGGTTAAGTCACTGGCCACTGGTGATCAACTTAACCTTCAGCCCTTCTCCTGAAAGTCCCATCGTGGTCTTTCCTGCGACTAGACTAGTCCCCATCCAGAAGCTACCTAGGGGCTGCCAGCCATCAGTCATCTCATCAGCATATAAAAAGACAGTCCTTTGGAGAGCCTAAGGATTTTAGGAGTTCTACGCCAGCAGACTGGAATGAAGACCAAATGCATACCTCACAATATCCCAAGGGGAATACACCTGTCTGGTTTGAGGTTCCTCAGAAGCAGATCCCAAGGCAAGGACTCAAATGCAAATGTGTATTTGAGAGGTACAGAAGACACCGATGGGGTGAGGAAAGAAGATGGGGAAGAAAATGGCAAGTACACGGAACAGGGTGCATTATTAAGCCACCCACCCTGGTAGGCAATGACTGAACGCCTTGGGAAAACTCTGGTAAGGGGTGCAACACACTCCCTTGGAATTACTACATACCCCTGGAACTCTACCAGCTTCTCCCCAACCTCCCAACTTGACCCCAGGGTTGAGGGAGCTGAGGTATTGATATGTGAATCCCTGCAAGTCATTGATTGATGGCTGCTCCCAGGAGGCGTGCATTCCCCAGCACTTCCTGCCTAGGGTTTGGCCAGAATGGCCTTTTGCATTTCTGGTTCAAAAAACAAAAACAAAAACAACGGCAGTTGGATGTGAGATGAAGTGCAGCAGGATATGGGGAGAGGACCGGGGATCTACTGAGGATCTATTGCTGCAGTTCTTCCTCCATCGAGTGGCTGAGATTCATCCCATGCTTGGATCTTTCCCTCACCCAGTGCCGGGTGAATTCATTAACAGTGAATTACTCTAATCACCAGCTCCCTTTCCTCTGTGTTCCCAAAGCATCCCACTGGCAGCATTTGGCAGCCTGTACTGTAATTCCCTGGTTACTTGCATGTGCCCTGATTAGACTGGAAGCAGCTGGAGGACAGGAGTTGGGACTTCTTGGTTCATCAATTAAATGCTAGGATGTCACCCGGTGAGAGCTTCACAAACATCTGCTGAGTGGCTGTTGAATGAATAGTAAGTGAAAACCTATGGCACTTGCCAGTGGGGAGGAGGGTTAAAACGTGAAGCAGGGGTAACCCAGAGTTACCAACAATTCCACTCCTAGACAAATACCCAAGAAAATTGAACACAACAGCTTAGACACTTGTGAACACGTGTTCACAGCAGCATTATTCACAACAGCCAAAAGGTAAAAAAAAATAATAATAATAACCTAAATGTCCATCAACAGATGAATGCATGAATAAAATGCGGTCGACCCACACAGGGAGATAGGATTCGTCCATAAAAAAGAATGAAGTGCTGACACAGGCCATGGCATGACTGAACCTCAAAAGCATTAAGGTAAGTGAAAGAAGCCAGACACAAAATGTCACATAATGTAGGATTTCATTTATATGAAATATCCATAATAGGTAAATCTATAGAGACAGAAATCAGATTAGTAGTTATGAGGGGTTGGGGGAGGGACATGGGGGGGGTGATAAATTAATGGGCACGGGGTTTCATTTTGGGATGATGAAAATGCTCTGGAACTAAACAGATGATGTTTGCACAACCTTGGGAAGGTACTAAGTGCCTCTGAGCTGTACACTTCAACATGCTGAAAATGGTAACTTTCAAGTTTATGTGTATTTTTCCCCACTAAAAAAAAAAAAAAGAAAGTATAATAACTCTCTTGATGCCAGGAAATCAGGACAGCTTTCCCCAAATTTCTGGAAACAGAATACAATGAAAATCTGAGTTTAAAAATAAGCAAATTGGGTTTTAATCCTAGTTCACTACTTACAGTGTGAGCCTGAATGAATTTTTCTGTGGTTGAGTTTCTTTTTTTGTAAAATTAAGTTGGCTGCATTCCAGGATTGCTCTGAGGCATAAAGGATGAAACAGACTTAGTAAGCTCTTTAAAAGCTCCTAGCACATAGTAGGCCCTTTAAAATAAATATGGACATCTACCCTGGCTTTAATAGCTCAATCCTACTCAGCAATGTATCCAGCCCTTCTTCTAGTCCAGAGGAAGCCTCATTATGAACTCACATTTTGCAGAATGTATCTAAAATCTGCTGGGGCTTTTTGCCATGGTTTTCTAGATAAAGGACTTACACTGCTAGACATGAACCTTCACTTACAGTCAGAAGAGCCCAGGTGCTTAACTCAAGGAGCATCAATGTAGCAGTGATAATGTTCGGGTGATATTTTCAGACGTGCAAGGGACTAACCTGGAAAACTCAGCATCTACTTAACTGGTAGGATTGTCTTCACAATTCCTGTCTTATAGAAAACTCAAAAGCAAAGACCTGAAAGAGAGAGGGAAACATGGATCACAAGTGCTCTGTCAGCTTCCACAACTATCAACCTCTCAAACATATCTTGCTGAGTTTATGGTCTTTGCAAAGGGCTGGCTGCAGTTACATTTGGTGGATCCCCATCAAACCAGCTGGTAGAACAAATGCACTAAGACCGCTAGACGTCATGTGGCTTTGTAAACCTCCTCATGTCTCCGACAAATGCTGGAAAGACGTGGACTCATCGCGGGCCAGCAAGCAGCCTCGTCAGCAGGCCTCCAGCCACCACTGCGTTTGCAGCCTCGGCTTGCACCTTTGAGATGCACCGCAGTGGCTGGAAGATGCCTGCTTTGTTTTTAAAACTATTGTTCTAAAAACTCTCAGAGGTCCGGCCTCAGCTCTTGTAAACAACTCCCATTAAGTTTATGTCATCAAAGGCTTTTCTTGACACTGCCAATTTGCCAGGCTTAATGGGAACAAACAATATGCCTATTAAATTTAAGAAGCATTTTGAGCAAATGTCAAAAGGATTCTAGATCTGTTTTTAGGAGTGGTTCTTACTTGGGGCCATTTTTTCCCCAAGGGGACCTTGGGCAATGACTGGGGACATTTCAAGTTGTCACAATTAAGGAGGGGCATTCTTACTGGCATCTGGTAAGTGAAGTCCAGCGATGTTGCTAAACATCCTACAGCACACAGGACAGCCCCCACCCCAACGAATAATTACGGGTCCCAAATGTCAATTATGCTGACTTAGAGGAGCACCCCAATAATTTAAACATTTACTTCACTGACTTCCAAATGAAAACCGTAACTCCTAAGGATTTTTTTTTTTTTTGCATCTATTCACTCTTCACATATTTATTCATTCATGAATCTGTTTCTGTCCCAAATCTACTGGATTTCCTTTGCATCACTGCTATAGAGCCTCTCTGCACATTCCTCCCTGTTTTTCCTCAGGAGGTTGCTAGGAGAAGAGGAGAGAAACATCTCCTTCTTTATCCCTAGGGCAATTGACAGTGCAATCAGGCAGAGTTCCAACAATACAGTTTGTGCGTGTGTCTGTGTGTATTTTTTTTTTCCAGAGATAAATCAGATTTATGCAATAAAATACCTCAGCGGGGTTTTCATCTTATTTGGGTCATTCTTCAATTTTAGAAGAATATATTTCAGCACAGCATCACCTGAACAAAAAAGAACTAAAAGGAAAATCCTTAATTAGGCAATAGAGTTGCCCCCCACACAAGGAGCTGAGTCCTCTGGCATGTGGAGTGAAATGGAAATTGTGGGGTGGGACGAACTCAAGGACAGATGTGAAACAAGAAGCACAAAGCACATGGGGCAAAGAATGCAGCCCCTTGAAGCATATTTGTTGTGTAGACATAATTTTAAAGTGTGACGGTTGTGGGTTCACCCATTCCAAAGGGACCGTGGCATGGTGCCATCAGGTATATATATTGAATTAACAATAAACCATCTTGAAGACTCTGCTATGCACAGCGAGGGATTCAAGAAGTCTGAAACTCTTTTCTGTCCTTAAGGATCTTATTAACAACTTGGAATCCTGCTCTGTAATAGTACCAGGCACAAAAGTATAACCTTGTCCAGAGACTGGCTGTGCCTGTGTATGGCTCATCCCGAAACAGCAGTTAGCATGGTTGGCATCACATTCTACTGCGTCATAACGTTTCTCTCTTTGCTGCCTCTTTTCCTCATCCTCATGCCCCAGACTTACACGTCCTCCAACCCTCACCCGCAAATTAGTGCCTTAATATTTACCATTAACTTAGTTCTCTCCCACCTCCGCTCCTCTTTAATAGAGATGGAAGTGGTTCTAGAGTTGGGAGGGAATAGATATTGCCTAAAGTTGATACGTCAATATATAGAGGTTTACTGAATTATTTAAGTTACAGAGGCAGTCATCAGAAGAATTAATACACAGTCTTAAATGTATAATCATAAAAAGCACGCACGAAACATACAAATCAGACAGTAAGTGTTGGAAAATAAAGTATTACAAACAGAAACCACAACCTAACATAAAGTTACAGAATTACGGCCAAATGAACCTGTTTATCAATACACGTCAATGGGATAAACTCACCTTCTAAAAGAAGAGGACTTCCAACTTGGATCAAAATTAAAAACCCAAGTATAGGCTGAATGTAAGAATGCAACTAAAACACAGTGACAGAAAAAATATATATTAATATATCAAAAGTTTAAAATAACACAAAAGAAAATAAATCAAAGTAGAGCACATTGAAATGGTAGAGACCACAATCTACTCTGACAACCTGACATGAATCATTTTGTGCTTAACACACATCAAATGCCTCAATCGAATACTGTAGGAAATATAAGAAAAACATCCAGTGAAACTGTATAGTGATGTGAGAGTTTAATCCCTGTCTGTCTGGGAGAGACCAAACACAGGTGTATCCTCTCTAGGGCCATGGTTTGGTAGTTGGGTCTGAAACTGCTCTTTTGGCATCACAGTAGAGTGAGTATTTGCTTCCACTTGCAGCCAATGAACCTCTTCATATCCCACAGCACTTACGCAGTGTGACTATACCCTATTCCAGCTATAGTTTCCCAAAGGATTAAACATTGGAGAGAAGTATTGTTGCTGTTGTGTGTGTATACATGCCTGCACATGGTTTCTGTTTGTTATGTTTGTTTTTTAATATGGAAGTCAGCACTGAATGATCTTACAAGGGTCTTTATAACTTAAAATAAATTGTCACGTGATACCTTTTTCCCTTTCAGTGTGAGTGAATGGAAGGTAATCTTTCCCTTTGGTGCATTTAAAGCACACTACTGTTCTGTTTGAGAAAAGAACAACTGAGCTGTGTCTGGGAAATGGCTGCCCACAGTAGCTGTAAAAAGCCACCTCAGAGCAGTTCCACACCATTCTGTATTCCTGCTCTGACAGCTGTGCACACTCAGAGAGAATACTCAGCCTTGGTACAGGATGCTGTACTGCATACCCCGGCTCCCTTTCCTCCAGACCAAGTAACATAAATTCCTCTTGTTATGTCATAGTTCTTAAAATTAAACTTTTTAACAACTTCTCACTGAAGAGTTCAGGAACATGTCAAAATTATCTTTTTTTTTTTCTTGTCTTATTGTTTGTTTTTTGGTATAATGGGAATCCTAAAGCTGAACACAGAGTTAGTAGAAATCTGAGCAGGCTAGTTCAAAATTCATGAAGAGATTTTCTTCATAATCTCTGTATTTTATATTCCTTTAGTGAATTCTGATATGAGTACTTTCCTAACAAGAATATTTGTAGGATGTTTTGTCATTTACTTGATCTGTGTATGCAAACAAGCATTTGTTTTATTTTAAAAATCTAATTGGAAATTTATTAAGGAATTAAATTATAAAGAAATTAAATTAAAACATATTGAAAGAAAATTAGCACATCCAGATACAGAAAAGTAGGGGCACAAAGATATCATGATGGGGTTCATTAGTAAAGGGATCTGTGAAAATAATATTCTGGACAAATGGTTTAGACATAAAGTATAACTCCTTTATAAAACACAAATGTTCCAAATTGAAAGAAAGAGTGACTAGCATTTTCCAAATGCCTACCTCCAAAGACCTCCCAAACACATTCTACGTTTGTCAAATGATTCCCCTTTTACCAGGAAAACCAAACATTTCCCCCCAAATGTCCTTGATTTTATTAATGTTTCACCCCAGACTGACTAATCCTATCAGAATTTCAAACTTGCCCCGAGCGTTTCCTCTTCAGTGCTTTTAAAAGTGTAAGACACTCTTCCTCTTTTCAACACACTTAGAGCTTTTACCTGTTGTGGCAAATTTGCCTTATAGGCCAGTTGTCTGGAAAGTCACATTCCCCATTAAATGGCATCTGAAGGTCAGAGACAGTTTCACAGGTATCTGTATAATATGGAGGGCCCCATATTTATTGCCCACATTGAATCCTATGAAATTGAAGTAAATGGAGCTTTCTATCTTTAAAACAGAAGAAAATAGAACAAAAAAGCCCCAGATCACATAATGCTTGAACTTCAGTCATCCTGCTAAGTAAGTGGTAGTTTTGTCAATGCTAAATGCTGCTCTCCAATCATGAAAGAAAAGGTTGCATATAACTGCCCAAGCCTCCCAGAGAGATGTAGGTGACTCTGCCTGGTGGATTTTTTTTTTTCTTGGCATGGAAAAACGTGTTTATAATTTGTATAGTAGAGGCCAGCTCCTTTCTAAATTATATGTATGCAGCACTGGTATGTATATTTTAAGTTAATTAATGCCTTTCTGCAATCCCTGAATATACCTATAATTCCTTAATGTTGATGGAGTTTCTGATGTGTTTTCTCCCTGCACAATTGCAGGTTACTACAGAGAATGGAATTCAGAAGTCAACAAAAGCTCTTAATCTAGTGTGACTACAAGAAATAGAACTTCTATGGCATAATGTAGACAAACGCTTCCTCCTCATCCAAATTATCATCTGGGTTGCTATATATATATATATAACATCAATGCTCTCACTGCCCAAAACTCTTTCGAAAGTACCTTCAGCAGCCATGGCACATTCTTGTAAATATTCCCAAGGGTGGCAAATCTCCATAATGTGTGTGGGTTTTCTGAACACCCAAAGCTGTTAAAAAATCAAATTCTTGGGCTAGGATGCTGAATTTGATATGTGTGTATGCAGGCTTACACACTTGTACGTGTACATGCATGTATGTGCATGGGCGTGAATGAGCATGACATGGGAACACATGTGTGCCTTTTATTTCTATGTCAGCACAGGAAGACTCATGGTAGAATAAACACTAAAATCATACCTCTTGCCATCCCTCAATGTTGGAATTGCAGATAAATTCTATCATATTTTCTTGTTTGATTATTTATATTTTCTAATTTTTTCTATAAGCATTTCTTGCTTGTGTAAGAAGGAAAAAAAAGAAAAAGAGAGGCAAAGAAAAAGTGGTTCTAAAATCTCCAAATGTTAATCAGTTTGGATGAAGACAATGGTATATTAGTTTCCTACTGCTGCTGTAAGAAATTACAACAAATTTAGCATCTCAAACAGTATAAATTTATTGCCTTGCATTTCTGGTTGCCAGAAACTCAAGTTAAGTCTCACTGAGCTAAATTCAAAGTGTCAGCAGGGCTGGTTCTTTCTGGAGGCTGCAGGGGAGATTCATTTCCTTGCCCCTTCCAGTTTCTTGAGGCTTTCCACATTCCCTGGCTCACAGCCCTGATTCTTATCTTTGAAGCCAGCAACATTATGCCAGTTCCTTTACCTGCTGCCAGCTCTCTGGTCCCCACTTCTTCCTCAAGGCTCCTTGTGATTACATTGGGCCCATCCAGATAATCCAGGATAATGTCCCCATTTTAAGAATAGCTGGTTAGCAACCTTAATTCCATGTGCAAACTGAATTCTCCTTTGTCGTGTAATACAACATATTCACAAAACCTGTGGATTAGTATGTAGACATCTTTGGGGACCTTTATTCTACCTACTTCATGGGAGTCACTGAAAATAGTTGTGGTCCCGTCACAACTACTTGCGAGAATACATCATTCTCCATTACCTACCTTACTGATCAGAATATAGTGGACCTGTGCCAACAAGACAACTTTTAACTCAACAGGTTTAATGATACGATCCCTCAGCCAGCCATTGCCTGGGCAAACAAAGACCTCCTGAGAACAATATCCACTGCCAGAAAGGAAACATGATGTGCACATCCTGTGCTGAGACAGTTCGCAGATACTCTGGGAAAGCTGCTGTGCCAGAAGTAAGAGGCAGAGGCTGAGCCATGCTCTGACACTAACTACCCAAATGCTACCAACCAAGTCACACTGTTCATAAACTCGGTGAGTGAGTTGGGTCATCCACCAACTCAATCCCCTCTACTCCACGAGCACTGGCTATAATGTAAGAAAAAGCTATGCTCAGCAGTGTCGTCTAAAAACATTATTCCCATGCCATTATTTCATTTATTGAAAGTGTGGATTCGCTTTCTATCCACAGCAGGCTTCCCACTCAGTCAAAGAGATGTCAGACTCCCCTGTATAGCAATTTGTACAGTAGAGGCCAGACACACCCATTAAGCTTCTACACAATATTCTGATTTACGGGGCTGCCATCAACAGTAATACCCCCTGTTTTCATCTCCATCATAGTCCACATTTTCCTGACCACTTGATTTGCAAACATTTTCTACAAATCTCTGTCTTGCCTCTCATTATATTTGTGATTTCCTCACACTGCAGAAGTTTTAAATTTTGATAAAGTTCAGTTTATTTTTATCGTAATTATTTTTACCATACTTTTGGTGTCATATCTAAAATATGTTTGTCTGATCTCATGTCATGAAGATTTTCTATTACAATTTTGTATGTTACATTTAGATCTATGTTTCATGTTAAGTTTTGTATATGGTGTGAGATTTAGGTCAAAGTCCCTTTTCTTTCTTTCTTTCTTTCTTTTTTTTTTTTTTTTTTTTGCAAATAAGTGTCCAACTGTTTCAGCATCATTTATTGAAAAGACTATCCTTTTCCATCCTGCCTTTGCAGTTTGTCTACAGTCTGATCAATTACATTTGTGTGTCTACATTTCTGTACTCTCTATTCTTTTCCATTGGTCCCTGTGTCTATCTTTTGTCCAATTCAATACTGTCTTGATACTTGAAATATGTTGTTTAGAGTTCACAGTTATCTATTGGAGAGTTGTTCCAATTAAAAGTACTTCTTAATTTCCTAAAATGCATTGCTCACATTTTATATGAAACTCAGAAACATCTATTCTAAAGACAGCCAATACTGGTATACAAATATCTGTACCTTGTCAAATTGAAAAAAAAAATAGGAAAATATTTACTTAAAATTCTATTCCATGCTTTACACAGAGAGACACCTTACAACTCTAGTAACAGAGTTACTCCTGGACCATATAAAATATGACAATTTTCAAAATAACATAAACCTTTAAACATATACTTTCAACAACATTAAAATCATGGTCTGACATAAGTAAAATTTAAAAGAATAGTAATATGTATGCCAGTGTGTAATTCCCTGACATGTTCATGTTAAAAACATGATGTAAATATCAGGTGCTTGCATACATATACAGAGTCCTGTTGCAGACACAATTTTTTCCAAAATGGTGAAATACCTTTGTAAACTTATGGACAAAATAATATACAATCTGTCCCCAAGTTACATAAGAGCTATGATCCTGGAAGGAAAATAAAAAACAGTTAACAATCCTGAAACAATCCAATGCACATTAAAATTGTAGGAAAAAATTCTGCTTTACATGTAAATTCATGTAATTCAGCTTTAGATCATTGTAAACAGGTTTGTTACTTACTTGGATGTCAAAATGACAACTGGACTATCAAGCTGTGTTGTTCACCATGCAGTATTGGTTGGACACCATCTCACTCCCCATAAGATATAGTACAACCCTGCAATCGTCAAGACAGTAAGAGACTACCCTGTAAGTAACCAAAAGTTTCCTAAAGGGGGAACCATCAAGATTCATTACAATTCATTGCCTTATAATGTGTTAAATATTTGGCTTTCAGTATGAAAACTATTTTTGGCTCGAACAAAGTCCTCAACAACCTGAGTCACATATAAAGGTGAAATAGCAGGATCAATGTGGTTATTATTTCCAAAGCATTAACCATGCTGGGCTCTGATAAAGATGGCTGGTATGTCTCTATCAATTAGGAAGCCATCCAGTGTGCATGAGTTTCTGACATTGAGAAATGCCACTGGCATCGGGTAAACAGACAGCAGAGATTGGACTGCTCACTCGTACACCTGCCTTTGAGCTAGCTACATTCTCCTTCAGATACCAAATGCAATTCCAACTGCCTGCAAAGACAGTGGCTCAAAAGGAGTTGCCTGCTCTGGCAGACTAAAAATCTATTCTATTCTCTTCATGCAGCACGATTTTCGTGACCTTAGAACAACCTTGTTTAGCTCAAAGACACAAGAGTGGTTCACCAGGTTTCACAGGTTTCACCGTGAACTCCTTCTGTATGGTCAGGACCTTGGCTCATTTGCATACAAACAGACAGATCTAACTAAAAGTTTCTTCTCCAGCATAACATCGAACTTTAGTTTGACCCACACTTAGGCAAATCACCCTGATATAAAGTCTACTTGCAACTGCAACAGGAAACTAGGATTGGAAAAGGAAGATGCTGTGGAGCTATATAGTAAAGAGTTATGAATTCTGAACTATTTGGCCATTTATAGAGTTTTATCAGAGGACGGCAACTATGCAGTTGAACAAGAAGAAAGGAGAATATTTTCTTAAATATCTGATGAAATTTTAAATTTAATGAAAATATTTTGTTACTTTAAGGATATGGAGGCAAAGTTATGAACTGTTATATATTTCAGCAGTATTTGACCAGCATTAATAATATATGTCTAATTATTATACCTATCCTAACTGTACAACAGAGAACTAGAAAAATTTATGTCAGAGTTTTGCAAATTGTGTCATATCTCATATGGTCCAGGAGCACCTTATTAACAGAATTCTAAGGTGCCTCCCTGTGTGAAATGTGGAATATATTTTTATGTAAATTTTTTCTATTTTTTTTTTTAGTTTGGCAAAATATAGATATTGATATACCAGTATGGGGTGTCCTTAGAATAGTTATTTTCAACTATAAAGTATAAAATACTTATCTCCCCATAACTTAAGAGGAAACATAAATAGGAAGTTTAACATATAGTCAATTTAGACCACCTAAACCAAATATCTTTATTCCTTATGTCAATAATAAAAAGTTGGATTTAGTTTGCTTTTGTTGGAGGAGCAGGTGTTTTTGTTTGTCTAAAAAATTACCCAGTTATCCACACCCATCATTTAACGTTACCTTTGAAGACTGCTTAAACACTCTACACTCTTCTCAGTTAAGATAAAAAAAAAAAATGAACAACACCATTAATCTAGCTGAGTGAAGTAACATTTATAGAAGATCTATATATATATATATACATATACACACACACACACACACAAAATATAACTGAATAATATAAAATTTTTTAAAGGCATTTCTAATATTCACCAGAATAGACCATATACTAGACCATAAAAGAAGTAGTAAGCAGTTGATATCATACAGATTATGTTCTCAGCAAAGAAGGGAATTAAGATAGAAACCAATTACAAAATAAGATTAATACAATATCTCCAATTTTTTTTTTAACTTTTATTGAATCAAGGTTGATTATACAAATTTTGGGCGTTCAACATTGAGATAAGTTGATCGAATCAATATTACTAGTATATATATTGTTACAAATCATAAGTATTCTTTATGCCCCTTGTCCAATCCCTCCCCATCCCCCTTTCTCTCCCCCTCCCCTCTAATTGCCCTAGTTTTCTTCTCTCCCTCTGAAAGAATAATGGTTCCTCTGTGGATTTGTTCCCTAGATGATCTGTCCAGTGCTGAGAGGTGTGATCAGGTCCCCCAATATTATCATAGAGCAGCTGCCTTTTCCATCACTCTGAAATGGGCTCTGTGGAGGGAGACATCTTCTTCTTTTCTTTATCTCTGCTGGTGACGCTA
Source organism: Cynocephalus volans (assembly GCF_027409185.1). NCBI lineage: Eukaryota > Metazoa > Chordata > Mammalia > Dermoptera > Cynocephalidae > Cynocephalus > Cynocephalus volans. Next base: position 7,970,283 of record NC_084478.1, read on the forward strand.
CTTATGTTAATGCACTCCAGTGTCTGGTGGACCATCTGTGTGGTAGTCGCAGCATCCAGCCACCTTTGTGGCAGCCATGGTTATCATGGTGGCTGTGGTGGTCCACCCACATGGAGGAGGTGTTTTTGGCATGCTGCTTGGTGCTGGCCATGTGAGTGGATCCCGAGGCACTGGCACAGTGAGCCTGGTTGTGGGAGGGGGGTCTGGTCCACTGGGTCCCCAGATGGGCCCCAAGGCATTGGTGGTGTGCCTGAATGTGGGAGTGGGGTCCAGTCCCAGGCTCCAATCCTCGGGTTCCTAGGCATGGCCCCAAGGTGCTGGCAGTGTGCCTGGTTGTGGGTGGGGGTCCTGCCTCTGGCTTCATACCTCATGTCCCCTGGTGGGCCCCAAGGCATTGGTGGTGAGCCTGGGCCAGAATTAATTTTTTATCCTTTGCTTACTTCTAACATGGGGGAACTTCCCGTGGGAACCAGTACTTGAGCTGTGTGGTTGAGCTTAATTGCTGCTTTGCTGCTGTTTCCCTAGGGAAGGCTTTTTGTGCAGCTCAGGGTTTAATGGTTGACCTTATAGGTACTTCCAGCTCTCCACATACTTGGTACACCTGGGTTGTGTAGAAACTGATCTGGGCCTGAGTTTTTTCATTAAACTGCACCCCATGCAATTCTTCATTCCTGACCAGTCTCCTCTGTGTGGTCCTGCATTGATCGGGGGTGGGTCAGCTGTCCTTGCTGTGTCCCAGTGTGCTTCTGGTGGGCCTGTCTCCCCCACCACAACCCATGCTCCAAACACTTCCCATGGGACAGGCCCTGCACCAGTCCCCTGAGTTGACTCACCAGCCTCTGAATGGCTCCCATTTTTCAGCTGTTCTGGCTCCTTGCTCCTGCATTAGTCCACAGGAACCCTCTTAGTGGTCTTGCTGTCCTGGAGGCCACGAAAGTCCTCTTCTCCCCTTTTGCTTCCAAGCAACTCCATCTAAAGGGCACAGCTGCAGCTTCTGCCAGCTCCTGCTCTACATGCTCCAGCATTAAAGCAGCTGTGGGCCAAAACACTGAGAGCAGTTTTTTTTTTTTCTCTCATTGTGGTTTCTCCCACCTTCATGAGTTCTATGGGTTTCTCCTCCTCTTCCCCTGAGCTCCAGTGGCCCCAGCTTGGTTGATGTTACATTTTTATAGTTGTAAATTCATTGATTTTTAGGAGAGAGTAACGCTGGGGACCATCCATTCAGCCATCTTGACTGGAACCCTCTCCAATTATTTTTAAATTAAGCAACACACTTCTAAAACAACCAACAGCCAAAGAGGAAATGACAGCGGAAGTTAGAAAACACTTTGAAGTGAACCGTGAAAATCAAACCTCAGGCTGTGTGGGATACAACTAACACAGTGCTTAGAAAACAAACACGCAGGTGGTTGAATGGATCGCCCTGTCGATTTTTTCTACCTATGTGCCAGTTCATCCTTACTCTTTGTTATTTAGGGAAGTGCTCGTGTCTCCTGAATCCGATGAACATGAAAACACACATCTTTTTCTCCTTTATGCATAATACCTCTACAGACTTGTAATGTACAGCTTGAAGCTACGAAATCGTCTAGTTGTGTGTTGCTGTTGTTTGTATATTTCTAGATCTTTACTGTCATTTTATCATCCTTAGATCTACCAAGAGCTGGCTTTTGTTCAGCTTTCTTTCTTCTTGTGCCTGATTGACGGCTTAAGGGACTAAATCTGACACATCATCTGATTAAAATGCCAAACACTCGTGTACCCTGTCTTCCTCAGATGTACTTAGAAAACATCTCTTGTATTACCAAAAGTCATTCATTCTGCATCATTGTGTATAACCCACTCCACAGCATAGAAAACAAGACTCTTAGGAAGATCACAATGAAGGTTATTATTGACTATACCCTCCACCAGAGCCTCAAATAGTGGGTAGAATGTATGCGATTCTTCTCCTAATGAGTTATAAATAGAACAATGAAAGTCTTGGTTGGTGCACACCATTCCTTACGTTTTTGACAATAAGACTGTCCCCCCCCCCCCCAGTGTTTGGGGTGGGTGGAGATCATCAAGTTTCTCCTACCCAGCATTAAATAAAACTCACTAGTTTCTGTGCCAGGAGACTCTAATCTATCCTGGGTAGACCCCGTGCAGGCAGATCAAGATTCACAGATAGAGCAACAATAAATCCCAGATGGTTAGTTCTCGATGCAGCCTTGGAAATCCACTGGTCAGTGGATCACTACACACTCTGAGGAGTTTCTCAGGGGCTCCTGCAGGAGACTGGGGCACATGAGGACGAATATCACCAACCCTTCCTGTTCCGTCTTCTGGCTTCACGCAGAGCTAGCTCTGGTTCCCACACAGAATGTGCCTGAACACAAGGCACATTCTCACCCTGCCAGACACCGTGGTGCAGACTGCATTGACTTGCCCTGAGATCATCCAGTTAATTAGAGGCCAGTCCACACCAAACAGCCAGCTTTCCCAATAAAGCAGAGTGTCTTTTCTATCAATACATGATTGAAGCTCTACTTCAAGATACACTTCTCTGCAAACTCTCTCTCCAGCACCACTCATTTCCCACCACGTGGTTACAATTTGGGGGTGGTGAGGAAGAATATACAGTCTTAAGAGAGCACCTATTAAAACGCAGCTACATCACCAGCAATGGGTCATGCACCCGTGGTCTTCAAAGCCAGCTCTTGACACCCATGTGGAAGGCTGTGGGGATAGAAAGGGGGAAGCCCCCTCCATGTCTCTTAGCCATCCAGGGGAATCCTCTTCAAGAGGTGGGCCACACAGGCAGGGCACAGAGATCTAGGGAAGTGGAGAATTCCTACCATCCCTTGCAACACGGTTCTCTAACACAGCATCACAGTGATAAAGAGGAGAACTGAAGGTCCCAAGTTTTTAGTTACTCCTTTCTCTCCTGCACTTCACGGTCTGAGATGTCTGTGGCTGAGAGTGGGCAGGAGTGACCGCGTGATGCACATGTTTAAAATGCCAATTGTATGTACCTATTTTGTGTCACTGTTTTCTTTGATATCCAGATGAATAAAGGTGCTCCTGATTTTTGTGGGAATTTCTGGTTCCTATCAGTAACTTTTCAAGTTCCGGGGTTGGAGCTGGGACTCTCAGGGCTACGCCCATCACCTCTCCCTCTGGGTTCCTGCTCCCTGCTTGTTTCCACAGTATGTGGCATCCTTCTGCTACCTGCTATCATCACTTGACCCAGTCACAACCCCCTCCAGGGACATGGTCCCTGTCCTCATTCCTAAAGCACCATTAACCCAACCCTATTACATCTGACAGGCTTTGCTAAAGACTTGGGGATTAAGAAGGCAAATGGTGGCACAGAAAACAAAAATTACTTAAAATTGAATGTAAGGTACCACCATATTGAAAGCCCAGCAGCCATTTTTGCCTAGCAAATTGCTTATTAGATTCTTCCCATATTTGTGGGGCCTGCCCTTAGTCTATAAGGAATCTTTCATTCATTGAACAGATATATATTGGAAGCTTACATACTTGCCAGGCATGGCTCTAGGTGCTGGAGACTGAACAATAAACAAAACAAACTCTGCCATCATGAAATTACATTCTCTATATCCCTTCCTCTGTGAGAGAAGCCCCGGGATGAAAAAGAGATGGCAGAAAATCCACATTGCTCTAGTACATCGAGCATTTTTATCTCCCACTGTTTTAACACCCCCTTTCAATCCAGGCAAAGGGCTCTACTTTTCATAACCAAAAGAGCAGTTTTGGTGTTTTCCTAAATAAAATAGCAACTTTCATCTTGATAGGAATTTGATCTACTCTCTAAACTAGAACAAAATGGTTCTAGGCACAAAAATTTTTTTTCTTTTTGGCAGCTGGCCAGTACAGGGATCAAACCCTGGACTTTGCTGTTATCAACACCAGGCTCTAACCAACTGAGCTGACCAGCCAGCCCTCTAGTCAAAATTTTAAATCAATATTTTCTTCTGTGTTTGCCATTTCAAAACTCTACTGCATTTATTTCTTAATTATAATGATGATAATAGTCACTATAAAATGTACCTCTTTACATCGTGAAACCTGGATGTCCCACAACATGTTTAAATACAAGCACTGAACAATATTTCTGGAAAAAGCCAGCCAGATTTATATGTATATGAATTTAGATTATATAAGTTCTCTTTGAGAAAATCATGTAAGTCAAATAAGTCAGGCACAGAAAGAGAAATACCACGTCCTTACTCATAAGGGGTAGCTAAAAACTAAACACATAAATTTAAAAAAGAAAGAAAGGTACAACAATCACAGTCATACATTGAATTTTCAAAAGGAAAGCTGATGTTACCAGAGATGGAAAAAGGGGAAGGGGAAGGGAGGAATTGGTAAAAGGCCATAAAAAATGATGATATTATATACTGTTCAAAATAATAATTATTCTGATTTGAGCATCCCATATTGCACACAGGTATTGATATTGAACTCTGTACACCACAGATATGTACAATCAATTATGTTACAATAAAAATAAAAATTTTTAAAAGATTATATAAGTTCAGGACTATAATTTCTGAATTATTAAGGCAAGAAACTGTTCAAATGGTGATCTTTTAGCCAATAAACATCTTTAAGATAAGCCGGCAAAGGGCATAGAAACAACATACGGTTTACTCCAGCACTCTTGCTATCCACGTGACACTGTGTGTCATGTTTAGGGAAATGACATGGCAAAGTGCCCGTGACCCGTTGGCTTCCATTCACACATCCACCCCCTTCAGAGACGAGCTTCCTGAAGAAGCAGCCTTGTTGGGTCCTCAATTCCTCGCCTCCCATTTCTTCTTGACCCGTTGCCATCTGGCTTCAGCCTCGACTGCACCATTAAAATCACTTTTGGTAAAACCACTGCTTGCTTTCTGGTCCTCATTGTCCCCGACGTTTCCGCAGCACTTGACGTTGTTGGCCATTCCCATCTTTTTGAAACTGTGTCCCTTGGCTGTCAAGGCAATGTACTTTTCTGCTGTAGCCTCTGTCAGTGGGCTCTGATCCCCTGCCTGCCGCGTCAGTGTTGGTGCTTCCCGGATTCTGTCTTGGACACTCATGCCTCGAGCTCATCCCTTCTAAGGGACCTCATGGACATCTGTCATCTCCATTAGCCGTGGACTGTCTACAGATGCCAGTGACGTGCATTTCACTTATGTCTCTATCCCAAGCCCACAGAATCATATCTTTAGCTGCCTACTGGACTTCTCCACCTGGATGCTTTATTCACACCTCTACCCCACCAGAGCCAGAACGCAAGGCATTGTCTTTTCTTCCTCCCCAGTCTCATCCTCCAGAGGCAATCCTCGATCACGGCTCCACTACACACTTACCCACCCACTGCAAAAATATCTCAGAGTCATCTCACCGTCTTCCCTCCCCACCGCCTTCCCGGTCATGCACCCTTCCCCTTCTATCATCTCAACACTGCATGTCTGCCTCCTTCTGTGATAGCCACTGGGCCATTTTCACTAAGATCTTCAAATTTGTCCTCTAGGATATTGCAATTGTTTCCTAGTTGGTCTTCCTGAGAATGGCTTTGCCATTCTAGTCTATTTTTCCTTATTTTATGATGTTGGTCATTCTAAAACACAAGCACAATTAAGTCCCCCTCCTATTTAAAACATTATGAGTTTACCCCCGTTTTGTAACCACAAAAGTCCAAACTGGTTGGCATTCTGTACAACCACCTGCATGATCTGCCTCCCTTCTAGTTTTCTAGTCTCATCTCCCGTCCCTCCCCATGCCTCGGTTGTATTGAAAAGCTGACGGTAAGCTTGAGCACAGCCTAGCATTGTTCTCCTCTGCACATTTACACACACTGTTCTGCCTCCCAAATATGCCTCCTCGAGGTCCTTGCCTACCTAATAGTTCTGCTTGTCCTTTCAGGTGTAACTCAAGGGTCTCCTCTGAAGCGTTGCATGAATCCCCAGGAAAAGTCAACTTACACTCCTGTAGGCTGTGAGAGATGCCTTGGAAATAGAATCAATAATGTGACTTAACTGGTGTAAGAAGAGAGAGCGTGAGATGAGTAAGATAATTCTAAGATTCTCAGCCTAGAAGCCAAGAATGATGCTGTGCCATTGTTACAGAAAAAGAAAGCAGAAGGATGAAGTTTTGCAAGAAGAGGGAAGATCTATGAGTTTACTTTTTAAGCAAACGCTTTATTAAGTGTAGCACATATATGTAAAGGTGTACAAGTTCCAACTGTGCAGCTTACATGCACCAGAATGGCTAAATTTCAGTAGTCAGACAATCCCAACGGTGGCAAGGCTGTGCAACAAAACTTATACATGGCCTGGATAAATTGTATAAATTGGTGCCTCATTTTGAAAAACTGCTAAGCGGTATCCAATTAAGCCAAACAAATGCATAACTTATAACTCAACAATTCCATTCATAGGACTAGACTCCACAGATATGCTCACAATGTGCACCAAGACACATGTACAACATGTTCATTATGACATCATGCATTCTTTCTAACAAAAAGATAGAAATAATGCAAATGTCCATCGAACCGTGAGTGGATGAATCAATCACGTTATATTCACACCATGAAACACTGTTCATCGGTAACAATGAACAATATACCCCAAGCGTGGGTGAATCTCAAATGTAATAGTGAGTGAAAGAATTCAGATACAAAGGAAAACATACTGTACAATACATAAAATTCAAAAAGGAACGTGAGTAATCGTACTGTTTGAGGGCAGGGTGGAAGCGAGTGACTAGAAAGGAGTAAAAGTCACTTCCGGAGTGTTAGTAAGTTTGCTAATTACATGGCTGTGTCCCATTTGTGAAAATTCATCACTATACACATAAGGTGTGTACATTTTCTGTACATTAAACTACACTGAAAAGTTTTTTTAAATATACAGCTTATTTTCTTTTCACATTCCCCTATTCCTAGCACCCAGTCAAGAAACAGAACATCACTAGCACCTCAGAACCCCTCTCAGACTCTCCCAACCCCAAAAGGCACGTGCTACTTTGACTTCTGTCACCACAGATGAATTTAACCTGATCTGAAATTTACGTCAATGAAACCATCAACTCGGGACTCTTTTGTGTCTGACTTTGCTCAGCGTCAGAGAGTCTGTTTTTAGACAGGTTGAATTTGACATGTCTCCTGGATATCCAGATGGCAATGTTCCGGAAGCATCTAGAAATAGCCACATAGAAGGCAGGTGAATTTCCTCTTCTCACGCCATGGACTCAAATAGCTTTTCTCTCCTTCTCTTGTGCCTCCTCCTCCTCAAGTGCATCTGTAGCAGATGAAGATGCGGGGCAAGAGGGAAATGCTCATTTACACAGATTTTCATATTGTTGGAAGAGCCCTGCTCCCATGGAGTCTTCACGATGGCAGAGACCTTGTCCGCCCTGCTCACTGATTTTCCCTCCATACCTACAAAGTATCTGGGCTCATTATACACACTTAACAGGTACGTGTTGAGTTAATTAATTACAGGCAAAAATCGGGGATCAACTAAGATATTTGAAACCCTGGGTTTGGCCAAGTCCATCAAAGGATAAACTGAGGAAAAAGAAGCAAAGACAGAAAGAGCAGTCTCTTAGAGAATGTCTATATTTAGGAAGAGAAAGAAGCAACACTGAAGGGTAGACTAAAAAAATCAATCCAATCATATTTTTAGTTCATCAACCCAATTCAGAAGTTTCTTACTAGCCTTATAGATATCGATTGGGTTTGCATGACTTAGCAATTATTGACCAATAAAAATATTTGTTGTCTTACAAGCACCTTTGTATTCACAATACAAGGCCTTGAAATGTGTAGCTTAGGATCTGCATTGTGTATTTTTTAATCAACTTGAAGATAGAGTTTTATTTTCCCTGGATCCTTAGGATGTGAGCTGTCAGTAATTGCACCAAGATCATCTACTCCATAAAAGATGTATACCATTTGAAATGCCCATTAGTCACAAAACTGATTTTCCTTTAACTTTCTGATTCATTTAATCTGATAGTGAGTGTTCACTGTGAGGAAACATCAGGACGCACAGTGGGAGGCTGGCTTGCCTGTCCTTTTAGCTCTGTACAAATATTACCTCGCCCACCTGAGCCCCAGGGCAGGAATGGCGGATGCCCAGGCAGTAACCTTTGTCTGCAAAGTATTACAGCATGCAAGCTTGCACGTGGGCATGGACGCCCACCTGTACTAAGTTTCTCTGCATGTCTAGAGTCTCCCAAATGATGGCAGTGTCCACATTCCCAGGGTTAGGGCTTTCTTCTTTCACTCCATTTACATTCTATTCGAATTTCACTTCCCGCATCATCTCATCTCTTCCTGTGGACTTGCAAAATGTCCAGAGTTTGAAACAAGCTTTAAGATTCAACCACATGTCCATTCACATGGTTGATGCTGTGCAATGTATGTAATTCACACTGGTCTGTCATCCCAAGTAGACTAAGTTCTTTGACAGGAGGGTAAGGCTCGGTGGCACTATTTGTATCAAAAGAAGGCAGTATGGGGGCCGACCCCATGGCGCACTCGGGAGAGTGTGGCGCTGGGATTGCAGCGGCACTCCCACCGCGGGTTCGGATCCTATGTAGGGATGGCTGGTGTGCTCACTGGCTGAGCGCGGTGCAGCTGACATCAAGCCAAGGGTTGCGATCCCCTTACCAGTCAACAACAAAAAAAAAAAAAAGAAGAAGAAGAAGGCAGTATGGGATAAAGAAAGTGTATAAATACTCAAACAGTTCTTTTTTTTTTTTTTTCCAAATCCTTATTTTATTCCTAATTTCATTCTTTTTTTTTTTTTTAAGTTTTATTTTGTCGATATACATTGTGGCTGATTATTGCTCCCCATCACCAAAACCTCCCTCCCTTCTCCCTCCCCCCCTCCCCCCCAACAATGTCCTTTCTGTTTGCTTGTCATATCAACTTCAAGTAATTGTGGTTGTTATATCTTCTCCCCCCCGCCCCGGTTTGTGTGTGTGTGTGTGTGTGTGTGTGTGAATTTATATATTAATTTTTAGCTCCCACCAATCAGTGAGAACATGTGGTATTTCTCTTTCTGTGCCTGACTTGTTTCACTTAATATAATTCTCTCAAGGTCCATCCATGTTGTTGCAAATGGCAGTATTTCATTCGTTTTTATAGCTGAGTAGTATTCCATTGTTTAGATGTACCACATTTTCCGTATCCACTCATCTGATGATGGGCATTTGGGCTGGTTCCAACTCTTGGCTATTGTAAAGAGTGCTGCGATGAACATTGGGGAACAGTTATACCTTCAACTTGATGATTTCCATTCCTCTGGGTATATTCCCAACAGTGGGATAGCTGGGTTGTATGGTAGATCTATCTGCAATTGTTTGAGGAACCTCCATACCATTTTCCATAGAGGCTGCACCATTTTGCAGTCCCACCAACAATGTATGAGAGTTCCTTTTTCTCCGCAACCTTGCCAGCATTTATCGTTCAGAGTCTTTTGGATTTTAGCCATCCTAACTGGGGTTAGATGGTATCTCAATGTGGTTTTGATTTGCATTTCCTGGATGCTGAGTGATGTTGAGCATTTTTTCATATGTCTGTTGGCCATTTGTATATCTTCCTTAGAGAAATGCCTACTTAGCTCTTTTGCCCATTTTTTAATTGGGTTGCTTGTTTTCTTCTCGTAAAGTTGTTGGAGTTCCTTATATATTCTGGATATTAATCCTTTGTCAGATGTGTATTTTGCAAATATTTCCTCCCACTCTGTTGGTTGTCTTTTAACTCTGTTAATTGTTTCTTTTGCTGTGCAAAAGCTTTTTAGTTTGATATAATCCCATTTGTTTATTTTTCCTTTGGTTGCCCATGCTTTTGGGGTCATACTCATGAAGTCTGTGCCCAGTCCTATTTCCTGAAGTGTTTCTCCTATGTTTTCTTTAAGAAGTTTTATTGTTTCAGGGTGTCTATTTAAATCCTTAATCCATTTTGAGTTGATTTTAGTATACGGTGAGAGGTATGGATCTAGTTTCATTCTCCTGCATATGGATATCCAGTTATCCCAGCACCATTTGCTGAAGAGGCAGTCCCTTCCCCAGTGAATAGGCTTGGTGCCTTTGTCAAAGATCAGATGGCAGTAAGTGTGTGGGTTGATTTCTGGATTCTCTATTCTATTCCATTGGCCAGTGTGTCTGTTTTTATGCCAGTACCATACTGTTTTGGTTATTATAGCTTTGTAGTATAGCTTAAAGTCAGGTAGTGTTATGCCTCCAGCTTTATTTTTTTTGCTGAGCATTGCTTTGGCTATGCGTGGTCTTTAATTGTTCCATATAAATGTCTGGATAGTTTTTTCCATTTCTGAGAAAAATGTCTTTGGAATTTTGATGGGGATTGCATTGAATTTGTATATAACTTTGGGTAGTATGGACATTTTCACTATGTTGATTCTTCCAATCTAAGAGCATGGGATATCTTTCCATCTTTTTGTATCCTCTCTAATTTCTCTCAGCAGTGGTTTGTAGTTCTCATGATAGAGATTTTTCACCTCCTTAGTTAACTCAATTCCTAAGTATTTTATTTTGACAAACCATTAGCATGGCTAACAAAAAAAAGAAGAGAGAAGACTCAAATAACAAAAATTAGAAATGAAAAAGGCGATATTACAACTGATTCATCTGAAATACAGGGAATCATTCGAGACTACTATAAACAACTATACGCCAACAAATTTGAAAATCTGGAGGAAATGGATAAATTTCTGGACACACACAAGCTCCCAAAACTGAACCATGAAGACATAGAAAATTTGAACAGACCAATAACAATAAAGGAGATTGAAGCTGTTATCAGAAGGCTCCCAACAAAGAAAAGCCCAGGACCAGATGGATTCACAGCAGAATTTTACCAAACATTCAAAGAGGAATTGACACCAATTCTTTACAAACTATTCCAAAAGATTGAAACAGATGCAAATCTCCCAAACTCATTCTATGAAGCAAACATCATCCTGATACCAAAACCAGGTAAAGATATAACCAAAAAAGAAAACTACAGGCCAATATCCTTGATGAATATAGATGCAAAAATCCTCACTAAAATACTAGCAAACAGAATACAGCAACACATACGTAAAATTATTCATCACGATCAAGTGGGATTCATCCCAGGGATGCAAGGTTGGTTCAACATATGCAAATCAATAAATGTGATAAACCATATTAATAAACTCAAACACAAGGACCATATGATCATCTCTATAGATGCTGAAAAAGCATTTGATAAAGTTCAGCACTCATTCATGACAAAGACCCTCTATAAGTTAGGTATACAGGGAAAATATCTCAACATAATTAAAGCCATATATGCCAAACCCACTGCCAATATCATCCTGAATGGGGAAAAGCTGAAAGCTTTTCCTTTAAGAACAGGCACTAGACAAGGATGCCCACTCTCACCACTCCTACTCAACATAGTGTTGGAAGTACTAGCCAGAGCAATCAGAGAAGAGAAGGAAATAAAGGGCATCCAGATTGGAAAAGATGAAGTCAAACTGTCCCTGTTTGCAGATGACAGGATCCTATATATCGAACAGCCTAAAACCTCTACAAAAAAACTCTTGGAATTGATAAATAATTTCAGCAAAGTAGCAGGATACAAAATCAACACACAAAAATCAGTAGAATTTCTTTTCTCCAATAGTGAACCTGCAGAACGAGAAATCAAGAAAGCCTGCCCATTTACAATAGCCACCAAAAAAAATAATAAAATACTCAAACAGTTCTTAACTGAGATTATTTCTACACTTAGAAATATTGCAAAATATCCCAGAGTGTTGGCTTTCTATGCTGATAATGGAACCTAGAGTAGTTTAGGAAATGATCAGTGTAACTACCTCAACCACAAAAGTGAGCAATGACACACCATCTGCAGGCAGTACTGACATGGCAAAGTAATTAAAGAAAGATGGCAGGGTCTCCTCATCAATCAGCAGAGACAGGTCAAGGAGGACTCTCATGTTTGGCAAAGCCCCAATGCACGTCTCTTTGCCAAGAAGTCCTTTGTCACCTTTATCCTCTCAAGAGTCAAAGACAAAGCCAGGCTTCCCCCTAACAAGCCATGTGACCAGAAATCCCGGTCTGCTCCCCAACTGTGTGTTTCAGAAATCACCTGGGTGGCCTTTCACCTTCCTCAGCTATCTTATTTTTAAATTTTTTCTAAAGTAGCACAAATTTATGGATATGGAAGAAATACCAAAACGTAGAAAAATAGAAATAATAAACATTCACACTATTAGTGTTCGTATATAATTAATCATTGTTGCAAATATTTTTATGTATTGTGATCAGCTGGCATATTCAAAATTGCATCTACTTCTAAAAATTAACACCTATAACCCTAAAAATGATGTATATTTTTTTTTTTTTGCTTTTTTTAGTTCCAAGAAGCAGAAGCATAAAGAAAAAAATGACCAAAATCAGTATATGCAGAATGATCTCACATATGTAGAAACAATCAACACAGGAATTCACTGGCCTAGTGGAAAGTGACATAACAAGCCCTGAAAAATGATCACATCTGATATGGGTAACTCAGAGAACTGCCCTATTCAAAGAAAAAGAGCAATAAGTAAAAACTGTCTCATAGTATATTAATAGTAAAATATGAATTTTAAAGATGCACCTGAGATACCCTCAGGGTTACCACAGTTGACTGGGGTTATTGCTGGGATACACAGGAAAGTCAAAAAGACGAAAACTAAGATCTATTAGAAAACAATCACAAACCCCAGTTATCGCCCTTGTGTTGTAAAACAGTGGTCCTCAAGCAGGGGTGATTTACTCCCCCAGGGGACATTTGGCAGTGTCCGGACACATTTTTGGCTGTCACAGCTGGGGAGCATGTGTTGCTGGCATTTAGTGGGTAGGGACCAGGAATGCCACTCAACATCCTGCAATGCACTGGACAGCCCCCATAGGAAGGGTGATCTGGCTGCAAATGTCCATAGTGCTGAGGCTGAGGAACCCTGTTCTAGACCACCATGAAGTACAATCGTCCCAGCCAACCAGGTCAAATCAACATGCGCCCAAAGGCATCCGATGCCTCCTCATGCAAAGCTTATGTCAGCGACTCAGACATTCTCTCTGTTTCTGATATTTCCATCAACACCTTTCTACCCTTCATGCCTCTACCCTACGTCTTATGCTATTGAAGTTCTGTAGATGGTGTCTGTTGTTTCTTGCTGTTGGATAACCATTCCCCGTCTTGTGAGAAGAGCTCTCCTTTTATCTCCTCTACCTCCAGGCTATAGGGAGGGATAAGCTCCAGCAGGGATCCTGCATCCAAACCTATTTATTCAGAATGTAGGTTCCCAGCCATCACCATCAGTCCAAGGATGGGCCCGTCTGAGGCAAAGCATGTCTCCACAGGGACTCCTGTTGAACCGCTCATGAAGGAGAAGCTGTCTTTTTCCTGCAGACTTTTAGAATTTGGAGAATGAAACCTGAGAGAGATGTACCTGGGAGTAAAGCCAACACAGAAGGCAGAACAGATGTGGCTTAGGGTGCAGTCGTTCCTAAAACCAGAATCCTCCTGAATTTCTCATTTCGGAAGGAATAAATTCTCTTTTCAGCTTCAAGCATTTCAAGATAGGCTTATGTCCCTTTCCAGCTAGTGTCCTGTTGGTCATCCAACTTCCATGACTCTGTGGTTTCTGCCTTCTCTGTGTGTGTCTCTCTATCCAGCCTGCTGACTCTTTCCAAATGTATCGTACTCCTCAGAGGGGGCTGAGGGTACCGCAGGTGATCTCAAGCTTCTCCAAGTAGATGGAGATCACTAGTCAATCAGATCTGTAACCAGATCGAGTTCTGCAGTTTGTATCAGCGCCCCTAGACTAAACGAAGACATCAAGCATTGGTTTGGGAAGGATTCCTGGGGGTTATATTTTCTGGGTCCCTGCATATCTAAGAATGCCTTTCCCCAGAATTTAAACTTGGATAAAAAATTCCCAAATTATAACACTTTTCTTGAACATCTATAGGTGCTTCTTCCAATACCCATTTTTCAGAGGAAATGCTAACATTATATGAGTTTATTTCAGTTACAACAACAAAAACCCAATTCTCTTAATATAACCCCCCCAAAAAAAGAAAGTCATATCAACTCATATATTGAAATGCTCAAGTGTAGCTGCACTCAGGGCAGCCTTCTTTTCTATTCCCTAGTAAAGCTTTCTGTGGGGAAAAAAAGTAGCTGTCAACAACTCCAGATACAAACCACTGTCACACAAAGAAGTGACACTAAGATGTGACACAAAGATTTTTCCACTATTTTGGCAGAAGTTACCAGTGAAAATGTCATTGGTCTGGCTTGGGTCATGTGCTTGACTCTGTTCAGAGAACCGGTTTCCTACCTCATGAGCCCAGATCCCAGGGTCAGCATTGCACTGGGTCACACAGTCTCTTTGGGTTGGTAACACCAGGCAGAAGAGCTCCCAGAATACATGAAGGGCTATGCCTCCTACAAAAGGAAGAAGGATACTGAGCTGCCAGCATAGATGGAAATTCCACCGAATGTTTCATGTTTTGTAGGTAAACTTTTTTTCTCCTTAAGTGTATAAAATGTCAATTCACTGTCTTCATAGTACTTATTTTAAACAACAGAAATTTTCATTTATGTCTTTTTCCTTTTTTCCCCCTCAAAGCAATCTTAACTGCCACTGGTGCCCATTTTAATTCTGCTATTGCATTTCTGGTTTTCTTGCATCCTTTCTGATCTCACCCGTCTTGTTTTCTCATGTTATCCTTTGGGGGTTTTTTGTTGGGGGGGGGGGGTTCTTTATCCTATTTTCTTCTTATTTTATGGCTTGTTTCCTTGCATCATATTTTGGATTCTAAACAGTTTGCTAGAATTCTTTTTATATTTCTTGATTTGCATAATGTTAGAATTTCATTCCTCTTCTGAGTTTTCAGGATGAAATTGTTGCTAGTTTTGCAGCTTTCCCCACAGGTCTGTTATTTGTTTTGTTTTCCTTTGTTTTTACTTACTGGTCATATGTAAAGGAGACTTATTCATTTGTGGCTTTTGTCCAAAAATAGGGTGCATGGATTACATTCATGTTCACTCTTCATCCATTTGGGATGTTTTCCAAATTTTATTCTTTTATTAAGATCAGCTGGCTGATATGCATAGCTCCTGGTTTGAACCTCAATGTACAATGAGTTTTCATTTATCACCTGCCTGCTCTGCTGAAATGGGACCTTCTTGGGTTTACACGGCCAGAGTTTCCATGCTGTGCTCCAAAAAGTCTGTGAAGAGTTGCAGTCCTGCAGATGCATTTGTTTCATTGGAGGTGACTGTCCACCCCAGGATACTGCACGTCCCCACCAGTGACTAAATATTCTGAGGTCCAATATCCAAATAAAAAGGTGGGGTTTACAATAACTATCTTAAAAAGGTATAATTCAAAGTTTGCCTTGGAGACCGTGCTTTCTTTACTTTTTTTCTGTATTGAGGTATAATCAACAAATAAAAATTGTATATATTTAGAGACCCTGCCTTTCTGACGTAAAAGACATGAAGTGGCCACAGAAGGAAAGATCTTTGCACCTGCTTTCAGATGGACCATCAGACTTATGGTGTTCCAGCTAGCTCTATCAGATAAAATTTGTCAAATTCTTTACCACATATGGCAATAGGTCAGCTACTGGTCTCCAGAGGCGAAAGGGTGAGAGGCAGAGAGGAGCCGTCACGGGAACTGCAGCTGGAAGTCATTTTCACATGGAAGTCCTTCTTGTTGATTTAAGCTGAAATCCATTCCTCAAGAATGTGGTACACGGATGTATCACCATTAAACTGATATTTTAATTCTGGAAGTGTCCTCAGAAAGCCATTCATTAAGTTTTTTGCTTTGTTTCCGGAAAGTAATGCACTTCCACTGTTCGGACAGGTGATGTATTTTCCTAAGTTTGAGTGATCTGAAGAAATGGGGTTTCAAGAGCACCCACGACAAAGCTCTTACAAAGCTCATGATCCCTGTCCATGGGTCCCACTCAGAACTCTCCTCATGCTATGTTTTCAACCTGCCCATTTCATTTGAACTTTCTTTACAGAGCAGCTTAGCTAATACACTGAAATACAGTGATCCCCTTACCCACGGCTTCACTTTCTGTGGTTTCAGTCACCCGAGGTCAACCAAGGTCCAAAAATATTAAATGGAAAATTCCAGAAATAAATAATTCATAAGTTTTAAATTGCGTGCCACTCTGAGTAGCGTGATGAAAGCTCTCTTTGTCCAGCATACCCATGCCCTATGTGCTAGCCGCCCATTTCTTACTTAGTAGCCATCTCAGTTATCAGATTGAAAGAACAGTATATACAGTGTAGGATTCAGTGCTCTGTGATGTTTCAGGCAGTCAATGCGGATCTTAGAAGGCATCCCCCATGGATAAGGGGGGACTGTTGTAACACAACCACTTACCCTGGTCTAGTACAGCAGTTCCAGGTCTGGTACAGCAGTTCCAGAAAAGAACAGTGTTATTTTTCTAAATGGTGCCATCACCCATCATTGAGCACTGCAGCATTCAATTGTGCTGTGCTCAATGCTGGGTGATGGCACCATTTAGAAAAATAACACTGTTCAAAGTCATTTTACATCCCCAAGTTTAATCTTAACTATCTGACATAATATCAATGTAACTATTTAGTATATAATATGAAATTAGTCTTTCTTTACAGGATAGTTTTACCATTAGTCAGTGTAAAAGTAATGAGCAAATTGGGTGAGTTCTGTAAGAGACTTTCTTAGCTCAGTTCACCTGGGACATGTACTCCAAGATGACCATTTGCACACAGGATGTCTACTCAGTAGTGTTCTTGGGATCAAGACTTGTGGGAGAGTGAGAGAAACTGGAAACGTGACCTGTGATGGCGTTGCAGTAAAGGTCTCAGCTGACACAGTGGGAAATTCTGGAGCTGGGATAACCCTTAAGAGTTGTTCTAAATTGAGGTAAGGGACAGCACATTTTTACCCCTAAATCACCACTAACAGGATGTGGGCTATTCTCAGGCAGTGGAAAAGGTTTAAGCAAGGCACCCCCCACACACACACAATCCATTCCCTGGAGAAGGAGGCAGCTCTGATCCATCAGCCAACATTCCAAACATCTGTGAAAATGAGAACCTCAGTCCTGACGAGGGGTCTCAGCAGCGCATCACGACATCCTCTACAACAGCACAGAGGCTTCGTAGAATGGAGTGTCAGTCAGGTTGGCTAAGTTATGCTGCGTAGCAAACAATCCTAAAATTCCAATCACTTAATAGAACAGTTTACTGTTGACTCATGCTGCCTGACCAACTTATAGTGAGCCACACTCATTAAGGTCTCTTAGGGACCAAGGCCGATGGAGACTCAACAATAGCAGGTATTTTCATGATCACATAGGTCGGGGATGGAAGGGTAATAAATCTTGGAGTTACCCAGAAGTGAGTCATGTTTCTTTCAATCAGTTTCATTGGCCAAATCATGTCATACAGCCATAGCTAAAATCTTTCCATGTGCCCAGAAAAAAAGGAGGACTAGGATATCTGTGATCTAGTGACACAAAGGCCACCACAAAGGATAACATTATGTGGAATCTAGAGATACAAATGTTCCACTTAAAATATTGGGATATCTATTGTTAATTTTTGCACATTTATTCTTTAACTACAACTAAAAGGGTGTCAGAGAAACAAGTACGTTTAAGGAAGTGTAACCTCTGGATAATAAAATGAGAAAGCTGAATATTTCCACAAAGCACCCCAACAAAGGAATCCCAAGTAAAACCCAAAGAAAGTAAGAACTGATGACATTTAAGAAGAAACTGAAAACATTCTCTGATGTTTTAATCAATGTTTTAATTTCTAGTTTTTAGCATAAAACCCCAAAACAAAAGTGAACCCATGTGTGTTTGGGGCAGAGTGGTACAGCTAGGAAATGGGGCACTGTGGGCTACTTGGTTCTGTTATATGATAAAGCTGGCAGAAGAAGAATCCCCAGACTTAAGGAATGGTAGTATCTGCAAAGACAAAGACAGAAACAGAGGAGGAAAATTTGATCTTCTGCAAGGCAGAAAGCAAGCTTGTGGCTTCAGAACCAACAATGTGAAGCTATCATAGCACCTAGGGGCATATCTGACAGGCTGCCCCCAGAGTGTGTGTGCATGGTGTGTGTGTGTGTGTGTGTGTGTGTGTGTGTGTGTGCGTGTGTGTGTGTGTGTGTGTGTGTGCGCACACGCGCCCTTGTAATAGGGACTTCGTGGCACGCTGCTCTGATGGCAACAGCATAACAGCCCCCATAGTGACTAGCTGAGAGCCTTGCTGTTAAAATTACTTCTTCATTTCTGCTTTTAGAAACTTCAGCAAATGGTGTCGGTAAAAATGGACAGCCACATGCAAAAGCATTAAATTGAACCCTCATTTTACATCATACACAAAAATTAACTCAGAAGAGACTAAAGATTTAAATGTACCAACATTGTAAAACTCATAGAAGAAAACAGAGAAAACATTCATGACATCGGTCTTGGCAATGATTTCTTGAATATGACACCAAAGACACAAGAAACAAAAGCAAAAATAGACAGATGGGACTCCATGAAACTAAAACGTTTCTGCACAGCAAAGGAAACAATCAACAGAGTGAAAAGTCAACCTACGGGATGGAAGAAAATATTTGGAAACTGTATATCTGATAAGGGGTTATAGCCAAAATATGAGAGGGACTTGAGAAAGTTTGTGGGAAAATGGAATTAAAAGATGAAAAACATAAAATATAAAAAATATAAGCTTTACTTCTCGACATGAGTTCTATCAAATTCAAGACACTTTGTAAGCATTGATAACAGACATTTAGTTCATCCCTAAAGAACTGAAGGTCCTGGGAATTTAGCCATGTTAATGGAGTCTTTTTTACACTAATAACTGAAGAAAAATGGGTGTCCTTTAATAATCTTTTAAGATTAAGAAACAAAAAGAAGTCAGAAGAAGCCAAATCAGGACATAAGGTGGGTGCTATTGATTTGCCATCAAAACGCTGCAAAACTGCTCTTGTTTGGTAAGAGGAAAATGCACAAACACTGTCGTGGCAGAGAAGGACTCTCTGGTGAAGCTTTCCCAGGCAGTTTTTTTTTTACTAAAGCTTCGGGCTAATTTTCTCAAAATACTCTCATAATCAGCAAATATTATTGTTCTTTGACCCTCCAGTAAGTCAGCAAGCAAAATGCTTTGAGCATCCAAAAAATACTATTGCCACCCAAAAAAAACTTTGATCTTAACTGGTCCACTTTTGCTTTGACTGGACCACTTCCACCTCTTGGTCCATGGCTCTGATTGTTCTTGTTCTCAGGATTATGCTGGTAGAGCCACGTTTCATCCCCTGTTACAATTCTTTGAAGAAATGCTTTGAAGCACATGTTTAAAATTTCCATGGAAATCTCTGTTCTTGTCTGCAGCTGATCTGGGCACAACAGTTTTGGCAGCCATCAAGCAGAACATTTGCTCAACTTTAATTTTTCAGTCAGAATGTGTAAGCTGCATCAGTTGAGATGTCTACGGTATTGGTTATTGTTTCTGCCGTTCATTGTCGGTCCTCTTCAATTGGGACACGAACAACAAGATTTTTTCCTCACAAGTTGACGTGGATGATTTGCTGCTATTGGCTCCATCTTCAGCATTGTCTCTTCCCTTCTTGAAAAAAGTTATCCATTTGAAAACTGCTTTCTTTGGGGCATAAACTTTTCATAAAGTATCAATGATTTCACTATTTTTCACTGAAGCTTCACCATAAATTTGATGTTTGTTCTTGCTTCAATTTTAGCATAATTCATGTTGTTCTAATAGGAAATTTTTTCAAACTGATGTCTTATTTTTCTTGGTGTCTTAAACTAGATCCTGTTCAGACACGTTATAACAAGTTAGTACAAGTTTATTTTGGAGCAAAAATATTTTGCAATCCATAATGCAATAAACATGGAAGTGCCCATATCTTTTCAAGATCCTGATTTCCATTATTTGGATATACACCCAGAAGCAAGATTGCTGTAGTACATAATAGTTCCACTTTTAATTTTTTGAGAAACCTCCATGCTGATTTTCATGCAATATGCATCATTTATCATTCCTACCAACAATGTACAAGGGCTCCAATTTCTCCACATCCATTATATCCATATCTCAATAATACCTGTTATCGTTTTTGAGGTTTTTTGGTAATAGTGAGATGATATCTCATTGTGGTTTGGATTTGCATTTCCCTGATGATTAGTGATGTTGAACATCTTTTCATATGTCTTTTCGCTATTTGTATGCCTTCTTTTGAGAAATATCTATTCAGGTCATTTGCCCATTTTTTAATTGGATTATTTGGTTTTTTGCTGTTGAGTTGTTTAAGTTCCTTGGATTTTCTGGATAAAGAAAATGTGGTGCATCTATACAGTGGAATATTATTCAGCCTAAGCAAAGAATTAAATCCTGCCATATGTGACAATATGAATGCACCTGGAGGACATCATGCTACATGAACATGAGGTCTCTAAAGTAGTCAAATTCATAGATGTGGAAAGTAGAATAATGATTCCCAGTGGTCGCAGGGAGGAGAAAAGAGGGAGTTGCTATTCAACGGGAATAAAGTTTCAGTTACACAAGATAAATAAGCTTTAGGGATCTCCTGTACAACATCGTGCCTATAGTTAACTTGAGAGAGTTTTCTATTGTCAATAACAAAATATATATATGTATTTGAAAGACCTAAACAGAAATCCACTCAGCAAAAATATTTCAGATTTACAAAGTAATAAACTATATACACTTGAACGTGACTCATTATCTGGTCTTCTAGAGGGATGGATTGTGGGGGGCAGAGCTGTGACCCGGCCTTCAGTGACAGCCCTCCCTGCTACTGACTTCCTGTCCTTGTAGTCGACCTGGATCCCCTGTGGCCACATCAGGTAACGTCAGCTTCTGTCTCTGTGGAGTCCCCTCACAACCAAAAGTTCTTAACCGCAGTTTCTAATGTTGCTACTGAGTGAGGATCTCGATTTTCCACTGACTGTGTTTCCCCATCAGGGTGCTTTTACCCATCTGTGATCCACTCCTATCCTTCAATACAGTTTACCTTCCTCACGTTGGCTATTAAGTGAACTACTCCTGGGTATACTGGGTACTGTACAAAAGAAACACCCTCTGTAGGTCACTTATATCAGTGCATAATTTCCTGATAGGGCCATTCTAAAATAAAATATATATGCAAATAAGTCTGCATATACACATTTCAATGATTGCTTTTTTTTTCCCCCCGAAGCTTATCTGGTTCCTCAGTTTCTACCCTCTTGAGGGCATCAATAAATGTAGGAGGGTGAAGAATAGATTTTTCTTTGCTGCTAAACATCATGAATTAACTTTCTTCTCTCTTTTATAAAAGAGGCTAACTAGAATCACTAATCATCAAGTTAACATTTGCATCAAAGGAATGGTTTAAAGTAATGAGCAGTAAAAGCATAAATGAATATTTCATTTCTAAGTAAGTTTCCCCCTTGAGTTTTCTGCATTCATTTCCAGAGTCAAATGCCAGGCTGTGTTTCCCTCTCTTCAGCAAGGAGAAGTGGCAGATAGGGAAGGAACAGGCATACACTGTAAACAACTTCATGTCCATTATAAGACTATGCTGAAGGAATTAAAGTTAATATTAGAGGTCTCAGTGTGGTTTTATGTTTAGTATGCAAACATTAGTTCTATAATCTCAGAGCTGGTAAAATACTCATTTTGAACATATTTTTATAGTTTCCATTTCAAATATAGTTCCACCCAAAAGTGCTTTGTTAAAATTGCCTTAACATTGTGAATTGTGTTCACTTGATGAGAGCACATGAGGAGTTTAACGTATAATGATATTCTAAAAATACCGATGATTCGCACATTCTTTTCCATCTCAGAGCAATTGGATTTAGTACATATTTTTATCCACTTGTCAGGCGTGGAGAAAGTGGTTAGCAAAACTCTCCAAGTACTATTGTGCTTTTTAAATAAGATGAGCAAACCAAAATCTAAATTTGTAAATTGAAGCGCACTGACTGTGTTCTCAATGAGACAATGGAATTCATTCTTCTTTTAAATCAAAGGAGTGTTTTATATTCTCTAACTTTAGTCAGTCTTTCAGCATAAAGGGTTGTGGCAAACCTTTTGCCCAATTTCTTCGGAGGATAGAACATATTCTGTGGATCCAGATATATAGATCACCCATCCGTCACTATTACAGCAGTTCCCCCACCCAGATGTGTGTTCAATAGTGCAAAGTCCTGCTCCCTCATCTTGTCACAAATCTCCTTCAATTGATTATAAATGTAACCACACAATGATAAACAAAGAGAAAAGGGACTGTATTTATTCCCCAGTAGATAGTCTGTGAGTTGTATTCATGTGAAAATACAAAAATCATCCTTATCTTTAAATGTTGGGTAAAGAAGTAAAAGTTACTTAAGTTTTGGGGGCAATATGCCTCTCAGAATATATAACTGAAGCACCACTCTTAACTGAATCCAAAAGGTGAATCTAAATAGTCTAGTTATTTGTGAAAAAGTAACTTTCTATAAGAATCCTTTTGTGTAAGTTTAGGTTTTTCTTTAGATTCTATAAAAGAGGGATAATAATACCTTCCAGGGGTGATATTTAAAATATTTAACCATCACCTGGCACAGGTGCCAACCAATGGGAAGGGGCCCTGACCACTCCCCTGGGCTGCAGACCACTGTGGAGCCAGCCATGCACCGGGGGACATCGGTTGACAATCAGCCCTGCCTGGTTCACAGGCCGTTGTGGCCAGGGGCTTAAAAAGTATTCCCATAGGGGAGTTGAACACAGGTGCATCCAGAAAAGGTCAGCATGATCCCAATCAGGTCTCTGGCCTCGACAGGACTATCATGAAATTGTGAACATAGTTGTGAAGAGCCTCCTCTAAATGTTAAATACACCACATACTAAATACTGTCTACTTGACACTAAATTATCTCAAAAATGGGTGTGAAAACCTCATGGTCTTGACTCTTTGCTTATAATCCCATGGTAGAAATGGATAGAAACTTCCACCCCAGCCACAGTGCCCCATCAGAGACTCAGGAAGAAACATAATTTCTAGTTTTTAGCATAAAACCCCAAAACAAAAGTGACCCCATGTGTGTTTGGGGCAGAGTGGCACAGCTAGGAAATGTTGCATGCACTGTGGGCCACCTGGGTGGAAAACTCTTTTTCTTCCATAACAATGGGGTCCATCTTTAACCACTAGAGAGTTAGAACAATAGAACTGGATAAAATCTGTACAGGTGTCCTCTGCTCACATGCAGTGTAGCTTATACGAAAAAGAAATTGTTGGGAGAATAAGATATCCAGTTAATGATGAGATTCTTCATTGAGTGCCTCTCAAAACCAAGCATGAATTTGGTAACTGGTTTCAGCGACACCTGTCTACTGAATAATGTACAAGTCCACAATCTCATTTTCCAAAAGGAAATGTCGGAACCTGAGGTGGCCCCAGTTGTCTTGGAGCTGAAGACTGCCCTCGTTGCTATGGAGACAGCAAAACTCTGGATTAAGTTCACAGTGCAGAGCTTGGAGACCTGGACGGCCCAGCCCGCAGCTGCAGGAGGCAGAACCTGGCTGCCATGTGGACTCGGCAGCTGCCTGAGCAGAGATCTTAAAGAAGGCATAGAAGGGAGGAAAGAGGACTCTGTTCTCTTTTGAAAGTATGGAAGACAAAAAAGCAAGGGGATTCAATGACTGATCCACATGCTATTAGAGTACCTAATGAATCCACTGTAGCCAACAGTATTTTAAACCACCACAAACGATTGGGAAATTAATCCTAGCGTGACTTTAGTCAAAGAACAGTATCTGAATAATTGCAGTTATCAGCTGAAACAATGGCAGGGAGATGGATAAATAGGTCAGATATTCCAGGAGATAAATGTGTATCCCCTGATGTCTCCTGCACAATGTTGGTAAAAAGCAGGCTATAGCATTTTTCTAATTGTTCTTAAACTTTTCTGCAGAGGTTATACATCTGAAATTCGAGTGCTGGCTGATGATAATCTCCCATGACCAATTACTTTCCACTTTGATAGGAGTTAATATATTTCAGAGATTTTTTTTTTCTCAATTATTACTTAACATTATAGAGAACAGTGCGTGGGTAGAGGTGATCTCTTTAATACAGCTTGATGATGATGGCAGACTTTTGCTTTTCACCTACCAGTGGAAAATTTTAAAAATTAATTGTGAAATGATTTCGCAAACCACCCTTCAAGTTGCCCAGTATCAGCCTTGGGAATCCAGGAATGGAAATCATAGGGTGTGGACTGAAAGATTTTGCTGCAGCTTTGGATGGGAAAAGTTATAAACTGATAAGGAGACATGTTGTCATATGCCAGGCTTTTTAAAAATTTTTAGTTGAAGAAATAAAAGCCAGACAAATGCCCTTTCAAGCATGAGGCCGTGGAGGGGCAAGGACTGGTTGGCTCATGGCCACACCATTAAATCACTCCTGGAAACCGTCCTGTTTCAGGCATCATTTGTGGGTAGAATGGACAATACAGCATGGCCCCTCACCTCCATGCTGCCTCTTCATATTCAAGGCATGAAATCCCAGTGCTAGGGACCTATTCCAATATCTTCCCTTCTAGTTAACACTGGATTATATGCTTTGGTCTCTTCAACACCTTGTCCTTACAACTAAGCATCTATAAATTTCTAGCACTGAAATAAATGTTAGAAAAGAGAGACTAAAGAATAAACCATCAGTGTAATTAAAATTTCTGTATTTAAAATCCCTCCCCCACCCCCTCACCCCCCAAAATGAAGAAATCAGTTACCTTGTCTCAGAAAGTCAAGAATAAAATTTTGTTTGAGTCATTAAAATGGGCATTTGGGGATAAAATCCAGCCCTTCTGATTCCAGCAATGGAAATGCTTTGGAATCATACAACATGTCAAGGGCCAAAAACACCAAACCCTCTTGCTGCACAGATGACAAAATTAAAATTCAGGGAAGTGAGGTCATTTTCTCCAAAACTGCTGTTGTCCAGTGACCTTGAAGCAACGCACGCTGTCCATGTGTGGTACACGGTGGACCTGCTTTTCTCCTGCTCAAAGGCTAGCTGCCTATTTGTGACTGGTACGCAGTCCACTGGGAAACCCCTTCTGCCCTGCCTTGGCAGGACCAGATCTCCACTCCTCAGGACTCAGCAGCAAAAGTTGAACACAGAAGAGAAACCTAAGTAGCCCAGTCTTTCTATTGTTACTAGAAAGCAAAAACCTAATTTAAAAGACTACTGATTACTGGTAACGTGAATTAGAAATAAAGGACAACTATAGTTATTTATGTTCTCCCACCTCATGCTCCACGCTACCTTATCAGCATGACTAAAGCATTGCTTTCAATGTAATTCCTTCATTTAATGGGTTCATTGCACCACTTTAGTTTAAGTGAATCAAGAACTTTCATCCCCCACTGTATTAGTCCATTTCTGTTGCTTATAACAAAATACCTGAAACTGGTGATTTATAAAGAAACGAAATTTATTGCTTACAGTTTTGGAGGCTAAGAAGTCCACAGTCCAGGGAACACTTGTGGTGAGGACCTTCTTTGGTGGTGGCTTTAAAGCCACACAGAGGAGAGGTCTCACATGACAGCAAATGGTGGAGCAGAGAGAGAGCGACTAACCTCCTCATTCACTGTCCTGTTAAAGCCCTCAGAACCACACTCTTGACTGCCATTATTAATCCATTCACTACAATCTAATCGCCTCTTCAAGGACCAACCTTTCAATTGCCATAATAGGATCTCCCATCCTCCACAGTAACACTGGGGATTAAGCCTCAGTTAGGTTCCGGGGCCATCCCATTACAGCACCCATCAAGTAGAATGCACTCTATTTTCTTATTACAATACTACTTGCCATCTACTGAGCAAGAACTCTGTGCAATGCATTGTGCACGTAGCTTTATGTACATTCTTTCTTACTCTTATAGCTATCTCCAGAGTAGGAATGATTATTCCCATTTTTAGACACATCATTGTATCTTCAGAGCAGTTAAGCAATCCAGCCAAGATCACACTGTGTGGGCAGAGCTACGATTCAAACCCAGAATCTTCCAGCTCCAAAGCCAGATCCTCTGCCCCACTTCACAGCCTCCTTGTAGGTCCTTGCCCATTCCATATTCATTTTTTGAAAAAGATTATTCAGATTTTCCAAAGAAGCCTTGCCTAACATCATACCACAACAGAAAAAGAATTAGAGATTATACTGCAAATTTTGCAGAGGCTAGTGAGATGTTTGGGAGAACCACGTGAATTAATACACTTCCTTTAAAAAGGCTGATAGGATTTTTTTTTCTTTTTGTGAGAGAATTGCAAGACAAAAAGAAAGAAGAGCAAAGTGAATAGGACACGGTACCTCTTGAGAGCTGCTGGTATTCATCACTCCTTGCTCTGCATCTCAGGACGCTGATAGGCAGCTTGGACTGAGGGGAGTATTTACACCACAGTAAGTGGCAAATATTAAATATTAGGACTTTTTCCCCTCAAAGAGCCAGCTGTTAGACATGTACTGAACATGGGAAGAAAGTGTGACAGGAGGTAAAACCCTCATCTTTCATGACAGAGATATTGCCTGTTACGGACATTGTCTAAACTCAATATATCAAGTAGAAGAATAATGTTGGTACGTTGAGTCATGGAGGTAACAAGAGAATTAAAAACCAAAACAATTAAACAAAGGTTGCATCTGAGGAATGGGCCTAAGAGTTGGGGGAGACAGAAAGATAGAAGATGTTGCTTTTCATCATGTGCATGTATTGCTTTGATTTTTTTTTAAAATGTGGATGTTGGAGTCAGAGAAACATTGATGTGAGTCTAGGATATGCCACTTACTAAGTGTGTCATCCAGAGCTGTCACCTGCCTCTCAGTATCTCACTTATTGCCTTCACAGGGTAAGAATGGTACAGGCCACAAGGAAAGGTGAGAGGATGCAGTGGGATGAGCCTGGCACAGAGTGAACGTGTAAGGCTGATTGTGCTGTTGTCCAACCCCCCGTCCATCCCCTTTAGATCTCCAGGCCTCTCTGCCTCTTTGGGTGCTGAAGGCTGCTGCATTTTCCTGCGTCCTGTATTAAAATGCTCACGCGGCTCACGGGAGCCATGCTTTATGCGCTGACCAGCTAGGAAATGACTGAGCATTAACTGGCTAACACAACGAGAAAGGGTAGTGTTCAGAGACACACAGGGGGGTGTGGAGTTTAAGGAAAAAATGAGACAGAGGGGGCCTGCTAGAAAGCACTGAAAAGCCACTTCTCTGTGGGATCAGGAAGCCCTTCATTTTATCGAAACTCTAGCCTTCCTGCCGTGCCAGGCAGAGACAGGAGACAGCAGTGTCAGGGCAGCCGAGTCACCATCAGCCACCCCTTCAGGGACTCTGACTCTAAGGGAAAACTCATATTCAAATGGGTAATGTGGTTTTTGTGCCTGCTCCCTCCAAGGTCATTTCCATCTCTGTAAATTATTTTGGAAGGAGACCACACTCCTGGGGAGCCTTTGCCAACACAAGCTTTACCTTGGCGTTTGCTGCAATCCACGCCTGACACTGTCCCCACGGCCATCCCTGGACAGCCGGTTGACAGGAGCAGCAATGGTGTGTATGTGCACCCTGTCCCACCCATGAGAAACCAGGAGGACAGGACATGGGGTGATGCTGTCATTTACATCCGCATTAGGATGAGTCCTGCCCTCTGCAGAGAAGTCATTGCTCGGCCAGTCTGTCACCTCACTTGCCCTGTGTCCATACCACTCTCCCAGCCTGAGCCCCAGTGGTCCTCCCACCCCACGACTCAGGTGCTGGCCCACAACACCCCCATGGTCCCAACCCCCATTTCCCACCTATTTCATGGACAGGCTTTTAAACACCAAGTAAGACAGCCTGTATTTTGAAGGCATTGCCTTTCAAAAGAAAGCAGCTTTCCACGTCCACTAACTGGTTTTGCATTGGCTGAGCTACTCTTTGGAAGCAGAGACAAAACTCACATGAAACAGAGCACTGAGGAGCAGGAATACCGACGGAATTCCTGAATAATGCCTTTGTTGTGACTGTTTCCTCAGGTGCAAAGTGAAACAGTTTGTATACATATCTGATTTATATACATGTATTTGTAGTATACATATATGTGTGTATGTATATATGTATGTATATGTACACATACTTATAATATTTACGTCTTTAAACTAATATTGTGTGGGGCAGGGGTGTATCTCCAAATAAAGACAAGATTCATTTGCCTACGAAAGTGTTTAGTTTATCTGGAAAGAATATGGTTTAAATGTTCCAATTTTAAGTGCACGTTAATTCATTCAAGTGCATTCAGCAAAGACTGTGTGTCAAGAGGACTGATTGTAGGAGACATGAATTCACTGGTGAAAGAGAATATATATGTATCCATTTTTTAATAGCTTAAATTTTAGTAGGGATGGGGGATAAATTGATGATAAACAAAATTAAAAAGTCAAATCTATAGAATGTCAGACAGTGAAAATAAAGCAGGAAAGAGAAATAATTTTAATAAAGATGATCAGGAGGAGCTCACTGATCGTGTGACATTTTGGGGACGGCCTGGAACAGGCGAGGAAATAAGTAAGGAGTACACTGTGGCTGCAACAGACAGGACCAAAGAGCAGGAAACTGGGTTCTAGTTATCTGCCACTGTGTGACACACTACCAGAAGCTCAGTGGCTCAAAATGACTCACATTCATAGTTCCACAATTCCTGTGCATCGGGAGTCTTGGCAAGGTGTTTCCGCGTCCTCTGCTTCACTCTTGCACAGGCTGGGATGTCCTCTGAGTGTCTCGTCTGGAGGCTCGATTGTGGGAGAACCCACCCATGTGGTTGTTGGTGGGATTCAGTTCCTCGGGGGTGTTAGACTCAGGGCCTCGGCTCCCCGCTGGCTCTTGCCTGGAGGCCACCCTCAGTTCCTTGTCACCTGGGTCTCTCCAGCATGGCAGCATGCTTTATCCAAGCTGGCAAGGGAGGATCCTCCAACAAGACAGGATCACATTCTTTTAAAGCCCAGTTATGGAAGTGACAGCCCTTCCCATTGCTGTGTTCTATTTTTGGAAGTGAGTTGGAGACCACACTCAGAGGAAGAGGATCACACAAGATAGTGAGTATCAGGAGACAGAATCTTAGGGGGCATAGTAAAGATCTGCTGAGCACAGTGAGGCAGAACAGATAGGGCGCCATGGGCCATAGGCAGGAACTTGGCTTTTGCTGATGTTACAACAATTCACATGATGCAGCTCAGGAGCCAATGAGTACTGATGTCTCCTGGCCAGGCATCTACTTTGCAGACGCCCACATTGTCTCCCATGAGACCCTCAACTTTCTTGTCTCATGAAGGACGGTGATATTTCAGCAGTCCGTGCTGCTCCCACCCCATTGCAGCCTGTCCCCATGCCGCCAGCTTTTCCCAGTCACTCCTAAGCTCCTCTTGCATCACCACGTGTGTCCCATTTTTTTTTTTTTCCACCTGTCTCTTTCCTGCCAAGACTCACCTCTTCCTCCTTTGGCCAACAGCATCACTACCATTATCAGTATCATTAAATTATTTAGCATCTCGGTAAGTGAATCTTTTCATTCAGCTCAGAATAGGCAAGACGGCATTGCCACAAGTAAATTAAATCGCAGGGCTATTGTCTGACGTTTGAGGCACGTGCTCCCAACAGCTGAAGCAGAAAACCAATGACTATGAACATGGTTTAAATACATCAGGTAAAACTTGGCCACACAACTGTTTTGTTGGGGGCCTTCCCAGTTCTTGGCAGAGCCCAGGACACACTCTCTCTCTACCTGGATTCTCTTTTCCCCTGCCCTTTATTTCTATGTTCATGCCCTAGGTTCTCTATTATTGATCCACCTGGTCTCTCCAGAAGCTGGATGCATTGGGCTAATAATCATACTGTCCCAATCAGTTTTCTCCAGGAACCAATGGATTCAGGAACCCAATCTCCTTTTCAAATGCCCTCCCGAGGGTGCCTCGCTCCCACACCCCCATTCCTGGACAGCGTCTCCTTCCCTGGCATAAGAATAAACTAATTACTGCAAAGGTTTGGAGGAGTCCTCCAGTTCTGTACTTAGACCATATGACCGTGGTCAAGGATAGCACCTTAATCACACAAATTAAAAAGTATGGCTAGGTCGTAAAAAAGCCTCCTTAAATATTTAAACAAACCAGTGGTGAGATCTTAGTTTCTCAAAGTACTTTCAAGCCATTTGATCACGCTGGCCTTATGACAACGATTTTGAGGGCAGAAAAAAAATTGTTATAATGCTCTTTCTTTAACAGGGGTTTTGCCATTGGTGTTGATAGAGAAGATGTGTTCCCAGAAATTGCTCAAAACACTTTTCCAAGATTTATTTCTCTCTTCATGATAAAAATAAGTGCGCCAATGTGTGCATTTGCCAGAAAACGTAGCATATTTTCCCTCAGGTTTTGAAACCCTTGAAAACCTCTGTAACCTGCTGTTTTGTTTTTTATAGCAATTGAAGCTAAATCAGACCTTAGAGGAGAATGAAGCTTGCAACACAACCAAAGCAAGTCCACTGCTGTGCTGCAGTTTTTCCAAATACTCAACTTTTCCCCCCAGTGTAAATGCGGCCTTTATCATAAAATAGAACAAACATTCTTCTAAATGTGTCTCTAAGGAGCAAACCCACACTGCACATCATGGAACATTTTATCCTCCAAAGATAGGCTGAAAGCTCTAAATTACTCATTATATGGCTTAACGAGAGAAGCTCATTGTTAGCTAATTGGAGATAACACGCCTTGTTCCCTTGTGCAGATATATTGAAATTGCTGGTTATTTCTGTAGTTAATCTCTTCTGGGAAAAAAAAAATTCTCAGTCATAAAATTTATCTTCTTATGATAAAAAATGAAACAGCATGAAATAAATATTCAGTTTGGAGATAAGAGGATGTAGCATACTAAAGAGGAGTATTTCCAAAAAACCTGCAACATGTCAGCTCTGCCTAATGATATGCAACTCAGTCATCCCAGAGAAAAATGTTTTAATGAGTTGGGCTTCACAGGGCCAGAGCCAGGTGGAAGCAATGGCATAGGGGATGACATTTAGGGGGGTGCCTGCTCCACTCACCCTGGTCCTGGCCCCAGCTGGACACTCAAGCTCTGCTCCCTAAAAGGGCCTCTGATCTAACCCAATGAGCCACCTCACTGCTCTCTAGTTGCAGGACACCTCTCCTGTAGTCATGTTTATTTCACCCCCTGGATCCCTTATTCAATCCTTTCTAACCTAAACCACAGGTAATGGATTCCTACAGGTAATGGACTCTCTGAGGAGCACCCTGAGGAAAAGAAGAAGATTAAAAAGACACAGCCATGGTTCTAAGGATCTGACTGTCCAATATACAGAGAAGACATGGTCTCTTCTCCCTAAGAAAAACCTCGCTCATCCTCTCCACTGTCCTTCAGACTAGGAACCCACCTCCTCAGTCCCTCCCTCGCCCAATGTCCCCACCCATTGCTGTTCCCTTCACAGCTCGTGACACATGCTCTTTTTCACCTGCAACTTGAGTGACAGCCCTGTGAGACCAGCTGTGGCCTCCTCCTCCATGGCAATCCCAGAATACTGAGCATCGTCCAACCTCATCGAGCTGAAGCTCTTTGTGTGATTGAACATCCCTTCTTTGTCAGACATTCCTCCTCACCGTCATCATGGTTGGCCTCCAATATCTCTGATCCCTGCTCTATCTGCTTTGCTAGCATCCCCTTCTTTTTTTTTCTCTCTCTCTCTCTCTACCACCTTCTCCCTAAATGTTGACATTGTTTGTGAGCAGGACCCTCTTCTCTTGTTGCTGTACATAATCTGCCTGGCCAATCCCCGTCATTAGCAAGAGTCTACTTTTTATGCATACACGATTCACTCCAAAATCTGTATCCACGCCTAAGCCCTTTCTACTGGAAACTTTCTTATCTCTTCAGACACATGTATTGCATAACTACTAAGTTCCTAGGCATTGGGGGTGCAAAAGTGACCCAGATAGCCTCTCACCTCAGATTGCAACTGAGGAGAGGATGCTGCTCAGTTCGGAAAAAGTCCCCACACAACGTGTTATAGTTAAAGCATTATTATTATCACGGTGCTTGCTCAAACATTAATGTGCAACTGAAACACCCAGCATTTGTGAACCTGAAGATTCTGATTCAGAAGACTCTGCATTTCTACCAACCTCCCAGGCGATGATGCTGCTAGAGGTCCATGTAGCACACTCTGAGTAGCAAAGCTTTAGACTTCCCTGATCCTAACTCAGCTCATGAAATCAGGAAAGGGAAGCCTGAGCTAAATCATGGGGATAAATCTGAACTTTCTACGGGAGTGAGTGGGAAAAGACGGCCTGGGAGGAAGAAGAGCATTGTGAGAAGGTCGAACATGGCAGCATGGAGATTTGGAAGAGCTGTGCCTGGAGCCCATGTGGCAGAGGCAGGGACACCTGAGAGTGGAGTGGGACGTGGGAGAGATGGACCACAGTAGAGAATTGGGAGTGACTTGTAGCATCTTCTAGAGAGGAGACGGAGGGGTGCTGCAGACAATGAAGGAGCATCAGAAAACATACAGAAGGTTCAGTCTGTGACAAGTGTCCCTAAGGATCAGTGAGGGTCTTGACTCCACGGTCGGGGCCCTGCCATGACAGGTAGCACTTGGCCATACCGGTTTCCTCCTTGTGCCCCGTAAGCATGTGGCTAGTGAGCCTCGGGCTCCTTTGTATTGCTGCACTAAACAGTTTTCTTAAATTTCTGACTTACTCAAGACAGTTAGATTAGTGAATAAAGATTTTTTTTTGATACTTTCCCAAATAGTGGGGATTTCTAAAAAATCACCAAAACTCCATACAAATTCAGCAAAAAGACAGGTAACCTCTGCTAGTGAATGAATGGATGAATGAATGATGGACTGTCACCGAAGGGACCTTGGGTAGAAACTCAGTAGAGAAGAATCAGTACTGTTTAAAGCAACGTTGTTTAATAGAAATACAATGTAAGCAGCATATGAAATTTTAAATTTTCTGATAGCCACATTTAAAAAGTCAAAAGAAACAGGTGAAAGTAATTTTAATAATACATTTTACTAACCCAACATCTTCAACTATTATCATTTCAACATGTAATCAATATAAAAAATTATTGATGAGCTATTTCACATTTCTTTTGTACTAAGTCTTTGAAATTCGTGTGTGTGTTTTACCACTTAGGTCACATCTCAACTTGGAATCATCCTTTTCCAAGTGCTTAGTAGTTCCACGTGGCTCGTGGCTACCACACTGTACAGTGCAGGTTTAAATGATGTGACATCGACTCCGTAACCTGAGTCTACTCCAAACTCACTGTGTGAACTCGGTCAAGTCTCTTAACCTTTCAGACGCCTCATCAGAATCGAGAGAGCTAGACTAGGTCATGTTTTCCAAATCATAAGGCAATGGTTCTGAAGACATCAGTATTGTAACCAAAGGAGCAAGCAGTGTGTGTGTGCATGTGTGTGTGTGTGCGTGTGTGTGTGCGTGTGTGTGTGTGTGTGTGTGTGAAAAAACAATGAAATTACGGCAGCTATCGTCCTGGAAATTCCAATCTTAGAGTACCTTCCCACACTCTAAAAGGATGGGAAGCAAGACTGGATGATTACTAAGGTCATTCGAGCTCTTAACATTTTACTGTTCTTTGTTGGTGTTTTACGATACCACAAATGGAAGTGGAAATAAAGCAATAACACGTGCATTATTCACTTGATTGGAACAGGAATGTTTACTGCACTCAGACAGCACGGAAACAAGTCTACAACCCAATGCCTGCCTCTGCACTATTTAAAGCTAATTGAAAAATCATGTCCTTAAACACAGAGGAATACACGTGGTGACACACCATTAGCAACTTTAAGCTAAGGTCAGCTCCCCTGCTCTAAAGAATGATGGAACGGATCCACATTTTGTTTCTTCTCTTTTCTCAAAAGGTCTATAAAATATAATTGGTGCTCAGTTTCCTATAGAAACTCTTTGCTGCTTGTTTTATTTTTTCTACTGTCTTAGTTTAACGTTGTCTTCTAAATTCTAAACAAATCTATGGTCAAGTTGGAGGCAAGAGTTCCATACCATTTGGTTGTGTGAGCCCAGAGTTGGGCATGGCACCCAGCACACAGTTGGCACTCAATGTATGCTGACCAAGTGCATGAGGCAGCATCTCAATCCTCAGTGTGGGTTCTCAAATATATCAACTATCTGTGGCTGATAATAACTCTGAAGCAGTGCTCCAGGGGCTCTGAGCAGTGCTCCCTGGAGGACAGGGTGTGCATTTGAGGTTTTCTCTGCTATTATCAAGTATGTATCAAGAATCACAAGGGAGAAGGGAGCTGGACAGCATTCAGAGGAGGCTCCCAGATCGCTTGTATCCTACCCACCCCCTGGAAGGTGACGAGATGGAAAATAGCTTCTTTATCTTGCTCTCCAAAGCCCGGGCCAGTCACTGCAGCACTGTCTTTCTTGTCAGTTTCTTATTGTGTTTTAAAATATTTGTATACATGCGCACATGTAATTTTACGTAATACCCCAATGTGATTGTCACATACACATGAGCTCACTGCTTTGGCAGTCTTGTGTGTGCATGCTTTCCACCCTCCACCTATGCCGTTTCTCTTCATCACCCACCCTGCCACCAAGCCCTCCCAGCAAAAGCGTGAGAACAATCTGCAATGCATTTTTCCCTATCGCCTTGCACTCTTGATTACACACACACACGTGTACACACATGCACACACACAGAATTTTGTCATGGTTTTATACAAATGGAATATTAGAGACATCTTTCTGCCTCTTGCTTTCTCCCTCAAAACTACATTGTGGAAATCCTTATACATCAACTGATATACAGTCATGTGCCACATAACAACGTGTCAGTCAACAACGGACCGCATACATGTCAGTGGTCCCATAAGATTATAAAGGCTATAACCACATAGACCAGCTGTGTATTAGGCTATGCCATCTATGTTTGTGTAAGTACATTCTACGATATTCACACAACAATAAAATGACCTAACAATGCATTTCTCAGAACATTTCCTTGTTGTTAAGCCACACATGATTTTACTTAAATTCATTCTTTTGAGTGGCTGAATGATATGCCATGTTGGCCATATATTCCAACTTACTCAGCAATTTCGTTGAAGGGCATTTACTTCATTTCCAGTTGCTTATCAGCTTGCACAATGCTCAGTACATGTGCTATAACATCAGTTTTTACCTACGGAGCTTTATTACTATGGGATGCAACTCCACAGGTGGAATGGCTGGGTCAAAGTGTGTATGTTTAGGGCTGAGCCCATGGCGCACTCGGGAGAGTGCCGCGCTGGGAGCGCAGCAACGCTCCCGCCGCGGGTTCGGATCCTATATAGGAATGACCGGTGCACTCACTGGCTGAGTGCCAGTCACAAAAAAAAAAAGACAAAAAAAAAAAAAATGTGTATGTTTAACATTTTAACAGTTATTGACACATTAATATCCAAATGGCTATAAATGTTCATATTATCATCATTTTTCCACATACCTTCTAGCAATATGTGTTATTGGTTTAACATTATTTTACTGTGTTTCCATAGTTGAAGTAAATGTCAGGTAAACAATATGCACCACAGAGAGTCACCCTTTTAGGGGAATCCAGGAAGTTCAGCTCTAACAGATGCAATAGAAAGGACACTAAAAAGAGGCTCAGCAGACCAAGTTTGGGATTGACACTCTGCCACCGTAACCTGTGACCCTGAATGAGTCCTTTATCCTCACTGAGCCTCTTTCTTTATATGTTAAAAGGACATAAATGTGCATACACATATACGTAGACACATGCATTTTAATATCAAAGGGCTGACAAGATAATATGAATTTATCAGGCCAATATCAAAATGAAGTCAAGAATCAAGAAAGGATAGCAGAACACTAAAGCCATCTTTCCCTAAGGGCATTTGGTCAATCTGGTGAATTTAAGTTTTGGATTCCAACTCCATAGTGTACTGGAGGTAGATGGCAAAGCCTAGGGCTTATCCAGCACGGGAAATCTAATAGCAGACCCTTCTACCTCAAATCCGGGACTCCAAAGTTCTACTCCAAAGTTCAGCATAAGTTTGAAGCAAAATAAACACACCAAATCTCCACCAAGAAGGGGCTACAAGGACACTTTCCTAAGCCCTGAGAAAAACAATGAAAAAATATATATTGAACAATTGTAACAAAAACTCATACACGTGTGGATTTACCACCTAAATCACTTAGGAAGTACAAAAATGTTAAGATATCAATTCGATTCAAAATAATACCTCTAAAATTATCTGTGGTGAAGAGCTGGGCTATTTAATTTCCAATCCATATAAACTCTAATAGTTTGGTAAAATGCAATATGAATGAATTCCTCAAAAAATGATATGGAAAAAAGACAAACACAGCACATTGACGCTGTAGCAATGTCAAGTACCATAAAAATTTCCAAATGTCACTTTTGATTTTCATGCTTAGCACAAAAAGATCACAAGCATTTTACGCAGCAATATGTGGTCACAAGTATCTGAGAGAATTAGTTCAGTTCCTCTCTGTGGAACGCATCTCCCTCTTAAGCCTTCATGGATTCTCAAAATAATTTTCGGAAGAAACAGCACATTTCACAAGTTAGAGAAAATTAATAAGCATAAAAGGAAACCAGGCACCGTACAGGGGAATTAAAGCAGAGACAGAAAAAACAGACTTGCAAAACTTCAGATATTAAAATTATTAGATACTAAATCTAAAATGAACTTGCTTATTATGTTTAAAGCAATAAAACAGATGAGTGTAAAAAGTGACCTAGTAGACTTGCGAAGAACAAAACAGAAATTGAAAGTAAAGTAATAGAAATTAAAAATTCAGTAGATGAGTTTAACAACTGATTAAACATGGCAGAAAACAGAATTAGGTAACAGGACGAAAGGACAGATATTTTTCAGAAAGTAGCACATCAAAAAAAGGGATGAAAAAGACAAAAGAGAAGTTTAGAGCCATAAAGGCTGGAGCCAGTTGAACACATCAACTAAAACATTTACTGAGAATCCCAGAAGAAGGGAAGAAAGACAACAGGGCAGGGGAAATATGTCAACAAATAATTTTTCAGAATGTATGAAAAGCACTAATCTACAAATTCAAGAGTTCAAGTGAATCCCAAGGAAAATTCATAAATAAAAATGCACACTTAAACAAGTCACAATAAAATCTGAGCACACCAAAGAAAACCTTAAAGAGAGAGAGAAAAAGAAAGGTTGGCCTTAAGGGAGTCACAGGCTAATGGCTGATTTTCAACAACAAAAACAGAAGCCCGGAGAAAAGGAACTAGATTCAGCCATTAGCACACAAAGGAGCTTAGAAGCAGATCCTCCTCTAGTTGAGCCTTGAGACTTTGCAGCCTGTGAGAGACCCTGAGCCAGAGAACCCAGCTGAGCTGCACCCAGATTCCCAACCCATGGAAATAGTGAAATAATGAATATGTAATGTATGTCAGTAATGAGATAATAAATGCATGTTGTTTTAAATGCTAATACAGTTAGCATTCACCTGTCTACCTGCCTTGAAATAGAGCCACTACTTAGCTTTTTATTTTTTTGAATGTTACAACACAGACCAGGGGAGGAAAAGGCATAGTAATCCTCAGTCTAGTCAGCGGTCAGTGGAGAAGGGGGAATTGGCCACAGTGTATTAGTTTGCTAACACTGCTGTAACAAGTACCACAAGTGGAGTGACATAAGCAATAGAAATGTATTGTCTCGCAGTTCTGGAGGCTAAGATGGCTCTTTCTGGGAGCCATGCAGGTGGTGCACTTGGTGCAGATGACCACTTTACTCTGTCTCTTCACTTCATCTCCCCTCTATGCATGTGTCTCCTTATCTGAATTTCCTTTTTTTTATAAGGACACCAGCTGTATTGGATTAGGACCCACCTAATGACCTCACTTTGACTTGTTTACCTCTGTAAAGACCCTATCTCCAATTAAGATCACATTCTTATGTCCTGGGTGCTTAGGACTTTGACGTATGAATTTTTAGGGGATACATGGTAAGAGAGAAAATGAAGTCACTAAATATTCAAACATAGACTCAGTGTTTGGAATCACGAGTTCATTTCAGCCCAAAATAATCCCTGCTTCTTGCTTTACTTGATTTGAAGGGAGGATATAACAATAACATTCATTTGTCTTGCTTGTCATTTATGCAACTGTGGGGACTGATATGGTCTAGAGGGGTTCTTTGTTTTGGTTTTGCTCTTTTGTTATCAGTTTTAAAAATACATAATGAAAACTGAAATGCAGCAGATATGTCAACTTGGCATTAGATACGGCCGCTTTAATGTGGCGCTTCGTTAAGTTCAAATGCAGCATTGTTTATGGATGAACTTTTTAGTAATCCTCATAAATCACATCTAAGCTAATTAAAATCCCAAATGGAAGTGATTTCTCAGTTGTCTTGGAGCCCAGTTCTCCACAGAATCTATCCATAATGAAATACGAAGATAATAAAATTATTCTAGGGGCCATAGTCCAGGATAAACTTCCAAAACTCATAAACAATCTCACTGGCATGCCCATGATAGCTGACAATGTTGTAGAAATGAAGCAAATGAAGCCAGGGGGCCATGCAAGAGGTCCCTACTCAGTGCAGCCGGAGTGGAGAACTAAATCAGCACTTCCCTGGGCCGGGAGTAGTAGCTGACTGCACAAATCCAGAAATCCAGCTCATGTTCCAGACACAGCTCCCTTCTCTTTATGCATGGGGAGCTACCACTGTCCAACACTGTTCCGGTGCATGCCTTACTCCATGCAGTCCTGATGCCCCTAATAAGAACAAAGCCCTTTAAACCAAAGACTTTGTGTTAATCCTCCCCCTGAGGACATCTGGTAAACCAGGCACAGCTGGGCACTGTTGCTTTGCTGCTGAAGACAGGGATCACATGAAGGCTTTCTAATGTCCAGCCCAGTGGAATGAAGCAAAACAGCCCAATTACCCCAGCAGAAAACACGATGGGAAGGATAAGAGAAAATAGATGGAAACCAGTTTGTACAACAACACAGCCCACAACGTTCAGTGCATGATAATAAAAATTGCAACACTGTTTGAAGGCTATTAAAGATCGATACTGTGGGATAAAAAATAAATGAAAGAAGAATAGCATTATTTCAGGCAAGGCGACATACTAAAGCAATGAGTTGGAAGTGGGATGTACGCCACAAAAATGAAAGTTATATTTAAATCAAGGTTTCTTGGCTAACACCTGCCAAACTCCAGGGGAGGGCCAGTAAAACAAACAATGAGAGAGAGACTGAGGGAGAGAGAGAGGGACCAGAAACAAAGGCGGGGATGTCTTGGCTGGCAAAGAAAATTGCTCTTCAAAGGAATGGCCGGAGGTTTCGTTCTTTTGAGCTGTGGGTTCTCATCTGAAGGCAAGAGAGAGCTGGTTTCGCAAAACATCCAGGAATGGCTCCTGAAAAACAAATTACCTGCACACTTACAATCTCTGCTCCCTGAAAGGAAATGTTTAGATTCACTAGGGCTTCAGAAAAAGGGGGTGCCCTCTTTATGGAGTCATCAAAAATGCACACAGCTAAACTTCTCTCAACGAGATGGACCCCATTACAGCTGATAAAGAAGTATTTTAAAATAAGATTATTCCAAATTTTCTCCTCATTAAAGCCTGTCTGTATTATTGCCTTACTATTGCCCACAGAGTTTAAAACTCTCTTCATTTCGGAGGTTAGACCAGCTTTACTTAAATTCTCATACGTGTCTGAAATATAAACAAGAAAAGCTTAGGATGAACTTGACCTACATATTTAGCAGATGATAATTATAAAGATCTTAAGTGCATTCAGCTTACACTGAGAAGCAGTAGATCTTAAACTTTGATGTGATCCCAGTGTAGGTGGACACCCTGTTAAATGAACTAGGAGGTGTGTGGATAGACTGCTCAACCCTGTGTATGGACGGCTGAGCTGGCCTCCCACCATAGCTTCCATTGCATAAATACTTATGGAGAATCTGCCTTATGCCAAGCCAGGTCCAAACCACTGGGGCCACAGTGGGGAAAAAAAGATAGCCAAGATTCTCTGCCCTCTTGGTATCCACATTCTAGCAGTTGAATACAGATGATAGACAAAATTAATTAAATTATATAATTTAGATGTTGGTAGATTAGTTTCCTATGGCTGCTTTAACAAATTACCATAGACTTAGTGGCTTACAACAACACAAATCTATTACTGTACAATTTTCAATATCGAAAGTCCAAAATCAGTCTCACTGGGGTAAAGTCAGGGAGTTGACAGGACTGTGTGCCTCCTGGAGGCCCTGGGGACGGATCCATCTTCTTGCCTTTTCCAGCCTCTAGAGGCTGCCAGCATTCCTGGGCCCATGGTCCCCTTCCTTTCTCTAAGCCAGCAGTCATGT
Source organism: Cynocephalus volans (assembly GCF_027409185.1). Taxonomy (NCBI): domain Eukaryota; kingdom Metazoa; phylum Chordata; class Mammalia; order Dermoptera; family Cynocephalidae; genus Cynocephalus; species Cynocephalus volans. The sequence continues at coordinate 8,010,852 of NC_084478.1, forward strand.
CATCTGGACCCCAGCTTTCCTTTCATCACCTCATCTGACTCCCACACTCCTGCCTCCCATTTTTCAGTGTTCCTGTGTTTACACTGGGACCACTCAGTGAATCCAAGCTAATCTCCCTATCTCGAGATCCATAATTTACTCACATCTGCAAAGCTCCTCCTGCCATGTCAGGTAACATATTCACAGGATCCACGGACTAGGATATGGACACCTTTGGGGGCCATTATTCTGCCTACAAAAGGTGGTAAGTGCTCTGAAGGAAAGTAAATTGGGGAATCTGACACAGAGACTAAAAAACGTCAGTTGCCTCTTTTCCCTGCCATTGCTGAAGCTAAGAAATAGGGGTGACCCGAACCCACCTACTGGGATCGGAAGTCATGGAATATGTCAGCACAGGCAGGATGGGCTCCTAAAAAACTATTTTCTTCCCTGATAAAAGAGATAATCAAAAAGAAACCCTCCCTGCTTCCACCTTGTCTTTGATGCTGATGTTTGAAAATGTTACATGTGAAATGTCAGCAGCCATCTTGTCACCATGAGGGAAAAGCCCAGAGTGTTGGAGACACCAACCCTGACATTGTTTTGTCACTGAATTAACCATTCCTAGAACACCACCTCTAGCATTATCCTGTGAGATTAAGCAAAAGCCATTAGTAAGTAGTTTAGTCAAGTATTTATTCCATTACTGAAAGGTAGTATGATCCTGATTTTTGATTTTAATGGCATCTCAGTTATTTAGAATTAACACTTATAAATTAACCACTGGGCTTTCTTTTTTACAATGTTCCATTGATAGCGTGGACATCGGTGGAGGTTTCTATGCAGAGAAAACTGTGAAAAGACAATGATGACGAAACACTCAGCTATGACTCAAAATCTAACTAGTTCTTTTCTCTCTCTTGCCACCCAAGAGGGGCCCATGCAAGACCGGCCACAGATGTGACTTGTGGTTTTGCAGTGGTAGCCGCAATTCACTCAATTCACTGCCAAGTTGTGACCTTCCCTTTGCTTTGGGGGCTGCCTGACACTTTTGCTGGTCCTCATTTTTCGTGTTCGGTTGGTGTCTTGACAGATATGTCTACAGTTGCTGATTCCTGTAGCTCGAAACAACAACTTCCAGAACTGTGTCTTACTACCTTGTCATTTCTGAACTATCATTTTAGGGAAGCCGTTGGTCCAGTAAGAAGTTTCTGTAATTGACGTTGCAGAGCGAAATCGTTGCTTTATCTGGGTGGGAGATGCCCCAGTCCACAGAACCCAGCTGTCAAGCTTCCCAGGCATGTCCTTGGCTATATAAGAATTAAAATTAAATGGGATGGCTGGCCAGTTGGCTCTGTTGGTTAGAACACAACCTTATAATACCAAGGTCATGAGTTCAAATCCCCATAAAGGCCAGCCACCAAATACATATATATATATTATCTATCTATCTATCTATCTATCTATCTATCTATCTATATATATATATAAAATGGGATATTTAGTAATTCAGTAAACACTGATTCCTTCATCCAACACCCCTATGTGCCTCATCCTTTCTTGTTCAAGAAGACTGACTACATCTTTTATTAAGAATTTGTCTGTACACGCCCCAACCCAGCACAGTGTGCACAGAGGGGGGAGACGTGCGGCCAGGGAGGCGGAGACTCGACAGAAACCACACACCCGGTGGGGTCGCCACTGCACGATCTAACAGCCTGGGCCAGAGCACACTGAACGGGGAGAAGTCCTGTACAGAAAGTGAAAGCTCAACAGAGATCACACACCCTGTGGTACGTGATCCACCAGCCCAGCAGAGTACAAGCTGACCAGAAAGGTGGATCCCCGGAGAAGCCCAAGACCCGAGGCAACCACACACACAAGACACTAGAGGCCAACTGAGCAGTCACGGCGGGAGCCATACCAAATTGGCAACCACAGCAACATCCTAGTTAGTCATTAGTCTTAAACCGGTGGACTGTGAAACCCCCTGCCACAATGAATAAACACCAAAAAAAAGACACCAGAAATACAAAAAATCAAGAAAGTACACCACCAAAAGTTAATAAATCTCATACTCTAGATCCTATAGAACAAGAAGCCCTTGAAATAACTGATAAGGAATTTCGAGTGATAATTCTAAGGAAACTGAATGAGATACAAGAAAACTCAGCTAGACATCATGATGAAATGAGGAAAAGTATACAGGATCTGAAAGAGGAAATATACAAGGAAATCAATGTCCTGAAAAAAAATGTAGCAGAACTTGCTGAACTGAAGAAGTTATTCAGCGAAATAAAAAACACAACGGAGAGTTTAACCAGCAGGCTTGTTGAAGTTGAAGAGAGAACCTCTGAACTTGAAGATGGGCTGTTTGAAATAACACAAGCAGACAAAAAGAAAGAAAAAAGAATCAAGGACATGGAAGAAAATCTGAGAGAGATATCAGACAACCTCAAGCGCTCAAATATCCGAGTCATGGGTATTCCAGAAGGGGAGGAAAATGGAGATTCCATTGAAAACATATTCAACAAAATAGTGGCAGAAAACTTCCCAGGTATAGGAAAAATCACAGATCTTCAGATCCAGGAAGCTCAACGATCTCCAAACGTATTCAACCCAAAAAGGCCTTCTCCAAGACATGTCATAGTCAAATTGGCAAAACTCAGAGACAAAGAGAGAATCTTAAAAGCTGCAAGACAGAAGCGTCAAATCACCTATAAGGGAGCCCCAATCAGGTTAACATCAGACTTTTCATCACAAACCCTAAAAGCGAGAAAGGAATGGGATGATATTTTCAAAATACTAAAAGACAAAGATTGCCAGCCAAGAATACTCTACCCTGCAAGGCTATCCTTCCGAAATGAGGGGCAAATAGTATATTTCTCAGACAAACAAAAACTGCGGGAGTTCACTACCACAAGACCACCCTTACAAGAAATCCTCAAGGGAGTACTGGGTTTGGTTCCTGAAAAATAACTACCACTGCCATAAAAACCTAAGAAAAATCTAAACCCGCTAGTACAATAAAAATGGCATTCATGAAGAGAAAACAAGCTAACAAAAACACTATCTACAACCTAAGGAACCAACAAACACAGAAACCAAACAGTAAATCAGGAAGCAAGGAACAAAAGACACCTAAGACAACCAAACAACCAATAAAATGCTAAGAATAAATCAACACCTTTCAATAACAACTCTTAATGTTAAAGGCTTAAATTCCCCAATTAAAAGACACAGACTGGCTGATTGGATCAAAAAGCAGGACCCAACTATATGCTGCCTACAAGAGACCCACCTCACCCATAAAGATTCACACAGACTAAGAGTAAAAGGATGGAAAAAGATTTACCATGCAAACAGAAAAGAAAAACGAGCTGGAGTGGCTATTCTTATATCTGACAAAATAGACTTTAAACTAAAAACCATAAAAAGAGACAATGAGGGACACTACTTAATGATAAAAGGACTGATCCACCAAGAAGACATAACAATCATAAATATGTACGCACCCAATGTTGGAGCAGCCAGATTTATAAAACAAACTCTATTAGACCTAAAGAAGGAAATAGACACTAATACCATAATAGCAGGGGACCTGAACACTCCACTGTCAATATTAGACAGATCATCTAGGCAAAGAATCAGTAGAGAAACACAAGATCTAAACAAGACTCTAGAACAATTGGAATTGGCAGATATCTACAGAACATTCCACCCAACAACCTCAGAATATTCATTCTTCTCATCAGCACATGGATCATTCTCCAAGATAGATCACATATTAGGTCACAAATCAAGTCTCAATAAATTCAAAAAAATTGGAATTATCCCATGTATCTTCTCAGACCACAATGGATTAAAACTAGAAATTAATAACAAACAAAACTCTGGAAACTATACAAACACATGGAAATTAAACAGCATTCTACTTAATGACATATGGGTCCAAGAAGAAATCAAGCAGGAAATCAAAAAGTTTATTGAAACTAATGAAAACAATGATACATCATACCAAAACCTGTGGGATACTGCAAAAGCAGTATTGAGGGGAAAATTTATTGCATTAAATGCTCACTTCAGAAGAATGGAAAGATGGCAAGTGAACAACCTAACACTTCACCTTAAAGAACTAGAAAAACAAGAACAATCCAATCCTAAAGTTAGCAGACGGAAAGAAATCATTAAGATCAGAGCAGAACTGAATGAAATTGAAAACCAAAAAACAATTCAAAAGATCAACGAATCAAAAAGTTGGTTTTTTGAAAAGATAAATAAAATTGACAAACCATTAGCATGGCTAACAAAAAAAAGAAGAGAGAAGACTCAAATAACAAAAATTAGAAATGAAAAAGGCGATATTACAACTGATTCATCTGAAATACAAGGAATCATTCGAGACTACTATAAACAACTATACGCCAACAAATTTGAAAATCTGGAGGAAATGGATAAATTTCTGGACACACACAAGCTCCCAAAACTGAACCGTGAAGACGTAGAAAATTTGAACAGACCAATAACAATAAAGGAGATTGAAGCTGTTATCAGAAGGCTCCCAACAAAGAAAAGCCCAGGACCAGATGGATTCACAGCAGAATTTTACCAAACATTCAAAGAGGAATTGACACCGATTCTTTACAAACTATTCCAAAAGATTGAAACGGACGCAAATCTCCCAAACTCATTCTATGAAGCAAACATCATCCTGATACCAAAACCAGGTAAAGATATAACCAAAAAAGAAAACTACAGGCCGATATCCTTGATGAATATAGATGCAAAAATCCTCACTAAAATACTAGCAAACAGAATACAGCAACACATACGAAAAATTATTCATCACGATCAAGTGGGATTCATCCCAGGGATGCAAGGTTGGTTCAACATACGCAAATCAATAAATGTGATACACCATATTAATAAACTCAAACACAAGGACCATATGATCATCTCTATAGATGCTGAAAAAGCATTTGATAAAGTTCAGCACTCATTCATGACAAAGACCCTCTATAAGTTAGGTATAGAGGGAAAGTATCTCAACATAATTAAAGCCATATATGCCAAACCCACTGCCAATATCATCCTGAATGGGGAAAAGCTGAAAGCTTTTCCTTTAAGAACAGGCACTAGACAAGGATGCCCACTCTCACCACTCCTATTCAACATAGTGTTGGAAGTACTAGCCAGAGCAATCAGAGAAGAGAAGGAAATAAAGGGCATCCAGATTGGAAAAGATGAAGTCAAACTGTCCCTGTTTGCAGATGACATGATCCTATATATCGAACAGCCTAAAACCTCTACAAAAAAACTGTTGGAATTGATAAATGATTTCAGCACAGTAGCAGGATACAAAATCAACACACAAAAATCAGTAGCATTTCTTTTCTCCAATAGTGAACATGCAGAAGGAGAAATCAAGAAAGCCTGCCCATTTACAATAGCCACCAAAAAAATAAAATACTTAGGAATTGAGTTAACCAAGGAGGTGAAAAATCTCTATAATGAGAACTACAAACCACTGCTGAGAGAAATTAGAGAGGATACAAGAAGATGGAAAGATATCCCATGCTCTTGGATTGGAAGAATCAACATAGTGAAAATGTCCATACTACCCAAAGTGATATACAAATTCAATGCAATACCCATCAAAATTCCAAAGACATTTTTCTCAGAAATGGAAAAAACTATTCAGACATTTATATGGAACAATAAAAGACCACGAATAGCCAAAGCAATGCTCAGCAAAAAAAATAAAGCTGGAGGCATAACACTACCTGACTTTAAGCTATACTACAAAGCTATAATAACCAAAACAGTATGGTACTGGCATAAAAACAGACACACTGACCAATGGAATAGAATAGAGAATCCAGAAATCAACCCTCACACTTACTGCCATCTGATCTTTGACAAAGGCACCAAGCCTATTCACTGGGAAAGGGACTGCCTCTTCAGCAAGTGGTGCTGGGATAACTGGATATCGTTATGCAGGAGAATGAAACTAGATCCATACCTCTCACCATATACTAAAATCAACTCAAAATGGATTAAGGATTTAAATATACACCCTGAGACAATAAAACTTCTTAAAGAAAACATAGGGGAAACACTTCAGGAAATAGGACTGGGCACAGACTTCATGAATACGACCCCAAAAGCACGGGCAACCAAAGGAAAAATAAACAAATGGGATTATATCAAACTAAAAAGCTTCTGCACAGCAAAAGAAACAATTAAAAGAGTTAAAAGACAACCAACAGAGTGGGAGAAAATATTTGCAAAATATACATCTGACAAAGGATTAATATCCAGAATATATAAGGAACTCAAACAACTTTACAAGAAGAAAACAAGCAACCCAATTAAAAAATGGGCAAAAGAGCTAAGTAGGCATTTCTCTAAGGAAGATATCCAAATGGCCAACAGACATATGAAAAAATGCTCAACATCACTCAGCATCCGGGAAATGCAAATCAAAACCACATTGAGATAACATCTAACCCCAGTTAGGATGGCTAAAATCCAAAAGACTATGAACGATAAATGCTGGCGAGGCTGCGGAGAAAAAGGAACTCTCATACATTGTTGGTGGGACTGCAAAATGGTGCAGCCTCTATGGAAAATGGTATGGAGGTTCCTTAAACAATTGCAAATAGATCTACCATACGACCCAGCCATCCCACTGTTGGGAATATACCCAGAGGAATGGAAATCATCAAGTCGAAGGTATACCTGTTCCCCAATGTTCATCGCAGCACTCTTTACAATAGCCAAGAGTTGGAACCAGCCCAAATGCCCATCATCAGATGAGTGGATACGGAAAATGTGGTACATCTACACAATGGAATACTAATCAGCTATAACAACGAATGAAATACTGCCATTTGCAACAACATGGATGGACCTCGAGAGAATTATATTAAGTGAAACAAGTCAGGCACAGAAAGAGAAATACCACATGTTCTCACTTATTGGTGGGAGCTAAAAATTAATATATAAATTCACACACACACATACACACATACACACACAAACCGGGGGGGGGGGGGAAGAAGATATAACAACCACAATTATTTGAAGTTGATACAACAAACAAACAGAAAGGACATGGTTGGGGGGGAGGGGGGGAGGGAGAAGGGAGGGAGGTTTTGGTGATGGGGAGCATTAATCAGCTACAATGTATATCGACAAAATAAAATTTTAAAAAAAATAAATAAATAAATAAATAAATTGTTTTTCATTGTTTAAATTGTGAAGTATACCACTGAAGAATATTTTGATTTTTTAAATGCAAAAAAATTGCTTTATTTCAAAAAAAAAAAAAAAAGAAAAAGAAAAAAAAGAATTTGTCTGTAACTTCTCCAGACACCTGGAGAGCCATGCCCTTTGGTCCACCAGCTCTGAGAATCTTAATTCCTTGAAATCATGCTGCACCATAATATGGCTTTGGTTTCTTCAAGGATTGCTGGCATTCTTGATTGCAATTTTGTGGGTTTTTCATTGCCTCTGCACTAGAATTTTAAAATGTCTTAAAGCTCTATAAATCTGATGAACAAATATTGAAATATGTAGGGTTGGAATGACATCTTAAGAATCTTTGATGTCATGGTCAAACCACGATGATGCAGAGACATTACCTGTCTTCTGCATCATTATGTGTCTCCTTCAATGAGCCGTTCATAAGCACATGTGAGGGTAGATTCTCCATTTGCCAGGAAACAGTCTCAAGAATATTTGTTGAAATCTGTAGCCTACTGAGCTTCAAGGTCAGAGATCCTTTTTTGGACCACCCAAACAGAGTTTGTGGGTACCTCAATAACATGCCTGAACTAAACTCCATTAGCAGAATGTTCTAGAAAGGTTGCTGCTGGCTTTCCCAACTCCAGGTCACAGACTCTTGAATGAAATAATCAGGCAGGGGCTACTTAATCCAGACATTTGCCCATAAGAAAATGTGGAGGAATTCTTTAACTCAGGGTTTTACAGAAACATCAGAATGATTAGTTGCGAATATCTAGTCAAAATACAGAAGGCAAAATACACACATAATTTCCCAGAATGTAAGCTTGACTGTTATAGATAACTGAACATGGTAGTGAAACAGTTTGGGCATTAATTTCCAATGGCTCCTCCTAAGAAGGTGATGAACAAAGCAAATAAAAATTCAGCCTGGAATGCGAGAAAAGGGTAGTTTCTCAGTGAGCCCTCACTGTCCTCGTATGGCCCAAGTTTCTGAGTCCCGCCCATTCACTTCTTTACGTCACCCACTGTCTCTGCTCCAGACACTTGCCTTTCTTGATGAAAGTCCTTCTTACTTTTTGCAGGAATGGTAGTTAATGCTTATGTACTTTTTCCAGGCTCCAAGCCCTGTGTCCTGTGTCTGTGTGCACTGCTGTGTTACAGAACACACAGGGATTCCCAGACCCCCCTCTCAGGCAGGTCCTTGCTCATTGGGAGCTGAAAATGGATATTCCTCTGCAGACACAAACCCTCATTGGGCATAGGCATAGAACCTGTATCACATCCTGGGTAATGCCATTAAATAATCCCAACTGACTATAGCAGCCCATCTCCACTGTCAGGTATAATCATGGTTTCTCAATTCAGGGGAGGAGAGAGGGTTACTGGATCAAAGTACACCTCGGGAATAAGAGCTTAGGAATAGAATAGGAGATGTAGCCTTGGGTCTTATGAGGTGAAAAAACAGAATTAAAACCTAAAGGAGCTGCCTGTCCATAAGAGATGAACTAGAAAAAAACTTCCTAGTAGAGGAAAGTGGCCTATCGCCATCTTCCTGGACCTCTGAGTTGTGGGGGTTAGGGGAGGAGTTACTCCTGCAGAAAATCACAGTATAATTTAGAAAACCTGCATAGTGTGAGAATCCAAAGACAAGAAAACTCACCAGTCACAAGAGAAGCAAATGGAAAATCATTGTATAGAGTCCCTCCAGAACGCTACTGGGAACACAAAGGGAAAAAACCACCCCCACCAAAGGTGGACTCATAGGAAAACATTTAAAGGTACACAGTGAAAGAGAGACCTGGCACCTTAAAAACCTGAGATAATTATTTTACAGATTCTTCAAGTGCCCTTTATTACACTTAACGCAGACTATTTTTTTAAAGGAATAGAAAATGCAACAAAGGAATAGGACACTCATAAAAACACGATTATTTGAAAATAAATCAAATAAATTTCTAGAAGTGAGAAAATAGCCATTGGCCATCTACTAATGGAGAACAGAAAGGCTGGCTCACTGGACTGCCCTTCTGAAATGGGTAGAAAGGTCATGTCTTTGGAAGTGACGACGCTTGACTCCATGAGACTGCTTGTCCAAGGTAATAACTTTGCCCTCTGCTATGCTCTGGCTCCAACATGGACAACCTGAACAGCTGGGAACCCAAAAAACAGAGCTGACTCTTCTTCACTCGTCACTAAAGTGGTTTCTCTGCACTCTTTGCACACCTGTGTCCCTTCCAGGACTTCATTTCTGCTGTATGATACAGGAAACTGCATCCCTGGTTAAGGGAGCATTCAGTTCAACTGCTCAGCACGTCTTTCAGAATCAGAGAAGGGATGAAGAAACCTCACTGCTAGAGCTCTTGCAGCTTTCAGGAACCCAGATATTTCACCTGTGCAGAAAGCAACCCTGACTCTCTTCGTGTGTTCTGAGATAACGTAAATGTACGCACTTGCCAAATGAAGTGCACCCAACACATTCCCTATTTGTACCAAATAGAACAAATCTGTTTCACAATATAAACATTAAACATGAATTTTGTGGTACAATTTTCAGTTGTATATGTCCGACGTACAATAAAAGATGTTTGTAAATTAAGAGATAGCTTGAACGACTCACCAAAACAAGATCAGAGCTAAATCTCTGCAGGTACAGTAACAGAACTGAAACTGCTCCTTAAGCAATGGGGCAGATCCCCAGAGAATTAGAACTGTATTAGCAATAAATATGTTCATAAGCCACTCATAAGCAAGAAGCATTTTATCTAAGCAAGAGTAAGTAATAACTAGATACGCTAGACTTTCCACAATTTAAAAATAGTACTTCTACATATTTAGCTCCAATTTCCCCTATTCAGTTATAATGTAACACAATTTCCTGAAAATATGCCCTAGTTGCTGGGAGTGCAGAAAAGGTCTCTTTCCCCTAATGTACTTTCATCCTGTTTAATTTCAAGTTAGCACAGAGAGTTAGAGAAAGCATGTCTTGTCATTCAGGAAATAATATTATCACTTCTATATTTACAAATATGAATGTAAATTCCTGTAAGAAGGAAACTCCTGGTGGGATTCATCATCCCAATTCCCCTCAGAAAGGCTTTCTGGTAAAACCAGGGCAAAATAGCAGCAATGGTCCCCTAAGGACTCAGCTGCCTTTTCTTTTTTTTTTTTTTTATTTATTTTTTTTTTTTAATTTTATTTTGTCGATATACATTGGGGCTGATTATTGCTCCCCATCACTCAGCTGCCTTTTCTGATGGCGTGTTCTTGCATGAAGACGATGCTTCAGACAAAACCAGCAGAGTTAGCTGTGCTTATTTTCCTGTTTACAAGTAACAGAGAAGCAAGTTTCCATATTGTACCTGAAGAAATTAACCAATCTGCAAAATCAGGTAAAACACAGAAAAGTAATTTTGGATTGGGGATGATACATACTAGATCAAAATAAGATGACACCATTTCTTCCAGATACATTTGCCATTCTGAAACTACCACATCTGGAGAAAATTCAAACCTGCTCACCCGCCGCTTCTCATCTAGTGTGTAAATGTTTGGGGAAAGGGGCTCGTGACCCAAATATGGAGACAAGGGTCGCTCTCTTCTCCTCCCCCTACTCTCCCTTTCTTATGAAAGGACACCAGTATCCAGACTCCCCACCCCCACCCTTAGCCAGAGACGTGCGACAGAACATCCAAGGTCACCGGGAGGGTCACACGGCAGAGCTTCTCAAATCTTTCCTTCAAGTGACCCTGACCACAGTGAAGCCAAACAAACCTCTCCAGGGAACAGGAGAGACCACAGCAATTCAACGAGTGTGAAATTCCTTTTAAAGGGATTGTATTTTTTCATAAATGGTGATTTATCTCAAGAAATTAATGCACATTTTGCCTTTTTGGTCATTATATAGCCATGTGAGTTGTAGTAAATGGTGCTCTAGATGACTTGTCACCACGCAAACTGCAGACCTGAGACTGCTTCTGCTATAGCTTCACAAATCCTTGCACACTGTCTCACACCCCTAGGACAACTTACCCAGCAGATGGAGATTTGAGGTTAGCGAATTTTAAAGTCTGCTGCCTCAACGTGACAACTCATAGTGTCGAAACTCACTTTTGACAGCTTACACAAGAAAAGAACTAAAAAAAGAAAAGAAAAGAGAAACAGGGATTTTTCTAAAAATAGTAAAGGGAGAGTAAGTTCCTGAGCAGGCTGAACCAAAGACTTTCATTCTATGATCATTGCATCCTTTACTAGTCCTGAGCAGACATCACCCTGTCTATACCCACATTGCGTGATGTGTCTAAGTTTCCTCTCTCAACTGCGATTGACAGACTCACCACAGGCATGTGTTGTGCCTTATAATTTTTTCACTACCCTACCATTCACAAAACAGATTGTGGAGAATATGTGATTAATACAGTTAAGGAATTAGTTATGACAAGGATGTTTTCTTTTTACTCCAGTACTCAGGGGTTGCTCCAGCAATAGAAAAGCACCTTTGAATCAGAGAAGTGTATAAATCTTCAAGCTTGCAAAATTCACTACAACGTCCTGCAAAAGACTTTGGGAAGAACGTGAAGTCAGGAAGTAAGAGAGGAAAATTGTCAAGTCAAACTTCTGCAAAGAAACTTTGTTTTAAAAATAATAATAATAATAATAATAGAGACCAGAACATGCTACCTACCACTTTTTAAATTCAACGTTTGCCTTCTAAAGCCAAAAGTAAGTAGATTTCTATCATTTTCTATTACTATTTAATGCTCAGGTCCTTTTCTGTATAAGCAAAAGTTGACTTTATTTAGGATGCAGTTGAACAGAGTATAATTCCCATGACACTCCCTGGGGACAAAATACACTCATCTGGACAGTGCTTACTGTCATTTTTCATGGTTAAAGAAGACTTATGACACCTGAAGTATATTCAGTCCTCAAAAACTCTAGTCAATTTGCTTAAATTCAAAATGAAAGAAATTGTCTCTACTCGCAGCAACAAATATGTGTTGAGAGTACAAGAGCGAATATGGGAGACATCGAATGTCCTCATCAAACGTGCATTTCACACTTTCGCTGTAAATGAGTTAAGGCAGGACCACACACTGCAAGCCCAAGCTGAATTTGGCTGACCAACATATTTTGTTCTGTCTGAATACTATTTTTTTTTAAAAAACTGAGCCAATATTTAAAATTCAGAAAACTAATGGAAACAGTCCGTGTTCCAGGCAGTCTTGAATATCAGAAGTTTTTAGCCTTGTACTCACACCTGGCAATGTTTGTTCTGAGCTGAGTAGAGCCGCTGCCCGTTACACAAGCCCAGGCTCTCCAGTTTGCCACACTCCCCACTGGTCCCTATTGCCTCTGGCACCAAGATGGCATCTCAGATCCCACTCGTCACTACACCAGAACTGTTGCTTTTCTTAAAACAGAAAAATATTTCTCTGTCTTAACATGTTTATTAAATGTGGAGAAACAAAAGAAGCAACAAAAGAGCTGTAGTTTTCCATCTTTTCTTTCTTTTTTCTATAGTTTTACAGCACTTATAGTTTTACAGAGTAATTGAGCAGAAAGTACAGACAGTTCCCAGACCCCTCCACACACACATACACAGTATCTCCTACTGTTGACATGTTACATTAGTGGGGTACATTTGTTACAATCGTGAATCAATATTGATACATTGTTATTAACTCAATTTTACATTAGGGTTTCCTCTTTGTATCGCACAGTTCTGTGGGGTTTGCTGAATGCATAATGTCATGGATTCAGCATTACAGTAACACACACAATAGATTTGCTGCCCTAAACATCTGTTCTTACATGTTTTATCTGTGAATGGCCCATCTCAGTCATTCACATCACCTCCCTGGCTCCTCTGGCCACGGTTTTAATTCCTTGCTGAGCAGAGTATACACTTACTTCAGAAGAGACTTCGCTTGCATGAGATCAGGAAAAATTTGCAAAACCCAAAATCTGGTGTGTCCTGTCCACCCAATCTCTACGTACATATAGTGGGGTCCAGGACTTGGGGGTGATCACTTGCAGCAGGGCCAGGCAGCTCTGCCATCTTCTTTTGACAGTGCTTAAGCAGCTCCACAGACTGAGAGCACAAGGGGCAAAAGGAGCATTCCTCATCTCTACACAGCCATAAAACCTCTGAAGCGAAGACCAGCTGTGGCTGCCTGCACAGTCCCCATTCCCATGATCATCAAACTGAACAAAAGCAAGATTCCAACATGGAACCACAAAGAAAATGTGCCTGTCCTCTGTCCTCTCTCCTCCCAGGCACAAAGGCATTTTCAGATTCTGCCTAGAGCTGGAGAGAACATTATTTCCATACCAGTAAAAAGCTAGATTATCAACAAAACCATTAATTTCCTTGAACCCATGAGAGCTCTAAGGTTGCAGGCAACCAATAAGCCTGAATCTAAAGGCAGACAGGCACCCCTAAAGAGAGATGGTGCACAAGCTCTGGCTCAAATATCAGAGAGCATGGGAGGGGAGAGTGCTCCCTAAGAACAGGAAAGAAGAATCCAGCTGGATTTTTCAATGAATTACTAAAAGCCAGTGTGTGCTATCATAAGAGCAGGGAATCCAGGGACCACAAACACAGGGGGATTTGCACCACTCACAGGTCCCTCCAGGGGAAGCCCCTGTGTGCTCCTGAGAAAGACAGGAACAGGCCAAGAGAAGGGAGAAAGTCACCCTTGCCAGGCAGCTTGACAAAGAAGAGTAGCCACCACTGGGGGAAAAGCATGAATCTCTCCCAGACCTTTCTCCACTGAGGAGCAAAAGCTTTAAATTACTGGGAGGAAGTTAGCAAATCTGTCACTGTAGGGCCAAAGGAGGAGGGAAAAGAAAACAATCCTCTATCATTGCGGAAAGCACAGAAAACCATGTGGCCTGAGACCATTTGAGGTTTCCTATGACTCAGGGAAGGGCAGGATCTCTGAGAAAGCACACTTCCCACTTCTGAGAAGCTGGGACACGTGTCCTGCTGGACCAGGAAAACAGAAAACAACCCACACTCATACCACCAGAGTAGCTAGCACCATATCATAAGCAACAGCAGTCTACCACTGCAGAGAGAGGTACAAAAACAAGGAAAGAGGCCCTCTCCAAGGTGCAGGCACAAAAGAAAGTCATGCAGCTGAGAGTGGAGCAGGAACATTGAGAAAAAATCCTCCTGCGAACCAGCCCCAAGCATCAGCAAAAGATAATGCTAAAGAAATTTCAAGCCTTTGGTGCAATGAATTTGTACCATGGCAAAAATAACAACAAACAAACAGCAATTGCAACTATTCTGCCCACATTGATTCAACCCACACACTGACAGCCTAGCTTTCAAAGAGGTGTGCCATTTCCAGGCATGCATATTACTTATCTCAGTTCTTACTCTCCTACACATGATGTCCAGCATTCAATAAAAAATTATGAGGTACACCAAAAAAAAAAATTAGAAAATAACAACCCACAGTCAAGAGAAAAAGCAATCAACATAACTGGACTAAGATAACCATTGGAGTGTTGGAATTATCAGACAGGAAACAACTATAAATAATATGTTAAATGTGCTAGTGAAATATGAGGAAAACATGCATGAAGAGATGGAAAATTTCAACAGAAATATGGAAACCCTCAGAAAGAGTCATATGGAAATGCTTTAAAAAATTTTTTAGCAAAATAAAGAATGCCTTCAACTTTCTCATCAGTAGAATCAGCACAGCCAAGGCAAGAATAAGCAACCTTGAATATAGGTCAGTAGAAATTACCTGAACTGAAATAATAATAAAAAAAAGGAGTGGAGAAAAAAACAGAACAGAACAGAGCATCCAAGAGTTGTGGGACAATATCAAATAATCAGACAGGGACATTTGGGATCCTAGAACAAGAAGAGAGAGAAAACATAGCAAAACAAGTATTTGAATAGACAGTGGCTGAAAATCCTCAAAAAATAATGAAAGACATCAAACCACAGATCCAGTAAGTTCAGCGAACCCCACACAGGTTAACAACACACACGAACACATGCACACACACCACTAAATAAATATAGTTGAACTGTAAAAACAAAAGATAAGTAGAAAGTGTTAAAGACATCCAGAAGGATATTTTAAAAGATGCATTATGTAATTACACAAAGAAAAAAAGACAAAAATTACAGCAGGCATCTCATCAGAATCTATGCAAATCAGAAGATGGCAGACATCTTTAAAATGCTAAAAGAAAAAAAAGAAACAAAAATTGTCAATATACATTCTATACCCAGAGAAAACATCTTTCAAACTGAAGGCAAAGTAAAAACTATCAGACAAACAAAAACCAAGAAAATGCATTACCGGCAGATCTGCATTACAGGAAACATTAAAAGAAGTTCTTCAGATAAAAAGAATATGATAGAAGTTTGAAACTGTTCTAAACAAAAAAGTAAAAATTTCCAGAATGGACATATTAAAGATACACATAAAAGACTTTTTTTCTTATTTTTAATTTCTCTTTAAAAGACAATTGATTTTTTAAATCAAAAATAGAAGCAATGTATTGTGTGTTTACGGAATACGTAAATGTAATATGTATCCCACAAATATCACAAAAGATGAGAAGGAAGAGGGAAAACATACTGTTGTAAGGTCTTTATGCCACTTAATGTTAATAAATAACATTATTTGCAGGTAAACTGTAAGTAATTAAAGAAGTATGTTGTAAACCATCGGACAACCAATACATTTTTAAGAGGAACCAATATTAAGGCAATAGTGGAGATAAAGTTCAATCACAAAAAAAAAAATCAAGATCGGTAAGCAAACCATGAATTAAAGAGAAACTGGGGCTTCCTAAATGCTTAATAATTTTTAAAAATATAGAAGCTAGAAACTAAGGAGGCTAGGATGAATAAAATGCAAAAACTAAAAATCTGTCTTTGAAAAATTAGGTTTAAACTATTAGAATAAACTCTAATCACACAGACATGATGGAAGATCTGCAAGAACAAGCTGTGAGGTGAAGTAACTTCTGTTTAGAGAACAAACCATCTAATCAGTGGGTCCACTTTACCCATCTAGCCGCCGAAGCTACTGATTCAAATTCAGTTTCACGCTGAATCACTCACGCCTGACTTGCAGTTTTAATGCTTTGTTCTCTTTGACCTTTAATTGCTAGCAGAAAAGGAAAACTTCTCTAGAAAAGCTTAGCAAAAGCAATCTCATTTCATTTCACTTTAGTCTCTGAACATAAGATCAGCACAAAAACAAATGATCAGCCTGCCTCAACAGCACGACTTGGATGTTCCTCAAGAGATAAAATCAGTCCTTCTGGGTTTCCAAAAATAAGCCCTAAAAATACCTGCAGCAACTCAATCCCCAACATAGGAACAAAATTTGAAGTCACTACAATTTGCCTGTAGGTTTAAAGACCAAGGGGTCGTCATAATTCCACTTATAAAAAGAACGTGCTATTACCATTTATCCCCACCAATGATTTGACACTAGTTTCTCTATGTGACATACTTGTTTGAGATCAGAAGATCAGGAATGGATTCTAGAGATATTTACAGCTCTTTCCATGTAATTCTGGTTTTAGAATTAATTCTATAATTCTAAATTATATATTGTAAAATTATTTCCATCATAGTCATGATAAATAGAAGCAAAAAAAGTAGTGGGTCACAATAAAGTTAGTGGAAGGACAAAAATATCATTTAATTTCCAAAATATATTTCTGCGTACTGATTTAGGACACAGCTATAAAAATGCCAAGTTCGAATGTTCATTTGGTATTTATACTTTTACTTTCAAATAGACCCATTCTGAAACTCAGCATGTCATAGAAATAGCATTGCCCTTGGAAACTTCTGAGTTTTCAGTTAATCCGCCAGCAAATATTTATGTTATGACTGTGTCACTGCAAACATTCTAGGTTTAGAAGACTTAGTAGAGGTGACGAGATGTGGAATACACCCAACATCACATCCCGTTCCTGGTTCAATCACTAAACTTTTAGGTTAGGCTGTCTACGAACCTGCCAATGTCAGACTTGTTTTGACCTTCAAAACTGGCAATTTTTTTTTATAAGATTCAGTCTAATAGTTGTACGACCTGTGTAAATAGTATAACGTCATTCCTCTTATTTCCTCATGTGTAAAACTAAATTGCTGACTTACTGGATCACCTCTGAGATTTCTTCAGGTCATAAACATACGTGTATGTGATTCTGAAAAAAACCTACAGAGGGTAGAGACCTCAACCCAAGGAGTTTACAGTCTACTCCAGCGGGTAAAATAGATACATATGATAATTCTAAATCCCACAGATCTGGTCAAAGAGTAAAGTGCCCTAGAGTGATTTTCAAGATTTCTTGTAGAATTTTTGGTAAGAAAAAGATGAGAAGACCTTGACATTTATCTGATTCTAGAAAGGCAATTTTTGTTTAAATAAATGAAATCATTCACAATCATCTCTGTTTTTGTTATCTACTTTGGAAAGTATCCAAGATCATTTTTCAAAGCCGGGCTGTGTGGCTACCACATGCCAGTATAAATAGTTAAGACTGTTGGTAACACTTACATAACCAAGATTTATAAGGCTTGGCTGTAAATCTCCTGTTTCCTTGATACATCCAAGACTACAAAATATACTTTTCCCACACCTGCCTCAACAATCTATTTTCTTGATAAATCCAAAACCAGGACTTGTTTATCCTTACACCATTTTCCCCCAAAACTGATAACACTTTAGCTTAGCAGAACAACCTCCTCACCTCACCCCATTGCATTGCTCTTTTTTTTTTCCTTCTTACCCACCTCGGTGTCTGTAACATCTGTAGTTCCCGCTAATTGCAGATTCACGCAGCAAGCTCCTGAGGTCTCTTAGAAGAGCTTAACTATTTCTATCTGCCAATCATTTATCTGCTGAAAACAGTCTCAATATATTGTTTGCTCACTAAGATAAAAAAAAAATAATTAAGCAATCTGCTCATGAGCTCGCCTTCAAGGAGTAGGGGTGAAAACACTGCTAGTGATGTTTCACAAAAGAATGAGCCCAAGAAGGATTGAGGGTCACAGGTGATAGCTATTTAAACATTCGCTTCTTCTTTTTTTCATTTTTTTCCAGCAGTCTCAATGTTTACGAAAGTTCCTCGGTGATAAACTCCTTCTAGAACACATTTGTTTAGGATACCTGACTCCATTCATAAGTAACCTCACCCAATTTACTCCAGTGTCTTCAACAAATAAGAATCATATTCTATGTAAGCCAGGACATTAAAAATTGGGGAATATATTGAAGTATTCTGAGGGTGGAAAGTTATATTATATATGTGGTAATTTTCCTTGAAAAATAGTTTAGTATAAAATAGAGTGAGGTATGTGTGCAAGTGTCCTGGTTAACTGTAATCCGCACACTACAGGTGGTTACTAAGCGTAATCAGGAATTCACACTTCAGAGGTTGCTCATGGGCATTTCAAATATTGTTATTGAAATGGACACTGGAAGGCATATTAATTACAGATATGAGTGGTGTTTCATATGCACAGTTGGGTACAAGGAGGTATAAGAATCAGCAAGCTGGGCAGGAAAATTGCTCCAGAGAACAGCTCCGGATGTGCATCTCATTGCAATCCATCACCCTGCGTTAAGGAGAACCCTGTAGTGGTCTGCCTCAACCATCAAGTAGTCTTGCTATGCCTTCAGAGTATCACTGTGTAAAAACTAGATGACCCTGTAACACAGATCAATACACATATAACCATTTACAAAAATGCAGAGGGAAACATTAAAGGATCACATTATTACCCGAAATCAGGTGATAGAAAAGACAAAAGGAAGGAAGAGAAACTTGCTATTTTTTTTATTACTTTAGAGTAGAGAAGCAGTAAGTGATGTATTAAAAAAACAAGAGATCAAATGTATTCTATAAAAACAACTATTGAAACAAAAATGCTAAGAGATCAGAAGTACGTACTGAAACCAAAGCACACAGACCACATAGTGAAAGACTTGTAAAAACTGTGAAAATAGAAAAGGCAACATAAAATAATTGAACAGAGCACAAAGCAATATTCATTAATAAATGTAAATGGAGTCACCACTTGCTAAACACATACTGAAAACCAAACCCTCTAAAATGCACACTGTTTGTGCAATCTACTGCTGTATAACAACCCCAAACTTAGCGGCTGCATGTATCATTATTTTTTTTACAGCTCTGTAGGTAGACCAGTCTGTACTGGGAAGATCTTGGGGTGTCTGAGCTGAACATCCATGATGATTTCTTCCCCTGGCATCTGATGTCTCAGCTGAGAAGACTGGAACCCTGGGTCAGGACAGGCATCTCTGTCTACAAACAGCCTCTCTTCATGCTTAGCTTGGGATTCCTCACAACATGGCGGTCTCAAAACAGTTCATCTTCTTAAGTGGCAGTAACTTCCCCAGAGTGAGTGTTCCTAGGGTCCCAGGGAAAGCCACAACTTCTTGTGACTTCTTTGGAAGTCATGTAGCACCTCTTCCACCTACATTCTATTAGACAAAAGCAAATCCTGAGGCCAGCCTAGAATCAAGGGGAAGGGACCACACAAGAAGTGGATGCAGGGGCATGGCTCACTGGCAGGCAGAACTGCATTCTGGGTTTGGGGGTGGGGGAGACCAGCTACTGACAACCACACGCCTAAGTCAGTGCACTTCCAGAAGGCAGAAAATAAAAGAACAGTCAAGATGCCAGACATGCGTGTGCCAACAAAAAGAAAGCAGAATTTGCAATCTGGAATAGGAAATGAGGTGGAATTTGACAAGAGACATGCACAAAACAAAGAAGGGCACTTTATGCTAAAAGTATCGGTTCTTAGGAAATATGTAATGATTGTAAATATCAATTTGCTAAATAAGTAACCTTCATAAAACAGAAAGTGCAGGAAATAAAAACACACTAGCAGTCAGAGATAATGATTCATGTCTCCCAGTCCATGAAAGAGCAACTATTTTAAAGACCTCGTTAACATGATTAAAAGGTACCTGAATGAAAGACAAACTTGGCAACTTAAAAATGAAAAACACCATCTTTTCAACTGCCTTTGGACAGTAAGAAAATAATGACCATATATTGGGCCATAAATAAAACCTCAATTTATTTTTGAAAATAGAAATAGTACAGAAAAAAAAAATCTATGATCAGAATGTGAATAAAATCAAAACAACAAAATTTAAAAAATTAAAAAGGCTTTCAGGGCTTTTTTGGTCACACAGAAAATTCAAAAGGAAAATACAAAATTTCTCGAAAACAATAATAAAACAACTATGTATCAGGCCCTATGAGATACAGGATTACCCATGTATAAATAAAAAACATGATATTAGAAGAAAATGTATAGTCTTAAAATATTTAATCTCTTTATTTATTCTTCAGAAAGAACAAAAACAAATAATTTAAATATCATCTTCAAACACTGAGAATAACGAAAGAAACCAAAGGAAATCAGAAGGAATGAGTAAAGATAAGAAAAGTAAATGAATTGCAAACACAAAATAAGACAACAAATAAATTCAGGAGTTAATTTTTTGAAAAAATATTTGAAAAGACAAACTACTCATCTCATTTAAAAGAATATATAAAACTGAAAAAAAAAAAAAAAACAATAGTGAAGACCATCATAGATTCAGAGGACACGAGAAGAAGCATAAGAGTTCAATATTTCTTAACCAGATGTAAATAATTTAGAACCTGGATAAAATAAGTAATTTCTAGGAAAACATATAATGTCAAAATTGACAGAAGAAAAGATAGAAAATCTGATCATTTAGATGGAAGAAATCTAGAAAACAGAGCTATTCACTAATAGGCAGAGGGTTTCACAGACAAATTCTGCCAAACGTCTAAAGAAAAGATCAATCCACCATAAATATATACAATTTTTATTTGTTAAATTAAAAAAAGAAAACATAAATCCAAAATTACTTAAATTTTTCCTGGGTATATAAAAAGCAGGAAAACTTCAAAATTCTTTTTATGAAGTGAATATAATATTGATACAAAAGCTGGCAAAGACAACAAATTATCTTATTTATAAATATTAATGTAAAAATGCCACACAGAGCATTATCACAGGAATCCAGCAGCAAGTTAATGAAATAATACAACATGATCAAGCATATTTTCTTCCAGGAAAAAGGATAATGAAACATTAGTTCAATATTAGGTATGTATTTCCTCATATTATGGATCTAAGTAGAAAACGCAAATGATTATTTTTATAAACACTGAAAAGGGCCTATTCCAAAATTCAAACTTCACTCTTTAGAAGAAGAGCTCAATGAAATAGAAATACAAGGAGATTCCTTAACTTGATAAAATATAATAAACTGAGTTGAAATGTTAATGGTGGGAAAAAAGAAGCATTTGCCACTGCTGGAGTTATCAGCCAACTCAATTATAAAAGAGTAAAAAATGCAGGACATAAAATTAAAGAATGAAGGCAAAATCATCCTTATTTCCAGACAATGTGATTGTACACCAAGAACAGATACAGAAACCAGCTGATAAACTACCACAGACTAAGAGAACTTTGCAACATAATAGAACACAAAATTAACGTGCAGACATCCATCTCTTTCAGATATGTAAAAAGACAACAGCCTAGAAAAAAATACTGGCTGAAACCATCATACAATGGCAACAAAAGATAAAATATCTGGAGCACACAAGCCACATGAACATCTGCTGGAAGGAAATTTTAAATCACCATTGGAAGACGCAGAGCAAATGAAAAGACACATTGTGTTCTTGGGTCTGTGGTCTAATGATGTCCACCCACCACATGGCTTACAAATTCAACATTCAACCAAAAATACCACCTTTGGGGGCAGCAGGAGGGATAGAGCAGTGGTGAGCAATTAGACAAGCTGATTTTGATATTTATGTGGAAAAATAAACAGAATCACCAGGAAAAAAACCTTAAACCGGAATAACAGAGTCCAAGTCTTTTCAGACACTTAAATACATTACAAAGCCTCAGAAATAAAAACAAAGTTATACTGGCATGTCAAGAGACTGGTTAATGGGATTAAATAGAAAGTCCAGGTATAAACTCAATATATAAGGAGATTTCGTATATGATAAAGGTGGCTTCTCAAATTAATAGGTAAAAATGAACTCTTCAATAAACAACGTTGAGACGTTGGTGAGCCATGAGGTATTACACCTGTACTTCATGCTGCACAATAGGATAGGTTCCAAGTGGATCAAAGACCTAAGTCTAAAAAAATTAAGCCATAACATGTGCAGAAGAAAACATGACTAAATGCTTTCATAACCTTGGAACAGGGGAGGACTTTTACTCTGATGTCAAATGAAGACAGCTTGAAAGAAAGTAAAAATGATCGACTTTATATAAAACTAAAAATCCTCTTTATGGTAAAAACAAAGCAAAGCAAAACAAAAACCACTGCAAGTACATTCAAAAGACAAATGCCAAACTGAAAAAAAAAAAAAAATCTTTCAACTCATATCGTAGATAAAGGGCTAGTCTGTAATATATAAAGAGTACTACGTACCAATATGGAGAAAAATAAACACAAAAACCCAATGCTGCTTCAACATTTTAAAACAGATTGAGCTTTGTGCATGAAAAGAAAATGGAAATTAAAACTGTTCCCTCAAACCAGGTCTTAGACTTATAAATCCCAGAACAAACTCTCGTCCTGAACACTCTCCTGTCACATTTTAAAAACTCACTTCCAGCCTCTGGGATTCCTCATCCCCTCCTTTCTAAATTTCGTGTATTTATTTATCTATTTATTTATGTATGTATAAAATCCTACAAGTTGCAACGATTCCTTTCCAACCTTGAGGACGCTAGCAATGTACTTCCAGAAGCAGAGACCTGTTGCCTGATCCTTAAAAGTGAATTCGGGTAGGATCGGTGCACTCAAGGCATACTGCTACACGGCTCTTTGTAGTTAACCTGGACTGCAAATAAAATTCTTGTTTCCTCAAGATATTTTTAGATTGGTGTGATGAACCCTTCCATATTGAGAGTAGACATCTACTGCCCAAATGATCCTGCCAAGATCTGCTCCTGTTTGCTTTTGAGGGTGAAGTCGGGGGAAGATCATTAACTTGACCCTTTTCCCCTTAATTCCTTTTAGGATGTGCATTGCCTCAGAGCTCCAAATTACACCTAACGTGTTTTTACCAATTATGAGTTCCTTTTACATTCTTCCACGTAATATTCCATCTGGGTTATTTTTTTTTTTAGTCCCTAGATAGTACGAACCAAATGTGTTTTAATTTTAACCTCCCGTGAATTTTCTTTTAAAGAGGGTGTCTTCAATATAAAGGTCTACATAAATCTCTGAGGGAGACCTTCATATAGCCTATATCTTGTCCCCCTGAGTTATGTGCAACTATTATCTCTTGACGTAACCCTGTACCAGGTGCGCAGAGGTTATCGTGCCCCTTGTGAAATGGAAAAGCAATCTGTCTCTCAATTGAAATGTGTAGCTGCTGTGTGTACTTCAGTGAAATTAGTTATTAATTTAGTGATGTGAACGATGTCAAAGAGCTCTTCCTTCCCATTGTCTTATTTAATAATAGATAATCTGTTATAAATTTCTGTGACCTGGCTTTTCCCATCATCAATTGCATGAGTGTAGAGTCATCTAAATTATTCCTGTCTCTTCCAAACCTTTGATGATTTGCAAATTTGCAAATCCCTATCGCTGGCTCTGGCTATGAACTGTGTCCTTAATGTTGGGTAGTTTGACAGATTGCCACTCAGCCTCATTTGCAAGCATAAGTGGATTGAATTTTTTTTCAACCAATGTTAAAGGGTTTTCCCCAGAAAAAAATATCAATTTGGAGTATGTATTTAAGTACAGTAGGTCACACTGTTATATAAGAGACCTATGTTACCAACAGTTTAAACAAGATAAAAGTTGTCTTCTCTCCTGCACAAATTCCAGGCTGGCATGTGGCCTTGATGTATGAAGTTGTCAGGGATTGAAGCTCCTTCTGTTGTGTTTTCCACCATGATATGAAAGGAAACTGAGGCTGTAGCTTTTCTATGTCGAGATCTTTGGTTTTCCCATGCAGGAACCATACATACTCTGTGTATCCAAAGAGACAGGAGTAACCGTGTCCTCAGGTAGCTGCTGAGCTTCCAGAGGAGATGTAGACACTTTTCCAGTTATAGATCTTGTCTTATGTCATTTTATAAAACTAACTGGACTATTGATACTATTGATACACACAACCTTGGATAGCTCCCAAGGGAGAACCATCTGAGTAGACCATGCTGACAGGGGGGTGGAGGGGATAGGGGATAGATCTCAAAAGGTTATATACTGTAGGGCCCCATTCATATGGCATTCTGGAAATGACAAAACTATAGAGAGGGAGACCAATTAGTGGGTGCTGGGGGTTAATTATGCTGAGATGTGGCTGTAAAAGGGTAGCCTGAGGGAGCCTCGGGCAATGGAACAGTTCTGTGTCTTGACTGGGGTGGTGACAGTACGAATCTACATGTGTGATAAAACACACACAAATAAGCACATGAAACACTGGGGAAATCTGAATAAGCTCTGTGGATTGCACCAGCATCGAGTTCCTGGTTCTGACATCATTCCATAGTTAACAATAGACGATGTTACTCTGGAGTGAATTTGCATAAAGGTTACATGGGATGTCCCTACATATTTTTTTTTAATTTCCTGTCAATCTACCATTGTTTTTAAAATAAAATTTTTTTAGAAATCTAAATAGAGAGAGCATTAGATTAAAGCAAACTGCATCTCATGAGTATAACCTAAGTAGAGCCCCTATACTGCATACTGCTCCTGTCTTTAAGGCCACGATGGAATGTTCCACACCAGGTTCATGCTCTGCCCGTTGGCCACAGCTTAGTCTCATGCCTCCACAATCCTCAAGGACAAATGGGAAATGTAGTCTGCATTTTGGGTGGCCAGGTACCCAGCTAAAAATCAGGTGTTTTATTACTGAGAAAGAAAAATGTATCTTAGTCATCTGAGAGACAACTAGAAGTCGCTACTTTACTGAGCATCTAAACGCTACCGTGTCAAATTCCCTGAAAACCCAGCCGTTTGCAATTTTAACTTGGTTTTTATTGCAAATGTAGCTACATTATTAAAATCCCTGATATATAACTTTTCAGCCCTCTTTAAAAATTCTGAATTTTCCAGATTTAGTAACGTGGGACTCGTATCCCAAGATATTCTGGTATCTTAATTTCCTCTACTGAATTTTGAATCCCTCGATGGCTCAATAGTGTGGGGGCGTTTGTTCCTGAGCTACCTACCGCTCTGCTCAAGGCACCAAGCACTGCACACTAACCTAAGCAAACTTGGGTGTTTGCCCAAAAATGGTGAGGACCTTTCAGTACAGGCAAAGGCACCTCAATATGTTCGTGGAAAAACAGAATGAAAAGATAATAGGAATCTTTCCATGAACTTTATGAAGTAGCCTGTATAGGTAGCTTCTGGGGCTTAAAGGTTTACTTTTATTTCTCCTATCTCCTGATTAATGCTTGAGGGCAGGCCTCAGTCCTCCCTGCCCTCTGAAGCTGGGTGCTCCAGGCTGAGTCCTTGCCATGCTGAAGAGGAAGATGACGAAGACATTTAGCAAATTGTCTCTCCACAAAAAGAAGCTTTGTGCCTCCTACTGGTTTACTCCTACCCTGGGGCACTGTGTGGCTTCTGCGTGTGTTTGGGATTGAACGGTAGAGAGAGACTTAAAAAGAACATGATATGCAAGGGGAAATATTTGTTTTAAAAAAAAAAATGGTCCCCTCACAAAAGTAAAATGAGATTATGCACTTGGAATGGCTGAGGCCAATGATAAAATGCTAAAGTGGTCTAGAACTCAGAGAAGTAGATGGATGCTTAGCCTGGAAACCTTTGCAGTCTCCTGGTGGTCTACATAAAGCTTCAGCCAGACTTAGGATTTATAATGGATTTGTAATTTTGTCTAGACCTTCAAATGGTTGATGTTAGTAACAGTATAATTTGTAGAAATTGTTCAGTTACAAAAAATGTTGTTAGATTTCGATAGATACGTATTTGAGGGTTATGCAATGCGCTTTATAAGATAAGAATGGTTCTATGGTCAATTAAGCTTGAGACAAGTTGGAGGCATCAAAGTTAAGCAAGTTTATTGGGGATTTTAAAATGCTAATATTCACAGGAAATCCCAGAGGCGGGGAGGGGCAAAATACAGATGGAGGCATTTTCCTAACACTGTTTCACCATAGAATCCATTTGGCTTGATATATTTCATTGTTTTGTGAGGTGCAGCACACTTTGGGAAGAGCTGGTATACTTATAAATATGAACATTTCATATTATTCACTTGTTATTTACCAGTAGATGAACTTTTTAATTCTTTGGCAATCTAAAATAGAAAGACACAAGACCTCATTATATAAGAAGCAACATAAGAAAAAAATACCAATGAAGCAGAGGGTCAAAAGCATTCAACACAGGTAGGTGGGCTCAGAGGGGCTGGCATTTTCTCTTCTACCCATCACATCCTTGCACCAATGCCAGGAAGGTTACAATAAAGACAAGAGGTCAGGATGAGTGCACATCCTGTCCCTACCCCCATGCTCTCCAGGCCACCAAGACCCCACATCTAGCCAGTATGGGGGTTGGGCAAGAGGGAAGAGTTTTAAATTGAATAAGAAACTTAAGTTTCAATATGAACAACACTAAGTCTTAATAACCAAATGAGACTCTTTTAATAATAGGAATAAAATGGGATATCATAAAAGATATCCTTAAGAGCCCTCTGCATCGAGTGGGAAACACGTTCCACAGAGCCCCACGATAGCCATTATTAGAGAACAAATCACACACACCCTAATGAGCTGTTGGTGGATTCAAAATTTCAGCAGAGGAAATCAAAATGAATGGATACAAGTCCCAAGTTACTAATCTCCTGGGAAGTCCGGAATTGTTTAAGGGGCTTAAAAGTTAGAGATTTTTTTAAATGGAGCTACATCTGCAGTAAAACCAGGTTAAAATTGCAAACAGCTGGATTTTCAGGGAATTTGAAATGGTAGCATTAACTACTTAGTGTGGTCGTGACTGCTAGGTGTCCCTCAGAAGATTAAAATATATTTTTCTTTCTTAATAATAAAACATCTGATTTTTAGGTGGGTGATTGTCCACCCATGTAAAGTAGTTTCACATTTATTTCTCAGAAAACAGGGACTTCTCAGTCCAGCTCAGGGCCTTTTCTTACTGGACACCTAGTGAGTTACCAGTGCATAGACACTGACTTTCTTCCTGCTCAGAAAGAAACCCAGAGCGAGAGGGTGACGGTGCAAGGAAGCTATTTCTAATCAATGAAAAAAGTTCTTTCTAATGACCTGAGCTACCAAAAAGAGCATTTCGCTGACCCTCAAAAGGCAGGCACACTGGGAGGGCGGGACACCGCACCGAGGCTGGACGGCCAGCAGTTACCGTCGTCCCCTGACCATTTGCTTCCCTTGGGGGGTTGAAACCTTCTGAAGTCCTTTCCAACTCAAAGTCTATGAATTTGTCATTCCTCCTCTCTAAATAAAATACTTCAAAGTCTTTTGCTGGCTCCTCGTTGGCCCTGCCAACAAAAGCAAACAGCAATGTGAATGGATCCAAACATTCTCCAGGACTGACTTGTAATGCCGTGCCATTTCTTGGTGCAAAGTGTTAGGATTCGTGCTTACTTTCCCTTCAAACACAGTCTCCCTTACATCCAGTCTTCCTTACTGAAGGCAGAGGAGAGAGGTTTGAGTGTCTTCAGGACAAACTATCCTGTGATTGAGGCGATGTATGGAGGCAAATCCACAAATTTTAACTTCCTTTCTGAGCAAGAGGACTAGGCAACAGTTTAGGGGGACCAGTGGGGAGAAACAGTGTCATGTATTTGGTTTTCTTCTTTTACCCTCTTAGCTTTCTTTAAAACTGCCTGGCAGATCATTGAAAAGGTTCTCTCTGCCACCTTATCCTGCTTTCGTTTTCACTTTTTAATGTGGCCCAAGGAAGGGGTCGTCAGTTTTGCCTTTGTGTTCACACAGTTAATTTAGAATTGTGTATGAGCCTGCTCCAGTCTTCCAGCAACGTCAGCCAGGACGAAGTACTCAAGGGTGAGGCTCTCCCTGCCGATCCTCAGGATTCCTCCTCATTCCACGGTCTTCTTACACTGTTGCTAATTTTGTGCTTGTTTAATTTTTATTTTCTTACAGAGATTGGTTTCCTGCAGAAATGTTGTATCTGTAGCTTTTGGGTTTTGAAACACATTTTAACAGTTGTGTTGATATACAAAACTACACATACTTAATATATACAATTTGATGAATTTGGACATATGCAAATGCCCACGAAAACAACACCGTCACCTCCAAGGACACTGAGCACGAGATCTACCTTCTTAACAAATTTTCAACTACCCAATCCAGTATGGTTAACTATAGTCAGTATGTTGTATAGCCAATCTGCAGAATTTACTCATCTGTGTGATTGGAAATGTATGCCCACTGAACTCAAAGTCCTATAAGCATCATTCCGAGGTTCCCAGACCTTAAAGCTACTTCCGTAATTCCAGTTGTATATGTTTGCCCTTGTCTACATTTAGCCAATCTAGCCTGCCTTCAGTGAAGATTTAAAACTACTTCTCACCCCACCACTATAATTCCTATCTTCTTACCATGGTAATTCACCTGTATCCCTGTCTGCACCTACTGCTGCTATGTCCTAGCCGGAAGCTTCCCTCCCAAGCTGTGTTCACATCAAGACCTCCCAGACCCGGCATTCTTGACTTTTGGAGCCAGGTCATTCTTTGTTGTGAGACTGTCCTGTACATTGTATGAGGTTTAGCAGTATCCTTGGCCTTGACCAACTAGGTGCCAAGAGCAGTACCACCACCATCACCCCTGTGGTGACAACCAAAAACCTTCCCTGAAGTTAGCAAATGTCCCCTGGGGAGAGGGGCAAAAATCTTACCCCTAAATACCCATTGAAACCACTGACTGCATGAATGGTGGGAAAGGGCTTCTGGGATCCCTCCAGTGCAATTTTTAGGGAATGTGCTCATTGGGCTGATGAGGGGAGTGATTGTATACACACCAGCCTGGGGCTGCCCCAGGGACTGATTGAGAACAGGAACAAAGCTAGAGAATACTGGCTGTCCTCCAGTAGAGTCACAGTCACCAGGAGCAGCACCAGGGCTGAGAGCAGGAGATGGAGTTTGAGCGCCAGACAGGCCATGGGAGGAGGTTCAGCAGGACTTGGCTGAGGCAGAGCAGACCAGTCAGGTGCAGAAGATCTGGGCGTAAGACAGGACTGCGTTTCTGGGAGCCAGCTGAGTCGAGAGGGCATGATTAGATGATCCAGCTTTAAGCAGGCTGGATCCACACACAGGCACAGGACGTGGCACTAACCCAGGGAGAGCACAGGCCCACACCAGGTCCTAGGGCAAGGCTTGCTTTCTGCAGAGCCGTTTTGATGTTGCTGCAATATATGGCCCAGGCCCAAAGATGAGCTGGCATTTAGTGGAAGCTGCTTCGTGGGTGCTGGGTAAACAAGAATGCCTCACCTCACACCTCCTTGCCTATGAGCTGCAGGACAGCCTCAAAGCATAGCACTCCCTCCCTCAGAGAGTCTCTTATCCATCCATGTGTCTTCCCAGCACCTCACACCTCTCCTGTGCATCTACCTGAGTAAATTACCCTCAACCAAGAGAACTAGGAAATGAAAATGTAGAGGAAATCAAACATTATGGAGTCAGGGAGCCAAGGGCGTGCTCCCACTGTGTGTGTATTGTGGGGGGAGGCAGTCAGGTCCACATCTGAAAATCTGGAATTCACTTGTTGGGGAACTTTACTTTCATACGGAAGGCCAGGAGAACCAAGATGTTTTCTTGCTACGTGCCTCTCCAGGACAAAAATGTAAAGTGCTTTCCAATCAATTTCCAATCAGAATGAGTGACCTGATGAACACATAGATACCAAGGTGAAGAAAAGCAGCCAGACGTAGAAGAGTTCACACCACCTGCTTCCACTTGCACGAAGCATCCAGAACCTGCAGCATAACGGATGACAGCAGAAGTCAGAAGCATAGCTGCCTCTGCCGTGGGGACAGCGATGGGGTGAGGGCAGGGAAAGGACTCTGCTGGGTGCCCAATCTTGAGCCTGGTATTGGTTACAGGGGTGTAGACAGACATAAAGCACATCATGCTGCACACTTAAGACTAGGACACTTCCACGGCCAGTGCGTTCTCACTCTGTGTCAACAACTCAAGTGGTTTGCAAATGATGTAAGACACTGACAATGAAAACAACACAGGAAGCAAAGTGCTCCTTAGAAATCTCTTCTGACCCTAGAAGAAGGCAAACATATCAGAAAACATGACTAACTGTCTTCAAAAGGACACCCATGTATAATTTTCTACTCCACAAGGGTGACATTTTTGATTGGGTGGAAAGTCTCTGGGAACCTCGTTTGTAGATGAGAGGCTCACAGATGGTGAAAAGATAGATACACAATGCAGTATTGTTCAGCTTTACAGAGGAAATGCCGTCATTTGTGACAGCAGAGATGAGTCCGGAGGACATTATGCTAAATGAAATAAGCCAGGCACAGAAAGACAAATACTGCATGATCTCACTCACATGTGGCATCTAAAAAAGTTGATCTCATAGAAGCAGAGAATAGAATGGTGGTTAACAGGGGCTGGGGGTGGAGGTTGGAGAGATGTTGGTCAAAGGCTACAAAGCTGGACAGAAGGAATGAGTTCAAGAGATCTGTTACACAGCAGGGTGACTACAGTTAGTAACAATGTAGTGTATTCTCAAAAATCGCTGAGAGAGTAGATTTTAAGTGTTCTTGCCACAAAAAATAAGTATGTAGGAAATCATATGTTAATTAGTTCAACTTAGCCATTCCACAGTGTACACACATTTCAAAACATCATGTAGGACATGATAAATGCATACATTTTTTATTTGTCAATTAAAATAAATAATTTTCTTAAAAAAATAAAAAGGTGAAAAGAGACCGAGAAAATTTTTTTTCTGTCGCTACCAGCAGCAATAGCACAGAGTCCCTGTGGATGGCTGCCACTTGAAGACAGCGTCCTGTATAATAAATGTCCCAGGGGTGTCATGGATGTTTGTCCCCAGGGAGCAGCGGGGTTCACCGATGGCTCGCCTCCAATGCAGCGTGCAGAATTTCAGAGCCCAGCTTCGGCGCCCAGAGCAAAGACTCACCATGTCGTGATCCACAAAGACAGCTGCATTTTGGTCTCCGTGTCAGGTGGAACCAAGGAAACCAGTTGGCACTCGTGAGAGTTCCTCCTCGGTATCCATCAGCTGGAACAGGATAGAAGGTGCCTGCGGCTCATTAACCCTACAAAGAGTGTTGGGCTTTCTTTCAGTGAAAATAGATTTGAGGAAACTGAGGGCAAGTTGGGTTACAACCTCAGATTGATGGCAAATCTGAAACTATCTGCAGAAGAAAGAGACAGAAGTCTGCTGTGGACGCCCAGTCCTCCTAGGCAGGGGTCTAGCTGTCGGGAGAGTCCACCATGAAAGGCTACCCTGAGATGCCACAGGATGACTGAATTAAGGCTGCACGGAGTGTGGGGGTGTGGGCACTTCATACAAACCTGGCATCTTTTAAGAGACGGACCGCACTTTTAAACCACAAAACAGCTTGTCTCTGATCTTTCAGGAGGGTGGCTCCCAAACTCCAGCAAGCATTAGCAGCTCCTGATGGGCTTTTTCAACCCCAGATCCCTGGGCTCCAACTCCACAGTTTCTGATTCGGTAGGTCTGATGGGATGCTGCCCATCTGAAGAACACACTTGGAGGAGCTGGGATTAGGGCTGGTCCACAAAACCTGCTGTGTCTGTCTGACAATTACCACAGGGCATCTGAGACACCAGCCACCTTCCCTTAAAGGACCTGTGCCCGGGTGATGGTTGCCAGCATGAAATGGGCTCCTCCGCCACATTTTCTGGTGTCTGCATAACTTCCAGCACCTGTCCTGTAGCCACAGCAAGATGTGAGCAACTCACATCTGGAAAATTAGATTGGAAAAATCAGACCTGAGTCTGAAATCTGTCTAAGAACCAGGTGGCCTGGAGAACTGTTTTTATCACTGTGTCTGTCCCATTGATACTCGTGTTCTAGGATTTTTTTTTTTTTTTAAGCTGAGAATCCAGATGCAATACCAGGGTCGTAGCCATTTTGTTCTAGATGTTTTCAGGGGTAATAATGGAAACTTCTCTTCAGCCTCCAAGTTGGAAATAAAATATGGATTGCATGGAACAGAATATCATCAGCAGTAGGGGCCAGGCTGCTCTGGTCGGGTCACACACGGGTTACGGTCTCCTGCCTGAGCTGGCAGAGATACAGGTGAGCCAGCCAGAAAAGCAATAAACATATGAAAAAGAGATATTAAAGGATGCAAGGGAATTGTTTACCACAGTCATTGTCTCCAGGCTGTCTGTACAACAAGCCTGGTGCTACATTTTCAATGCAGCCAGTACTGACAGGAGAAAATTTTCAATGTCAAGCAAATTCAAAAGACAAGAAAATGATTTTAAACAAAGTCTCAAGGCATCCATTTCAAAAGCATCAGGGTGAAAATGAGAATTTCCTGGAAATTCAGGTGGCACTGCCTCCTGACACCAACACTGTAACCAGTTCCAAAGCTTCTCATGATGTTCTTTGCCCCTGATGTTGTGTTCCTGGGACCCCTCGCTGTTCATCTCCAGCTGGGCATGGACCTGGGCTTTGGAGTCATAAAGTCCTGGGTTTGATTCCCATCTGTGACACTTACTCAGCTGCTTGACCTTGAGCAAACTGCCATCCTTACTGAGCCTCTTCTTCTCTGTCTGTTAAATGGAGATTATAAAACCTATGGACTCTGGAAAAATTAAACAAGGCATTCAGTTGCATAGCATGCAATGAGACTCAAACATATTAGTTAACACCCTGGTCCCCTTTCTGCTTTTGCATCCTCTCACTGCTAAAACGTGCTGCCTAATGTGACCTAAATTTCAA
The DNA here is from genome assembly GCF_027409185.1 of Cynocephalus volans. NCBI lineage: Eukaryota > Metazoa > Chordata > Mammalia > Dermoptera > Cynocephalidae > Cynocephalus > Cynocephalus volans. The sequence goes on from NC_084478.1 coordinate 8,044,120, forward strand.
AGTACAGAATGAAGCAAGCATGACTTTTAGAAATATCGGGAAGATCTGCAACAGGTGTCAGCAAACCTTTCCCATAAAGGACCAGATAGTAAATATGTTTGGCATTGTGAGCCGTACAGTCTCTGTTGCAAGTACTCAACTCTGCCATCATAGTGTGAAAGCAACTGTAAACAACACGTAAACAAATGGGCATGTTTGTCCTAATAAAGTTGTATTTGCTAAAACAGGCTGGTGCCATAGTTTGCCAGCCTCTGATCTATAGTTTATTGCTAAAAGTAGATTGTTGACTTCCAATTTATTATGCAATTAAATCCTTTAATGGCAGAGAATTCACAAGAAAAGAACAGTCAACTTGAAAAAATTGAATTTTGGTCTTGGCTTTGCCACTGCGGTTCATTTAGTCTTGGGCAAATCACATGGTGTCCCCAAGCCCTATTCAAAAGGTTGTTAAGGGACTCAAGTGCAGGAAAAGTGTTATAGTTAATTTTACGTGTCAATGTGATTGGGCCACAGGGTGCCCAGATATTTGATCAAACATTAATTATTCTGGCTCTGTCTGTGAGGGTGTTTCTGGATGAGATTAACATTGAAATCAGTAGGCTGAGCAAAGGAGATTGCCCTCCCCAGCATGGGTGGGACTTGTTCCATCGGTTGAAGGTCTGAATGGTACAAAAGTGCTGACTCTCCTGTGAGTCAGAGAGAATTCTTCCCGCCTGGCAGCCTTTGAACTGAGACATGATCTTTTTCCTGCCTTCAGACTTGAACTGAAACATCAGATACCTTCCTGTGTCTCGAGACTGCTGGTTTTCAGATGGTGACCACTCCATTGGTCCTCTTGGGTCTCCAGTTTGCTGACTACAAGTCTTGGGACTTCTCAGTCTCTGTAATCCTGTAAGTCAATTCCTTATGATAGATGGATGGATAAATGGATAGATAGATTATGGATGGGTGGATGGATGGATATCAATCTATATTTACAGAACTATCTGTCAATCATCCATTTATCTATGTACCTATTTGCCCTATTGGTTCTGTTTCTCTGGAGAACTCTGACCAGGACAGACAGTATAATGCCACTTACTAGTTAAGACACCAGGAACTGTGGAGATGTGGTCTCAGGCCAGGTGCGTATCCTCTATGTGCCTGCTTTTCTCAGCCTTAAAATGGGGTGATGACAATAGCAATGACCCCGGACAGCTGTGGTGAGGGTTAAAGGAGCTTCTTCACAGGATACATCCAGAGCAGTGCCTTCCCTGTCACAAAGACTCACAAATACTAACGATTATTGATGTAAATAATAAATAGATAACATTTTAAAACATGCTTTGAACATGGCGAAGCATTATAAAATGCGAATCAGCAAACTCATGGTACTGGCTAAGGGAATCCCAAATGTTCTTGAGAATGAAAGACAATGAAAGTTGTCCCAAGAAAATCAGCTCTTATGTGCAGAGCTGAGCAATCCTGGGCCTGCCTGAGTCGAGCGTTGCTGCGGTGATGCTAAACCACTGTGTGTCTCCAGGCCTGTTCTTTTCAATTCCGGAAAGCAATGACCCCAGGGGGCAGATGCTGCTACACTCCTGTGACTAATGCCTCCACCTCCCCACCACCACTTCTGTGTCAGTTTACCATCATTTTAAAGAGTTTTGCAAAGCAATCTTATCCCCCCAGGGAAAAGGCCAGTTGCTGTTTGTTTAGATAAACTTAGCCACATGTATTATTCTCCAGTGATTACTCCTTAAGCCTCCATGATGATCTGTACACTAACCAGAGCCTGGGGGGAAGAAAAGAGGAAACCACATGCTCTTTCCAAACTCAAGGCCATGAGACCTAAGCTGAATGTTATCTGGGCCATGAAATTACAGTTTCAGGATACAGTCCCTAGAGCCTGGAAGCGTTCATTTCTGGTGAGAAGTCTTCACTCACCTCAGTTAAATGGCAGCAGAGAATTACACATCTTAGGATGGATACTTCCATCTTAGAAGAACTTCATGCCCTGGGGTCCCTTCAGAGGTAGCCTGGAATTGCTTGACTACGCAGCCTCCTCTGGTTTGCCTGGGTGACAGGATCCCGTCAACTTTCTCCATACACATGTTCCAGTGGAGAAGCCCCCACTGGCCCATCTCATTCCCCGGTTTCTTCTCCACCTCTGTGTCTGTTGATAGGCTCATGGGCAGACCTACATCCCCATCAATGAGCCAGACATGACAGCAGCAGCAAAAATCCAGCAACAGCCTCAGCACCGCAGCCCAACACTCCATGCACGGTGCCAGGAGCTGGGTTTCGGTGGCTTGTCTACTGCTTTGGGGTTGAGGCCTTCCCACAGCTGCTGGCCAAGAACTGGTGCACCGTGCCCCTGAGCCTCTGAGGTGAAAAGGACTGGACTACGGGCTTGACTCATCCTCCTGTTGTCTGATCTCTCAGCCCGCTGAGTCCTGCAATTCCTGATAAAGAGGGATCACTGGCCGGGAAACAATGTCTCACTTGACCTGCCACATGTACACTGCACCATCAGTACCATTCCCAACACTGCTGATGTTGGATTAGACCTCTGATGAACAACCCACCCTCCTCCACACCCTCTCTCTCTCCCCTTCCCATCATTGAATTGGCTGTCTTCTTGGCATCAATTTCCTAAGCTCTTTACACTCTTAAAAACTCGTTTCTTGACCAACGTACTGCACAAGAAAATCCACTGGGATGTGGAAAAAGTTCTTACATTTTCTACCTCCTGTTAGTTGAAAATTTCCTTTTTAAATCTCCATTTTTGTGACCATTTTATTATGTATATTAGTATACTGTTTTACATAAAATATGTTTAAGTGTATGTACACATACATGTGTATTCATATGCATATATACATATACAACTATATATATGTATGTATGTATTGGTGTATGTGCATATATTTGCTTATATGCTGTACCTCATCTTGTAGAGGTGCTCATGGTTTTTGTTTAGCAGATAAGGGTGCATAATCGATAAAGTTTGGAAAACACTGCTTTAAAATGCATAGTCCAATTGTACCCCAAAGTCACCTTCCCATTCTCCATCCTACATCTGTAGTCAGCACCAGCCTTGACCTCATTTTCCTCTTCCCTACTGACATTTCCCTATTTACTGAGGTAAGTAGCTTGGCAGTCTCTTACTGAGGTCCAAGCTGCCTGTGGTAGACAACTTCTAAGAGGGCCCCAAATCATCCCTATCTCCTGGTGTTCACACTATTGCGTAATCCCCTCCCCTGGAGTGTGGCCTTGGCAAGTGACTTTCTTCTGACCATAGTTATTGTCCAAGGTGATAGGAAGATGCTTCTGTGATTAGGTTCTAAGACTCAGACTTCTGTTTTGCTCACTGAGTCTCAATTGCCTTCTTGACTTGCAACTTCGACATAGCAAGCTGTCATGTTGGAGAGGCCCATATGTCAAGGAAATGAGGGTACCCCCAGAACTTGGCCAGATAGAAACTGAGGCCCTTAGTAAACAGTCCTAGAAGAATTGGTTTGCATGACAACCAGAAGAGTGTGAAAACAGATCCTTCCCCAGTTCTACCTTCAGATAAGACCTCAGCCCTGGCAGACACCTTGACTGCAGTATTGAGAGAAAGCCCAAAGCAGAGAACACAGCTAAGTTATGAATTCCTGACCCACAGAAACTGTAAGACAATAAATGTGTTGCATTTTATGCTGCTAAGTCTTGGGGTCGATTTGTTATGCAGCAATAGCTAACAGGCTTCCTTGCCAAGCCTGTTTGAGATTTATAATTCCTAACTTATCCTGTTTGCCTTGTTTCTTTGCTTTTCTGCTAACTTCCATCTCCTGCTGACATTCCGCCTTACCTCAAAAATTCCCAGGAAAGAGCTCCCATTTCTCTCACTGATCCTGGCTTTTTCTTCAAACACTAACTAGTGCACAAGCTACAGGTGTGTCAGAGACACCAGGCAACGTAGTCTGCCTCTTCCAGTCTTCCTGTCCCTGGCTGGTATGAGCAGTGGTCCCTTAACTGTGATAAGCCATGGAGCCTATTGGGAGTCTGAGAAAACTCACTTCAAGACTCAGAAAGAAGTCCCACATTGGTAGGTTTTCTAGTCCACCTCAGCTTTTGAGAGTGGTAAAAACAATTGCCAGGACCTGGACAAACGATGGGCACTATGGACACTATCACCACCCAGCCACCCTGCCTGCCCTGAGCCACAAAGTCATGCCTTGGGTATTTGGAGAGTAGGAGACACAGCTTAAAGAACCTTTGCTCCCATGTAACTTTGCCATCTCCCAACCTGGCCATCAGCCCTACCCTTTCCTACCCGTTACCTTCAAAGGGAACATCACAACTCCAAACTTTCCTAACTCTCTTATAAAATGTTAAAGCTCTAAATCTACATGTCTAATTCTGGATCAATAAATGTTGAATGAGGACATAAATCCCTGGGGAAATTCATGCAGCTGTAATAACAACAACAGTGCAATGATTAAAGATTCATAAGTTAAAAAAAAAATCCATTTGCTGCTGTCAAAAAGAGTTCTTGATATACACTAAAACTTTCTTTGAATCAGCACAGTGGAGTGTAAAACTATATTGGAAGATGAGAAATATAGATACGCTCCTGATAATATCGGTACATCTTTTTGTCTTATTTACAGGTAGGGTGCATAATCAAAGTTTGGGGGCCACGGTTTTCAATCATCCAAACCAACTTCTGGTATTTTCGTCATCTCTCACTTCCTTGCACAGCTGTTGCATAGCTGCCTGGTGTGGCCCTTCATGGACATCTCTGCCGCTCATTTGCAGATGGGTCAGAGTTACTAGCTTACTGTTGTATTTGTATAAATCACATGTCACCCAGTGTTTCCACTGGTTTTCCATTAGGTGATTATCTAGGCTCTCCAAGGTAGAAGAACAAGTGGGAATACAGTGGTAATCAATTTTCCACAAATCCTCCCAAGGTTACGTGTTTCATGAATGTAAATTTAGCAAATTAAACTTCAGGAAATCAGCATGCTCATTTGAGTTTAAAGAAAGAAGAAACTGTACACTTATCATTCTTAAATGCAGGAATTAAATATTTGATCACAACTCCTAAACTACTAAAATACACTGAAAAGTGGAAAAATAGTTTCAAAAACAGACTCAGAGAAACAAACATTCTGCAGAGCCAACTGCAGCAAGCATGCTCAATGCTTCTAAAAGTGCAATCCTATTCAGTCAACAAGGGTAGTATGTGGCGGAGCTTTGACTCAAATCTGAGACTTCTGATTTTAAGACGAGTAAATCTAACAACCGAAACAATCTTTACCACAGCAGAGCTCACTTACTGAGTCTGCACCCGCTGAGTTTCCTTTGCGTGGTCAGCACCGTAAAGAACAAAGGAGAGTGCATTCTGAGAGGCAAACAGTGGGCAGTCCATTAATGCTTGTTCCTCCCTGGTCTTAAGAGCCCTCCTGAGTTAGGACCCCTTAAGGAAACCAACAGAGTTCTGTGGCAGAGAAGGGATATGGTCCATTTAAGAGAAGGAAACGTGGAGACAGTCGGGTCCACAGGATGTAGGTGAAGGCACCTGTACAGGAGAGGTCTATAGAACATACTCAGAAATATTCATTTCTTTCAAAAGACCGGAATATAGAGCAGTGTGTGGCCTCTCCTGCTTTTACATCTATCTTCTGCTCAAATGTTCTTCTTAAACTTCATATGTCCACAATTTAAATCAAAATTACATTTTCTTCTGCATGGAGCCTTTCTTAGTAAATAGCACCACCGTCTACACAGTTAGGTATCTTCCTAGACTTCAATTTGTTCTCTTTAACAGAGAAGATTCCAACCATCCTGTAATGCCTAGTTAAGATAACACCCATTTCATGAATTCTTTTCTTATTCCCCAACTAGCAGGAAACTCTCCATCTTCCGGAATTCCATGGAGCTGTGCAAACTTATTACATGGCATCCTGTGCTATATATATTTGTATGTGTGTCATCTCCCCTTCTAAAGTGCAATCTCCTGTAAATAAGTTTAAGCAGAAAGGCACAGTGATGCGGAAAAAAGCAAAGGCTTTGGGAACAGGCAAATCTGGGCTCAACTTTTGACACCCCACACTCAGCTCTGAGAGCTTGGCTTGTACTTAAATTTTCTGAGTTTCCTTTTTGAGTATTTTGAACTGTCAAGAGAGACTGTTCAACAAATGAAGGGAAAGTATTCAGGACAGTGCTCCCTCCCCAAAATTCATATGCCACGTACTCCACAGAGTGTATGATGGTAATACACACAGGCGTGTGCTTCAGCAAACCCACAGCCTAACAAGGAGCACATACCCACCTGACTGCAAGGCCGGGGAAGAGCTCAGTCAGCAGCACATGAGAAGAGAACGGCAGAGGCCCCTGGAGACCAGAGAATCGGGGAAGATGTTTGGACAGTGTAGCCAGAACGGTGAAATCCATTCTATCCAGCTCTGGATTCAAAGAATCAAAACCCAGCACTCAATACTCGGACAACAAGATGTAAAAAGGAACAAAGTATTGATCTGTGCTACAACATGGGTAAAGATTTAAAGCATTATGAGGAGTGAAAGAAGCCAGCCACAAAAGTCCACATATTGTATGATTCCATTTATGTGAAGTGTCCGGAACAGGCAAGTCCACAAGAGATAGGAAATAGATCAGTACTTGCCTTGGGCTGCATCAGCGGGATTGATTGTAAACTGGGGTGATGGGAATGTTTTAAACGGAATTGTAGTGATGGCTACGCAACTCAGTAAATTTACTAAAAATCATCAAAATGTACACTTAAAATGGGTAAATGTTACGGTATGCAAATTACACCTGAAAAGAAGTTACGAAAAGATACAAACAGGAAGAAAAGTGGTGTGAACCATCTCACTGCTGCTAAGATATATTAAGATTTGCCTCATATATACAAGGGCTCACTTAGCACCAGAGTGTTTTCAAAGATGATGATAATATGATAAAACCAAATTTTGGATTTGCAACAAAAAATAAATAAATAAACTTACATTATGGTGTGAATGCTTGGGTACCCCCCACCAACACCTCTCAGTAGTTCATATGTTGAAATTTGAACCCCCAAGGTGATGGTGTTAGGAGGTGGGGCGTTTGGGAGGTGATGAGGTCATGAGGGTGGAGCTTCATGAATGGGATTAGTGTCCTTATAAAGAGACCGCAGAGAGCCCCGTCATCCCTTCCACCATGTGAGGACACAGTGAAAAGCCACCATCTATGAACCAGGAAGCAGGTCCTCACCAGACACTGACTCTGCCGTGCCTTGATCTTGGACTTCCAGCCTCCAGAACTGTGAACGATAAATGTCTGTTGTTTATAAGCCATTCAGTCTATGGTATTTTGTTCCAGCAGCCCAAGAGGACTAAGGCACTTACTTTACATTGAATGTTTAATCTTCACACCGACTTCCACTCCCGACATCCCAGCACAAGTGTTGTTGGCAAGGTCGCTGTAGAGCCCGTGGATCTTTTCCTCTTTAAAATTGCACTCTCTGCTCATGTCATGGAGCCACTGCCTCGTAGTTCTCTTTCTTTCTCTCTGCCACTCAGTCTCTTCTGTGTGCTCCTTCTGTCACCGACCCTGTGAATGCTGGTGACTTTGAGCATCTCATCTGAGCCTGTCTTCACACTCTGGGTATCTTCCATGGGGATCTCATCCACTCTATATGCTGATCACTCTCAAATGTCTATATACGTGTGTGTGTGGATACATGTATATCGCATATCAGATCTCTCATGGAGATTTAGGGCTGTAAACACAACTGCATCAAGGGCATGCTCATGTCAAACTCAACATATCTAAAAATGAACTCAAAAGATGAGTTAAAATGGCATCATCATCCACACTGCACCTTGTGCTAAATTCCTGATCCTCGTCAGATTACTTAGCAATCTCTCTAATCCATCCATTCATCTCCAGCCACACTGCACCTGGTACCAACTGAGTCCTGCTTTAATTACTAGACCAGCCTTTCATCTATGGTCTCAGGTTTCAGTCTAAATACCCAAGAATCCACATTTAGAAGAGTCGTCATCCAAACGTGATTCTGATCATGCAGTTTCCCAGCTCAAAACATCTCATGACCTACCTTCACTTGCAGGTTCCTTTATTAGCTCTCCTTTTGCTTATCACCAGTGTACCCTCCTGTGACCTACCAAAAAGCACCCTATTCCAGGCTTTTGAGCTACTTGCAATTTCCCTAAGGCACATGCTCCTTGATGCATGTACGTGAGCTATCTCATATGCTTTACGATCTTATGCCTTTCTTCTCCCATCGAGCTCGTTCCTCCTAGTTCACCAAGACCCACTATCTTCACTTCCCACTGTGGTCTTCTCCAACGTGCCCAGGCTAGATCAGCTTTTCTGTGCCCCTGCATCCTTCGGCACATGCACATTCCTCCTCCCTCTGTTTTTATTTCCTGTTCATTTCTCTGACTCATTCACCAGATTGTGGACACCTTGGGACAAGGATTGAGTCCTGCTTCTTTGTATCAGCAATGCTTGAGACAGTGCCTCCTCACACCAGGGACCCGATAAATATTTACTGAAGAAATGAACGAAAGTTTTGCCCAGACACATCAAAACCAAAAAAGGTGTGATTTTTCTGTTTCTGTCTCTCCCAGGTGTTGCTTCCACATAATTATAGATTGTGATATCATTCCGAGTTATGGCTCCACCAAAACATATTGACCGTATCTTCCTGATCTATTGTATGTCAGTCCTGAGTTTATTACATCATTTTTTTCTCTTTCTGTTGAACTCTCTCCAAATGGTGTCTTTCAGCTACTAGAGGGTCTAAAATATTTATCATGGTGTTTCTGTGCCCCTTTAAGATTTCCTTGTATAAGATATGGTAGCCTTGAGGCAGACCACAAAATCATCCTGGAATATAAAATTTTAGAATTATTTTGTCTTACAAAATTAAAAATAATAGTAACCCAGATTGATTATATTTCTCAAAACGTAAGATCATAGACAGCTTTATTTACTCATTTGTGATTATCTTGACAGTGATTTTTGTTATTAATTAGATGTAATTTACATAGACTAAAATGCCATTACAGATGGCGCATTTGCAAGAAGTCCTAATGTTATGTACGTAAAAAATACAAATAAAAACAAATTGTTTTAACCCAGATCAACAAATATCTAAAGGTTTGATCAGAAATAAGATGCTAACAGCTGACTTACAAAAGGAAAACTGATTTTAATACCTATGTTTTTAAAGAAATAACGTATGGCTCTCTTGAAACTAAGTTTATTGAAACAACAACACATGTTCTGATTTTCTTGCCGTAATAAATTATAAAACTTAAATGACTTTTTTTTTTTGTTTTGTTGCTATTCATTATTTCTAGAGATTTAACAGCCAACAATTTTTTCCCCAAGTAAGAGAGATTACAGGTCTATAATAGCCTCAGGTAGGTCTGCATTTGGATAAGAAAATACAGTGATGAGAAAGCAATAGCTTGAACGATATGGGGTTTTTTTGCTCTGTTTTGTTTTGTTTTCTGACAACAACAAGTCAGGAGGTGGTCACCACAAGCTGGTGACACTGCTCACTGACGCACTCAGGCACTTGTTCTCGGTCTGTGTCAGTCCCACCCGCAGCATCTTTTCCTTTATCAATCGGGGTTGTGCAGGTACCCGTGCACGAGGAGGGGGATGGGCAAAAACTGAAAGGCTATCAGTGGTGTATCTATCAAGAGAGGAAAAGCTTCCCAGGACCCCAGTGGGCATGTCCCCACCCATATGCCACGAGCCGGACTATTGTATCATGGCTCTGGGTAGAGGTGACCAAAGACATGCAGGCTGTGGGCGAAGCCCAGTTCCACAGACTAAATGCTCTTCTCACAATGGAATGTCTGGTAACCAAAACTGCCCATGTAAAAAGAAAACATTTGTTTTATTTCATTCTTCAAACTTTAGGATTAATGTGTCATTCTAAACATTGAGAGAGAGAGAGAGAAAAGGAGTATAGGTCCTCTTCCCTAACCCCCTCTCACCCCGAGCTTCTATCTCTTTCAGGATTCTGGAAGAAAGAGCCACCTGGGCACCTGCTAGTATTTACAATCCATGCGCTGGAGCGGTGCTAGGCAAGGTATTGTCACAAAAGCATCCAGTGCGTGCTGGAGTTTCATGCAGAGTTTGCAGTGACAAAGACCCCAAAAGTGGGTAGAGTGATAACCTGACCTTGAGAAATTAAATTACTTCTTTGAGCCCAACAGGGTTTAATCCCTTTGGTGTGCTGGGCATTTCCTTCAGGGCCATGTGGAAAGTCCACAGATTTGAAGACAAATGGACCTAGGTCTTGACTGCACGGCCTTCGACAAATGACTGAACCTTTCTGGGCCTAGTGTCCTCAACCATATGATGGCATTGATCGTGCCCATCTTATATGGCTGTTTTGAAGACTTAAGAGATGATGCATTATATAATCACCCAGAATTGGCCTGGACTATCGTACCTTCAAGTTTCCCGCTTTTTTCATTCTTCTTTCTATCGGATTGGAAATTTTTTTTAAAAAAAAGAAGAAGAGAGGGAGTAGCAAGAGAGCCAAAATGCTCAAATAAAGAAAAATTTCAACTTAGAGGGGTTTTCTAGCCTCTCACACATCGGGGCAGGGAGCACACATTTGCATACCTCCTACAAAAGTTAATTACATTTCTATGTCCCCCAAGATTACTTTTAAAATTTTTTCAGCTTTATTGAGGTACAATTAACAAATCAGAATTGTTTATTTTTAATTCTTCCTTCTTTATTTTTTTACTGTAACATAGGTAATTGTACATATCAGTGGGGTACAGAGTTGACTATCAATACCTGTGTGCAATATGTGATGCTCAAATCAGAATAATTAATATGTTCAACATTATATATATTTAATGGGCACAACCTGATGTTTCAATCAAGCCAATTAACATATCCATCACCTCATATAGTTGCCATTTTTTTCTTTTTCTTTCTCTTCTATTCCTTTCTCTTTTTTCTTTTTTAAATTTATTTATATATTTTTTTGTAGTGAGAATGATTAAGATCTACCCTCTTAGCGAATTTCAAGTACACTCGTCCCGGATTGGCTCCAGGACCTCCCTGTGGACACCAAAATCTGTGATGCTCAAGCCCCTTGTACAAAATGGCATAGTCTTTGCATATAACCTACATACATGATCCCATATACTCTGTCATCTCTAGATTACTTATAATACCTAATACAGTGTAGGTGTTATATTATAGTTGTTATACTGTATTGTTTATTTATATTATTTTTTATTATTGTATTGTTATTTTTTTAATATTTTAGACCCACAGTTGGCTGAATCTGAGGATGAACTCACAGAGACTGTACACGTTACAATATTATTAACTATAGTCACTGTGCTGTACATTAGATCTCCAGAACATTTTCATGTTCCAAATCTGAAACTTTGTCTCCATTAAACATCAACTCACCTCTTCCCCCTCCCCCCAGCCCCCGGCAACCACCTTTCCACTCTCTGCTTTTATGAGTTTGACATTTTTATATTCCACACATACGTGAGCCAAGAACTGGGTCAGGTGCAGGGGATCTAGTGTTGGACAAGCGAGGCATAAACCCACCCTCATGGAGACTGCATTACAATGAGAAAAACAGCCCACCCCCATTAAAAGTAAACCAATACATAAAATAGCTACAAATTGTAACTTGGGCTATAAAAGAAACTCTGTTAAGAAACCATGTGTTACAGAAGAAAATATGTTCATCTTTTCCTTTGACACGCTAATGTCACATTGCTAGCCTTTTTGTGCCTTTCTGGGGCATCATCTGTGGGGCTTTATGTTTTGCAGGACACGCCTTGGGAAGCTCCATTTTCTGTCAATCCTGGATTAAGATCACAGTCCCCTAGATAGACATGTGCAGCCCAGTTCCAGTGAGGATCCCCAAACAGGGCATCTTCTGCTTCGGCAGCTGTAGTAGGTCCCCTTAGTCTGCAAGCGTCTGCCACCCTGCCAGCTACGGGTGGCTCTCCAGTAGGTACAGATGTGTCCTGGTGGGGAGAGCTTATACGTATTTTATGACCCCCTGACAGAGGAGTTTCTTCTGTCTGACATTCACTTCTGTGCAACTGTATTCGACCCATCATCTCTAGATGAGATTTTATGACCCGCTGACTCCTCCAAGTCTTTTCACTTTCTGTTCTTCCCTCTTGAGTCACGTAGCTCTTTCTGGATATGGAAACTGCATTCTTCCTTAAAAGCAAGAACCTGAGTTTCCCTTCTTCTTGGCAAGGGGACCAGTTGCATGTACAGCACACACGTTTCACATCCATCTCAGTGAGAAAATCAGCATGCTGCAGGCACCCGTGGCAGATGTCTTCCTGGTTAACATTTTCCCAGTAGAAGGCCTATTAACCTTTAGTCCCCAAACTGCAGAACATGTTCGCATTTATCAATGCAACATTTGTGATGTATTTCAGGCTCCCAGTCGGCATTTTCACGCAGATCTTTGCTTTTTCAAGAACAGAACACTGGCATTTGGCGAAGTGTGGCTGATATCTGCGGGGAATCAGCCCTACTTCCCCACCTTCCCTCGGCAGTGCCTCCTGTAACCATTTGTGTTTCCCCTTAGAAAGTGCCCCCTTTAATTGGCCTGGGAAAAATACCCCTTTGCCATTCCCGACCATGCCCAGGATTCTGGGGCTGCGCGTGGGTGTGGTGGGGGATGACTGTTGCGGCTGGTTTAGTCTGTCGAGGCCCTTCACTTAGAAGCAACCCCACGCTCCTTTGCTGAGTATTAGCAGCTACTAAAAAACTGCAGCAAGTAGAAAAATTCTCAGGCAACATGACAAATGCCAATACAGCGAGGGAAGACGGGCCTGGGCACCTGCAAAGAGGCTTTTGAATTGACGTATTATCTCTCGTGATCTTAATAAAAAGAAAGGGTAACCCATCCCCCCATGGCAGCTGAGGCAACTCCTTAATGAGCTTCGGTTTTAAAGGAATGTGAAGAGAAGCCAGAAGGAAGAGTCTGGGAATTGGGAAGAGTGGAGCCTCTACAGGCCAGGCTAAAGCTTGTGAAATATACCCAAGGCAGTCAAAAGGACTTCATCAGGCACAGACCCAAAAGTGGAAGCAGCCAGAACAGATGGCTTGTGTGGTGTGGAGAGCATAATACTAGTCGACGAGAGCAAAGGAGTGCTTGGTATTAAGGAGAATGTTTTCAAGCTGGTGTATCAGTCACCTGTTGCTGTGTAGCGAATACTACGAACTCAGTGCCTTGAAACAACACACATTTGGTTAGCTCACCATCACTGTGGTCAGGAGTCCAGGCACCGCTTAACTGGGTCCAGCACTCAGGCTTTTGCAAGGCTGTAACCAAGGTGTCATTGGTCAGTGTGGTCTGGAGCTGGGGTCCTCTTCCAGGATCATGTGGTTGCTGGCGGAAGTTAATTCCCTGCTGTTGTAAGACTGAGGTCCCAGTTTTCTCACTGGCTGTCAGTAACTTGGGGCTACCCTCAGGCCTCACCGTGTGACCCTCTTGCAACATGGTAGTCCATTTCATACATGCCTTCTAGTTTCCTCAGTAGAGAATCTCTCTCTCTACAGTCTGCTACAGTGGAGTCTTCTATAACAGGATACAATCATAGGTGATGACTCCTCACCTTTGTCATGTAAGGTAGCCTAATCAAGGGAATGGCATGCATCACATTCACAGGTCTACCCACACTCAAGGGGAGGGAATCACACAGGCACACACAGCATGGGGGAAGCTTTCATGGGACAAGCCGAAGGTTCGGCCTATCATAGGTAGAAAGGAAGATACATGGTAAAGATGGCACCGAAACCAACAAGAGCATTGAAAAAGAATCTGCAATTTGTTTAAACTTAGTTCAACATTCTAGACTTGGGTGAGAATTCTAGGTCCATTAGAGTCTGCTGAAAGAATGTACCACACAAACTGCAGAAGACCACCTTAGTAATCCTGGAATACAGGCAAGTTTCCTAAAGTATGGAGTGGCCCCCAACTCTAAAATAAGCAAATGAAGTAGACTCAAAACCATAACTAGTGAGTTTGTTATCAATTCTCCCCCCAAATCTAAAATGCATTAGGCAGATTGTTTCAAGCTCCTAGCAAACATTGTATTGATTTCTAGGTGTTAATGTTGATTCACTAAAATGATTCCCCTCAGTAATCTTTTCTTGATAGAGCCTTCAATCGGTAGTTGGAGAAAATATTGAACATATGGTTCCCACTGACTGTAAGATAGTTCACAGAGTTGTTCCTTATGGGGGAAGTGAGCAAAAACTCTCTGAAGTAAGGTGTTCAGCAGCTGTTTTTGTTAGAACTGTTGTACCCAGAAGTGAGTCAACTAAAATGGGATGTATGCATGTGTGTGCACACACAAATTTCCTTTTTTAATTAAAATAATTTTGCTTTATTTCTGGCAGCTGGCCAGTAAGGGAATCTGTAAAAAAAAAAAAAAAAAAAAATTAAATAACGTATAATAATTGTACATCTTCCTGGGGTACAGAGTGATATTTTGATACATGTATACAATGTGTGATGATCAACTCAGAGTAATGATCATCACTGCAAACGTGCTTCATTTCTTTGTGTGGAGAACATTTGAACTCCTGTCCTCTAGCCATTTAAAAATATACAATGAATTGGTTTGGGGGTTCTTTTGCTTTTTGGGTGGCTGGCCGGTACAGGAATCAAACCTGGACCTCGGTGTTATCAGTACCTCTCTAACCAACCAAGCTAAGTGGCCAGCCCCAGCGTCCGTTGATTTTAGACACCTAGCCCTGCTGTGGAACACTAGAACTTATTCTTGCTACCTACCCGTGAGTTTGTATCCACTCACCAATCAAACCCTAACCCCACTACCCTATGCCCTTCCCAGCCTCTAGTAACCACAATTCTACTCTTTACTTTTGTGAGCGCAACCTTTCTAGCTGTCACATATGAGTGAAAACATGCAGTATTTATCTTTCTGTTCCTGACTTATTTCACTTAACTTAATGTTTTCCAGCCTCATCCATGTTGCTATGAATGACAGGATTTCGTTCTTTCTTATGGTTGAGTAGTATTCCGTTGTGAATATACCTCATTTTCTTTACCCATTCACCTGTCAGTGGACACCTAGGTTGATTCCATACCTTAACAGCTATTCTTTACCCCTCAAAGAATGTTCTGTGTATTACCCATGCCCCACAATGTTAATAAATGGGTAAATGGCAGAGAAAACTGTCTCATGGACAAATACGTGTGGAAGATACACAGTCACATGAAGTTAATCGAATTTCTTTACCATGATCCTTCAAGATGTCACTGCGTATTTTGAATATCCAAGAGTGGGTAATAGTTTCACAGAGAATCTCACAGAACTAGATTCTGGAGGCACCCAGGGGAAAACTAAATTATGGCAGCCTCAGGCTGTCCTGATTAATACACAATGTCTGTATTTCAAAGCTAAGAGGCAAAGTGTCATCTTCCCTGGACACAAGACTTCTGGACTGTGGAGTTCAGTTCTGGGGGCACAGCAAGTTCAGAGTTACTCTGGCCAAGCAGTGCACACCCAGAAAGGAAGCTGTTTGAGATGGAGGATGAATTGTAAGAATCACCCTTCCTGTGTCTTGCCATATCTCATTTCAGGTTGCCTTGCTCACAAGACAGCCTCGTGAGCTGCAGAGAATGACGCCCACGGAATCCTGTCATCCCCCGTGGTCCTTCTGCCCTTGTACACACATAACTATCAAGAGATCAGATTGTCCTATCCTCTTAATGAGTTCTCAGGGGGAGGCTTGGCTCTTTGGGAAGCTTCTCCCTCCAAGTCTTCACGTGTTCTCAACTTAAAAACAAGGACATTAAATCCACTCAAGGCTCCTTACACATTCCTGGTTCCCTTGTGTGGTCAGCTGGCTTCTAAAGGGCCCCCAAGAGCCCTGTCTCCCTGTATCACTCTCTCCACTTGTATGTGGGCTGGACTGAATGACTCACGTTTAAGCGATGGAGTATGACAACAGTTACAGGATGTCACTTGGAAGAATAGGTTACAAAAGTCTGTGACTAACCTTCAGAGACATCAGATAGATTAGAGGTTGCCTAAGCTTGGAGATGGGGGGGGACTGGAGGTTGGGGAGTGATGGCTAAAAGGTATAGAGTTTCTTTTGAGGGTGGTGAAAATGTTTTTAAAATGGTTGTGGTGATGGTTGAAGAAATCTGCAAATACACTAATAACCGGGTGCATTGTATACAGTATGTAAATTACAGCTCAATAAAGCTACTGCCAAAAAAACTGAGTCCTCCTTCCCACCCCACCCCATGGTCTCTTCCTCTGGAGTTCCTCATTTGCTCCCTTTGATGAAGCAAGCAGTCAGCATGGGAGCTGAAGGCAGCCTCCAGACAATAGCCTCGGTCTGTGAGCAGCAAGAAGATGAACCCTGCCAACAACCACGTGCATGAGCTTGGAAGCAGGTTCTTCCCCAGTCAAGCCTTGAAATGACTGCAGCCTCGGCCAACATTTTTATTGAGACATCTGAAGGCCAGGACCCAGCTAAGCTCTCTGCCTCCAGATCCCGATGCACAGAAACTTGAGATAAATCTCCTAAATGAAGGGGGTAATTTGTTACACAGCAGGCAATAACTGATACACTTAGAAAGAGACCCTCTGTCCTCTACTCCTTTTTCTATTCTTTGCCAGATCTCTTTTTAGCTTCCAGAAAAGAGCCTTGCAAAAACTTTCCAAGGTAACGCTTCACGTCAGAGTTTTCAGACCATTGCTGCCCCTGGTCCTTGCCACTCACAATTTCCACACCTAGGAAATGTCCTCCCCCCACCCTCAGCACACATATGATGCTGACAGCTCCCTCAAGCCCTTGCCTTTTCTACAAAGCACAAAGCCCACCTTCCAGCCATAGGCGCACTGTCTCTGCTCCAAACTGATTCTTCCTGACTGGAAATTTCTAGGGCACAAGTAGAACCCGTTCAGCCTCAATATCATATGCTGTTTTTTATGTGTAGTTGACCTATTAGAAAGATTTCTTTTAAGGCACCTTTCAGGAATTAAAAAAAAAGTTTGTTTTGTATCAATTCTCATATTTCTTTTTTTCTAATTAAGTTTTTATTGAAACATATTGATTGTACTCTGTACTCCATGGAGTGAAGAGTTACATTTCAATACATGTATACAATGTGTGATGATCTAATCAGGGTAATTAGCATACTTATTTTTGCCAAACCTAATCATTTCTTTGGGATGTGGACATTTGATCCCTTCTCTTCTAGTCGTTTGATAACATTCAGATAACACTGTTAATTATAGATGCCTGGGTCGACTGTATACCAGTTGAACTTATTTTTTCAAAACTCATATTTCCATATAAGTTTTACAGACTAGCATTTATTTTATTTGTTCCTTTGATTCCATTTTTACTTGCCCATCTTCAGTATACTTTTTTTATAGCTAAGGAATTCCTGTATTTATTGTTCTTACAGCTATGTAACATTGCACTGGGTTTTTTTCACATATTTAAACTAATGCTTTTCCGACTGATATTAATTTAGATTTCCTATTGTCTTCTATGTTGTAATATTGTATTCACTTTTAATTATTCACTATTTATGTGTATATTTTGAGTTAGCCAAACACCATTTAAGTTCAGCCACTGTACTTCAATATCCATTCTGCAGCCTCAGATGTGTCTTGCCCAGTACGTTTAGATAGACTTGCACTGGATTTACTACCTTTCTTGGCCTGAGAAAATTATTACAGTTTTTAAAGCCCTGAACTTATTACCAGACATTTGGTAGCAAAGGAAAATTGGTTCCAGTGTTTGGAGGCTTTACCTCAGGATGAACCTCATTTCATTCAAGGTTCTTTATCACCCTTGGATGAAATGAAATTTATGTGAAAATGTTGTTGTAGATAAAGGCTGACATAAGAGAAAAATGAATAGTGACAGAAAACACTAAGAAGTTAATAACAAGGGGGAATCATTCAAGAACTCCTTTCTAGGCTAATGTATTTGAAGGCTGGCCAAGGCCGTCAGTAACTAATTGTGGACTTCTTTGACTGTCGTTCAAGGGAAATAGTTCACATTCTGCTCCCAAGTACCCACATGCTCGAGTGATCTACAATCTGATTTATGCTTTATAAGCTCAGATACATTTCAATAGAGCTTGTTTGACGTGGCTCTACTATAGAATACACATTTAAAGAGCAGCTAATTAATTTAAGAGAGCATAATTTGAAAGACGATTACATTAATTTATTTTTCATAGCTGATGTTTTCAAGGACTCTGGCTTATAAAGTCAACCATTCTCTACAATGTCATCCATTTGAATCCAGTTTACATTCAGATTATTTAAATAACAGATAAATATGCATTGATGCACACACACACAAGAGAGAGATTATACAATAACTGTTTTGTCAGGAATTTAATGGATATTTTACAGATCTTCATGCCCAATGTTTACCTATAAAATACAAAATAAGAACAAACTTGCTCTTTTTATACATACATGTGCACATTCACACACATGCTCTGGCTTTTCTCTCCAGAAACATCTCTGCAGAGCTGGGACCACAACCTCTCCTGGCCCAGCCTCTCAGGTGGCATCTTCTTAGCAAGCCTCAGTGAGGGTGTCACACGTGGTAGGAAGCAACCACTCAGCAAAGACTTTCTCCCAGGAGCTGAAAAACTGCTCTATACTCATTATTGCATGAGAGACTATATGCTATTTTCTTTCCCATGTTGCTTCCTTTCATGCACATGTCATTTCACAGTAAAACAGTAAAAAAAAAAAAAAGGATTCTAGGTTCTTCTAGGTTCTGCCTATACTCGACCTCTCTCTGCAAAGGTAAAGAGATCGAATTCATGTGTAATACTTTGGGCATCGAGGAACTCTTTACAGTGCCTGCTGAAATTCACCAGACCGGCCTTTTCACCTCTCCAGGCTCCCCGCTCTCTGCATTCATCCAAACCTCAGCACCTGCAAATCTCATGACATGCGTGTGCGGCTGCCACAAATGTCATTCACCAAGAGTTTCTAAGAGGAAATGAAAGAGGAGCCTAGAATTTGTTAAACCTCCAGTGCTGCTGATTTATGAGTTTAGGCTTTAGTGTGCAGACATTCCTAATCACTTCTGGTAAAGTGGTGCTCAGGGAAGGAAACCAGGTCTCTGTGGGCCCCAGACTCCGAGAAGGAGAGAAGGAATATGGCCATCCCTTCTAAGCAATGTCCTGGCAGGTCAATAAAAATCCCTTGCCCTAGTTAAACTCTACAGGCTTTTACTTTTAAGAGTTCAAGGTCCTGTTCTACTTGCAAAGATGTTGCGTAACACAGACTCAGGAACTAACCAGAGATGATGAACTCATTCTTTATACAAAGCCCTCCTTTCCCGTTCTCACCCTTCAACTTCCATTCTGCTTTCCCCTTCCCTACCATTAACTAGTTTCTTCGATTAAAGAAAAAGTTACACTCAATGAACATAAGCCATTTTCTTCTGGGGAATTTAATCTTGCTTAAATTGAGCAGTGGAGCAGCATAATAATCAAGATCAGATTGAAATTCTTGCTATGCCACCTACTAGCTGTGTGACCTTGGGCAAGCTCTAGAACGTCTCTGTTCTTTGGTCCCCTCTGTATAATATGAGCATAGTGACATCACTTATCTCATGGGGATTTAAGGAGTTAAAACAGGTAAACGCCTCACTACGGTGCCTGCAGTGTAGGAAGGGCTACTGTTTGTATGAGGACTGGCTCTTTACTGTTTGTAGATGCCTGTCCTGATAATATCACTTCTTTGTGATAGCTGTCAACTCCCACCTTATAAGTCTCTTTTGTTACCGGGCCCAAGTCCAGCTGCCTGCCCAGCACAAAAACCCCGGCTTGGCTTGCCAAAATCTGTTACCCAAGGGCATCCTGGCTTAGGCTTGTCAAAGTCTTGTTACCCAACCGAGTCCAACTGCCGGCTGCCAAACAAAAACAAAGGACCCAAAGGTCAAATTGTTGGTGGAACAGGAAGTCAGCTTTATTCAGGAATGCCAGTGACCTGAGGGTGACGTTGGGCTAACCTGTCTCTCTAGTAAGCCTGAAGGAGATGGCCAGACCAAAGCGATCTCAAAGACTCAGATTTACTGAGAGGTTTTAAAGAGAGGCTGAGGAAATGGAATGTGGGAAATGAAAAGCAAGAGGAAGGGGGATGTGAGCTATAGGGGCTCCATGCAAGTAGCCAGGTGCAAAGTCTCACCAAGGCTCCATGTGGCTTCTGCTTCCGTCCTTGCTGTTATCTTAAGGTCCTGCTGGAGGGATGGAATCAGCACAGCTTTACTGGGTCTGCCAAGCCTGGCCAGGGAATTGTTTTAAAATGCGGGGGGGGGGGGGGGGCAAACAAATTCCAGTGCTGACTCATGTCCCTTAATCTTTGGACTAATGAACACCTTCTAATATAAATCAGTGTGGATTCAGCACAGATTAGCTGCTGAAAAGTTGTCAGCACTTCAGGAGTATATCTGTATATGGATATACACATAAATATAAACACAATTGTAAAGTAGAAACATCAATGTAGGAATGTCGAAATCAAGTGTTCAAAGCATTGAAATCTATGACGTTCTACAAAATAAGATCTATAAGGTATATTTTTCCTGACCAAAATCTAAAAGTGTTCTTCTGTTTATTCCACTACTTGGTAATGCTCTATAACGGATACAGAGAGAGCACAATATTGCCAAATGACTCTGTGATAAAAACTCGATGGACTCATTACTTTAAAGGAAGCCAGCTCAGAACCTGCCAAAATCAGGAAGGACATCCCCATAGCAGCGCTGTGTCCACATGGCCTGAGCAAACTCTAAGAGGAAATTGATGTTTATCTATTTATGTCCTGTCTCTCTTCCTAAAGGATTTGAAAGATGGGGTGGAAGCTGTTAAGGACAAAGCCACGTTTTTGCATTGTTACCCTCATCTAGGATATAGCCATAGCCGGCATCTCTAAAATAGCTGCAGAACCATTTGGCAGAGCAAAAGGGACTTCAGACAAATAGTAAACTGAGCTGACACAGAGAGAACTGCTCCTCTGCAAGACATTGCAAGGCTGAACAAGACACACACCTCCTTGCTGGGGTTGGGGAGATGGGGTACGGCACATCCCCAGGTGCCAGACATGAAGAAGCAGTCCACATGGAGCCATAGGAAGGAGAAAGTGACAAGATGACCAGGGAGGGTCCAACCTGCATTATAGGTTCTGTGGACTTGTATCCTAACGGGTGCAAGAAGACAGGAGGCTATCCAAGGCAACCAGGCCAGCACGGCCTCTCAGGGAAAGCTGGATGCCTGTGTGCTGCCTGCCATAAACCAGACCTGGGAAGAAGCAAGTACTGGCTCCAGGACAAGGAGGTTCACCATCTCCCCAGGGCAAGGGTCACACAGATGAAAATGCAAAGGCTTCATAAGACAGAAAAGCTGGGTGTGTGCTATGCTGAGGGTACAGTCCCCAGCTTTACTGGAACCTGAAACCAAGAAATTAACATAAAAACTCAAGGAAGACCAGCAGAATCAATTATAACATTGCTCTAAAAGCCACTCTACAGCCTAGAAAGGGCACACAGGTCTGCCATGAAACTTTTTTTTTCAAAAGCCTTTTGAAGATGAGCTGAAGTAAAAAGAAGGCAAGCACAGAAGGAAAAAGGACAGACAAATGCTACAAGCAGAAAATTGAGGAGCCTGAGAAATAAAAATCATCACACTGCCTGAAAAAGACAACAAAATAAGCTTATGAAAACAGAGAAAAGAGAAAGATTAGAAGCCATAGTGTAATAACAAGGTACTCCTTTTTAAGAACCATTTTTATTTTACTATTTGCTATTTTTTGACAACTCTTTAAAGAAACACTATACAGAATCCCAGAAATGCTCATGTATGTATAAACACACATATCAACATTTGACTTAAAAACTCCATCAAGGAATGCAGGAGTTCCAGTTTCCAGTAGTAGAAGTCAAGGTCAACCTCCCAGTAGGAATCTTGTAAAAATCATCTGAAAAGGCTGAAGGGCTCAGAGGCCAGTGTCTCCTCCTGGGCTGATTTTTAGGTGACCGCCTGTGACCAGAGAAGAAAGCAGATATCACACACCAAAGCCACTTGTGCCCACATGTCCCTGAGCAACCAGGAACTCATACTTGGCCTTCTGCTCTCAGGCCATGAAAAGCAGCATAAGAAAGATGGAAATCTGGTGGGTCTCACAAAGGCTTGCCCTGTACGCTGGTGCTGCAGAAGGCTGTCACTTGAGAGAACGGAGAGACACAGAACAGTTTTCCCTCCCCCACCCCAGCCCAGGGGACTTCAACCTGAGCATAAAGGAAGAGGGGAAAAAAAGCAAACAGGAAGGGCACGTATGGGGAACTGGTGGCCACTGACCCACCCCAACTAATTCAGGAAGAAATAAGGCACGGATGCCTGCTGTTTTCTCTTCTATTCACCATTGTCCTGGGATCTTAGAAAGTCAATACTCCCATACATATATATATATATATGTATGTATGTATATATATATGTATGTATATATATGTATATGTATGTATATGTATATGTATGTATGTGTATATATGTACGTATGCACACAAAAACACACCATATAAATATGCACACACACACACCCCACGTCTGTACATACACACATCACATATACACACACAAATAGATGTAATTTTAATGGAAGACAACACTTTCATAATTTTCGGACAAGATGATCGTCAGATCATAAAAATTCTAATTAAATCTACAGACAAACTCTTGGAACTAATTTTTTGGATACAAGGTCATACAAACATCAACAAGGTTTCTATAAGCCAGCAACAATCATCTAGAAAAAAAAATGTTAATAATCCCCTTCTCAATAGCAACAAAGTGTGTAAGTCACCTAGTCAGAAACCAAATAAAGGAGGCACAAGATCTGGATGGAGAATATGATATGGACATAAAAGAAGATCTAGCAATCTCACTCCTTGGTATTTACCCCTAGGGAAATGAAAACGTCTATAGAGTAGCTCTATTTATAATCACACAAACCAGGAAACAACAAAAATGTCCTTCCTCTTGGTGAATGAATAAATAAAATCTGTACTTCGATGCAATGGAATGCTATACATCAGTAAAATGAAATGAACTATTGATGCACAGAACAACTCAAATGAATCTCAAAGGCATTATGAGAGAAAGAAGCCAGGCATAAATGGTTACGTACTGTACAAGTTCATTTATATGACATTTTTCAAGAGAAAACTGTAATGTTGGAAAATAGATCAGTGGTCGCAGGTGTTAGAGGTGGGGAGAATGTGATTACAAAGAAACAGTATGAGAGTGGTTGGGGAGAGGCAGCGCTGTTCTGTATCCTGATTGGGTACATGCAAAAAATTAATAGAACCATGCACATTAGACAGCAAATTTAACTCTCTGTTAATTGAGATGGAATCAACCTAAATGCCCATCAATGGATGAACTCATTTAAAAAAAAAAAAAACTGTGGCACATACACACGATGGGATACTGTTCAGCTATAAATGGAAATGAAGTCCTATCATTTGCAGCAACATGGCTAGAACTGGAAACCATCATGTTAAGTGAAGTAAGTCAGGCACAGAAAGACAGACGATGCATGATCTCACTCATGTGGAATCTAAGGAGGGAAAAAGCAGTTCTCATAGAAGTAAAGAGTAGAATAATGTTTACTAGAGGCTGGGAGAGGAGAGAGGGTGTGAGAGGGAGGAGAAGTGGTGAACTAACGGGTACAAAACTATGCCATCTACCCAAAGGGAATCACTGTGCAGTATATGCATGTATAGAAACAACACACTGTACCCCACAAATATGTACAAGTAAATATTTTTTAAATTTTTTTAATTTATGAGAACATAAAATTTTAAAGTACAAGAGCACATTTTAAAAGGAAGACATTCAAACCACATTGAGATATCATCTCACCCCAGTTAGACCGGCTATCATCAAAAATACTGAGAATAACAATTGCTGGCGAGGATACGGAGTAGGGGAAACAATCCTGCCCTGTTGGTGGGACTGTAAATTAGTGTAGCCACTATGGAAAACAGTATGGAGGTTTCTCAAACAGCTACAGATAGATCTACCATAAGATCCAGCAATCCCACTGCTGGGTATATACCCAAAGGAATGGAAATCAACATGTCGAAGAGACACCTGCATTCCCATGTTCATCACAGCTCTATTTACAGTAGCCAAGATATGGAACAACCTAAATGTCCATCAACAGGCTGGATAAGGAAAATGTGCTACATATACACAATGGAATACTACTCAGCCATAAAAAAGAATAAAATTCTGCCACTTGCCACATCTCTCCAAGATGAGCTTGGAGAAAATTATGTTAAGTGAAATAAGCCAGGCACAGAAAGAGAAATACCACATGTGCTCACTCATAAGTGGGAGCTAAGAGAGAAAGAAGGAAGGAAAGAAAGACCACAGTGGTGTGTTGGACTTGCAGAGGGAGAGAACAGACCTAGGTTTGCTGAGGTCGGGGGGGAAGAGGAGTGGGGAGAAAAGGATGGGGGAGAGGTTGGGTGGGAGACATGGGGAGTAATTGCAATTTGAGGTGGGCACGCTGATAGTATTGATCTGATCACCACATCTTGGGCACAGGCGCTGACAGTCAGTTCTGTGCTCCATGAATATGTATAATCAATAAAAGATAAAAATAAAAATAAATTCTTCTCTAGGTGGCAAAATGAAATAAAATGAAGACCAAAAACCTGTATGTGATGTAGTAAAAAGAGAATTCAATATGGTAAAGACGTCATACCCCCCAAAATTAATCTTATCGATTGAATGAATTTCACAAAAACCCAGCAGTTTTAACAAAATTTGACAAATTGATATTCAAATTCTTAAGGAAGAATAAACACCTAAGTATAGCCTTTGGTAGAGAATTTGAAAAGAAGGAGGAAGAACGTGCCCTGTCACATACCGAGACTTGACATGAAGCTCTGGCTGCTAGAATTCTCTGGAAGTGGTGCAGGTGCACCTAGCATGCTGTGAAGTACATGTGGTTTGGGTGCACACACGTGTGCAAACCACAACTGATGCATAATCCTCAGGGTAATGCTTACCTCAGGAGAAGCAGAATGGGGAATTACACCAGAATTTTTCTAACCTTATGCAAATTATGTCAAAAGGTTGACAATTGTTAGGTCAATCAGCTGGGTATAGAGGTTTGCTGTACAGATCCACAGTCCTTGCCTGTAATTCTGAAAAGTTTGTTCTTAATTTTCTTTCGAAACATATATAGTGGCAAAAACCTAAAATGAAATGAGGGACACTATTGTAGTCTTTTCTTACTGCACTGGATGGGACTGTTCACGCATGTCATTGCAGAAGCGTGACTGTGTTTGGTTAGGGTGAGCTTCCCCAGTCCCCAGTGGAGCTGGGGGCTACTCACCGGTTCACGCCCAGAGTTCATCTTTCTAAAACCCGGAGAATTCTATATTCTAAAATCCCCTAGCCTCCAGAGTTTGGGTAAGGGTTTGTAGTCTTGAAAACTTCTCTTGAAATTTTATATATATATATACTTCTTTCATAATTTAAAGATACTAAAATGAGAAAAAATACTCTAGCACTTCTAACATGCAAAGCCAAATGTGAATATTGCAGAATGCACATGATTCTCCATGAAACAGAGCACCGGGCACACGTAGAGGGGTCCTCAGAAGCTTCACATCAGCCCAGTGTCCACTCCTAGTCTCACGGTGGCAAAGAGAATCCGTCCCTTATGCACAGCATGGTGAAGACTACTCTGGAAACACTAACTCTTAGTTTTGTAATCACCAGAACGTATTCTAGAAAACAAAGTTGGGTTTTTTTTAATGTGGCAAGATAGGATGAAACAGGGCTGTTGTTTTTTTCTGTAACCGTGGATGAGCTAATGCTTATTGCTGGTCACATTGCCCTTCAGATCCCTGCTTGATTATTAAAATCACGTCTGATCTAAAAGCTCAGGTCCCCTGGGAGGCTAATCCCCCAAGCCTTTGTGTCTTTGCACAGGACGTCTCTCATGCAGCACTTCAGATGCTCTTGGCCTCTCTAGCCTCCCCTGCCAACCCCAGGCATGCACAAGCTCTGACCAGCACCCCGGCCTCTTCCTCCTCATCAGACTCTCACTGGGAGCCCCTCACCCACCTTCTCTCCATGGGATTCTCTGCTGAGTTTGTGGTATGGGGAGGCTCAGAGCCAGCTCACTGCCCACACAGTGAGACTCAGAGGTGCGGGGACATGGTTGCCCCATGTGGGCAAGGGTTTAATCTGGGGTGGGGGGTTGGAGCTGATGGACAAATGCTGCCCCCTTTCTCAGCCTGGCTGGACGGTCCTGAAAAGCTTTTCCTGTGACTTTAGTCTCACTCAATGAAGCAGCCAGTTGCCCATTCTCAAATCGGAATTCCCTCTCTTCTTGCCCGATCCACCCCGTCTCTGGCTCCTGCCCACAGGAGTCACTCTCCCCAGTAAAGTGTCCTACATACGTCTCTATATCAGACTGATTATCTGGGAAATTTAAGCTAAAATAGTCCTCATGCCAGTCTCTAGGTCCAGGTATTTGGGGGAGGGAAGAGGCTTCTTCCCTAACTCTAATTCTATAGTGGGTAACCTCAGAAAATTAGAAAACCAAGGTCTCTGTTGCTATCCATTTTTGCACACCATTTTCTCCCTAAGGCAGCAAAGATTCCCAGAAACCAAGTTTTCTTCCAAAGCACTCACCTAACGTGCCCCCATTGGCAACCAATTTACAAACCTGTCTCTGCTTTGGTGGAACAACCCAAACTGACCTATTAAAACACATCTGTGTTTTCTGGGCATTGTAAAATCTGTATCATAGCTCGGATTAATTTACACCTGTCGGTGGTGGGACCTTTTATCTGTGCAGGTACCTGCTTCGCTTCTGTAGTCCTAACAATGAGCTTGCACCCATGCATCTGGATTTACCTGACAATTGTCATGACAGCCAATTGACTGGGGCTTCGGCCCTGCTTCTGTGACCAGAAGCAGAAATGAAGTCATTGACCTGCTGACGAAACCCCCCAGCCTGGACCCCTTTACTTGGCGTTCTGCTCCATGCTTTCCATGGCACAAAACCTCCTCTGACTTTCCACATTGGCAATAAATAGAACTAAGTGTCTTTTTAGGACATTTTTATGGTGGCATGTTTTTTCTGCCTCCTGCCATTTTACTATGTTATCTCACCAAATGCCAGAGAAACATGAAACAGATGTTCCAAACAGGAGATGCCACCAAGGGGATTCCCTTTCAGAAACCATGAGGAGATGCTCTCGAGACTCAACTGTACTTGTGGTCAGACTCTTTGGATCCCTGAATGCAAGAGGGAGTGAGAGGTCACCACACAGAATGCAGAGCTAAGCTGAGCTCTGTGAAATAATGTGAAATGAAAAAAAAATGCCTTCGCAGTTAAAAAAAGGGAAAAGGAAATTAGAGGTTAAATGCTTCTTATTACAAATGCTTTGAGGTAATGTCCAAGTTTCTTTGTGGAAGTGGAAAAAAGATATGCAAAAGTGTTGCCTGGAATAAGTATACTGCTGCCGAGCTCATGAACAAATAATTTGGGGGATGGCATTGCTGTCCTGGATTTCAACTGGGTTTTATACTTGATGTATTTACCAATGTCCTTTCAATGAGTAAGATTTACACAAAGATTCTTTCCTTGTAACATGTGAGAAAGGAGAATGGGAATAGGAATAAAAATAAGACATAGAAAATAGGAATTTATGAAGTGCGAGTTGGTTCATTAAACATATTTAAGACAGAGGTATTAAATTATTTGTAATCTTGGGAAATTCCACGCCTCTTCAGAAATACAACAGGAGTAATTAATGAAATAGCTCACAGGCTTCCAGGTCAAGAAAGCAGACTTAGCACATATTTTACATTGTTTGTCTCTTAAGACTTTTTAAATTGATGGTAAATGTGTGATTAAAATAACAAATCCATGACAATAAAAATGTTATGGTGTGAAGCTATTAATGGATGTGCAATTTCAACAAAACTTTGGGGCCGGGCCATTCTACATTGTGAGGGCAGTATCCCCATCATATCTGTTTAGCAGCACCCCTGGTCTCCACCCACTTGATGCCAGGAGAACCTACCCCTCACCCCCAACTGTAACAACCCAAAGTCTCTCCCCTGGGGGTACCTTCACCCCTGGTGAAGAACCATGGTCTAAAGACAGAGAGTCTAAATGAAATATGTAGTCACCCCACTGAGTGGGGAGACCACAGCCTAGAGCATCTGCAGAAGGCACGATCGTGGGGAAGACAGGCTAGCTCTCTATCAGAGCACCCAAGTGTCCAGACAGGGAGACCACGGTGCGACAGAAGATTGGAGAGACAGGGGGAATGCAGAAGCAGAAAACACCACGATTGAGTGAAGTCTGTGGACAACAGTGGAATAAACACACGTGTGCACACATGCACACTCTCATGCACCCATGCACACACACACTCACATACGTACACACACACTCATGCACGCACATTCACACACACACCCGTACACACTCTCATGCACTCATGAGCACACACTCTCTTACACACACTCACACACATGCACACACACACACACACTCTCACACACCCATGCACACACACACATGCACACACTCACACACACACCCATGCATATGCATACATGTACACTCATGCACACATACCATGCACACACACTCTTACAACACTGTCACACACACATGCACATATTCTCACACACACATGAACACCAGGCAGAAGAGCATGCAGCCAGGTAAAAGAGGAAAGGTGCCCCTCCCACACAGTTGCACAAACAACTGGGGTAGAATGCCATGAGCTGGGGTGAGCATAGAAAGTCTAGCACTGGAACACCTGCCCACCCAAACTGAGGTCAGCCAGCCAACAAGCCCTCCCACCTGCACAGAGCCCTCGACCTCCTATCTGTCGCATGATGGGTTGGCAAGAATCATGAGGCATTTGAGGGAAGCCCAGACCATGAAAGAGAAAGACAAAGAGAAAGAGAAAAATCAAACACGATGGAAGTCGAGATAAATGGTGGGGAGAGGAGGGGAGCAGGGAGGAGGCTAAAAAGAAAACAATCAAATTAGCATGCTCAGACACATTTAAGAAGACATTTCCCTAAAAACCCAAATCAAGATCTGTTAATAAGAAAGAAAGAATTTTTAAAAATGGGAAAACAAGAGAACACTAGGAAATTGAAAACGGGATAGCCCAAATGAGAAGGTCAAGCCAAAGATGAAACTGACCAATAGGAGTTCCTATCAAATACCAGAGAAAACGAGGGAGGATATTTTCAAGGAAATTATTAAAGAAAATTTCCCAAAATGGAAGAATGCAACGGCTTTCCAATTAAAGGGGCCACTGGAGTGCTGAGAACAAAGAAAACAAATGCTCTTCAGCCTGGTACAACTCTGGGAAATTCTAGAATTCTAGATTTCTAATGCAGCATGTTAAAAACAAGAAGCAACATCTTCAAAGTTCTGATAAAAAATCCTAAAATTATATATGCCGTCACATTAGTAATGAAGTGTAAAAACAGAATAGAGAAATGTTTAGATTTGCAAGAACATAGTTTAATTCCCATGCAGCCCTACTTAAGAAGTGTGGAATATACTATAAAGCAAATGTACTTCACAGGGCCTGGTTTCCCAAAGCCTTGCAGTTTCAATTATTGGCCTGGTGGAGGACTGGAAACTTTCCTCAGGCTATAAAGTCTCTGGTGTAAGATAAAGATTTGTGGCACAGCAAGGTTGCTAGCTCAGGGACAGACTAGTTCCTGATTGTTATGTAAAGATACTGAGAAATTGCTGTAAGATCACTTAATTGTCTAAGGGAATGTCATCTGACTTGTTTCACTGAAAGTTACCAGCCTATATTGTTAAACTATAACCCTGCCTATGTTCTCTTCCTGTAACTTCCTGGCCTGGAAAATAAATGCAGGAAGAGAACCCCAATTCGGAGTTAATTTCCCAAGGAAGCGATGCCTCTCACTGGAGGGTTCTGGGAAGATTAACCACTTCAGGTTCTCTCACTGCTCAGAAGAGATGGGCTTTGAGTAATCCTTTGCATCTCTGTCATCCAGGG
Source organism: Cynocephalus volans (assembly GCF_027409185.1). Classification (NCBI taxonomy): domain Eukaryota; kingdom Metazoa; phylum Chordata; class Mammalia; order Dermoptera; family Cynocephalidae; genus Cynocephalus; species Cynocephalus volans. Next base: position 8,074,273 of record NC_084478.1, read on the forward strand.
GAAGTGGGGTGACAAATCTGTGGGGGGGGGCGAAGCAACACAAAGTAACAAAGAAGGCCTTCACCATCACAAAAAGACTTGAGAAACAATGTCACCTACCCATAAGGGTGAAGAAAAGAAGTCCCCAGTGGACAGCTGTGATTTTTGGCTTAAAGAGTAATCAGCAGATTGAGGCAGGAGGATGGAGTGGGATCTTTGAAAGCAAAAAATAGATTGCTCATGCTCGATAGAAGACCTTACGGCCGTGACAAGGACTGAGAACACAAGAGTGGCAGGTGGTGCATGGGGACAAAGGTGGAACAGGGATGGAGAGGGCCCAGTCTAAGTGAGCCCCTCACAGGGTTTGAGAAGAAGCTTTCACCTGATTGAAAGACTGCCATTTTGCTTCTAGACTGGCCTGGATTTTGTAGTCCCTGAGTTTGTGTCTACTCAACAGGAGAGCTATGGGGTCACCAGTAGCCAGATGAGAGATTCAACATGGCACAGACAAGAGGCGGGAACGAGAGAGGAATGAAGTGGGTTTCTACTGGCAGCCTCCTGAAACCGGTGCATCCAACAAACTGGCTACGTTTGCAAGCCTTGGAAACTGTTGCTCATTGTCCCAACTCCATGTACAGCCCTGTGTACCCCACCCTTCCCTGTAAGAGCTTGGGATTCAGTGTGCAGCATCTTCTGGGAGCTTGCTGTAAATGCAAGTTCTCTGGCCCCACCTCAGAAAACTACATCTTATCAAAATTGCCTTAGAGTCTGCCTGTAGGACACCTTTCTAAGCTGCTATGTTTGTGGTAGCTTGTCACATAGTACTAGCCAACTGATACAACAGGCTAAGATTGGTGATAAATCAGCAAGAGAACTATATTATCAACCTTCTCAGCTAGAAGATGGTGGATAGTATCTAAATGCAGTACATCCAGAACGAGGATTCTTTTTTTTTTTTTTTTTTTTTTTTTTTTTTGTGACCGGTAAGGGAGTCGTAACCCTTGGCTTGGCGTTGCCTGCACCACGCTCAGCCAGTGAGCACACCGGCCATCCCCTATATAGGATCCGAACCCAGGGCCTCGGCTCTCCCAGTGCCACACTCTCCCAAGTGAGCCATGGGGTCGGCCTAGAATGAGGATTCTAATGCTGCTCCTTTAGATACGAAGTAATCACCATGTAGTAAAAGCAGACGTAATTAACAGGGAGGGGTGTGCCCATGGACTGTGTGGTTTCATTATAAACACTTCATTCCTATTTGACATTTTGACCATATCCTAAAAACTCTATTTTTTTTAATGTCGCATTTATTAATCTATTGAATCTTACTATGGGTAGATATCATAAAGATTTCCCGGTCCCACATCCCAATCAGAGGAGGAATCTATAGAATCTCTCTTTCCATGCAGATGAGTAGCACCTGGGAACACCTCCCAGCCTGTTCTATGGGGATATGCAGCTGGCGATTAGGAAGTGTGTCCTTATACTGAAGGCAAGAGCTGTACCCACATGACTTCCACCCAGAACTCCCAGTTGCGCCCTCTGAATCCAACAGGAATACATCTCCTCTCACCGCCAAATGTCAGCCCTTCCAGCGGTGGACAACACCTGCCGTTCCTCCTGCTAAGTGTTCTTCAGACTCAAAGCCCCAGTACAATCAGCAGTGCTGCCGTCACAGGATGACGTCATGCTGGGTTCCTTCGAGCAACATCCTCTGCTCCAGCATCCTCAATTTGGTAGTGTCCAAGCTCAGAATTGACCCCTGGACTCCAGGAATGACTTGACACAGGCAGAGAAAGTGGGATGACGATCAGCTGGACTTGCCAACACGTAAACTAGATGAGTTGGGTTTGGGGCTCAGTGCAAATCCTCGGGTCCTTTTCCCATGAGCTCCTCTAGGAAACCAACTCTCCCCCAACGTGTTCTTCTTGAAACTCAGCAACAGACTTTGCATTTTTCACTGTTACATTTCATCTGGTTTCTGCCAATTACTTGATGATTTTTTTAATTTAACAAATACTTTTCTAACATTTCTTAGGTGCTAGACACAGAGTCTCTGACAGGTATGAAATCACTTGATGGAGTAGGTGCTAATGCTGTCAACATCTTAGCATGCAGAGATGGCACGCAGAGCTGTCAGGCAGCGCACCAAGGTTCCTTAGCCAGAGACAGCCAGAGACAGCCAGAGACGACCAGGACAAAGATTCCAGTCTGGGCAGGCCTACTCCAGAGCGTGTTCCCTTGACGACCACACTCAGACACTGCTGAGGGCTGTCTGAGCCTAGATTCTGCTGCCCTGTGCATGTGCCATCTTTTGTAGATTTATGTCACCCACTACTCTGACAAGTACATCTTCCATGCTAGCCTCCAAAATGGAGAGAGTCGTAGAGGAGGAGGAGGCCAGGAATGACTCCTTCACATGAACAAATCTGGAGAAAAGCCATGAAAACCCAACCAACACCCCACTGGGGAGAACTTGCCTTTATGCAAGGCTTCAAGGTCCCTGTGATATGGGAACTATTACTGCCTTGTGTCATTTGATGTAGAGATAGTCTAGCCCAGTGTCTGGGGGCAACTCAGCCCCCCAGGGGACATTTGGCAAAATCTGAAGACATTTCTGATTGTCATTACTGGCATGGCGGCTGTAGGGTGCTACTGGCATCTACAGGATGTAGACCAGGGATGCGGATAAATGTCCTGCAATACACAGGACAGCACTGTCCCCCAAGAAAGAATTACCCAGCCCAAACTATCAATAGCGCCGAGGTTGAGACAAATGGATCCAAACTGTGTAATGATATCCTAAAGTCTAAAACAATAATATGTCACAGGTTTTGACATAGTAGACCAATTGAGGGAAAGGTCCATGTGAATGAATGAAATACATCTTTTCACTAAAATTTAAGCATGCCAGCAAGGTGGAGAGATCGATGCTTTAGAATCAGGTGTCTTGTCTGCCGGACCTCTCTATTCCTCAGTTTATAATCTGCAGCATCCTGGCATGCTAAGGTTGTTTTCCATTCTATAATGCCATAAACTGCAGCTTCATTATATTTCAAATACATAGAGTAATCAGAGTATTTTTAACACAAGCAAGTAGTTGCTCCCAAATGCTCAGTGTTACTGACTAGATAAGAGTCATACAATTACCATTTGAAAGCATCAGCTACTCCCCCAGCTTCCTCTGTTTGCATTTATATTATTATAATGTTTTTATGTAAACTAACTTCTGATTTATTTTCCTTAACAGGTAAACTTCAAATATTATTTCTACTATGTGTTTTCTTAGTAAATATGTACTTTCACAAAGAGTACAAAGATGATTTATTTCTTTGCAAATCTAGCCCCTAGCAGAATGTCTCAATGCAATCCCAGCTTTTTAATTATGTTTAGTGTTTATTTTTTATAGGTTCATAAGAAATCAAAACTTCTTTCTTATATTTATAATTTTCACTATTAGTTATTGGCTAAAATAGTGTAAATAATAAAAAGGTAAGGAAAGAACTAATATTTTTTACTTTCCTCCAACTACCCAGACTGTAAGCCTAGATGGGTCTGCAAGTGCTAAATCTTCTACACTACCTAAGTCACAATGACAAGCTGGTGGCAGTGAACTTTATTTTTTCTGATTCTCAGTGGCCAGAGGACATTACCTTGAGAAACTCTCAGTCACACGGTGATTGAGAAAGCAATTCTAAATTACTTTTTTAAGGCTCTAAGAAAGTATTCTGGGGACATTACAGAACCATGATAATGTTGGTGTCTTCCAGCTAAAGACTCCCCAGGAAATCAGCTGTGTATTGTTAGAGCTGGGTTTATTGGCACTGCAACCAAGAGGAACACACATCGCAGGGAACCAGGAGCTCCTCAGAATAAAGTGATTAAAAAACTCATTATAGAATCCATTACAGAATACTGGTTAAGTGATCTGGGGGAGAATTCAAGAAAGCAGAGCTTTGCCTCAGATTGGCTGCTGTCAGAAAGCAAAGGTAATTAGGCATCTTGATAAATCTTGTCTAGAAGGCAGGAAGTAAGGCTATTGCCATAATTAGTAAAGAAACAACTGTCACTCGTATTAGCCAGGAACGTGAGATGCTCGGTCATGTTTGGGGTTTGGACACTGTTCATGAACATGATTATGGAGTGGTCTTGTTTTTCCTTGACCATTATGGTCACAGAGTGGCTTGTCTGATGTGGGTTTCTCTTCAACTGGAGAACACCAAGACCCAGCTGTGAGTACAGACTGGCCTTTGGCTGTGAGACACGACTTTTCTTTTTCTCAGTAACAATCTTACCTGCTGCCTTAGCTAAGAGGAGAGCTTGTCTCCCACCAGCAACACCCGCAAAGAGTTGGCTTCTCCTGGCTGGCAACGATTCATTCTCCCACGCTGGTTCCAAGGAGAAATGACCTATGTCATTCAAAGATTTAAACTAAATTCTTAATTTGATTCTACGCTTCTGAAAGTCTTGTTCCTCCTCTTGCCATTTCCTGAAGTGAGTAGCAACTAACTTGGAAGCGGGCATCGTATTCAAGATATTTAACCTGGAGCACCAACCCACCAGATCATATTCCAGTTAAAGTCTTGGAGGTTCCCTGCTATGCCCAGCTCTAACTGTTCAGTTGCTGGATTTAGGGAGATCCAGGGTACCACTGAAGAAGCCAGGGTTACAGGAAGCTGCTAGAGAGCTGGAAGCGGTGGTTATATGCCAACTCATCCAGAGTTTAGAGCAAGTATAATAATTTGGGAAAATCAACATTTAGTTCTGTCGTTCATAAGTAGGGAAAAAATCTAGGAGCAGACTGTGTGTTGCTAAGGTGTTATAGGCTAGATTATTTTCCAGATAGTTTCACTCCCTCCTTTACTTTCTCGGAGGGAATATATTTGCCCGTATTATTGGTGTTGGGCTTGGCCATGTGACTTTAGCAGACGTGATACAGAAAGTCTTGAAGGAACAGGCTTGGGCTAACTGACTCCCAGACTTGTGAGAATGCCCAGCTGAAATCAGCAGAGCCACCTAAATGAATCCAGCTTAGATCAGCCAACCTCAACCTATCCCCATCAACCCACAGACTTGTGAGCTAGTAAATGCTTAATATTGTATATTGCTCATGTTTTGTGATTGGTCATTACAGAGTAGCAGCTGACTGATACACTAGAATATCAGCCCACTGGTCTGTCATTCAGCCAGTCACCTGATTATTTATCTTTCATCCACAAACTAGATTCCACACTATACAGAGAGTGTACAATCATTAACACCATGTGTACAGTGCATAGCATTGACCACAGAACAAGCAATGTCCCGACAAAAGGGAAACACAAGTATGTTAATGCAGTATGATAATTTGAGTGACCACACATAATACTGGCAGGATGCAAAATAAGACATTTATTCATCTGTGCATCCATCCAACAATGTTTCTTTATTAAAAAATACAATGTATCAATACTGATAGGAACTAGGAAGATGGCAGATGGACAGATGTTATCCTATCCTCACAAAGATTATAGCAGAGGATCCAGAGGATTGTAGTGAGAATTTCATAAGGATTAAAGGAGAATTCTTCAAATAAAAACTCAACAGATTTAACTCTGCTCTCTGGCCCCTTGTTCACTCCCTCCTCCTGGTGTTTTTTTTAGGAATGACTAATTGTTCTTTACTTCTTCCCAGGTTGATCTAAGAAAATATGAAGGGAAAGATTTCAGGTGCCCCAAAATAGATCCTCGTGCCTTACAGTATCCTGAGACTCTAGAAGCAATTCCCAATGGAAGCTGTGAAAATTCCTTTCTTGGAGATATTTAGGCAGAGGGTATGAAAACAGTCTTGGAGAAGTGTTTTAGGTTCAGTCCTGCTGCATGGGGAGTTGAGAGAGGAGACAAATGGCACCACAGCGCCCAGATTCTCCACTCGGTGTTTGTAAAATGACTATCTACAGGCAGGGTTTTGTTTTCCATTTTCAGTTCAGGTGGCTCTGGATCTGAGGTCATTAACGCATTGTTTAGTGTGTATTCCATTGCAGCAGCTAGTCTGCTTTCAGAAATGAGCTAAAATAATCAATTTCTAAAAATATCCTCCAAGCCCAATTGCTTTGGCGTCTCAGACAGAGGCAGAGTTTCCTACGGAAAGTCCAGCGAGCTGAATATTTTTGCAGACTCGGTCTCAGCCACCGTCCTCACCACCTGCTCTTGTGTGCCCACTTTGTTCAAGGGAAACAGCAATGAATGGGCAGAGCCCAGCTTGCTCCAGGAAAAGAAAAGAAATGAGACAGAGGCATCGGTCTTCATAATATCAATGTGACCATCCCATGCAGTACACAAATACTGAGAGTCGACTCTGTGCCCCATAAATATGTATAATCAAAAAAAAAAAAGAGAGAGAGAGGCATTGGTCTTAAAGAAGGAGCTGCGACACGTGCGCCACTCTTTGATGTATGTAGTCACAGTACATGCAAAAGTAAGCACGAGGACACCTGTTGAGAAGACAATGGTCTTTTGTTATCACTACCAACCATGGGACATGATAGCATGTTGCTCTTGATGCGATGCCCTGAGACAGACACAGGTTCTCTCCTGGGGAGTTTCTGCCAAAAAGTACATAAACTAAAGCTTCAGGACAGTTCCAATGGAGAGCTGTTTTACAAAACTGGCCTGTACTTGCCAAAAATGCCAATGTTGTTAAAGACAAAAAAAACAAGACAGGAAACCCAAATACAATGTGGGTCGGGGAATACCTGGTCAGGCAAAACGTTTCCAGAAATAATACTATTGGGAAAATTGATGAAATCTAAGTATGAACCGTGTCATATCAGACAACAGTAATCTATCAATGCTACATTTCTTCAATTTGGTAATCATGTTGGTCTTGGAAATACCCCCTGAATTATTTAAGGTGTTGTCAAGAATTCACTTTCAAATAGATGGTTCAGAAAACACACAGATGGGGGCAAAATGTTATCGATTGGTGAATTTGCTGAGGGTATGTGCAAATACTATCTAGGCTATTCCTTTATACATTTCAAAGTCTTTCAGAATAAAAAGCTCAGAATTCTTTACCAAATATTTTTAACGCTTCAAAATGCCATAGTATAATACATTACTAAGAAATCCTAGAACCCCCCAGTCTGATGTGTAATCAGGATGAACTTTAATTCTGCTGGCATGAATTCACTGGCAAAAATGACATTAAAAAAGAAAATTTCTTAATGTAACAAATAACTGCTTAACCTTTGCTAAGTGCTCAATGGAACCCATGTTTGAGAAATTTTTTTATTTATCCAATGACAATACCAATTGTAATTTTCAAATAAATTGTATAATTAAGTAAGTAATATTAATTTTTCAAAAATAAATTGCCACGTTCAACAAAAAGGAATAAGATCGGGGGTGGACCAGCCAGCACCTGGGTGCTAGAATTCCTAATGCTGCAGAAGACCTTAGACAGTACACAGAGTCTCCCCTTCTTGTCTGCACTTGACTTGGCTGCTACCAGATTAGCTCTTTTTTGTTGAAATGACTGCATTTTTTTTAAGTTGTTTGACTAAATTAATTATTAGTCGACTTAGTAATCTGTAAGTTAGTAAAAACAATTAAATTTTCTGTGTGGAGGCATTATTTCTTAGAAAAAATCAAATATATCTTTACAGGTAGAAAAGAACTCTAAGATCTTTAAAACACATCCATAGAGGATTTATTTTTTTATCCTCATTCTTTAAAACATGTAAACTGACCATATTAGGAAGGAAAATATATAAGGGGCAAACCTATTTTAAAGGAATACTTCCTTGAATAGATCCATTCTATTATAGGGATAAATAAAATCTTCCTTGTCATTCTTGATGCCAGAAAGTCTTGAAAGTAAATGTTTTGTTGACCTCCAAGAAAGGCTGATGCTAATGCTCGGCAAAATGTACCGGAACAAGCTTCCTGGGTTGTTAAATTGTTGAAACACGCCGTCTCTCTGTCAAGAATAATCTCCCATACTTTCCTCACCTCCTATGCCATAAACCACTTCAATCCATGCTGAGCTAATTCCTGCTTATTCTTCCAAACTATTAAATTCTAAAAGCATCTCCAGACCTCAGAATCCCAAAAAGCTAACAACCCCGGGCACTGCAGTACATCCCCATCCCCCCGTCTTTCCCCCAACATGGCTCCTGTTGAACATTTGGAAATTGTCTCTCTCTTTTCTCAAATGATAATCTCTGCAAGGACAGACTCCATTCTTCATACTCCCCACTGTGCCTCCCATCCCTAGGCTAGTGCCTGGTATACAGCAAGTGCTCAATAAATACTGACCATATCATGTAAACATTTCCTACACACTGATATTTTCTCTTTCCCACTTTTTCCTTATTTAAAAACTAAAAACAATTTTCAGCTCTGCTTCTGGAGAGCTACAAGTTCAGATCACACACATGAGCTCTGACCCAAACTGAGCCATCTGCCCATTCATCTGAGGGAATCTGAAATTCTCTGGAATTTTCATAGCACAAAAAGTGAACTGTCCATACTAAAAATAAACTAGAAGTGGTAGTTTCAGCCCTTTTTGGGTCAGGATATATTTTTAATGTTCAAAGAATGTTCTCAGGGCATGGGAGACTGACCACTCCAAATTGGAGCTCTCCATTTCATTCAAGCTAGTAACTTTCCTCCTGCTCAAGATTATCCCTAACAAAACATGTAGAACAAAATGTTCCACGATGACGGAGTGTTCATTCCTAAATAAATACTTGCTTGCCTCAAACCAATGTCTCCTGATAATATAAATACGGTGTACATTTGTCTTTCACAATTCTTTGTGTAAGATGACATGCGTCTAAACTATATTTGAAGGACTTGTCTATTTAGCATTATTGCTGAAAATAAGCACTTCAGCATGAATCCATTAATCAAAACTAAACTAATAGTCCTGCTTCTCTCCAAAAGAATGTATCCATCTTCCCAATGCATTATGATAAATTCAATGAATATTAAATTCACGATGACAGTGATTCTCAGAAAGAGCATTCGGCAGCATATTTTCTAAAGTATCTGCTTAGACTTTCAATATGATGATCTAAGACTTTGAAAGGGGCTGGCAAGAGGAATTCAACAATCTGCTGTGCCTTCCAATTAATAACTAATTCATCACTACCAAATGCCTTCTTCAGATGACAGAAGCACGTTAGAATCATTGGAATGAAATGTCGATTGCAATGTCTTCATAAACCTGCTTATCTCTCTAGAAAACGGTCTGCAAGAGCCTGCGAGAAGTCATCAATAACTTTTAACAAGCAAACTAAAGATAACTTATGATGTCTGTGACTATTCTTTGTCACAAAACTTCTCATTTGAAGATGTCTGAATATATATCGGGTTCTTGTATCCTGGAAGGGTGGTGTTAGTAGCATCTAATGGGTAGAAACTAGGGGTGCTGCTAAACCTTATAATGCACAGGACAGTCTCCCATAACAAAGAATTACCTGGCTCAAAATGTCAGTAGTGCTGGTTCTTGAGAAACCCTGGCCTGTAGAAAGCTAGTAAATGTAATTTCCAGATCTGAGCTGTCCAGTATGACCCCCACTAACCGCAGGTGGCCACTGAGCCCCTGAAATGTGACAAGTCCAAATTGAAATGCATTGCAAGTGAAAAATGCACACCGGATTTCAAAGACTTAGTATGAAAGAATGTAGAATACATCAATATTTCATAATAAAATTTTATATTGAAATAATAAAATGTTGGATATAATGGATTAAATAAAATATATTACTAAAGTTAATTTCATCTCTTCCTTTTTACTTTTTTAATGTCTACTAGAAAACGTAAAATTACATACATGGCTTTCATGTATTTATTTTTGGACAGCAGTAGGTTCAAGTTCCTCCCGTTTCCTTGATGAGAAGTTGTCTTTACCCAAGTAAACTACATTTCAATAAGTGGTTCCCTCAAAGTAAATTTAAATTTAAAAAGCACCCAGTTGCTATATTCATGTAAGTGAATAAAAGTGCCACGTTATTTAATTGGGTCAGAGGTACACAAGCTGCAAATTAAAGTTTCCCTATTTATGTTGATTATAAACTGGACTGAGATGAGAACGTGGAGTCATGGAAATGTATTTTTTTTTTATGCCCAAACAGTTAAGGATTGATTCCGTAGCAAAGTGTCCCAGAGGTCAACAGAATTAAAAGCTAGAAGGTCCACAAACAGGGGAGCTTTTCACAGCAGGCAAATATTTCCAAGCACAGTATCTTGCTCATTGAAAATAATGACCCTGAGAAGAGCAGAAAAGCTAGATAAATCTGTTAAATGGATCATTCATCAGACTAGCAACCCCTCTATACAGAGTATGACAGGGTCAGTGCTGTGGGGTGTAGTAAAACCCACAGGTCTTTCCTTCAGGATCCACTCGAAAAGGCGGGGCAAACAGATGAAAACATTAAAAAACAAAACACGACAATGCATGGTATATTCCAGATGAGAGCTCAGAGTCAAAGTCAGAGTGGCCATCCTGGGTATGGAAATGCAGACAGAATTTAGACCAGCAAAGGGAGGTGTCCACAGGCAGGGACAATCCAAGGCTCAGAGCTGAAGCATGATGTTTGTTACTGAGACAACACCAAGAGCAGAACTGCTAAGGTTTTGTTTTCACATTGGGAAGAGATCAGGAGTGAGGCAGACTTCTTTGTGATGGGCCTTAATGGCCAGGTTGAGGACTTAGAACTTTATCCCGTAGGTAACCGGGAGCCCGAGAGTGGCTCAGAAAGAGAGTGGTGAGAGGAGAATGAATTTCAGGCATGCACGTGGGTGGATTGGAGAGGGAAGAAATGACCAAAGGACACAGAATTAGCCCAAATGTGTAGTGATGAAGCACAAGATGGTGGCAGCATGCCCCAAAGACAAGATGACAACTAGACATCAGAAACAGGGAAGAAAGATGACCTGATCTTGAGTCTGAGTAACTGGGGTAGGGAATGTGTGTAGATACAGCAATAAATGTTATGGGAATATTAACTCTGGGATGATAGATTCCCAGCTGTTAATGCTGGGAGTTGGGCTCCGAGAATGGAGCTATAAATATGGGAGTCAAACTAATAGATATACCATGTTGTCTGTCATTTTACAGGACGTTTACAACCATCTGTGAGCTGGATCAGGACGTCCATGGCTCTCCATTCTATAAAGAGGTCATGGTGGCTTGGCCACTGCACATTGGAACTAGACCAAGAATTCCCAGTGCTGTCTCCTGGGATGGCTTTTATCCCAGTGTACCACACTTTTGTCTAAAACCATGCAGGCTCTCACCCCGTGAGGGCGGTCAAAGCCGCAAACTTAGAGATTCTGAGAGAGAGAGAGTTGACTAAGTTGGGGAAGTCATGAATTGAAAGAAAACCCTGTTTTCACACCTACATGCCACACATCAGGTCTGGTTAGAAGCGTCTGTAGTGTTATTACTGTTTGCACAACCTTCCCACCTGTCAGCGCCATCATCTTCCTGCCTATCCTGGGCTCTCAAATCCCATTACCCATGTGATCATGCCCCTGTCCCACAAAAAAAAAAAAAACTTATAAATAAAACATAAATCATACCTATGAATCATATATACATATAATGTATACATGTGCAGAAATCAATAGCATTCTTACATGTAAAAAACAAGTTAAAATATATAACCTAAAACAAGACACCATTTAAATATCAATAATAAAGGTAAAGTGTTCTAAAATAAACTTTAAATACGTAAGAACTTTAGGAGTATTATTTTTTAACTTCTTCTGGGGTGAGAAAGAAGAAAACTTAAACACGTAAAAGGCATTCCAAGTCGTTGAATATGAAGAATCAACATCATAATACGATTTCCCCTAAATTATTTTGAAACTTAACATGTTGCCAATAAAATCCCAAAGGATTTGTTTTGGGGATTAGGCAGGCTGATCCTAAATTTCACAGGGAACCACAGAGAAGCAACCATAGCCAGCAAAAATCTAAAGTAACTCAATTATAAAATAAAAGCAACTCAATAAAAAAAATGGGCAAAGATTTTATCAGATACTTCATAAAGAAAAGACATTCAAAGGGCCAATAAACACATGAAAAAGTGTGCAAGCTCATGAGTGTTCCAGAAAATGCAAAATAAAACCAGATGAGACAACCCTTTGCACTTACCAGGATGGCAAAAATTAAAGACTGACACTTCCAAAGGATACTGAGAAATCAAAGCCACTGGAACTCTCATTCATGCTGAAACATAAATAAAAGTTAGTAGTTAACATAACTAGGAAGAAAGATCAATGGAACAGAGTAGAAAATTGAGCAAGAGAACCTCCCAAATATGGAAATTCAGTATATGTTACAGGTGGCAACTTGAATCAGAAGAGAAAAAAAGATAGATTATTTAACAGTGCTGAGACAATGGGCTGTCTTCTGGAACAATGTATTTGGTTCTATGTCTCACACCTTATGCCAAGATAATTTCCAAATATTTAATTATGTATAAATATGTAGGAAGAACTAATAAACTAAAGATAATTCTTCTATTAATACTACAGGGAAAAGTCTTTTCCATTATGACCCAAATTCCAGAGTGATAAAAGACTGATGAATTCAACCACATGAATGTCAGAATTTTTCACACAAAACCATAATGAACAGACTCAAAATATAGATGGAAAACCAGAGGACAATTGTAACATTTCTTGAAGCCAATTTCTCTAAGAAGTAAGTAGCTCATAACTACAATGTCAGCAATCCAATAGACACAAAGACAAAACAATATGAACAGAGAATTCACAGGACAGGAAAGACTGACGGTTTTTAGTCCCAACCTCAAACATAATAATGGGAAGAAAATGTATCACCATGTAATTGTGATTTGCATTTGTATCACAAGTGCAATTCACCTTAAAAAGGAGAGAAAGAAAACACACAGGCATACATTATACAACACCACACACAAAAATGTGTTTGTAGATATTTTTTAAATCTCCAGAAAGGAACACAAAAAATAATATGCATTGCTCGTTCTGGATGACAGGGAGATTTTTTCACAGCATACCCTTTTATACTTATTGAATTTTGAACCATGTAAATGAACTGCTTAATAAAGACTTAGATTTTTAAAATTGAGAGGCATTCTATTACAAACAAAGGCAGCAGAGTGGGAGGCAGTCCACATTCTAGTCCAACTCTGCCACTAATTAACTGGGTGAACTTGGGCCAGTCCCTTAGAGTCATCGACTATTCTGGCTGCAAAGAATCTCAGAAATATTCTCATCCCTCTTGTTTTATAGAATGGGAAATAGAAGCACAGAATAAATGAAGTGACTTAGCCAGTGTCACACACAATCAGCTTATGGTAGAGCCAACAAAAGCTGTCGATGCATTGCTTTCTTCTTATATAAGATGGGAGTACTGCCATGAAGAGTAGGTAAAATAAATAAATAAAATAAACTCTGAACTGAAAAAATTTAAAACAAAAATCTCCCACTGCAAAGAGAAAAAAAAATAGAAAAAGAAAAACATCAGTTACTCTCCAACAACGTACTGATAGAGTTTGTTCAAAATGGAAATCCCCCTCTAACAAAAAATTTCAACTTAAAAAAAAGAAAGACTAAGAAAAAATTCTTGCAAATCACATAAGTGACAAAGGACCTGTACGCGGAATGTACAAAGAACTCTCAAAACTGAACAATAGCAAAGAAAATAAATAAGCACTTAAGAAGACACTTACATCATTAGCCATCATGGATATGCAAATTGAAAACCACAGTGAGATACTGCTATGCATTAATCAGAATGGCTAAAACTTTCCTTTTCTTTAGGTGACGACACCAAGTGCTGGAAAGAATACGACGCAACTAGAACTCTCATACATTGCTAGTAGCCAAAATGCAAAATGGTACAACCACTTTAGAAAATAGTTTGTCAGTTTCTCATCAAGTTAACCAGTACTCACCATAGAATCTAGCAACACCACTCCTAAGTATTCACACAAAAGAAAGAAAAACTTACATTGGCACAAAAACCTGTACACAAATGGTCATAGCGGTTTAATTCATAGTCACCAAGAAGCTAGAAACAACCCAAATGTTCTCAGCTATGGTACATTCACACAATGACTACCAGGCAGCCAGAAAAAGAAACACATTATTCATACACACAGTAACCTGGGTGGATCTCAAAGGCATAATTCTGAGTGAAAGCAGCCAACCCCAAAAGGCTACACACTGTAAAATTCCACTAATTGGACATTCTGGAAAAGACAGAATTGGAAGAATGGAGAACAGATCAGTGGCTGCCAAGGACTGGGATAGGGAGAGAGGTTGACTAAAAGGGGGAAGCATGAAAAAATTGGGGAGGGAGGCACTAGAACTGTTCTGTGTCATGATTGTGGTGGTAGATACACAAATCTATTTTTCAAACCCATAGAACTGTATACCACAAAGAATAGATTTTTACTGTATGTAAATTTAAAAATAATTTTTCCAGGTCTTCTGAGGTATAATTGATAAATAAAAATTATATATATTTAAGGTGTACAACATGATGTTTTGATACATTTATGCATTGTGAAACAATTGCCGCAATCAAGCTAATTAACATTTCCATCAGCTTGCATAGTGGAGTCATGAATCAAAGATCTCTACAGTCCTTTCCATTTCTAAAAACATAAAGATTATTTATTTATTTTTTTTTTTTAAGGATAACAACTTGGAGGAAAATGATGGAGAACACATATTAAAGATGGAGGCACTCTTGCTCTCCAGGAATTAGACTGTGGCAGCAGAAATGCAAATAGACTGGGTCAGCAAGAATTCACAAGGCTTAACTGCAAACCACAGACTTCCCGTTGAGTTGCTTAGGAGATGGGGAGGTATGGGAGGGGCTCACAGCTGGCTAAAACATATATAATACATGCCTGTAGACAATGAAGTTGCTTAGTGTGTGCGCTAAGTCCCAGAACTTTGCGTCTGGTCTCTGGTTGACCACCTCCCTAGGTGGCAGCCCCTAGCTCAAAGCGTGCCCTGAGCAACTCACCTCGCTGCACTCTCTTGGCAGGGCTGCATGTGGCGCTGCTCCCAGGGGACTCCTGGCAGAGGCTACGTGTGGTCCTGCCTCCTGCAATCCCCCAGGACCAAGAGAAACATGCAACAACTCACTCCCGTAAAACTAGTAGAGGTTTGTATTATACCTGGCAAAAAAGAAAAAAAATTTATAATTTTTCTTTGAGAAAATAAACCTAAATAACTGTGAAATTCTTAACACAATGACAATGTGGAGAAACAGGAAGCCCTGAAGAGAGTGAGAAGATAATGGTTCGGAATTTCATCTTCTTGACAATCCAGCTGGGTTTCAGCTGTGCTGATTTTTCTCTCGCTTAGAAGTGCTCAATAAATTTTTTAAAGTAAGGCCAGTCTATTTTTCTATATTTTTATATTTCTATATGTCACTGCTTAAAGTTTGATAATCATACGTTAAAATTCCTTTTTATTTGAAGGTGGGCTCCTGGGTTAGACGCAGTCTTGTTCTTATGCCTTTGCCTACCTCAAAGCCTGCTCTTGTGACATTTGCACTGTCTAGAAAGACACCAGCCTTCAAATTACTCCTTGTTTAGTTTTGACCTCTTTTCTCACATAAACTTTGAGTGAAATATCCCTTATCTAGTGTTTTTACTTTTTTAAGGTGATAGGCTCTTTTGAGAATCTGACCTAAGCTATGAGCCTATTTGCAAGGATTTTTTTTTTAACTCCATAAACAGTCTTAGCCTGCTTGTGCTACTATAACAAAATACCTGACACTGCATAATTTTTGAACAATAGAAATTTATTTCTCTTGGTTCTGGAGGGTGGAAAGTCTAAGGTCAACACACCAGCAGAATTGGTATCTGATAAGAACTCCTCCTCCATTCCAAGATGGTACCTCGAGCAACAGGGGAGGAATGCCCTGTCTTCACATGGCAGAAGAGAGGGAAGGACAAGGGGCACTCCCTTCAACCTCAAGCCCTTTTATAAGGATTATGCTAATCCCACTCATGGAGACAGAGCCCTCCTGACTTAATCACCTCCCAAAGGCCACACCTCTTCATTAATACTGTTGCATTGGGGATTAAGTTTCAACATGAATTTTAGAGGCGAAACCGTCACTCCAACACAGCAATAACCTTACATAAACAATCCTGGTTACAATGTCAGAGGCTTAAGGACTCCCGAGTCCTGTGGATTTCAGGATTTGAGATGTGTTGAACAGAGGCTCCTGAGAAGAAGTCTAGGCTCAAATCTTGGCTCTGCTAATTAATAACTGTGTGACCCTGAGCATGTATTTATCCTCTCTCTGCCTTAGTTTGCTCATCTATAAAGTGCAATAAATAGTGTGGCTAGGATTCAACCATGGAAGGCTCGATAAATATTAGCCAAAAGGAGAAAGAAGAAAAATTAACTGGTACAACTTTCCAAGTCTTCTAAGTCAGTCTCCTTACAAATTTCAAATCTGTAGAATATCCTCAAAGTGTCCTCTGCAACCGCTGATGTCCACTGAAGTTCTTCCTAGTGAGAGATCCAGAAACGCAGTGTTGTCAAAGCAAGTAATGTGCAACTCCATAGACTTTCATTTCAAATGTATGACTAAGTGCTATGAGTATAGCTGAGGATTGACTGAGTTGTTAAGAGTTACCAAGCTAAGATCAACTTACTTTATGGAAGACTAATTCAGTTTTCTATTCAGACATTTGTTGCCAAACAACCCTTGGCAACACTGCCTCATTTCTACCGGGCCCTCGCACCTACAGATCCTTGGCATTCTCCTAGACTGAGTGAGGACGCCCGTTATCTATGCGTCCTCAGCGTCGCCTTGATTCGGAAATGGTTTCCATTGCTGTTACTCTTCATTTTGATAGTTTATATTTTATAGTTGGCAACAGTGCAATTGACCATATTTTGGTCTATAATTTTGCAATAATTTGGTTTTAAGTTGCATCTGTAGCAGGGACAGATGAGAATCATTCGTCCTCTGATGGCTATGGCAGACATGTACACAGTCCTCAGAAATATTCTTGAGGGGATAGTTCGCTGTCGGCACCCAGTGTTTACTTTCTGCAGAGAGGGAGTGAACTTAGTGGTTGGCTTGTTCACCATGGAAAGTAAGAGGTGGTAATGGAGATGGGAGAATGAGTACAGCCTGGTTTTCTGCCCAAGTGAACCACGGTAAAACATGGGTGCACATGCGTGTGCGTGGGTGCATGCACACACATGCACACACAACTAAGAACCGCTAGACGGCTAAATGTGAAATTAGGTACCACCACTTCTCCGTTGTTAAACCCTGAACAAGTGAATAAACTCTCAACTCTTTCTCTATCTATGAAATCCAAACATTTTCTTGGCCTCCTACAGAGGCAAACTTTTTTCACAAAGAGTTGTACAGTAAGCACGTTCTGATCCCCAGAATCTCTGTCACAACCATGCAACTCTGCTATGATAGAGCAAAAGCTGACATAGCAATACATAAACAAGTGTCCCAATAAAACTTTATTTGCAAAAACAGGGGAGGCCCCACCGGCTGTAGTTTGCAGAATTCTGCCATACATTATTGTGAGAACCCCATGACAAAATGCTGGTGATGATATTATTATTATTATTGCAATTATCATCATCATTGTTAACCTTTCCTGTTTAGAAAACACTGCCAACTTATCCTCTCAATCCAAAAGGCGAGAGCAAACACTATGCAGCACATTTTATAGCTGAGGAAGGCAAGTTCTCAAGAGGCAAAGGCTTGTGGCCATGGAGTGGATGTACCAGGAGCAGACTTCAGCTCCCCTGACCATGAGGCGTCTCCTCTGCCACTCAGAGAGCTTTGGAAGCCTCAGCCCATCGGACATTCATAAAGGGTTGTTTTTACATCATTACGCTATGTCCCCGCTACTCCCAGAGATAAGCCGAACATTTTCATTGCTGAGATATAAAAAACGCCAGGGGCAAAATAGAAAGGCATTTATTTATATTATTGTAAGCTTTTAAAAATGATTTCCCCTGAAGAGACTCTTTTCCTCTTTTGTCTATTTCTTACCATTTTTATTTTCCAGTTGTAAGAATATATGTTTGCCATTTGTCTGAAGAACAATGCAATTCTGGCCAATCCATCAGGCAGCCCCACTCTTACAAATGCTCACAACTCACCAGGAAAATGATTGCCTGATTAAACAGGCGTGTCTAAGCCACAGTGCCCTCAGTGGGTACACGGAGCCCCCAGCCCCAAATGCATCTCACTCCAACAACACCAAGCATAGGCTGACTCACCAAACAGGCAGCAAGACCAGACAGGTGTTTTCAAAAGAGGAAACTCTCATATTTCGGGACCATCAGCATTTGTTAAAGCTATTTGCCAAGCAATTATGTGAATTAATTTTGGGAAGGCAATTTGATCCTTTCAGCCTGATGACTCAATGAAATACAAACCTTCAGCAAGAGAGAGAGAGAGAAAAAAATCATTGGGCACTCTTCCTCCTGACCACAATTCAAATCTCGGGGCTCCAGTTTGTGCACAAAGTGCCCCGCAATCATTTACTGTAAAATATTCATTGCCAAATTTGGAGAGCTGCAGTTCTCTGCTGCTGTGAGTCCTGAGACCCAGAGTTCAATACTGAGAAGCGGGGTTGAGCAGAATTCTATCTCTGCGACAGGGAAAGCATCCGCAGCCCACGCACTGTGACTTCAGATGCTTGACACTTGTGTTCTCAGGCTCAGGTTCTTCATCTGTAAAATGGGAAAATGTAGAAACTGCCTTAGGTGGTTTTATGTTGGATATAATCAAGAGGAAATACCTGGAAGTTTCTTGGCATGCGTGCATATATACACACACACGTACACACATATACAAACTCGTATACACATACACCCATATACATACTTACACGTGCACCTATATATATACATATACTTAAACATACACATACTTATATATACATACACTCACACACATATATACATCTATACAAATATACAGAAATATACCTATGTAAACTTTTTTAACTGCTCTTAAATGTTTTCCTTAGCTGGACCATGACTCCTTCAGCTCATTAAGAGCAGAAAGTATAACTGATCTAAATGCAGTGCTGGTTGTTTTTTAGGAGTTATGTCAGCCAGCTTTTAAGAGGCTCATGCTTGCTGAGAACCTTCCAGGTATTTTGCCTTGATTATGTCTAATGCTTTCTCCTCTAAGACATAGGGATAGTAGTTCCCATGGCACAGACAAGTCTCCACAGCAACTGGGGCTTGGAATGTTTTGTTACTGGCCCAAGGTCCACACAGCTCCAGGGGTGCTGAAGCCTGACTTGTTGGCTTAGTTGGTTAGAGCATGGTGTTGTAACACCAAGGTCAAGGGTTCAGATCTCCATACTGGACAGCTGCAAAACAAACAAACAAGCCAACAATCAATCCAGAGCTGCTGAGCTGGGATTCTAACTGAAAGCTGAAGCTCATATTTTTTGCTATCTGCTACACTCCCCGATCATCTCGAACACCAGATAGGAAGCTCCCCGAGGGATCGTCCAAGGAGCAGTCTTAAACCACCCAGAGCTCTACGGAGGGTAGTCTGCCCCTGAGACTGCGTTGTTCCAGTATACCTCACCTCACCTAAGCATCTGAGAGAAACTACCAAGCCAGCCACCAAGTGCAAGCACACCAGGGGCTTACAATTGGCATCTAAAGGGGGGGCAGTCATGTGGGACTGAGCCCTTAACCTGTGGGTTCTGCACTAACTCTTGGCAGGTAGTGTCAGAATGGAGTTAACTTTTAGGACACCTAGTTGGTGTCCACTAGGAACTGGAGGATTGGCCGGTGTGGTGGAAAAACCTACACATTGATGTCAGAAGTGTTGTGAGTGTCAAGAAAACACTATTTTTCTTTTACTATCCACCTTCTTCCTCCTCAAACCCCTGTGATCTGATGTCACCAGATACAGTTCACAGGAATCATCTCAATATTCATTCTGTTCAGAACCACTCGTACTTTTTGTCATTAGCTGACTTTTCCCTCTCCCATCTCAGCTTCTGCTGCCCCGTTACATGCCTGTCTGGCTTTCTCTTTCCCCTTCCAGGATGATGATCTCTAAAATCATCCTAGCCCTTCTGTTACTCTCACCTTTCTCTGCATGTTTACTTCCTCATGGAAACCACCCTTCCTCATGACAATTCACATCTCTTCTATGCTCTCCCAAGTTTCTGCCTCAATACCCATATCACCTCTAAAGTTTTATACTCATATTGCATGATTATCTCATCACCCTAAGCTCAGCATTTCAAAACCAGACTTTCCACAGGCCCCTGAAAAATCCCCCTTCACAACATCTCTATTTGTTAACAACAGCAAAGTTCTTTCAGCCTCAGAATGTTTGCTATTCCCTCTCCTTTGCTCCTCATCGTCAGCTATGTGTTTTATCAATTCCTTTTTTGACAAGTTTTTGCCTCATTCTCTCTCTTCTTCCTTTCTGGACCTCTAAATAAATCCGCTACAATCATCTCGATTTATCCTCCCTGTCCCTTGACTCCACATTTTTCATATATTTAACTGTCTGTGCTACGTTCTGGTTGATTTTTAAAGTTCTGCCTTCCAGCTTAGTCATTCTCTCTTTAGCTGTGTCTAATCTGCTATTTTGTGTTTTTATTTTATGTTATTTTATTCCACTTCTAGAATATATATTTATTTTTATATCTGCTAGGTCAATTATATTAGTCTCTCCTTCTTTATTGATTCCTTTTTATATTTATTAAATTCACCAAGCTTATGGTCTGATCATTCCAATACCTGAAGACTTCACAGGTCTGACTCTGCTGTGTGTGACTTGTTGACTTTTACTCTTGGTGGCTTATAATGCATGTCTTGAGTGGTTTTTTTACTGTAAGGTCATATTCCTTGAGACTTTACAGGCAGCCTTTGAAGCTGAGTCAAAAGTCCATACCTGTAAAGATGATTTGGAATTGTCTTCAGCCAGTTGCCTAGAGGTACTTTCAATTCAGCATGACTTTAAACCAAATTCTTGGCTTGAGTTTTCTTCAGACTACAAAAGGTTTGCAAATTGGCCCTAAAGGAAGGCTGGTTTGTGGTTATAATTTCTGAGGAATTTTACTTTTTCCTCCACCCAGAACCAAGGCTAGTCCTTTAAAAGGTGTCCCTTTATGGGATTGCTTTTGTTTGTTTTCTGGTTGGTTGGTTGGTTGGTTGGTTGGTTGGTTGGTTTTAGCACATCCTTCCACTGAAGGTCTTCCTCTTCAAAGGTCCTGGCTTTACATTGGGGTTTCCAGCTGATTGGACTAAAGCTCCATATTACCACATCAGCAGGTGCTGTCTTCATCAGCACCTCCCCAACCTCTTTTCCATTTTTGCTATCCAGTTGATTTTGAACCCTGAGCATTTCTTGTCAGCCAAGTCCTGCTGCTATGGTCTAATTGTGTCCCCCAAAACTCATGTGTTGGTAAGTTAATCCTCAATGCAACAGTGCTGGGAGGTGGGAACTTTTGGAAGGTATTTAGGTCATGAGGGTGAAGCCCTCATGCGTGGATTATTGTCACTGTAAAAACTGCTTGCAGGAGTGGGTTTTCTCTCTTCTGCTTTTCTGCCACATGAGGTCACAGTGTTCCTCTCTTGCCCTTCTGCCTTCTGCCATGTGAGGATGAAGCAAGAAGGTTCACATCAGATGACAGCACCTTGCTCTTGGACTTCCAAGCTTCCAGAACTATGAAAAATAAATTTCTGTTCTTCATAAACTGCCCATTCTTTGGTATGCTGTTATGGCAGCACAAAATGGACTAAGACAGCAGCATCTAAGAAAAAAATTGTTATTTATTTATCAATCCTACTCAGGTTTTTTTAATAAAGAATTTTTGGATATCTAGTGTATAATATTGCCAAAACTGAAGTCAAAATTAATTAAGTTGAATAAGAAAATTAAATTTTGTTTCCTTCTATTTCACCCACATCCTTCCCCAAAACCAGGAATTCTCCCCAGTGGCCCCCCATGGTTATACGGGATTAATTTTATTCCCAGACGAAAAATTTCTTCCCTGCCTAGAATTTATACTTTCTTTCTTTCTACCTAGCCAGTGTTTCTCACTCTCAGCATGATTGACATTTGGCAGGATAATTCTTGCTGGGGGAGGGGAGGCTGTCCTGTGCATTGCAGGATATTGAGCAGCATTCTTGGCCTCTATCTGCGAGATCCCAGCAGTACTGCTCCAAGTTGTGAAAACCAAAAATGTCTCCAGATATTGCCAAGTAGCCACTGGAAAATAAAATGGCCCTTGGTTGAGAACCACAGTATTAGACAGAGGTGTACACTCGGAAAATTCCCAGGAAATTCATTTCACTGAGCCCTCCCTGATAACCTTGACCCAACACTTGTTTCTCTGTTACTATGCAACAAATGTGTAATATCATTTCTAATCTGAGAAGTCACACTGAGCAATTTAGCACTACAGCACCATGCAGGCTGCTGTACTGTCATTCCACACCTTAAAAATCCACTTCGGAATCGTTGTGCTTCTCATCTCACCTAGCGTAGCACTGGGCACAGAGCAGGGGCTAAAAATATTTATGTGATGTGGCCAAAGCAAAAATTCCAATTCAACACTTTTAGAAAATTTCATCAAGGATTATTGTGTGTCCATTGGCTGAGACTACTTAGGCTGTGGGAGGAGGAGTGTGAGAAAATTGAAATGTGACCTGTTTCAGATCTGGACAGATCATCTTGTCAATAAACCAACAGAGGAACAGTTAATCTATCAGATGGAGAGAACAAATCTATGATTATTAGAGGGGGGAGGGGAGGGGGAAAAGAGGAGGAAAGGCAGGGAAGAGAGAGATTGGATAAAGGGCAAAAAGAATAAGTATAATTTGTAATAATGAATATGTCAATAAAAAAAATAAGAATTTAAAAAAAACCTAAATCTGTTAAGTGGCCATATCCTACAGTCAGTTTTAAACTCCCAAGTTTTAATAATTTAATTAATAACTCTAAAATTGCAAATTAATGAAGCTATATTTAATCTGCTTGAAAAGCTCCATGTATTATTTGGCTGGCTTTTAGACTTTAATCAAATTTTAACTAGCTTTCCAAACTGTTAGGAACATTTTTTCTGTTTTTTGCAAAGACAAATTGGCTGATGAAAATCAGAGGTTTTAGGTCACTCAGAAGCAATTAATCAAGAGACATTTGAATAAATGTCATTAAATGACAACACAAAAGACAAGATTAAGACATAATGATTATCAGTAATCACAAGGGTGAATAACTGGTTTCAAAATGTCAATCTATGACATTCAGTTAAATTCTAGGAACAATCTTCATCTACATTGCCTGTCTGTATCTATGTTTACACTGGCAATAACAATTTGACATGAGAAAATTCCTGAAATACGTTGATATTTAAAGAATTTTTGGGCCGGCCCCATGGCGCACTCAGGAGAGTGCAGCGTTTGGGAGTGCAGCAGCGCTCCCGCTGCGGGTTCGGATCCTATATAGGAATGGCCGGTGTGCTCACTGGCTGAGCACGGTGCGGGCGACACCAAGCCAAGGGTTGCGATCCCCTTACCGGTCACAAAAAGACAAAATAAATAAATAAATAAATAATTTTGCTCATGTATGCAGTTTCATTTAAATTAAGTCAGACTTTTTGAAGTATTATTAAATATGTGATTTTATTTCTCTTTTAATTTTTATATAGAAAAAGAATTATTTCTTCACACTGGGTGAAGTATTTGTATTAAATTCAAGCATTTCCAACAGTTCTCATCTTTTTAAAAAGTTATGTCCTCAGTACCAAGCTCTCCCATGTTAGCAGATGTTTGAGGCAACTGAGTGGCTAGTTCTTGCATCTTAGTGTAAATCCATCACAAATAAATTGTTTGTTCTCCATCAAGTGTCCATACAACATCCAACATCCCAACGAAAAGTGAAAACATTCATCACTCGACCAGTTCTGCATATGCACACTTGGTGCCACGGACAAAACACGACTGTCTAAAATTTTCTTCTCTCTTTGAGAAAGAGAGAACATTTCCAGTGTCCCTTTGATACAGCAAAAGGAAAGGATGGTGTTGGAAAGGGGAAAGCAGAAAAATGAAGCTAGTCTTACTCGTTGAGGCATCTCATGATTATACAAGCACCAAAGGAAAGGAAACAGCCAAAATTATGCATAATTCTAACACCAAACGAAGAATTCAAGGTGGGATTTTTCTTATTTGTGTCCAGCAGCTGATTTATGCACAGACCTCTCTTCTCCTGGACCACCACCATGGTCTGATCGATTGTCTGCACAAGAATGTGCCTGTGTCTTTCCAGGACTGTATCTGAATGGAGTTCTTGAATTACATCAGATGGTCCAATTTTGATGAGATCTGTCCAGTTCGCCCTTCCAACAGTTGAAATTCATGAGTATCCCTAGATCTGTGTGTGTTCTGATCCAGAGCAGATGTCCATCTCTGGGAAAAGCTAGCCCTGGGAATCATAACACTGAGGTTACTGTTCTGCAAGCCTGTCCATGTCAGTCTCATTTCACTTACAATATCGGCACTAGAGGAAAATAACTAGAAATCCCTTAATTTTGAAAAGAGAGAAAACAGCTGGAGCCAAGGAACTCCTTACCTTGGCAGAGTCCAGAGCACAGCCCTGTGTAAGAGGTACCTGGGTACCTGCCGCACCTTTCCACCTCCTACACCTGTCCACCTGTCTCAGACCTGATGTGGGCTCATGGTCACTCTTCTCCCTCCAAATTTGTAAGGAATTTCACAAATCCTGATTTAATAGCTCAAATGAAGGCAACAAGCCAATTGTATTGCTCACCCAGCTCAGAATTTGTGCCTTATTTCTAGGACTTGGATTCTGCCTTGTTGGCTAAGTTAAACCAAATCATAAATCCCAGTGTCCTAGCTCATGCCTTTATCCTGGGACCATTATCTTAAAAACTGGATCTATTCCAGTTCCTCTAAAATTTGTTCTTCTGTGTCATCCTAGGGCTGCTGTCCAGTCTCTGACCCCAAGCGAGCACCCAGGACCCCAAAAGCTCTTCCCAATCCCACCCCACCCAATAGTGTGCTTCTTACCAGCCAAGATTATGTCTCTCTTCCTATGTTTAAGAGACCTGGGTTTATAGCTTCACTATGCATCTTCTTAGATGATCTTGGAACCTACTTAACTTTTTGAATTCAGACTCATGATGTGTGGAATAAAGACAACCATTCTGATCACATAGGTTTTATTTAGAAAATCACATAAAATAATATACCTAAAGTGCCTGGTTCAGTACGTAGCATGTAACCAGAGTTTAATGTATGGCTTTTTTAACATCCTTGCTGGACATACCTAGTAATAGGAAACCACTCTGCAGATGAAAAATGTATACTCCAAATAAAGGTTTCTCAAACATTGATGTGCAAAAGAATGTATCACAGGGCTTGTTAAATTGCAGGTTTCTGCCCCTAGCAGAAGTTTCCTTTGGTAACTCTATGTGGAACCCAGAAAATCTATATTTTCAACCAGCACCTCTGGTCCTTTTGACACACGTGACCATAGCTTAGAGTGAGGAGGGCACAGAGGGGCAATTTCCTGCCTCACCAAGGAACAAGGGGTCTTAAAAAGCAGCAATGACCCCAGGCATTGGCAGTGGATGTTATAGGTCCACCCCTTCCCCACGTCCTCAGATCAACACCGCCTGCCCACCCATCCTCTTTAGCCATGCTGTGCATAAGCTCTGAACACTGAACTCCCTTGACGGACCAGCAGGGATTTCCCACTGACTGCATTACCCACATCCCTGGGTCCCCATCGCCTGGCTCACCCAGCCTCGCCTCCTGCCAGGTCCTGGTCCCTCAGGGCTTCTCGTCCTCACGGAAGCAGATCCCATGCCCATAAGCCTATGCATATTGGGGCCACGTTGATCCAATCCTTGGTGAGGAACCACGTGTGCCTCCGTGAGAGCAAATTAGAGAAACTGGCTGGGGCATCTGTTTCCAATATTTTATACAACTTCCAGGACAAATACATGGAGCACTTGCCTGTTTGCCCTTGGCTGCAACCATCAATCTGCTTTATTTATGTGCGTTCCATTTATAGCTACATCTCTTCTCTCATTGTGTTTGCATGGCTATTTAAACGAATTATTGAACTTTTTACCCATTCCTGTGATGTCACATCACCCCTTGCCACCAGCCCGAGGCACTCCAGCTGTCCAAGATCATCTTGTCCAGAGTCAGACAAACCTACATCATCATCCCAGCTCCAGCTCTTATTACTTTTGTGACCTTGAAGAAATTACCTACCCCCTCAGAAATGGACTGTTCTTGTACATAAAATAAGAATAGTATATCACGATTTGTCATAAGAATTACAAGGAGAGAGATGAAAAGGGCCCCCGGGTGCCTAAATATGGTACTTGCTTAATACATGCTCCTTTGCCTTCCTTCCTTTCTCCCCAACAGGCAAGGACCACATCACATGCTGCTTTTACATCTCACCTCTTAGAAGTTCTTTTTCCCTCTCAGATTAGAAGGAAAGGCATCTCTCTGATAAAAAGGAGGAACACAGTGCCTCGAGAAAGTGACTTAGCCTCTCTGAGCTTATGGGAAATAATACAGCCTTAGATAGTCTGTTGAGAAAAATTGAGCATGATGAACTTCTGCAAAGAACCCAACAAAGTCCCATGTTTCAGAATTACTCACTCCTTGTCCCAAAGGAGAAAACTAAACTTCAGGGCAACCGGCTGAATGCGGCATTAGGAGAAAGTCAATCGGGTGAAGCAAAAGTGCATCACGGTATCCGCCAAGTTCTTCACCCTCCCGGTGGTATTTGCACTGCAGGACTGGAACCACTGGTGACACAGCAGGGAACCTAAGGGAGGGACATTTGGACAGCTGCCCCAAAGGGTCATCCTTTTCCCCAGTGTCTCTTCCTTCCCCAGAGACTACATGCTCTAAGTGCATAATTCTGCTCTGGCCTCAGACAGGTCCTCTCCCTACCCAGGGCCAAACTCCAGTCTTGCTTCTTTGTTTTAGGACCAAGGGAGACTCAGGGTCTCACCAACAAAGTGGCTCTTGATTTCTGCCCTCCTAGGCAGGTGCTCAAACAAAAAACTAGGAAGCACTAATCCCTGGCCTGACAGTCAACAGGACCCAGGGTGGGATCAGGGAAGCAGGGCTGTAGGGAGGGGGGTATTTGTTCCCACTCATCCAATACTCGGTGTGTAGCTCATGTCAACACAGGTGTCAGTAAAAATAAGACAAAACATGGGTGAACGGATGATTAATATTGGTAGTTTGTTGACATGCAGCAAAAATAAGCCTGTAGAGCAGATAGAGGGAAAGCAGCAAAAGTGGACTTTCCTGCAGTTTCACTCAAATAGATTTAATTTAATTTTGAATAGATAGATACACACATAGGCATACAGATAGATAGGTACGATAGATAGACACAGACAGATAGACAGGTAGGTGGGTAGATGTATAGGAAGATCGATACGTAGGTGCATAGATCAGTAGGGAGAGAGAGAGAGAGATTTGCCACCTGTGAAAGCACCAAACCACTGTGCTCCTCGTCCTGCTGACAACTCACCTGAAATGCCCTCCCTTCTCACTGCTCGGAGCCTACTCATGATTCAAGTCCTGAATTAATAAGCAGTAAAGAAGAACATGGGCCAACTTGGAAATGAGATTAAGCTTCAGCACTTCTTTTAAATTATATAATTTCACTGAATAAATTCCTGTCCCTCATCTTTGCTGTTACTTAAAACCCTGTTCTTCCAAGCTATCTGGGTTCTCGCCTAGTTTGCCATATCCCCTTCCATGCCATGTCCTCCCAAGACAGCCTTTCCTTCCCCACAGGGATGGTGACCGCCTATCTATGACATCCACCACCCTCACCTGCACACAGGTGTATCCCATGAAGCTTTCACTGGACAGCTGCTAGGGTGGTGAAGAGAACATGGTTTCGAAGCCAGAACACCCTAATTTTGGATATTGGCTACTGTGTTTACCAGCTGAGTGACTTTGGGCACATTATTTTGTGTCTCTGACTCAGGTTCCTCAGATGTGCAATGTAGATGGCAATACTTATATCTACTTTGCAGGGATGGTTTGAAGTTTAAATGAGATCATTTATTTGAGCATGGTGCTTAGAAGTGCCCAAAACTGTAAAGGGTCTGAGATTTTACCATACTTGCAAGCAAACAAGTGAGACTGCCACAGGATCATGGCTGGCAGAAGACACAAGCTTCCTGGGTCAGAGACAAAGGACCCCATTACTCACAGCAATAGCAGCAGCCAGAGTATCAGCAATTGAGCCCATTCCCTAAGCCCCAGTTCCAACCAGGTGATGCAAAGGCCAGGTGAGCCCTGCAAGTAAGGTGAGTTGCATTACAGGAGAGGAAACCAGAGCTTAGGGAACCTGAATCTTTTCTAATGGGCAGTAAGCCTGCCTGATCTTTGCACTGGAGAACAAGCAAACAAATCTGTGCTCTGCTGTAGAAGGAGACACTATCTCCATCTTCCACATTGTTCTCTACACAAACACATTTGAACAGATAGTCTGGAAGAGAAGGGCATTCTGTTTCTCACTTGCAGTACATGCAGAAACACAGGAGACCCTTGAAGAGTTGTTTCTCAACAAAACTTAGCCCTTTACATCTCAACTTGTTTCCATTGCTTTGCTCTTTCTATTCCTCCTGCCCAGAATTTCCTCCATCTGCCATGCACAGATCCAAAGTCTTTGCTTCATTCAAAGTACCAGTCAAATGTCCCTTCCTTGAGAAGCATTTTCCAAACACTCCAGCCATCATAAATCCCTTGCCAGAATTCTGACCTACATGGGTGATCTATCTCCAAAAATAAGTCATTTTTTTGATTTTTTTTAAACTGCTTCCTGAATTCAACAGTTATCCCACATTCTTTTTTAACTGTAAGTTCAGGGATATACTGTGGGGGGCACAGTAGATGCTGGTGGTGCCCCAACTATGGTCCCCTGGCCTTTGATGGGGTGTCTAACAGGCTGACTTCTCACTACCCGCAGGCTCTACCCAGTGCCTGGAGTGTGTGCCTGCACCTTGAGATGCTAGAGAATGAAGTTCCACCCACCCCCAGCAGCCTCAGCCAATGACTGCTGAAGCTAGTGTATCAGTGCCCCAGCTCCTGGGCTCCATGGGTGGGTGTGTATTCTACGCTGACTCCTGGAGCTCCCATGGACACTGAACTCCAGCTGCCCTCGGTGGAACCTGGCTCACTGACAGGGCCTTTGATGGATGCCCCCTTCCTTACTCCCTGCCTAGTGTTTTCTGGGGGCACCAGCTCCCCAATCATCTACTCACATTAAATCCTCATCTCAGGGTCTTTTTCTAGGGAAATACAAACTAAAAGGGTGTCATTAAATGATTATTTGTGGATTATACTTTGAAATTATTAAATATTAAATTATTAAATGACATATAGCTTTCAGTCAAAATCACTATCAGATCAATTAGGAGACATCGAGTCTAATCACATGATAAATATTTGAAAGCCATCCTTAGGTTCCTGAAGAACAACATAATCATAATATTGCAATTATAATATCATTAGAAGATGTTTGGAACCAAATGGATCTATGTGTGAAAGCAGGAAAAATATCAGAGGCTAAGGCTATGCGATTGGCCCCAGAGTGCTTCTCATGTGCTGCTAAGTGTCTGGGAGTGGCCCAGAAGTGCCCGGCAGCACGCCACGGGGTGTGAGATGGCACGAGAGACTTGGGAAATCCTACTGACGGCCTGGGTGCCACAGGAAAGTTGGAAGAGGTCGATCACCTCTTTCCTGGACACTTCTCTTGCTCCCTCTACATCCTGAGCTTTGATGATGTGAAATTCCGATTGGGGACATTCCCCCAGCCCCTATCAGTTTGGCACAATTTGTTGACTTGTTTTTCCTGATAGTGAAAAGTATGGATGGCTGGCTTCTCAGGTCACGATCCGTGCTGTTGTCCGTGCTTGCAGCAGGATTGCCAGGGGCATGTTGACTGGTATGCAGAGCACCCCCCCCCCCCGAGGGATGAGAGGAGCCACAGTCCTGGGGCTTTTAGGATGGGGCCCCTTTACTGGGGCAAGAGAGGTCAGGGCAGCCCTGGAACGAAACACGGCATTAAACATTTTCAAGCCATGATGATGAGACAACAGAAATCAATGCTGCGATCTTGGGCACTGTCCTGCCATGCCTCCCCGTCACGCCTGGCTGTTTCCAACATCAAACACAACATGGAATCCACTCACGGAACATAAGCCCTGGATCCTTCTCTGGCCACTGCCCTGGGAACTCACAGGAGCACATGCCACTTGGCCACTGTAGACTGTCGAGAACAGGTTCAGGAAGGATCTTCGCAAAGAAGCTAACTGTGTCACCCTGTGGTCTTATGAAACACACTAGACACATCTTTGTTACAATTGGTCCCCAAGGAGAAACTAAAGCGATAGGAAAAGGAAAGCCTTCCTTGCCAAGACCCTACAGCTCTCCGCTGAACTCCAGCACTACTGGATTCCAGAAAGGACGCACCCCACCCTGTTCCTGCACGTACGAGCTGTCCCTGACGTACCATCCAGGAATTGGTTTTCGATGTGTCCTGTGTCCCTTACTCAGCTGCACTACAAAATGCATGCACACACGTGCAAACAACACACACACATGCTTTATCCAAGGAAAGACAGTTCTAATGATTTCTCTTGCCCTAGAAATATTGACCTCACTGAAGTTCATCTACAAAAATCAAGTAACCCATTGTCAGGTCATCTAGAAAGACATAGAAAGCAGCAGGAAAATAAGTCAGTGTGCCTAAAGTACGATTACTATTACGGCAAGAAATTCGGAATTTAAAAACAGGTAAATTAAAGTGTGACACATGAATCAGGGTCCACAGCGTACAAGACAAATCCTTCATGCTGCCGGCGTTGCTCTGGGACACAGATGCACTCGGAAGCATCACAAAGGACCAGAGAGAGCAGAAAAGTGGAAACACCCAGGACACGTGAAAGCTACAGAGAAAGAGACTGCTGGGGAGGAAGCTTGTTAGAGAAAATTATTACAGCATTTAACCGAGTGTGGGTGTACACTGCAAGTAGTTACTATTTTAAGGATTTTGAAAGGTAAAGGGTAATTAAATCTCAGCTTGAGTGCATATCTGAGCTCAATTAAGGGGAAAAAAGATCTCCCACAATCTCAGAGCAGGGTTCTCTCTGAGTGGAAAACACACCCCAATCTGAAGGAAAAACGCCCACCGCTGCCAGCACCACCCTCAGTGGCAGAACTGCCCAAGTCTGGGGTTTTTGAGCCCTACCCAACAATGTCCCTGCCCTGCCCTTGGGCCTGTTAAGCACTAGCAAGTGCGTGGAGGGGTCACAGATGGACAGAGGCTGGTCGACCCCGTGCAAAGCCACCCAGAGCTTCCTGGGTGCCAGGAAGTCTTCACTCAACTCACTCCTGCCCTGCGACATTAACAGCCTCCATCATGGTTTTAGAGCACCCCAAATCGTGCCTGTACCCAACATGCCCCTATTTCCCCTCCTGCCTTCTAAAGCTGGTACTGATGAGCTGCTATTTGACTTGGTGGTCGACGAAAAAGCTCCCAGCCAATCGCTTTGACCACTCCATCCCTGAGTCTCTGTGGTCGCTACTGCCTGGCTGTTCCCTGACGCTGTTTCCTCTTCTTTCTGGGGACCCAGATAGACTACATTTCTCAGCCTCTCTTGCAGCCACGTCAAAAGGACAGCAGTAATAAGAGGAAATGGCCAGTGGGGAAGAGGAAACACGGCAGGGTGGTTAGATGTCTGCAATGGTGAGCTTTGCTGGCACCACAAGGAAGCACATTGTCGTTTGGGTGGAAATTCAAGGACACATGAATGTGTAAAAGGCAGAACATGGTAAGAGGGCTGAGCTCACACCCAGTTCCAGTCCTGCCCTCACCACTCAAAGGACTCTGGGCAAACCATACTTCAGCATCAGAAGAGTGAGGGGACTGATGGGTGGGCTCCCAGTTTTATCGCGCATTGGAACTCCATGACGCATCTGTGGCTTAGCTCTTCTTCTAGCAACTCAGGCAGGATTGCTATTTGCTCTGCTCCTGATTCAACTCTGGTTTGATTTTGCTGCACACTTTCAGACCCCATGTCTTTTCCAATGTGCTTCTGCATACGTGGTCGTGGGTTCTATCTGACAGCTCTGTGAGGTAAGAGACAAGAGGCTGGCATCCTACTCAGAGCTTGGGAAGCTGGGCAGTAAAATCACCCACTTACCCAGAATTATAAAAGATTGAAGTCAGAGCTGCAAGAAGAGCTCGGCGCTCCTGACTACTGGCTTTTTGCAGTTCTTTGTTTGTTTGTTTGTTTCATTTTTGTTCACTATGTCACATTTAGTCCTTGCACAGAATTGCTCACCATTAATCACTCTATTAAATTAGTTCCTAAGCATGAATAATATGAGACTTTGCATTTTATTTTGTTCTAACTGTAATTATGTAAAATGATGCAAACAAACAAAGAGAAAGACTTAAACTCCCAAAAATATGTTCCTAAAAACTTTGTGGGGAAAATAGTTTTGATCATCTTACCCGAAGCTCACCATTTGCACATAATTCTTTATGAAAGAGCTAAATACATACGATGGAGAGTGGTTAGGATTCACATTAAACATATGCATGACACAGGTCCCAAAGCAAAGTGTCATTTTGTCTGAAGAAGTGACTCATTTCTTCACTGGGGAGCATCAAAATAAACATTTCATTGAATCCTGCCCATTCCAGTCATCTCTTATGTATTTCCAAACCAGTGGACACCTCACTGGGCACCCAGTAACTTTCTATGGTAAATCATGTACTAGACCGTTTCTGTTCCTTATAACAGAATACCTGAAACTAGGTCATTTATAAAGAAATGCAATTTATTTCTTACAGTTTGGGAGGCTGGAAAGTCCAAGGTCAAGGGAACACATCTGATGAGAGTCTTCTTCTTGGTGGGGATTCTCTACAGGATCTTGTGGAGACCTAGATATCACCTGGTGACAATGGGCTGAGCAAGAGAGAGCTGACTTGCTCACTCACTCTCCTTACAAAGCCATCAGAACCATGCCCATTACTAGATAAATGGATCAATCCATTCACTAGGGCACAGTCCTCACAATCTCATCACCTCTTAAAGGCCCCACTCTTGGTCAAATTTCCAGTACATGAACTTTTGGGGGACACATTTAACCCACAGCAATCCAAACTCAGGGTTTTGACTGATGACTTCTTTTTAATCAGTTATCAGGAAAACTCCTCCACATGCCCATTAGGATGACTATAATAAAAAAGGCAGATAATAACAAATGTTGGTGAGGATGTGGAGAAATTGGAACCTTCATATATTGCTGCTACTTGGATGGTAAAATGGTGCAGCTGCTTTGGAAAAAGTCTGGCAGTTCCTCAAAAAGTTAAACATATAATTACTATGTGACCCAGGTATCTCCATGCTAGGTATATAAGCAACAGCAATGAGAACATATGTCCCCACAGAAACTTGTACACAAATGTTAATAGCTGCATTATTCTTAATAGTCAAGGAGTGGAAACAGCCCACATGCTGACACATGGATGAATGGATAAGCACAATGGGGTCCATCTACACAGTGGAATATTATTCAGCCATGAAAAGGAGTGAGGCACTGACACGTGCTACAATGTGGATAAACCCTGAAAACATCATGCTGGGTGAAAGAAGCCCAACATGAGAAGACCACAGAGCATGTGATTCCATTTATATGAAAAGTCCAGAACAGGCAGATCCAGAGAGGCAGAAGATTAGTGGTTACCAGGGACTGGGGAAAGGGAAAGGGAGTAATGACAGTGATGACCAAGGGGTGTGGGGTTTCTTCTCAGGGTGAGGAAAATGTTCTAGACTAGATGATGGGGATGGTTGTGCAATGCTGTAAATAATGAATGCTGAGTGCTTTGCACAGTACCTGGCATGTGATTAGCATTACAAGGGTTATTACAGTAACGACTTTATGACAATAATAATATAGTGATAATGTGATTATTTCAATAATAATTAGTAGTAGTAGTATGACTGTGAATAATAACTTCTTGACCTCCAAGTATAAACAGAAGCATTTTTCCCTGGTTTCCTTCCATGTGGATCAACAAGGTAGGACCCACCAGCCAGACGTGGCTGATGCCTGTTTTCGTGAATGAAGCTTTGTCGGCTGCAGGTCGTCTGAATTGCTGCAGTGCTGAATCGCTGCAGCATGAACCACAAGCCTCAGATTCTCACTGTCTTTACAGAGACAATGTGCTGACCACTCTGTTCTAGAATATTCTCAATATTGTCACTTTAATCCTGAGTGTAAACAGATCACAATCCTTTGGAGAAGCCAAGAAGCACGAACTAGCTGAGACAGAAGACAGCTGGAACTTCTGAGACATGCAGGACGTGGCCTCCCACACTCCTCCACGTGGCCTCTTCTCCCCTGCCCTTCCCCAGACACCGTGTTCAGATGCGTCCTCTCCAGGGCCAACGGGTGCCACAGCTGTGTGCCTACTGTGTGCCTTCTGGCTTCTCTCCAGGAAGGGCGCAGGCGGAACCTCTCCCACCCATGTGCCAGCTCTGGGACACTTTTCCACTCCCACCCTCACACTGGAGAAAGAGCGAGCAGTGCTCTGAGGTCGACCTCAGCTCCTCCTAGTTGCAGGAAAAGCACCTTCTCCCCCAGAGGCTCAACCCCCAGCAACCTCACTCACAGCAACCTGAGTTCTAAAACCTGACTCAAGGGGAAGAGGAGAGAAGTGACTTCCATCGGCTGGAGTCACACATGCCTTCTTACACTGCTCGTGAGCACCGGCCAGAGGCTGCTCCGTCCCTGTATGCAGCACAGCAGGCTCCATGATGCTTGATCAAGGTCCTCATGGGTGGCCCAATAAACAGTGCTGGACGTGCAGGCCGGTCAAGGATGCCTCCCTGTAGGCTGACGGCAGTACCAGGCTTTGTCTCCTCACTCAGGGGACTGTCAGGTTTTTGCTGTTGTTGTTGAGGGAACAGGATTGTCCCAGAACACTGGTCGTGGCTATTCAGTACCATCCTGCATTATGACTTCTGCTCCAAAAATGAAATCAATGTTCCTAGAGCCGCCCATCACCCCAAGAGCAAGTTACTGGGTTGTGTTGGCTGCCCCACGTTGGAAGCTCTTTTCAAAACTACTTTAACCTGTCACGGTCAGGCTGCCTCCTGCCGTCTACTAAAATAATGTGGGAGTTGATGCCTGCATTTTTTAAAGTTGATTGGGATTTTTTAATACCATAAAAAAGGAGAAAAGAAGAAAGAGAGAAAAAGAGGGAAGAAGGAAGGGACAGAGACACAGAGAAAGACAGAGAGGCAGAGACAGACAGACCAAGAGGGGGGGGGGAATAGCAAACCGTGAAGAACTCACAGGGGGCCCAATTTCTTCACATCTGCTAAGCCCCCGCACGCATGGGGCACCCACTGCCTCTCAAGTGAGTTGTGCCCATGCCGTGTGGAAGAGATCCACGTTCAACCAACTGCATGTAAACTTTCCAAAAGAAAAGAAAAACAGGCCCAGAAGAACATAAGCTTTTTTGCCTTTTCCAAGGAATCCAACAATGACTCAAGATCAATGCATCAAAATCAAAGACGACTTCAGCTTCAAAGCTTTCTGAGAAGATCAGAGGCAGAGCCCGGGGAAGAGACAGATGTTCGACAGCAGGGAGGGATGTCCTCGCAGCCAGAAGGAAGTTCCATTCCAAGAACTGTCGTCTCCAGTAAGTTCACTTCGACTTGTAAAATCAGCCCTAAACCTCTCGGGGGGGAGCTTAATGAAAAGCTCCTTAACACAAACAAACGTGGGGCATTTTAGCAAAAATATCGAAATCAAACTCTTTAGGCAGGAAGGCTTCAGGCTCTAACTCCCTAAAAAGATGGCCTTGCTGGAACGCACATACTTTAAACTCAATTCTAGGAAATTGCCCAGAGTCCAGTAATACTTTCAGTTAGATCACAGTGCAATAGTTTTAAACTCAACGTATTTATCCTGGTGGCATTTTAAAAGGTGAATTTTCTACAGCCTCCTTCAGTGCTAGAAAGAAGAATGAATATTAGTCCAACCTATCTTAAATTCTTAGAATTTGATGACTGATTTCAGTATAATTGGTCAGGAATTACCTCTTCCTCTCTCTGCTGCCATGATAAAATATTTCTCCCTTTAACTCATATTTTCCAGGACGCTTGTGCCGTGTAATTGCACAGAGGCAATCCTATAAAATTCAGTGCAGCGGAGGAATGGATTCCATAATTAGCCAAACATAATTGAGCAATAATGCCTAATGATGAATAAAAGTCACTGGGCCTCTCACAGAGGAAAATTGCAAGAGCAGTGGTGTGTTGTTCCCAATAATTGTGCAGAGTGTCGCTGACAACAGTGCCTCGCCCTTTTTTGCTTTGGAAGCATCATTAGCAGCCCCGACTCTAAGGCCAATTCCTTACCCTTCCCAGAGTTCTTTCTCCAGAGCTGCCCATTTCAGAGTGGTTGTGGGGCCGAGAACATAGCACTGTCCCTAGCACAGAGCAGGCATTCAATAAAAAGTCATTTTACAAGTTTTTTATTTACAAAACTCACTCACACTGTTCTTTCAGAGAGAGAATGCAAGACACACATACTTACACCATACTTCTAATCCCACCATCTCCTTACTTTCATTTTTCCTATATGTAAAATAGATGCTTCCCACTGCCTTAGGGTCTGTACAAGCACATGCTCCTAAAAATAGCTGAAGATCCTCGAGTGGCAGTTTCCACCTAAATAGAAAACATTATTAAAGCCCAGATCCAGAGTATGTGCCCAATAGCCATCTCAAATGTTTCTCTAGTCATTTTCTGTGCTTTGATTCCTGCAGGATTCACAAGCCTAACGAAACAGACACACACACGCAATGCAGTAAATGTAAAACTCCAAGTGTACTGTAACGTGTTTGCACTTGCTGTTAATGTGTAGGTTTAGTATCCCTTATCCAGAATATGCTTGGGACACAAAGTGTATCAGATTTTGAATTTGGGAGGGGTTTGAAATATTTGCTTATGCATAAGGAGATATCTTGAGTTATCGATAAGACTCAAGTTTAAACATGAAATTAATTTGTCTCATATACAACTTATACACATAGACTGAAGGTAATTTCACACAATATTTTGAATAATTTTATGCATAAAACACATAACCTTTCACATGAGGTCAGGGTGGGATTTTCCACTTCGGGCATCATGTCAATGCTCAAAAAGTTTCAGATTTTGGAACATTTCAGATTTCAAATTTTTGGATTAGGGATGCTCAGTCTGTATTGAAATCTATCACATCAAGGCTTTCACTTTATCCATAACTAAATGCCACCTACATCTGTCCTTTGCCTAATTTTAAAAGATTGCGGAGACAATCTGCCAATCTGTAAATAAGCAATTATGGCTCTATATATTACATTGAGTGTTTCTTATTTTATTTATTCATTTTGGACTGCTGCACTCAGGCTTATTCTATAAAGTGCACCCAAGTTTGCCAGACCTAAAGCATTAACTTTTTCAGAAAAGCCATGTTGCCCCTTGATGTTTGATCCCGATGCTTGTTGCCTGAAACAGGTTAAAGAGCTTAAAAAAAAAAAACCTGGCTGTTTTTTTAATGAACCCAGCTTCACAAAAACAGATGGTGTATGACCTGCCTAATTAGATAACACAGATAGCTTTGTTTAGGGAATGAGATTCTGTCTTTTGATTAAGCCTGCTACATATCACGTATACCAGCCATAGAAATGAGTCTTCCCCCCAACCTGTATCATCAATTATATTATTTCTCATTCCTTCCCCTGTACCTCTACTGTCCCCAGGCTATATCTTCCTGTTTTTATCTACATTGACAAATATGAGCAAAGATGGAAAAATGCCAGAAGTTAGGCACTAACTTAACAAAAGAATACCCGAAAATTGGAAAACTTTTCCAAATTAAAATTTTTTTCACTGCCAGAAAAACCCATAGGGATATATAGGTTCTCCACACTTTAGTGTTGCATTGCAAAGAGGATGAGCTCTGAATGGTCACACCAAGACGTCAAGCCAATTCTTTAGTTCATTCTGTTTCTCTGCATAAAAACATACCAAAGGGTTACCTTGATCATAAGTTTCCCCATCAACGTGGGGTACAGCCATGGCTACTTATTCTCCCAGGTCTTCCTATAGGAAATTACTGAGCTGTGGCACCACTTCCCCCGCAAACGTACACACACACATCCACAAACAAGCGTACACACGCACACGCACACACACACACACACACACACACACACAAGCACACTTAATTTTCTGAAACAATAAAGTTTAAACCAATTGGGCTGGCCAGTTAGCTCAGTTAGTTAAAGCACAGTGTTATAACACCAAGGTCAAGGGTTCAGATCCCCTTACCAGCCAGCCTCAAAATAAAATAAAATAAACCAATGATGCAAGGAAAAAACATTTTTGTCCATAGCGGTTTTAGAGACCACGGCATTAGGTTCCTTTCTTTCACATCTCTTTGGCCTTGTTAGAAATTAAAAGGGGGTCTATTTCTGGGGCACATATCCCTTTAATTCTGACTTTTTCATGACACAGAGAAACATTGAAAATACAGTTCTAATAAGGATTTAATTAAATTCCTAACTGAGGAATTTTTGGGGTTTTGTTTTGTTCTCTTTCTTCCTTTTTCTTTTTTTTTTTTTTTCCCTAGTTTCAATCTGGAGGAAAAGGAATGAAGAGTTTGTTCCTTCAATTGCTTGACATGAATGAATGCTTCTGGCTCCAAAGCCTATTCTCTGCTCAGACAAAGCGCATGGGAGGCGTGCACCTCACCCCTTGCGTTCTTCGTCCTTTCACCCTTGGCCCTATGTACAGTGCAGAGGTGGTGCCCCATGGCGGTTTCTTTCCTTAAGTGTGGTGTTTATGAGGGCCCTGCCTGCCTAACTTTGCACACTTCTTTCACATTCACTTGCACAAACACTGAGATCACTGCCCTGCTGTGCCTGTTATTACCCGGACCATAAAATCATCCCTGTTCAGGGTGTAATTTCACCAGGTGATGAAAGCGGATTGCAATGCCTGTCTGGGGATGAGGTTTGAACCCATTCTGTCAAGTCTCTGTGACTGTGTCCATTCCATTCATGCATGATCCTGAATCAGATTCAGAGAGGAAGGAGCTATAGCAGTGGCACGATTGCCAAGGGTCCCCAAATCTCCATGTGAAAATGGACAGAACAACCACATAGTAAAACCAATACACACAGCATATTCACAGCAAAATCAGGTGACAAGACGTATTGATGAACACCAAACTAGAGGCTTACTAGACTGTATCTGTGAAGAAGGAAGCAGAGGGAAGCATCAGGGGTTCTGGTAGCCCCAGACACGGAAGTCCCCAAAATAGTCCAAAGGCTTACACTAAAGCATCGCAGCCAAATCTGAGAACAGCAGCTGAAAGTGAGAAGAGCGTAGCTCAGCTCAGTGTAGACAAGGGCAAGCTGTCCACACACTGAAGGGCCCTCATGCGGCAGGTGGAATCCAAGCTGGGCAGGACAGGGACAGAGAGACAAAGAAAAGAGAACATACAGCAAACTCACAACCCTGTTCAATCTGCGTAAAAACAACAAAACCAGGAGATCCATGAAGATAAAATGCTACTCTGAACACAACTATTTCTAAAAGTTTAGGGGAGCTAATTTCATATGAAAATGAGCAACAAAAAAGAAGCATAGTTGAATCTGATTCAAATTTATTACAAGAAAAAAGAGGATCAAAAG
Organism: Cynocephalus volans; assembly: GCF_027409185.1. NCBI lineage: Eukaryota > Metazoa > Chordata > Mammalia > Dermoptera > Cynocephalidae > Cynocephalus > Cynocephalus volans. Next base: position 8,114,077 of record NC_084478.1, read on the forward strand.
TAGACTGACATCCCTATGGACCAAAAAGTCATGCCAGAAAACATATGCTCATAAATCACTTGAAGACTGTAATTTTCTATTTAAGAGCTAAAATATACTCATAAATATGACACGGAACATGAAAGTACAACATAAATCAGAAAGTGAGAAACTTAGAAATCATGATAGAACTCAAGACAATGAGCAATAAGAAAAAATAATTTCAGAGATAAAGAATAATCTAGAAAAAAATAGGAGAAAATAAATTTAAAATAATAACTTAGGAGAAATAAAAGGCAAAAAGGGAAGTATAATGAAAATTCAAAAAAAGTTTAAGATATAAAAAGGATTTGAGAAAAAATGACAAGTACATAAATGAGCAAAGAAGATCCAACATGTTGACAATAGAAATCTCCAAAGGAGAAAATCCAAACAAATACTAAAAACTATAACTCAAGAAATTTTTTTCAAAATAAAGATTTGAAATGACAGATTGAAAGAGAATATTGACCCAGAAAACCAACATGAAGACACTGTCTAGTAAAATTTCTGAACTTTAAAGAAAAAGAAAAGAATCCTGTGGGTTTACAGGCACTAATAGAACATGACAGATAATTTAAATAAAATTACCATCATTATCAGATTTGAACAGTAAGGCTTTATTCTACTAGAAAATGAAGCAATATATTTAAGATAATCAAGGAAGGAAAACATGTCCAAGTTCTTTACAGTCAGAAAATCTGACCTTCAAGTATAAAGGGCACAACTTAAACAAGTAAGAATTCAGGGAATATTGTTCCCAAGAGCACTTCCTAAGGAGTCTACTAGACAATAGTTTGAGAAAACCAGAATGACTGTAGGAATACGGACCTAAGTCTGGTGTCAAGCATTCAGTTTGTAATGACTTGTACACACAATGAATCAAGAGTTAAAAGCAAGAGTGTAGCATGTAATTGGATCTATAGTCAGACCAGGTAAATATGGCACAGCCGTAAAAAATGGGGAAAAACTGAGGACAGCAGATGCAAAGGAAATTCCTAACTGCTTTTAATAATCATATTGGTGGTGATGCATTTGCATTATTATTTTAAGACAGGTGTGTGTCTCAAAATAATCTGAAATAAAGCAAATGGGTAACTACGTAATATTTAAATTCTGTCCTGCCCAGTGTTCTTCAGAATCTGGATCATTTGTGTGGAAAGAGATGATAAAAATTCCACACAGAAATGTGTATTACTGTAAACTCATAAAGCACTTTATCTTTTTTAAGAAGTTTCAGGTCTTCCCCCTGTAATGTCCTAAAAACAATGCTACGCAAAGGCAATGAACATCCCTAACACCAAGACTGTGTTCTGAAATATCATTTCCCAGTAAAAGACCTCAGGGAATTTTGTAGGAATGGCAGTTTCTAGCCTGGGACACAATATTTACAAAGTGACCTCCAAGACCCTGTTCACAGCAGATGTTAAGAAAACCATCAGCGACTACCATGTGTTGGAAGGACTAAGGAGCCATGATGAAGAGGTTCTCAGTGACCAGAGATGGGGAAACTGAACATCACTAATGATAAAAACTGCAATGGATTGAACCTATGTGTTTAATGCCAAGAGTTGATGATTAAATTTCTTGAAATGTATTGGTCACTTTTTGAGGATTATAAGAAACCAATCCATTATCTTGAAAACTGATCAATATAGTTAAATCAAGTTGACCAATAAAGTTAATCAAGTGTCTATCCTGTCTTTCCTATATGAATTGTACCACTAGGCAACCGCAGAGGAGATGAGAAGTGACTCCTTTTAATGTTATTATAGCTGATGAATGAAAGCAAAATGATAGAATCAGAATTTCACCATTTCTCAACTCCCAGTGAGTTAGTAGATCCAGGCATTGCACATCAGCAGCTGAACACACCACAAAATGAGAGATGTGGCTCCTGAGGAAAGGACCCAACACTACCTGTAGTCTTGCCAGACAGACTGAACCCAGTTCTGCTTAAGCCTCAACATCCAGCTGCAGGAAATACAGAGAACAGAGGAAAATGTTCATCTGCACCATGAGTAAACACTCGCTCTTGTCCAGACTTTGGGAGACTCAACAGGTCCAACAACTCAGGTTCCCCAACAGATAAATTGTGAAAAACTATAACAACAGCAAAAAGAAATGGAGGACAGCACTGAGGACATCAAATTGTAAAAGTGCAGACAGAGCCTAGAGTGTCTGGGAACACATGGTGGGGGATAGAACTATCCGGAGATGCGAGAAAGCAATTACTATGAACGTTAGCACAGTGTGTACACGGCAGGGCAGAATGAGGTCTGACTGGAGGGGCCACACCAAGGGGCTTCTGCAGTGTCTGCCCATGTTCTCTTCTATGACCGGGGTGATATTTACAAGGGTGCCCACCATATACTCATGTACTAAGCCATGCACTTTTTGGGTTGTTTTCTCTACCTTTCTATAATTTGACAACAAAAAGCTTAGTTAAAAATGTTTTTTAAAATGACAGTGCTCCATAGTGTCAAGCAACAGGAACAATCACATGTAGGGAAGAATCACCAGGACACCTGAAGATCTGCAGCGGAGCAGAGGGTGAACAACACGGAGCTCCTAACTTCGGAGTCAGAGTCAGTGACTCTGGGGATCTGAGCAAGGCTGTCCAGCTGACGAGTTCAGCAATCCCGAGTTCTGAGCCAGGTGTGCTGGACCAAGAGGGAGGGAGCAGCATGAGACGTTGTTAGGGAAAGCACCATGATTCAGCTTCACAAGGACAGATCCAGAGACACAGATCACCAGTCAAAGGTGGGCAAGTGGGAGGAAGAGAATGCAGAAGAAAGCCTTAAATATAGGACTCCACCTCATCCACCGCAAACGCCAGGAGCATTCATGGAATAAAGAGGCTACAGTCAGAAAAGCGCTTTTCAAAAGAAAAGGACACTTTGGAAAATGAGGTATTTTTTTTTAAAGCACTCTAATTATTTTTGCCTGAAGTACATGTTTCTGAAAACTTTTCGGAAGGACCCAAGATTGACATCATTTTACGGGCCTGTTCCGAAACACCTTCCCTTCCCTGTTCTTGATTCAGATGATGTACCTTATGCATCACTCTGGATCCTCTTGGTCTTATCTGCCCCTGAGGTCACCAGCTTGGTGGCCTAGCCGCCACAACAGAGAACAATTTGGGGAGGCTCAGGTCCCAGAAAGCACACCCCCAGGAGAGAATTTTGGAACTGGGTGGACAAACAGTCTGGCAGCAGTAGGGACCTGATGGCTGATCATAAACGGATGGTGATCGCTCCCAGTGTGCAGGTGCTTCAGAGGCCTGACGGCTTCACCTGCGGTTGCAGGAGGGGGACGCAGGTGGAAGGTGAGGTCTTCAGAAGGAACAATGAATCTTAGGCTCTTGGGGACCAAAGCCAAGAAGAAGCCCTTCAGTTATTTCCTGGTTTCTGCGATGAAGCCATGAGTTCATGAGAACCTCGCTGCTTAAATGCTGGAAAGGAGAAATAAGAGACCAACCAGGGGGGGGAAAATGTAACTTCAAAACATATGAACCCAACACTGTAAAAATAAGTGGAAAGATAAAGCAGGCATAAATGAGTCCAGGAGAGGGGCTTAACGCCCCAGCAGACCCAGACTGTGCATGAGCACATCTCATCCTCCACACTCGCTAGATGGCAAATCGATCGATCTCCAAATAAGAACGTAGTGAATGCAAAATTGAAAGAGACAGGAAAACCTTCTTATGCAACTCAGCACAACCTTGATTCCTTCCCGATAACTTTTGAAAGGCTCTTTGAAATTGCACAAATAATTCCTCTAATTATTACCTTGCTCCTTGGAAAAACATGGGGGCAAACATCCTCTAGGTGAATTTTTTTATCAACCTGTTTCAAAAGTATGCCAATGGTCACACTGAACAGCCTTCATGGTACTGTAGCTGGGCACATATCTCTGTCCATGAACAAACATATATTTATTGGAAAATGATTTTCATAGACCCCCATATCATGCACATCTTTATCCTGTAAATCAGAATCCTTGTCACAAGATCATTTGGTACTTATATTCTCATCCTGGAGCCACAGTATCCTAGGGAGGTATACACATTAGCCTTAAGTTTATTTTTTTTTTTATTGTAACATAATTGATTATACATATCTGCAGTGTACAGCATTGAATATCAATACCTGTATGCAATATGTGATGTCCAGATCAGGATAATTCATATGTTCAACATTACACAATGTAATCATTTTTTGTTAGCCTTAAATTTAAATGCCAGGCTGAACGTTTATATCTATTATATGGCCTATTATATGGGTGTCCCAAAATATAAAATATAAATCACATTTTTGATGCACGGATTTGATTATAGCCAAAAAAGCAACCATCCATCAGCTATTAATTAAAAGATATTTTAAGCCAATCCAGATATCTTCAATCATGTATTGTAGCTGCTTGGAGTTGCAGTAAATAGTTTATCTTCAGTCCAAAGTTTTACTTCATCCATGAAAATAATATAACTTGATCCCCCCAAAAAATAAAATCGAGTAAAAGTTGGAGGCTTCCCAAATGCTTTTGTGACTCTGGACTGGAAGTCTGGCCATCTGGAGAATTATCTGTCCCGGCTCCCCTCCACTTTCATCATCTTGCCTAATGAATAAGCATGATTGATCCAAGCTGAACGACAGACCATGTCCTGCTTCAGATCCAAAAGGCATCATCTCCCGAGGACATGCCTGAGGTTGGCTGCAAGGCAGAAACTCACGGACAGACAAACAGTGCTGAGCTTCACAGCCCTAATAAAATGGAAAATTGACGAATTTTCCACCTGGATATCAGCATACATTCGAGCTATTTCTTACAGAGAGGAAATTAGATTGTATTTATCAGCCACACTTGAGGGTTGTCTGGGAACGGTCTGGGATACAGCAAACCTCAGCTAAAGCCTCATATATTCACCAAACATACGTGAGCTTCAGCCAAGAACAACAAAAACTGTACTTGGGGCTGACAACACTTGAAACAGGGCCATCTTGCCTGCCAAGTGATTTTATCTGTTTCATTATAGATGTGGGATTATCTGTTATTCTCCTAAGTCATTTTTCCGGAATAAACTAAAGAATGGGTTTAAGTTTATTATAGTTAATGGATATATAAAGAAAATAAGTCTGTATGTCTTGGATACAGATGATCCGGGTGGATCTCCTATATATATAAGAACATTTCCAAATTTTGTTTTCAAAATCCCAAAATCTGACTGTTTTTATTTTTTGCTTAATGTAATCGTTTATCCATGCATCACATGTTTGTCAGTGCACAGTGTGAATCTAGGTTCTAAGCACCAAGGAAATATTAAAAGAACCAAGATTTTCATTCCGTACAAACTCAAGCTGGACATCAATAATTATTTATAACATAAGGGACAGAGAATTTCCATGTCTGGCCTATCGACAAATTCTCACGTGTTCACCCTCTCCTACCTGAGACTCAAGGCTCTCGTGCCTTCTCAGACCCTTCTGCACACATACGTGATGTGGCCTCAAAGTTGTAAAATCAAGACACTCATATCAATCAGGGACAGAGCTGGGGTAGGCAAAGAAAAACCATCACTCTGGTGAGCACGTAGACAGAGCCTGGATCAGCAGTACCATAGAAGGTTGAATACATTGTGGAATGCTTGAACAACCACCCAAAATAAATCAGTTACATGAAGATTTTTTTGCAGTACCTGCTAGTTGGCAGCATTGAATCCTGGAGCCTTGTTTCTTCCTGGCTGTCCTTCTGAAGGCACTGCTTCCTTTCAACCTGTGTTAGCCAAGCAGCCTGGGTTTTCTGCCCTGCCGGCCTGCTTCTTACACACTAAGGGATCTGACTCTTCAGATGCTATTTCTTTGCCAACATCACGTTTGGATTATTGATAGAGAGGCTGGATATTTGGAAAGCTCTCATCTTTGAAACAGTTCTCAGGCTGCAGTTTTGCAAACTGGAGCACAAACCCTTCAATATTTATGCTCCTTCTATTGATGCTGAGTAAATCAGAATCTGGAATACCTGCATTATCCAAACCATATGCTTCACTGCATTTTTTTCAAATGAGTAGGTGAGGGAAATTTTATGAGCATTTTTTCTTATCTCTGGTTGCTAGGGAAACTACTTTTTTTTTTTTTTTTTTTTTTTTTTGGTATGTATAATCCTAGCATCTCAAAAGAACCAGGCACAAACTTCCTTCTCTTCCTTCCGATGAAATAAATGTCTTCCACAGAGAGTTTTCTCCTGAATCACACTGGCCATTCAGTCTCCACAGACATTATAAAAGTCCAAGAGAGGGGAAAACGCACAGGGCTGAATTTCAGCTCCACGTTTGCAGGGAGCCTTCTGCCCGGTGGAGGAGCCCACAAAGTTTGCCTCACGAAACAAAGTGACTGTTTTCACTTGGTGTGTTTTATCAGGTGCTATTTTGTCATTCGTGCACATAAGACTGTAGAGTAACAAAAAGATCCATTCTGCTTCATCCAATGGAGAGTCGTTTTACAGAAAGGAAAAAAAAAATCTTGGTTGATGAGGACAAAATAAAAACTAATTATGTTCAGTTCCATGAGGTTTTCTGCCTCAAAACATAACAGAGAATCCACAGGCAGAGTGGGAAACTGCCCACGGTTTTCATATCCTCTGGGGTCTTAAAAAATATCCTTCCTCCATGCAGGCAGCCCACGTTTTACCACAGGACAGAATGCACTAGAAAGAACTTCTGAAATGTGGCATTTGTGCACCATGGGGCTGCTTGTTTCACAGCCGCGTAAATCACCAGGGGCACATTTTGTACCAGGAAGGCAATTGTGCCCAGAACGGAAAATGACTTTGGACAACCGAGTGATTGCATTCTGCTTTTAGAGACAGTCAGATTGCACCCCCAACCCGCATCACATTTGCATAATTCTCTTATGAAATGCTGCTTTTTTCATGAAATACTGCATTTTTCATTCTCGAGCCCAGAGCTGCTGTTAGTGTGGTCTACACCCACTTTCAAATTCTCTCCCACATAATCCCCAAAGCAGAGAATATTCGAGCAAGTTAAGCAAGCGAACCCTGAGGCAAAATCGGGACAGAGCTTAACAGACTTCTGTCTTGTGCTTAGTATGATATATAATAAAGCAAGCAGAGAAAGAAAGAGCCAGTTCTGCCATCACCAACTGGTAATGGCATGAAGAAGTAATAATTGAATTTTGGGCTGCAAATGGTTGGGGGGAAAAGAAACTTCACATTCATAGTGAAACAGGAAAATTAGTGCAAAAGGGACCTTAACGTTCAACTGCAATTTTTACTGTTAGAAAAACTTGATGTTGGCACAATCCCTCCCACAGTAAACATTGTCTATGACCAATATGGCTCATGAACCGTGCCTTACGCTTACTAATGTGTTTGCCTTCACAGACTCACCATCAGCAAAATTAGGTGAATGTGTAAAATTATTACCATGAACCAGAAGAGTCAAGCATGCAGCAGCCATGCCAGCCGAGAGCTCCTTTCAAACACATAGTCTCAGGCCGCAGCCTAGACCCATAGGATCAGAACCAATGGGATGGGATCTGGGTAGCTGTGTTTTAGCAAGTTCCCCAGGTAAGCTGGTATGCACTCAAGGCTGAGACCCACTGGTTTGAGTTGTTTGGGCCCTATCCACTGCAAAACCTCCAAGGTCCTCCTTTGAGTCAGTAATCAACCACTCTTTAGTTACTGTATAGAGAAATTAGATATATTTTATTTCTGGTACAATGTATGATCCATCCAGATCACAGAAATACAGACCCTATTAGCCAACATCCTATTTAATATGCATTAACTTCCTAAGTCATAATTTACTGAATCCTTGAAACAGACCCAAAAAAGAAGGAAATATTAAGAGGAAAGGTAGAAAAAATTATTTTTAAGAAATTATGCTGCCATTAAATACGGTGTTTGAAAGGGATATGTGAAACTATGGAAAAATACATTATAACATAAAAGTTCGAGAAAGAAAGAAACAACAATCACAATAATACGTTGAACTTTCAGAAGGAGGGAACAGAACTGTGGTTACTGGAGGTGGGAAAGGGAAAGGGGGAGATTAGGGAGAAATTGGTTAATGAACATGAAGGATGATTATTGCGTTTTGTAATGATGAATATGCTAGTTATCCCGACTTGATCATCACGTACTGTACACAGACACGGAGAGTCTACTGTGTACCCCTCAAATATACATAATCAATTATATTTCAATTTTTAAAAAAAGAAACTGGATAAAATAAATAAATAAACTTCAAATGCAGAATACAGAATCATATATTCAGTGTAACTACTACCTTAGAATATGGATTTAAAAAAATAAAAAGACTGGAAAGAGGTTTGCTTAAATGTCAGCAATTGGTATCTTTGGACAGTGGAGACAACAGATGATTTTTCTCCCCCCTGTTTTACTTTTGTCTGTTTTTCGTAGCTTTTGGCCATGTCTGTGGAGGTATTGCTTTCTGAATGGGAAACACACATTAAGTCAGGACTAGTCTATTACTTGCTAACACAAAGATAAAAGTCACCATTTTTCATGGCCACAATTTTACTACGGTTGACGCACTCCAGATACGAAACAAAGCTGAGTCACCCCTGGGTTTGCTATTGACAGATAGATACAGTGACATTTCACTAGACCATGCTGTGGAGTACATCATACACATTAGGAAATGATCCCAACAGGCTACAAATACGCTGGAAGAAAATATATATATAGGGCAAGGGTTGGCTTGAGATCCGTGGATGTGCCCAAATGGGTTTCATTAAAAGGGAGGACTCGTTCAGGGTTAAGACATCCATACATTAATTCATCCCTTCCTGTCCTCTGCTCAGGTCTTCACCACTGCCTGAGAATGACAGACGGTTTGGGAGAACCTAGAGACCCAATTCTTACATCAGATGATTTCCTGACCAGTTCTCTGGCTAGAGATGTACTTCAGCTTAAATCCCAGTTGCTTCCAATTTCGAGATCCCAGAAAAGCAGAAGTCAGATATTCAGAGGGATAGGAAATGTTGTTCACCAAAATGCTGACTTAACCTTGCAAGTGTCCTTTGGCTGCCTCCAAGAATACCCCCTTAGAATCCTTTTTAAATGAAATAACACCTGCTTTCACATCACATCGGTGACTTTAGGTTATAAATATCAAGAGGCACCACGGGGTCACAGATGAGAATGATGTGAGCTTTAGACTAGACAGAATGGAGTTGAAGTCTAGGGTCTACTTACTCTGGGTCATGTCCTGACCATGATTCACCCATTGCTACTCTCTCCTCTGCAAAATGAAGATAACGATTCCTGCTTTACAAGGTCACCGGGAGTCTTAGAGGTATGAGGAATGTAGGAGGCTCCCCCAGCACACCTCACCGTGGTGTTGGGTATGGAGGAGGAAGTGGTAACCAGGTTATAGTCATGAGTACTATCTTACTTAGGGGAGAAGTTAGTGCTGCATCCTAAACAACCAAAAGGGAGAAACACATTGCTGCTAAGTGTATCCACCAGTATCAATTCTTAGGAAAACAATCTGGCACCATCATTGAGCCAACTATGCCATCCCTGACTATGCACTCCAGAGAAGCTGAGCTCACGTGTGTGTGGAGGCATGACAGATAACACATTCACAGCAGCATTGTTTGTAAAAGCGAAAGAATAAAAACAACCCCTTTGCCCGAAGACAAAAAAATGGGTAAGTCATTATGTCATAGCTCCTCAGTGAAATATTTTAAAGCCCTTAAACTGAATGAACTATATCATAGGAATACCTCAGGAAGAAAGTTGAGTGAAAAAAGCAAGTCCCAATAGGATATTCTTCATATGAAATACAAAAACACACAAGGGTAAACTACATATTGTTTAGGCATACATATACATGAAATAAAACGTATGAGAAGCCAAGCAAGAAAATGAAAAATCCACACTGCAGGCTCATGGTTACTTCTGGGGAGAGGAGGCAGAAGAGATAAGTGGTAAGCGCAGGGGATGGGGTGGGATCGATAATGTCCTGGTTCATGTATTCCATGGGTGCTGTATTTATTTACTGAATGTAAAAATTGAAGGAGAACATCCTACTATGTGCACTTGATTTTTTAAAAATTCTATTAAAGATGGACAGAACATTTCCTGTAAAGGATGTTCCCAGACTCAGAAAGAAATGGAATGAGGTGAGGGAACTCAATATATCAGAAAGTAATTAGTGGGGGGGAACAAAGGATAAAAAAGTAGCAGAAGAAAATGCAGCCACAACAAAATGAAGAGCTGTGAATAATGTCTACCTCAGGCTGCTCAGGCTGCTGTGACAAAATACCATAGACGGGGTGGTTTACAAACAGACATTTACTGCTCACAGTTCTGGAGGCTGGAAGTCCAAGATCAAGGCATGGCAGAGTCAGTGTCTGGTGAGGACCCACTTCCTGATTCATAGATGGCGCCTTCTCGCTGTGTCCTCATATGGTGGAGGGTGAGGGACCTCTCTGGGGTCTCTTTTATAAGGGCATTGATCCCATTCCTGAGGGCTCCACCCACTGCTCTGACTCCATCACCGTCCAAAGACCCCACCTCCTAACACCATCCCCTTGGGGGTCAGGATTTCAACATATGAATTTTGGGAGGGCAAACAGTCAGTCCATAGCAATGTCTAAGCCATAAAGAAAGAGCAATGGGAGTGTGAGAAGTAAAGCCATAACAAGCACCAAGTTCAGTACCATCTGAAAGTCAGCCCACCCCACCACTATGTACCATGAGCACTTGGCACTGCCTGCAGGGCTGCATCTGAGGTCATGCTGTTCACTGCAGATCTCCAGTTCTGATTAACACCTGTACTACACATATATTTATACAGATATTTATCTCCACATTTTCACCTTTTATTGAAAGAAAAGAAAAAAGCAGTCTTCACATCCTAAAGGATGCTCCGTCATTGCCAGACAAAATAAACGTTTGTATCTAACTAGTAATAGATATTTCTTGCATTCCCCTTGATGTTTTCATTCAGGTCTTGCCATAGTGAGGAAGGAGCCCTTGGGTTCCCTTTAGGCATGAGATGAAGAAGCTGAGAGACGGGTCAGATCTTTTCTCAGATGGCATATCTGGCAGTCACTTGATGCCCGAGCCCATTTTCTTGTCTGCCCCAGGCCAACTGGGTTGGGGAGGAGGTGAGTGCTGGGTCCACCCTCCACCTGTCTCCATCAACACTCTGCTCAATGTCAACAGAATCCCAGAACAACCCTGGGTGCTTGGCTTCTTCTCTCTGTTAATCAAAGGTGCTAGGGGCCCAAACTTAAGGTTATGAGGGAAGGAAACCGTAAATGCAATTACCACCTCAGCTCTCAGCATGAGTGAAATGTCTATTTCTTCCACCCTCAGCATCACAAGTGCATGCTCCACGGCTTTAGCAAATCCCGCATTGTTTTCAGTAGAAAACCAATGCCCAAACAAGACATGTTCAATTAACGCAAGCACTGATTGCTTCATCACGGCAGAGAAGGGAGTCGCTTCTTTTAATCAGTGGGGTCAGAATCGCAAAGATGAGACGCAGCTTGCTGAGGCTCTGGGACACCTAGAGTGATTGCATAATGCTCCTACAAAATGAGCATGCTGGAATGTTAGAATCATCCTGGGCACTTTTAAAAATCCTGATGCCCAGGCTGCACCCCCATTCAGGGGCGGGGAGCTGAGGTGCCTCTGGGCTGTCATCACCAAGAAACTTGGGGAGTAATGAAATAAATGCAATGGTAATAACTGGAAAACAGCTGGTGATTTCACTTACAGTAAAATTAGGTGGAAAAAATAATTATCTCTATGTCTTAAATTCTACTGAAAGTGTTAAACGTTGACTATAATATTATACACAAATAGTATTCACTAAGTGAAAAAAGAAGAGGCTTCATCAAATTATGACGCTCTTATCTCTCTTTACGTTTTGATTCTAGGCCTAGAGCAAAAATTTCTGCAAGGACTTTCTGCCCTTTGTTATTTGTAAAAGGCACAATGAGCAGCCCAGAGGAGACACAGGCAAAGGGCCCCCCGTCTCCTGCCACCTCCGCCACCTCTCGGGGGATGTTTCTATCTGTGGAGCTGGCTTGTTTCAAACTTATCTTTCCTTTGAATGGCTGTGTTATCTCTATTATTTTTCCAAGGAGAACAGAAAGTCCTTCTAAAAATTGTTTAGGTTCAAAGAAAAATAACCATTTTCCTCAAAATTTCCATTACAAATTACATTTCAAACCCAATGGGAAAGTCTGTTTATTTTTTATTCAAATTACATCAGCTCTTTTCCAGAAATAAATAAAACCCTACTCAGCTTAAAAAGAAAAACAAAGACAAACAAACAAACAAAAAAAAACCTTTCCAAAACAAACCAGGGATATACTGCACATAAATATGTCCTTATTATGTATCTGCTCCATCCCCCTATATTTAATAAAGATATATATGAGGTACTTCAGAAAGTTCATGGAAAGATTTTAATTCTATTTTTCCACAAACTTTTTTCGTAAGTTATGTGTAGTATTATTATACATAAATGTGTTATATATAATAACCTATGATATAAATATATATTTTACATCTTTTGTACATATAAAATAGGTATATAAAGTACATATTTATATCATAGGTATTATATATAATATACATTATCTGATTGTAAACAGATACATAACAAATATGTTACCTGGATGTAAATGGATAACATGTATATATAAGTAACTGTATATAACATTACATATAAATAAACACATAACATATTAAATATATTTATTGATTACGTACTTCTTTCCTATACCATTTTATTTATGTAGATTCATACTGATTCACTTGACAAGTCATGTTTCCAGGAGGCTTAAAGAATTATCTTGATTTGAAATTCATGGGGTAGAAATTTAAAAGCATTTCCAGTGCTTTCTGGACATTTCTGCTTTGTATTATTTTTCCCTGTGGTTACAGCTCGTTGGTAGCCCATGGGGGGGGAACATCCAAGTACCCACAGATGTTTCTTGGTGACAGTATTGATTATTCAGACCGACCAATAAGACCTCTCTCATGAGCCCCACCCCCACCAGCCACTTTGTCTACACTGCAACACCCCCCGGTCTGACATACGCTATCTCTGCACCCACCTCACTTTTCTTCTCGCTGCTCTTTTACTTATATATTGTGTGGATTTTTCTGATTCTCCTGTTAGACCATAAGGTCAGTATGCGTGAGAATTTTGAGCTGTTTGTTTACAGGTAAATTGCAATTGCTGACAACAGTGCCTGGCAAACAGTGGGTGTTCAATAAATATTTGTCCGTGGCATGAATAAACCAGAATGCAGGCAGATTAATTAAGATTAAAAAAAAAGAAGAAGAAAAAGCAGGAAGGTAAGAGAAAAAGGGAGAAAGATAGATTTTGACTACTTCCAAATGGTTGAGCATCCAAGTCAACTTGTTTTCAGGGTGAAACTGGCCTCAATGTAGCTTTCAAACTTATGCACCATTCTTTAGTCATCTCAGTAAGAACCTTCCAGAAGAAACAGGCTTGGATGTAATCAGATAATACATTCAATGGCCCTGAGTACCCTGAATTCTTGCCAGAATGAGTAACCTTTCGGTGTTGTTCAATACATTTTCTTCTCTAGACTTAAACTGGCATCCTCAGATGTAAATGTTGAAATTGATTTTAATTTTAAATCTCCCCACGTTTCCCAGCCTCTTGCCAACTATTTTATAACCAGTTTCTAACCAGCCTTTGCAATCCACACTTACAGTTGTGTATGTTTTCATATTTTTGGACACTGAAATCTGATTTTATATAATTGTCACATTTCAGGAAATATTATCTTTCAATTTTTTTCAAGTGAACAAAAATGGAGATGAAAAGAAATATACTACCAAGTTATGAAAATATATAAAGGAACCTTAAATGCCTGTTACTAAGTGAAAGACGCCAATCTGAAAAGGCTGCATACTGGGTGATTCCCTGGGACATGCTGGAAAAGGCAAAAGTATGGAGACAGTAAAAAGGTCAGCGGTGATCAGAGGTTAAAGAGGAGTGAGGGATGAATAAGTGCAGCACAGAGGATTCTTAGGGCAGTGACACTATTCTGTATGATCCTGTCATGGTGGACACATGCCAACACCCATAGAATGTCCAACACCAAGAGTGGCCCCTAATGTAAGTTATGTGTTTTGAGTGCTGTTAACGTGTCGGTTCATAGATGGTAACAAATGTACCACTGTGGTTGTCTGAGTCTGAGCTGCAATAACAAAATACCTTAAAGGACTGGATAGCTTATAAATAATAGAAATTTACTAATTACTGTTCTGGAGGCTGGGAAGTCCAAGATCAATGTACCAGTAGACCTGGTGAGGAACCACTCTCTTGTTACTGCATCCTCACATGCCAGAAGGGAGCAAGGGTGGTGCCTTCAACCTCATTTATAAGAGCACTAATCCCATTCATGAGGGCTCCACCCTCACCACCTAACCACCTCCCAAAGGCCCCCACCTCCTAATACCATCACCTTGGGAGATTACATTTCAACACAAATTTTGCAGGGACACAAACATTCAGACCATAGCAGTCGTGCAGGAGGATGTCAATGGGGGAGGGTGTGTATGTGGAGGCAGCGGGCATACTGCAAATCTCTGTAGATTCTGCTCAAGTTTGCCGTGAACCTAAAATTGCTCTTTAAACAAGTTTATCTAAAAAGGGTGAAGGGAGGTAATCGCAAGTTTATCATAAAAGGGTGAAGGGAATTAATGTAGCACCAATTTTCACATCAAACTTCAAGGGGGCTGACCTAATCAGGTGAGCCCTGTGAAGAAGGTCCCAGCTTTCTTGAAAGTGCAGAGTTGTAGCTACAGTCATGCTCCTCTGCTGGCCTTGAAGAGCCAGCCACCGTGAGTTCTACAGCTGCAAGGGAGTGAATTCTATCAACAATGTTAGGGAGCTTGGAAGGGCATCCTTCCATAATCACGCATCCAGATGAAATTACAGCCTGGCTGACACCTTGACTGGAAGATAAGACCCTGTCAGACCTTGAGCAGAGAATCCAGTTAAGCTTTGCCCTGACTTCTGACCTAAAGAAATAAGTGTTGTTTTAAGCCACTAAGTCTGTGTTGATTTGTTACATGGCATAGATAACTCATACACCACCTGCAGCAAATGCCCAGTGAAGATGACAGTGATGATGATGGTGATGATGGTGGTGATGTTGATTATGGTGGTGATGATGGTGATGATGGTGGTGATGATGGTGATGATGGTGGTGATGTTGATGATGGTGGTGATGATGGTGATGATGTTGATTATGGTGGTGATGGTGATTATGGTGGTGATGATGGTGGTGATGGTGGTGATGATTATGGTGATGATGGTGGTGATGGTGATGATGAAGATGATGGTGATGATGGTGGTGATGGTGATGGTGATGATGATGGTGGTGATGGTGATGATGATGATGGTGATGATGGTGATGATGATGGTGATGAAGATGATGGTGATGATGATGGTGATGATGGTGGTGATGGTGATGATGGTGATGGTAATGAAGGTGATGGTGATGATGGTGGTGATGATGGTGATGATGGTGGTGATGGTGATGGTGATGATGATGATGGTGATGATGATGGTGATGATGATGGTGATGAAGATGATGGTGATGATGATGGTGATGATGGTGGTGATGGTGGTGGTGATGGTGATGATGGTGATGATGATGGTGATGGTGGTGGTGATGGTGATGGTGGTAATGATGGTGATGATGGTGGTGATGATGGTGATGATGATGGTGGTGATGGCGATGATGGTGATGATGATGATGCTGCATATTTTCCTTTGGCATTTATAAAATACTCGCACAAACATATCTGAGTCTTTTCATTGGCTCATGACTCCAACTTCACTCAGTTAAGGGAGCAAAATAACACAGTGGGTACAAACATAGAATGGAATTTTACTGACCTGAGTTTGAATCCTAATTTGCCCACTTTCTTGCTGTGATTTTGAAATCTTACCTCTTCAAACTCTGAACAGCAGAGATAGTAAGAATATCCACCTGGTAACATTGGTTCTCAAACTTGGCTGCCCACGGTACTCAGCTGGGGAGCTTAAAAATGCTGCAGCCCAGCCCCCCACCTCAGGGATCCTGATGTAACAGTGCAGGTGGAGCCTGGACACTAGAAGTTAGCAAGATCCCCAGGGGATTCTCATGGGCAGCAAAGTAGGATCCACTGCCTTGTGGAGCTGCAGCAAGGACTAAGTAAGATGGTGGAGACTTCCAATGGTGGGTGCTGGGAAAAGTCACTCTTGCTATCCCATTTTGGGGGGTATAGAAGCTTAAGATTAGAGAAGTGAATGGTGTGAGGTCACAAACTTAAGTAGGAGCTCTAGCACCAAAATGCAGCTCATCACTTGTCATGTCAAATTTCAAAGACTGCCAGACTCTCTTCTCTGGGTCTCTGTTCCTTAATTTTATACAATGCCAGGTCCTGTGAAAGTAGCCAGTGGAACATGGGGCAGTAAAGTCAAGCCCATGGGCCAAATCCTGCCATCACCTGCTTTTGTAAAAAAAAAAAAAGAAAGAAAGAAAGAAAAAGAAAAGTTGTACAGAATGAAGTGGTAACACTGTATTGGAAGCCACCCATTCATTCACTGCTTTGGCAGCTGACTAGTCACAACAGATTCTGTGTAGCTCACAGAGCCTAAAATATTTAGTATCTGTCCCTTTATAGAAACACTTTAGTGACCTCGGCATTGGAGGAAAAACCACCAAGATTATGGTTTATCTGTGTTAATGACCTAACTGGTCTCCATTTAGTCAATCCCAATTTTTTCCCAGAAAATCACAGAGAGAACACACCTGAATAGTCAAAACATAACTTTACAAGAAAGTAAACCGAGGCCAAGGGAAGTGTCAGACCAGCTGAGGTCAGTCGTATGGCCCCTCAGGAACCAGGACAGAAATGGAATCCAGACGTTCTCTCTTCTACATGGTGCTGCTTTCCACCACTTCAATTTAACTTAAAACAGCTATTCAAGGGAGAGTTTTGAGTGGGGGGATAGGAGATAATTTTGTTTTCTGTTCGTCTTTAATATGGCAAAGCCACCAGTAATTTCAATGGATTGGAGAAAACCAGTGCAGGATTTAGGAACAAGAGAGTTGCTCTAGAGTTAGGTCCTAGTTCCCTGGAATAATGTAAATCACTTCCTTTCTGTTGTTTCATGAAGGGTTAGCATCGTGGAAGTCCATGTGAGGAGACCACAGTGCTTACAAGCTATAAGGAACTGCTTTCTTCTATTCAGCTCTGAATGGCTGGGAGTTCAGCCCCCGATGAGCTCTGTTTCAAATAGAAAGATTTCTCTTTTATTTACTCCACTGTTCCAAGTGGCTTAAGCCTTCCCAACACATGAGGACTTAGGTTCCAGCCAACAAAAGATTCTGGTATAATCAGGAGGAAATCACGTAGAGTAGCCATTTGTCTTCTGCTGAAGTCTTTGGGCCATTATCACTTTGTAGATATTTCCTCAGGGCCAACAATTATTGAATTTCAAAAAGGCTTTTTAAATCATTATTGTTTTGGTTGTTGCAATCCTAGGTCCTCCAGATACATAATTTTTAAAGGTCTATTTCAAAGAGCCATTTATTTGTTTTTAAAAAGCCTTTCTGGCTTTCTGTTGCTCATCTGTGGAAAGAGAGAAATGAACTGGGTGATTTCTCTCAGCCCCTTCCCTCCCAAACTCAGTGTGGTTACGTACTTTTTCTGAATATATTCATGAAATGGAAACAACAGCAAGCCTGTATAATCCCCCCACGAGGATTAGACGTGGTACAGTCGAGAACGCACTTTACACATATTATCTTGTGCATGATCTATGAGCCCCATGGCCAAGGATGGTACATCATACAAATAAAACGGACATTTGGTCCTCGTTCCCAAGGAGTAGACAGCTGGGCTAGGAAAAATAACTCTGAAGCACACAAAAATAAACAATTACCTTTGGGATAAAGAACTTAAGAGGGAAAAAAATCTGAATCACTTGGATTTGTTGGTTCTGCTAGCCAGAAGCGCTCTGTAAAAAATTTGATGTGTTCTGAAACAAAGAGAAACTGCAACTTCAAAGCCTCTAGGAGTTGCTCTTGGTGCTAGAGGTAGACACAGCATGATGATGTTTTTATTTGGGACTCTGGACAATGGGTATTTTTGATTATTCAAGTGTGCTCCCAAACCCAGGTAGAGGAGGCGACTAGGGATTTACTCTGGTCTGTAGAATAAAGCAACAGGCACTTGGGACCTGGGTTGGCAAAGCACACGTGGTCCATACTGTGTTTGTTTTCTATTGCTGTGTGACAAATTACGACACACATAGTGACGTAAAACACCACGGATTTATGAGAAGTCTTCAAAAAGTTCATGGAAAGATTTGCATTATCTTTCAACTCTATTTTTCCATGAACTTTCTGAAATGTCCTTGCATTATCTTATAATTTCCATAGGTCAGGAGTGTGGATGAAGATTACCCGAGTCCTCTGCTCAAGATGTAAGCTGGGCTATGGTCTCATTGGAGACTCATGGTCCTCTTCCAGGCATACATGGCTGTTGGCAGAATTCAGCTTCTTGAGATTGCAGCCCAGAGGCCCCCATCTCCTGCTGGCTGTCAACTGGGAGCCACCCACAGGTCCTTGCCACATGGCCCCTTCCATAGGCCCCTTCATGTTTCCAATCACTCTGACTTCAGGGAGGGCCCAATTCCTTCTCCGGGGTCTGCTGATTAGGTCAGGCCCACCCACTGACTGACTTATTGTCAACTGATCAGTCACCTAAGCACAGAAGTGAAATCCCACCATATTCACAGGCTCTGATCACACTCAAGGGGAGGGGATTACACGGGGGGGGGGTGCACACCAGGCAGGCAGAATATTGGGGGTTATATTAGAATTCTTCCTACCACACATGTGGTGGGTCCAGATGAAGGGAACACATAAGAAAGAGATAGTGACATGCATAGGCTCATTTCTGTTCAGAGGACATTGACATGCCTGGCCTGAGTTCATAGGAAAGTATTAGTTAGAAATGTGGATGGAAAATGTTGCTTTGCCTCCAACAGATTAGTCACCCCTTTTCTCCTGGGTGACAGAGCCACCAAAGATTACTCAAAGCCCATCTCTTCTGTGCAGTGAGAAGCCCCAAAAAGGGGTTAATCTCCCAGAACCCTCAAGAGTGAGGCATCCCTTCCATTTGGGAAATTAACCACGAATTGGGGTTCTCTTCCTCCATTTATTCTCCAGACCAGGAAGTTACAGGAAGAGAACATAGGAGAGGTTTTTTCTAAGTACAGTTTAACAATAGAAGCTGGTAACATTCAGTAAGACAGGTAAGGTGACCTTCGATAATGCAGTGTGCAACAAAAGCTTGATCTTAGCAAACATTCTCTTCTTACAGCAATTTCCCAGTATCTTTACATATCAATCAGTAACCTGTCTATCTTTGAGCCAGCAAACTTGCTGTGTTACAATTCTTTATCTAACAACAGAGACTATGTAGCCTGGGGAAATTTTCCTGTCCTTTGCAAGGTCAATATTTGAAACGGCAAGGCTTTGGAAAACCAGGCCCTGTGAAGTACATTTGTTTTATGCATACTTCACAGAAAATATATGAAAGGAGTGAGACCAACTTGTACAGACTTGCAGCCAGGCAGGACACTGAAATTAATCCAGTGCACCTCAGGAATCTGACCACTGGCCTGGGGCTATTTCAAATGTGGTTTCTAAATGGGTCCACTGATCACATGGAACCACATAAATAACACTTTCTAGACCCCACTCCAGACCTGCTGAGCTAGACTGTCTCAGGTGGGGCTCAGCAGTCTGTGTTAATACATTCTCTGGGTGATCCAGATGGATGCTCAAGCTTTGAGAAGCACTGTTTTAGCCAACCCTATAAGTTTGTCTTTTCCAACAAAAATCAAGCATCTACAAAGCACTCTCAAGGACCTTAACAATGAGACAAGAGTTCTGTGACATTTAAGAAAGACAGATACTTGCCAAACACAGAAATGTCTGAAAATCAGGGTTATAGGTGAATGGACCCCTAAAGAAATAGGGTTGGATATCTAAAGTACATGTTAAAATTAAAAAATTAAAATTAAAAATAAAAACAGTTTAAAAATAAAAAAATAAACAGTGTGAGACTCCAGGACTGTCTGTACTTTAGCCTTCTGAGTAGCTAGAGATTCTCATACATAACAACAGGGCATCTGCTACTACTAGCTCTCAAAGAAGCCACATACGGACTGTTTTCTTGGCATTGGCACAGCCAGTGGAGGATGGAAACTTGTGGTCTTTCTGATAATTTGGGTATTTTAAGAGTAGAAGTTCAGCTATCAGCTGTGGACTACAATGCATTTACATAAACCTCCAGGTTCAGGGAGAGCCTCCTCAGGGCTCATCAGTGATCCCTGCTTTCTGGAGAGCAATTCATACATCATTTTAGCTTTGAAATATTTGTACAGCAGCTTTTCCAAGGCAGCTATCTAAGCTATGTTCCCTGAAGAGACATCTCAGGTATCTTTGGAGCTGAATCAGGCTAAACCCAGAATCAATCATCACAGAAGGGAGGCTTTTCAGAGAATAAGTGGCCACCTGTATTTGAGGGGCCACATTTTGAAAGTCTAGGAAGAGCGGTCCAATTTGGGGTTAATGAAGTCTTTGAAACGATAACTATACATTGTCAAGAAGATGCTAGCTCTTTGCATAATAACTATTTGGCTGGAATGAGCAGTGATTTTTCTTCATATAAATGTTTATCTGGCTGGCCTGGAACTAGTTTTTATTCCTCATCAAAGAATTTCAAAAAAAAATGCTATGCATGCAGAACAAAATAATGGTAATAATCATTTAAAGTATTCAGGGAAATCCTAAAATGCCCAAGAGAAAATATAATTAAAGAAGAGTCCTGCTCTAATGTTGTTAGTTTTATTTCACCAAATATACACTACCTCTTTGGTTTGATTTCATACCTCATATTATTCCCCAAGAGAAATCTGTAGGGGAAAGAAAAATCTCTTATGATGCATACCTGCTGCTTATTATCTCAATTTCTCATAAAAGTTGCAGTGTTTGCTCTATTAGCATCACAAAAGCAGTGATAAGACCAATAAATATTGAGTGTCTCTAGCAGATAATACATACACAATGAAAAATCACTTTTTAAATTGTTTTACTACTGCACACCTAAAATATAATGTTTGACAAATTTTTTCACTGATTCAATAAAACGTGTGCATTGTACAGACTCAGTATGAAGAGTTTTTAGAATATGACTCAACTGCTACTTAAATGAGGCAAATGCAGTCTATGCATTTATATACATCCCCTCCCAAAGCTCACTCTGACGGTAACCAGCTGCCATGTCATGAGGACACTCAAGCATCTATGTGGAGAGCCTACATACGAGAGAACCTACTGCCAAAACCAAGTTGTGAGCAAGCCATCTTGGAAATGGATTCCTCAGCCCCAGTCAAGCCTTCAGATGACTGCAGCCCCAGGTGATATCTGAAAGCCAATTCATGAGCAACTCCAAGCCAGAACTGTCACACGGATATGCTACTGAATTCCTGAGCAACAGAAACCTTGAGAAATAATAACAGGCTACTGAAGCTTTGAGCCACTAGGTTTTGGGGTGATTTGTTCCACAGTAGTAGATAATTAACGGAAGTTTCTTTTTCATTCTTGTTAGGATCACCCTCTAGCAAGTTCTTAGCACTGCCACAGAGAAGAAGACTGAGTACTACAAATCCCTGAAAGATTGCTCTTCCTGAAACATGTCTCTCATCCACTGTGTGAAAACCTATCAACAAATCTCTATTTTCTAACACAGGAAGTCCAAACCTCTCTTCGTATTCCATAATTTGGAGCCCACCTTAATTCTCACCACATCATCTGTGCTGCAATACAGAATAGATATGGTTCCAAGAATTAGTCATCATTCCTCAACCAGCCTCTATGAAACAAGCATGGACTTAAAGTCGCACAGTACTGAGTCCTAATCCAAGATCCATGACTTATTTCTTGTTTGCTTATTTATACTTACCATAAGCCCAGAGGAGGTCACTGCATTAGGAGTAGAACACAACCTGCTACAAGAAGTAAGAAAAGCACCACTAGGATCAAAAAGTAAGAGTAGGGATGAGTCTAAATTTGAATGTATCTGTTAGCTACTGCTGTGTAACAAATTACCCCAAAACTTAGCAACTCAAAACAACACATACTTCTAATTTCACAAAGTGTCAGCCCAGGATCTGTGATCTCATCCTAAGACTTGACTGAGGAATGACCTGCTTTCTCACGAAATCTGCTTGGTCATTACCAGGACTCAGTTCCTTATGAGCAGTGAGACT
This sequence comes from Cynocephalus volans, assembly GCF_027409185.1. Lineage (NCBI taxonomy): Eukaryota > Metazoa > Chordata > Mammalia > Dermoptera > Cynocephalidae > Cynocephalus > Cynocephalus volans. Next base: position 8,136,482 of record NC_084478.1, read on the forward strand.
GCGTCTCAAAGCAAGCAATGGTGACAGAGTCAGCTAGCAAGATGAACATTTCCATCTTTTGCAACCTGCTTAACAAAAAGTGACATCCTACCAGTAGAATATGATGTCATATTGTCATCCCACCAACAGAGTATGAAACAAGTCAGTAAGTCAACCCATTCTCAAGGTGGGGGTGGGGGTGTTACACAAAGACATGGATATCATCAGGAGGTGCGAATCTCTGGGGGCCATCTCAGAAGTCTGGCTACCACAGTTTGGGTATATAAATAACCCACATATTCACTGTTACAGTCTAGTGTTTAAGAATGTGCACACTGGTGCTAGATTGCCTGAGTTCAAATCCCAGCTCTGCCACTTTTCAGCCTGTGTAACCTTAAGAAGGTTACTTAACCCCTTGGTGCCTAAGTCTACTCATATATAAAATACCACTTACCTCACAGCATAGTTTATAGCATCCATAGGCTAAAAATAAAACAAACTGAATTACGCCATTAGTGCAATAGTTGAAAAAGTACTATTCTTGGTATTAAGACAAGACAGGATGTTCCTCCCAGGGCCCCCTGGGTAATAGAAGCACCAGCATCCTACAGAACAGCTTCACAGCAAACACGACCACTGGTTAGAACTAACCTCAGCCTAGAACAGTGGCACCTGCCAAAGTTCAACATGATGAGAGCAATTCTTTGTCGAACAGGAAACTCAGGTCCACTGCCCAGCTCTCCCCTCGTCTGATTTGATCTGACTGATTCCAGAATATTTGGAAGAACAGAGAGATGGCATACCCTTCATGCAATTCTCCCTAAAGACATTTCTTTCAACAGATATTTGATGAAGACTAAGTAGCCATAAGTTCAAAACTATGTTCTGTGTAAGGATTCAGTTAGTTTATACACCTAAAGTACTAAAAAAATTACCTGGTACAGAGTAATTGTTCAATAAATATTAGAGGTTTTGTCATTGCTGTTGTTGTTCTGTGTTGCTGGTTGAAAACAGGCCCTGGACATGGTCTGAATTAGGGCTTTGCTCACTAGCTTGCTCATTGACCTTGGTCAAGACTTCTCTGAGCTTTGGGCTGGCCCCGTGGCTCACTCGGGACAGTGCAGTGCTGATAGCACCGAGGCCGCAGGTTCGGATCCTATATAGGGATGGCCAGTGTGTTCACTGGCTGAGCGTGGTGCAGACGACACCAAGCCAAGGGTTGCGATCCCCTTGCCAGTTAACCAAAAAAAAAAAAACAAGACTTCTTTAAACTTTGAGGCTTCCAACTTAGAAAATGGAATAATAATAATACCACCCTACTGAATAACCAGGAGAATTAAATAAGATAATGTTTGAAAATTGCTTAACAGGATATGTGGCTTCAAATAAACTTTCAAAAAATGGTAACAATCATTAAATATTATTTTTAACTGAAAAGTCTCCTTGTACCACGAGTGTATGGATCCTAGGTATGGTGTATTTGATCACTGTTCAGCAAATATTCATTCTCATTCCTGCCCCACCTCATCCCACCACACAAACCTCCACGGAGGAGTGGACATCCCCAGCTCATGTGACTTTCTTTGGACAATGCTAAGGTGAGCAGAGGTGACAGTGCACAAGTAATCCTGAGCCTGGTACATAAGGGGCATCGTGCATTCCCTCTGGAAGCTATAAACTTCTGCCAAGACAAAAATATGCCCCTCTAGCCTGGGCCACTGATGACACACATGCAGAACATCTTCACCCCATCTGCAGCCTGGAGCCAGGAACCTGTAACCCAGAGTCTGGAGTCCAGTTTATTCCAGCAGAATTGTAGCTGGCCTTCAGACTCATAGACGTGAAAATAAATGCCTATTATTTTAAGCCCCCTGAGTTTCAGGGAAATTTGTTACATAGCATTACTGTCACAATAGTTGACTGATACAATGGGTTAAGTCACTTTAACAACTTGTCTCTGAAACATTTGGCCCCAAACTGCCAAATGCTAAGACCTCAGCTCTTCCCTACATTGTGTCTCTCTGCTAGTCCCAAAGGAGGGGTTGTCATATGTATAATTTGCATCTCATTTTACCCATAGGCTCTCCCTCTGTTTCTGCCATGGCTCTCAATATCCTGCTACAACAGTCTCAGCTACTAGTTGCCCCATGCTTTGTTTGTTTTTTCTTTTAACTTTTTTTGACATAATTATATAATCACAGGAAGTTGCAAAATAGTTCATAGAGTCTTGTGTACATCTCAGCCACCTGCTCCCACTGGTGACACCTTGTATAACTACAGTGCAACATCAAACCCAGGACATGAATAAAGCAAAAGGGAAAATTATCTCTTTTCACCTGAGCTTGACTTAGTAGCTATGAAACCCTTGGCAAGTTAACGATTATCTCTGAAGCCCTGTTTTCTCATCTATAAAATGGGGATAATAACTCCTGCTCCAATGGTTTGTGGAAGAATTGAGATAATGTACCTAAATATCCAGAACAGTACTGGGTTTGGCATGGAACAGTCAATAAATGGCAGCTGCTGTGATTGTTCTGTAGATTTCACAGTGAAAAGCAAACAGTGGGTGCTCACATACTATGTGCTGATTAACACCTTCTCTGTGGGATCACTAGAAATAACACTGGATCTGTCTGTAAAAGTTCTACAAGTCTTGACATCAATCCTTCAAGAAAGAAAACATACTTCAGACACTCAGGAAGAAAAGGCAAATAACCTTCAAAATGGGGCAGAGGAAGGGAGAGAGAAAGTGTTATATATCTCTGCAGTGACACTGAAAGCCAGACAAAAAAGGAGCAAGAGGCAACGGAGAACTATCCTCCAGCATAAAGGAGCACAGAGAAACTGGAACCCACACACCCTGCTTGAGGATGAAATACAGACAGATAAGCGGTCACAAAACTAAATCCCTGAGAATGGATAATCTTTGGCCAAACAGCAGGCAAGACACAGAGAATCCACTTACATAGAATGAATATTAAGCAATCATGAGAATTATGGTTACTGAGTATAATGTAACCATTAATATAAACTATCACAGCATGAAAATAATATAATAATAAAGAAAGTCACAAGGGGAAATGGAAAAAAGGGTGAAATTACTAATGCCGTCAAATTTCATAGCAGGGAGTCAGCCAATATTATGTAACATCGAAAACTATAATGCAAAGATATGTAATGTCTCCAACTTGTTAACTTATTCATCATCTCTTTCCTTAACCCTAGAGAAATCTTTTAGAAGCTAATATCTCTTGCAGAAAAAAAAAATCTATTTGAAGTTTAGTGATGCTCTCCGTTCCAAATCAGTTTCATTTCTTTCTGCTAAATGAAGTAAAATTAATTACAGTATTTTCATAACATTGGATGAGTATTAAACTACCAAAATAAAAACACAGTCTGTCCATCTCTACTTCCATCCTGCTTTCGGATGTGGGCTTTTAGTGATATTCTGTTGGATGGTCCACCAGCGCAGATGATGTTTATTTCTCATTGGTGGGAATTCTGGCTTGGTTTTGATTTTATTATTTGCATGTTTTTGTATTGCTTAATCTTTATAACAAGGATGAATTGTCTTAATACAAGGATAAAGTCATCGTGGCCCCTCATGCTCAGCCTAACACAGCTGTTTCTATTTTTGTTCCAAGTACTCAAATAACGTAAACAAGAAAGAGAGGTCTGTTTTGATCTGATTTATTCCTGTTGCCCATCTATGATAACCCAGTTCAGCGGGGAAGTGTCCAGTGGACTTGCTTCCAGCTGCGCATAAACATGGCCATACATGGTGTGTGAAGTGCAGAGCGAAACTGCTCAGTGATTGGCTTGGGTCTTGTGTATACAAGAGTCATTCCCTCCCGTCCCCACCCACTAATTAAAAGCCTATTTCAGGATCTTTATCACCACACGCACTCACAGAGATATTTGAATTGTATCCCAGAGTTCAATTCCTAGGTGCTGGAGGAATCCATTTTCCTGCCACTGGCTTGTTTGTACAAAAAGATTCTACTCTCTCTGAAACTTAGAGCAAATAAGTAAGGTTTTTTTCTGGTAAATTTTTTGTTAATTTTCACATGAACAACAACAATAAGAAAAATTCTGAATTCAGAAATTTTTGCAAGGCAACCAGTGCTTGGATCAAAAAAATTTAATTCCAGTTTATATCCATTGTCAACAAAACTGCAGTTCCTTCGATGCTGCTGAGTCACGGGCTGCATTTCGGTCAGGTAAGTCTTCCCAGAAAGAGCTGGAAATGCTGACTTCCACACAAACCAGGAGGATTGCTCTGTGCAGCTGACATTCAGACAAACAGGCAACACTGGGACAAAAAGCCACCAGGCATCTGAGAGGACACTGACCTACATAAAACTTAAAACCAGAGTTCATTACAGAAGCCTACGTGTGTCAGGCAATTCAGAATCTAACATGAGTGAAACATGGTGGGAACTTGCTGACAAGAGAGAGAAGCTCTCTGACTCTGCAAGTCTGTCCCCTCCCCACTTTCAATAGCTGAGCAGAAACCCACACAGAAGGCCAGGCGGAGGCCCTGGGAGCCCATGCTTGCTCACGGGGCACGGCCTCTGCCGAAGGCTCCGTCATACAGTCCCCACCCCATTTCTCTGTAGCTGTGCAGGTGCAGTGTCATGGACTCTACCCCAGCTGCACCCTGGCCAGCACTGGCCATTAAGCACCTCTCTGTAGGGTAACGAGAGCTGCTGTGGAGACCGCCCTCAGCTCTCCGGCGCAGCTTGGTGAATATCCACAGAGCCACGTGGTGCTCAGTGAGGGAGCAGGTGTGCATGTATGTACATGTGTGTGTCTGGGCATCCTTTACACACTTCAAATGGTGCTAATGGGATGTGCATTTGTGTGTGATATGTCTAGGTCTCCTTTTCTATAACACTTATTAAAATATTGTTTATGTTCAAGCAAAACTCAGTGTATTGGTGAATACTTGGTGAATCACGTAAAAAATATCCCATTACAAAAGTTAAAAAAGGACTTTGGGGCTAGCCAGTTAGCTCAGGTAGTTAGAACATGGTGCTGATAACACCAAGGTTCAGAGTTCAATCCCTGTACCAGCCAGTTGCCAAAAAAAAAAAAACATCT